>NC_092336.1:443350833-444020000 GCF_046630445.1 Rutidosis leptorrhynchoides
GTAAGTCAAAATTCAAATATGAAATTGAATAGAAATGGTTATTCTGTGGTGAACGGATTCGTATATCTGTGGATGTAAGTAGGATAGTAAATGACCGTTGAATCAGATTCAAGGAATGTACAGTGTAACTTATTAATGTGAAATCTAAATATTCCTCGGGTATTACCTACCCGTTAAAATATTTTCACCATTAACAGTTTGTACAAAAGAATTTATAATTACAATCTTTATGAAAACATATATACATATATATTTTCTTCAGATGTAATCATGGATTTAATGAGTTAATATGATATTAAACTCATTTGATTTACCGTTAGAACTAGAATACATAATCTCTAAAACATTAGAGATTACATAATCGTCATGAAGAACGAAGATAATTGATGTAGAACGATACGTAAAACGATGATTATACTCGAGGTACAGAATGAGATGTTGAGGCATGGATTGTTGATGGTACTGGTGCTGTTTATTGATGGTACTGTTGGTGTCGGTGATGTTGCTGAAACTGGTAAATTTTGCACCATATTCTCCAAATTGATTACTCGAGCGCGAAGTTCATTGACTTCTTCTATTATTCCGGGATGATTGACGGTCAGGACGAGCAGATGAATAAGGTTTAGAATTGTGGATAGAATAGAATCATGTCAAGCTACTCTGGAAATGAGGTTGAAATTAGTGTTTCAGATAGGTTCTCTGGTAAGTGCTTCAGGTTCTTCGCCAACAGGTGAATTCAGTTGGTGGAAGGGATCGCCTTCTTCGCGTCTCCATTGATTAAGTCGACTACGAACCCATCAGATGAATTGTGGATTTATGATTGGTTGATTAATTCTGATGACACCGCTTTCGGAGCTTAGGTGAATATTCATGTCGGAATAGCTGTCGGAATAACTATCGAAATATCTATCGAAATCTGAGGGACTCGAACTGGGTGAGGGATTCATCTCGTACGATCAGATGAAGGATTTTTGATAAGAAATAGATTATAGGATGTAGATTAGTACCCTGCAATACATAATTTACATATGCATATATAATACTAAAATCCCATAAGTTACGGAGGAATCTACGGAAGCTGACAGGAAAAGTCTACAGTAACAGATACGCTAAGATATGAATTTTGTCTATACACTATTCATGCAATCAATGCAGTAAGATGTGTCTAGACTAAGAATGATAAGCAAATAATTTTCGACACTAAATGATAAGCAAAACTTCTGGCATGCAGACACGATCGAAGTCCAGACTCACTAATGCATCTAAACAACTATCAGTTAGACACACTAATGCAAGACCTGGTTTTCTAAGACCAACGCTCTGATACCACATGAAGCGACCCGTCCTAATCCATAAGGACGAATACAATAACATATGATTACATCGTGAGGTATTTGACCTCTATATGATACATTTTACAAACATTACATTCGTTTTTAAAAGACACACTTTCATTACATCGAAAATTGACGGCATGCATACCATTTCATAATATATTCAACTATAATTGACTTAATAATAATCTTGATGAACTCAATGACTCGAATGCAACGTCTTTCGAAATATGTCATGAATGACTCCAAGTAATATCTCTAAAATGAGCAAATGCACAGCGGAAGTTTTCTTTCATACCTGAGAATAAACATGCTTAAAAGTGTCAACCAAAAGGTTGGTGAGTTCATTAGTTTAACATAAATAATCATTTCCATCATTTTAATAGACCACAAGATTTTCATTTTCAGTTCTCATAAATATACGTCCCATGCATAGAGACAAAAATATCATTCATATGGATTGAACACCTGGTAACCGACATTAACAAGATGCATATAAGAATATCCCCTATCATTCTGGGACATCCATCGAACATGATAAAACAACATCGAAGTACTAAAGCATCCGCTACAACGGATGGGGTTCGTTAGGCCCAATAGATCTATCTTTAGGATTCGCGTCAATTAGTAGACTGGTTTACTAATTCTTAGGTTACCAAGCAAAAGGGGCATATTCGGCTTTGATCATTCAACCATATAATGTAGTTTCGATTACTTGCGTCTATTTCGTAAAACATTTATAAAAGCGCATGTATTCTCAATCCCAAAAATATATTGCAAAAGCATTTAAAAAGGGAATAATGAAACTCACCATATAGTATTTTGTAGCAAAAATACATATGATGTCATTGAACAAAATGTAGGGTTGGCCTCGGATTCACGAACCTATATCATTTGTATATATATTAAAACATATAATCGTAATCAAATAAATGTATATATAAATTTATTAGTTATGTCCTTTTTATATTAATACTATATATATGTTTCATATTTTCATTTTGTACATTAAAATATTAAATTCTGTTATGTTATATGTGATAAATATATATATTTATGTATGTATGTTATTTGTTTATCCAAAACAGTAGTTCTATTATACTGAGTTAAAATTAGTAATGATAATAATAACATTAATAATATACATATGTTAATAATAACCCTATTAGTGATAATAACAATGGTATTAATAATAATACTTGTAAAAATATTAATTTTACTGTTTATGATAATTATGATATTAATGATTTACTAATAATAATAATAATAACTTTATTAAAATGATAATATTAATAATAATAATGATATTGTTAATAATGATACATTTGTTTAATAATAATAATAATAATAATAATAATAATAATAATAATAATAATAATAATAATAATAATAATAATAATAATAATAATAATAATAATAATAATAATAGTAATAGTAATAATAATAATAATAATAATAATAATACTAATAGTTACAAAAGTGATACTAATAATAATATTAATGAGATTAATGATAACTTGTATTATTTTCATAATAATAATAATAATCCTAATCATAATCATAATCATAATAATAATAAAAATACAACTATTAGTGATATATAATAGTAATCTTCATACTTGTATTTATAATCATAATTTGATCATAATGCTTATATTTGTAAAGATAATAATAATTATGTTACTAATAATAACAATATTGATAATTATAGTAATGATGATCTTAATAGTAATAATACTAATAACAATAATAATAATAATAATAATAATAATAATAATAATAATAATAATAATAATAATAATAATAATAATAATAATAATAATAATAATAATAACAATAACAAGAATAATTAGTTTAGTAATAATAACAATAAATAATAATAATAATGAATTTTAATATGTAAAACTACCTTTGAAGCTCATTTTAAAAAGAATTGCACCAAGCAGGGGTCGAACGCGAGACCTCTCGTTAACCAACACACGCGACTAACCAATGCTCTGTCTGTTATCTTTCTCAAATACTTAGTATCCTAATTTTATTTAACTCGCGTTTATCATCAACGAAATCAGATAACCCATTTAGAATTTTGATAGGCTTAGGTTGTTGGGCCTTAATTGAATTTTAGCCCGTAACCAATTCGATGGCACCCTTAAAATCACCCGGTCCCCGTATGTTTCCCCTGCTTCATTCCTTTCTCCAATTACACGATCCCTAGTTTTTCCCAATATCAATTTCTCTAAAACCATATCATCAGATCAACTGGATTCGTTTCCTAATCCTATTCTAAAAAGGTTATGTGAAAGAAATCGAGATCAGGAACAACAACTCGAATTTTGTTTTGATCAGTGGTGACGGTGAATGATGAAATTGAAATTCAGATATTGAAATTCAAGCGTTTCAGGTATAGATTACTTCTTGAAACGTGTTTAGAAACACTCGTGATTAATTAATTTTTCCAGAAATACCTTATTGTTCATGAATTGAAAAGTGGATCGAAAGGCTTGGCTATTCCAGGCAGATGAACTCGAATCAATTAGTTACGAATTTGATACTGTTTCTACTTTCTGATGATTTGCGACTGTTATGTTATTGTTATAGTTCGTGGATTCGATCACAAAAACTTGAGTGTTATAAAGTTTGAATTCATGATGAAATTGAATAGAACTTTCAAATAGAAATTGTCGAATAATGAAAAGTTGTTCCTCTCTTCTTTTCTGTTTTAATTTTTTGAATAGCAGTAGTAGCTGAGGATATATATGTATAATTGAGATTACAGTGTTGAGTTTTTCTTGATCTTCCTCTTTTGTAAAAAAAAATTTTGATGGGTTTGTGCAGGCAATTGATACAGAAAACGTTTAGCAATAGTGTTAGTTGTAGGTGTTTTCATGGGGGTGTTTTGTGATGGCCAAAACAGTAGCAGAAGAAGTAGAGAGGAGTAGCAGTATTTCACAATTTGTTGTGGTGCTTTTGTTGACAGGAAAAATAATGAATCAAGCAGGTGCAGGAGGTGTCTATGGTTTTGGGTTTTCGTTTGAACCAGAAGTTAGAAGTAAGTAGTAGCAAACAGTGTATAGCTTTAAAGGGTTTTAAATGGTTAATTGAGAAGGATGGTGGTAATTGACAAGAATGATGAAGGTTTTGAATTTGTTGTCAACGGTTGTTCGTGGGAGATAGAAGAGGATTGTCGATAATGATCACCAAGAATAAGAAACAAGAAGTTAGGGTGATGGGATTATTTTGACAGAAATATAGGATAGCAGTAATAGATTGTAATTCTTTTTGTTTGGTTCACCACAATATAAAGTATGATAATGATAATTGGATCGGGTAGTGTAACGACCCGTCAAAATCGCTATTGACGCGGCACGTTAATCATTGATTCCACAGTGAGGTTTTGACCTCTATATGATACGTTTTGATAAAATATTGCATTCATTAAAATAAGTGACTTTCTAAACATATAAAGTTATAAACATGTGGGCGAATGCTTTGGTATAAGCAAAACCCCGAAATACATAAGTCTTTAATTTACAGGTTGACATCACAGTCCAATTTTTTATTACACAACGCAGTTTTATTTTGAATGCAATAAACTTTATACAAAGCATGAGAGACTCCATGCAGGCAACAAGCACATCACAGCGGAAGCATTCTGAGGACCTGAGAATAAAACAAGCTAAAAAGTCAACACGAATGTTGGTGAGTTATAGGTTTAATTGCTCGAGTCATAAACATATATAAAGATAGACCACAAGATTTCATCAAAAGTTTATCAATAGATTCTACGTAACAGAGCACCCTGGTAACTAAACTTAACGCTATAGTGATAATTACCCCATTCGTTTTAATACACGCAAACCAACGTGTCTTAAACTCAAATAACATACGTCCGTTAAAAGGCTAGCGCTCTAGCTCGGACGGGGATGTCAAGCCCTATGGATCCATATACAATTATTCGCGCCCACCAGTCCATATCCTATGTACTGGCAGCTACTAGTTACCAAAGCTAAGGGATTTTAGGTTTAACTCAGTGTAGAATTTAGTATGTACTTGTGTCTTATCGCGTTTAAAATAAATTGCATGTATTCTCAGCCTAAAAATATTTAAAGTATTTAAAAAGAGAGACTATAAACTCACAGTTCAATATTGAGACTCAATATTGTAGGCAAATTGCGTAGACGTAATGATGGTAGACGACTGTATGGTTGACCTTGGATTCAAGAATAATACCCCGAACAATACCCAATATTTTCTTAGCTTAAATCGGTTTGAAACCCGAATTAAAACGCCCTCGAATATACCTTATTATTATTAAACTTAAATTTAAAATTATAATTATAATATAAATATAAATAACTAACAGAAGAATGATTATGAAATTTTTCGTCGAGCAAGCTGGTGTATTTATAATACTTTTCCATTTACTGTAGCTCATGCGATCGCATGAGTTTTCAGTGTTTTTGCCATGCGATCGCATGGCCGCTTTTTCCGTTTTTGTTTGCTAGTTCATCGACATCAAATAATGTTTACTGTAGCAAAGAGTTACTGTAGCAAATAGTGTTTACTGTAGCAAATAGTGTTTATTGTAGCAAATAGTGTTTAACTGTAGGAAAGTCATTTTTACTTGTACATATATATATATACATACATATAATTGTTCATGAATCGTCTAGAGTAGTCAAAGGTAATTGTATATATGAAACAGTTCTAAAATTTTGAGACTCAATCTAACAGACTTTGTTTAACGTGTCAAATAATAAATCGTATAGAGAATTGGTTTAAATAAGTCAAAATTTTTAGGGTCATCACAGTACCTCCCCGTTAAAGAAAATTTTGTCCCGAAATTTTGAGTAGTACTTGTTTCATGAGCGATATCAGTGAATAAATGTGGATACTTTTGCTTCATTTGATCCTCACGTTCCCAAGTAAACTCGGGTCCTTGTCTAGCATTCCAACGAACCCTAACTATCGGTATTTTGCTTTGTTTTAATTGTTTGACCTCACGGTCCATGATTTCAACAGGTTCTTCGATAAAATGGAGTTTTCATTGATTCGTATTTCGTCAAGAGGAATTACGACATCCTCTTCAGTTAAACATTTCTTTAAATTTGACACGTGAAATTTGTCATGAACACTACTAAGTTCTTGCGGTAGCTTTAATCGATAAGCAACTGCTCCAATTATTTTGGTGATTTCAAAGGGTCCTACGTACCTAAGACTTAGCTTTCCTCGTTTACCGAATCGTATAACGCCTTTCCAGTGTGACACTTTCAACATGACTTTGTCGCCCACTTGAAATTCTAGCGGTTTTCTTCTTACATCAGCATAACTCTTTTGGCGACTCATGGCCGTTTTCAATCGCTGTTGTATTTGAATGATCTTTTCGGTGGTTTCATGAATAATTTCTGGTCTAGTAAGTTGTTTTTCTCCTACTTCACTCCAACATATAGGAGATCTGCACTTTCTACCATAAAGTGCTTCAAATGGCGCTGCGTTGATGCTCGTATGATAGCTGTTATTGTATGAAAATTCTGCCAATGGTAAGTGTCGATCCCAACTGGTTCCAAAGTCAATCACGCATGCCCGTAACATGTCTTCCAATATTTGTATTGTTCTTTCACTTTGACCATCTGTCTGTGGGTGATAAGCGGTGCTCATATCTAATCGAGTTCCCAATGCTTTTTGTAATGACTACCAGAAACGTGATGTGAATCGGGTGTCGCGATCAGATATGATGGAGATAGGTACACCATGCCTGGAAACTACTTCCTTCAAATATAGGCGTGCTAATTTCTCCATACTGTCTGTCTCCTTTATTGGTAGAAAGTGAGCTGATTTAGTTAGACGATCAACTATCACCCAAATAGTATCATGACTACTTGTAGTCCTTGGCAATTTCGTAATGAAATCCATGGTTATTCTTTCCCATTTCCACTGCGGAATTTTTGGTTGTTGCAGTAATCCTGACGGCTTTTGGTGCTCAGCTTTGATCTTTGCACACGTCAAACATTTGCTTACATAAGTAGCAATTTCTGTCTTCATATTAGGCCACCAATAAAACTTCTTGAGATCGTGGTACATTTTCCCGTTTCCTGGGTGAATTGAGTACCTCGTTTTGTGTGCTTCATCCAGTACTAGTTGCCTTAGGTTACCATGTTTTAGTACCCTTATCCTACCAGCAAAATACAGGGTTCCATCGGCTTTTACTTCAAGTTGTTTTTCTAATCCTTTGCTCATTTCACCTTTTTCGTTTTCTTCTTTTAAAGCTTCTAACTGTGCTTCTTGAATTTGCTTTGTGAGATTGGTACGAATTGTAATCTTCAAAGCTCGGACCCTAAGAAGTTTTACTCTTTCTTTCCGACTTAGGGCATCAGCTACAACATTAGCCTTTCCGGGGTGGTAACGGATTTCACAATCGTAATCGTTTAACAACTCTACCCAGAGACGTTGTCTCATATTGAGTTATTTTTGATCAAAAATATGCTAAAGACTCTTATGGTCGGTGTACACTGTACACTTGGTGCCATATAGATAGTGTCTCCATATTTTGAGTGCAAAAACTACTGCTCCAAGTTCCAAATCGTGCGTCGTATAGTTCTTTTCATGAATTTTTAGTTGTCGTAAGGCATATGCGATAACTTTTGTGCGTTGCATTAATACACATCCTAAACCTTGGCGCGAAGCGTCACAATATATCACGAAATCATCATTTCCTTCCGGTAATGACAAAATGGGTGCAGACGTTAATTTCTTCTTTAATAACTTGAATGAGGATTCATGTTCCATGGACCAATCATACTTCTTTCCCTTTTGAGTCAATGCAGTTAAGGGTTTAGCGATTCTATAGAAATCTTGAATGAATCTTCGGTAGTAACCGGCAAGACCTAAGAATTGGCGGATTTGTGTTGGAGTCTTCGGTGTTTCCCATTTACTAATGGCTTCGATCTTGGCAGGGTCAACTTTAATTCCATGTTTACTGACAACATGGCCTAAAAATTGTACTTCTTGTAACCAGAAATCACACTTCGAAAATTTTGAGTACAATTCTTCTTTCTTGTGTATCTCTAGTACCAGTCTTAAGTGTTGCTCATGTTCTTCCTTGTTCTTCGAGTAAATCAATATGTCGTCAATAAAAACAATGACAAATTTGTCTAAATACGGTCTACAGATGCGATTCATTAGATCCATGAATACTGCTGGAGCATTAGTTAATCCAAAAGGCATGACTAGAAACTCATAGTGACCGTAACGGGTTCTGAACGTGGTTTTAGGAATATCTTCTTCCTTCACTCTCAGCTGATGATATCCGGAGCGTAGATCAATCTTAGAATAAACACTTGATCCTTGCAATTGATCAAACAAATCGTCAATCCTCGGTAATGGGTACCGATTCTTGATCGTTAATTTGTTTAATTCTCGGTAATCTATGCACATTCTCATAGATCCATCCTTCTTCTTGACGAACAGAATAGGAGCACCCCAAGGTGAAAAACTGGGACGAATAAATCCACGGTCCGATAATTCTTGCAACTTGTCTTGTAATTCTTGCATTTCTGAAGGTGCAAGTCTATATGGGGATCGGGCTACAGGTGCAGCTCCCGGTATGAGATCAATCTGGAATTCTACACATCTGTGTGGTGGTAGCCCCGGTAATTCTTCTGGAAATACTCCGGGATATTCTCTTACAACCGACATGTCATCAATGCTTCTTTCTTTAGTATCGATCTTCTTTACGTGTGCCAGAATAGCATAACAACCTTTTCTTATAAGTTTCTAAGCCTTCATACAGCTGATAAGTTTCAGTTTTGAGTTGCTCTTCTTCCCATAAATCATTAATGACGTTTCATCCTTTCAAGGGATGCGGATTGCTTTCTCAGCGCAAACAACTTCCGCTCTTGTTTTGGACATCCAGTCCATGCCAACGATTACGTCAAAACTTCCTAGTTCTATGGGTATCAAATCAATTTTGAAGGTTTCACCAGCGAGATTTATTTTGCAACCATGGCAAATTTTATCGACTTTTATCAGTTTACCATTAGCTAATTCAATAGTATATTTATCGTCTAGAGGCAATGATGCAAATTTTAGTTTAGAACTAAAGTCTTTACACATATAACTTCTATCAGCACCCGTATCAAACATAATAGAAGCTAGTTGATTATTAACGGCAAACGTACCCATGACATGATTAGGATCCTCACGTGCTTCACTGGTACTAACATTAAATGCCCTCCCACGTGCGGGTTCTTTGTTCTTCTCCTTATCAGGGCATTGATTTATAAAGTGACCAGACTTCTCGCATTCAAAACATTTCTTGACATCGGTCGGTTTTGTCTTTACTTCAGAAATGGTGGCATAACAATCTTTTGCCACATGTCCTTTCTTGTTGCACTTATCACAGACCACTTGGCAATAACCTACATGATGTGTGTAACATCTTTCGCAGAACGGATGGGGTCCCTTATAGTTTGGACTTGCAGTTGCCCCATCTTGTTTACCTTTAAAAGTTTCTTGTTTCTTTAGGTGAGTACTTTTGCCCTTATAGTCTTCCCATTTCCTCTTTCCTTCAGTTGTCTTGACTTCGGTAATTGGTGCCTTAATCGAACTCTCTGTGATCTGGTCCATGAGTTGGTGTGCCATTATCATGGCTTCCTGCATCGTATTCGGTTTGGACGATGTAACATTTCCTTTAATATTGATCGATAAACCATCAATATACATTTCTATCTTTCGTTTCTCGTTTGGCACCAATTCGGGACACAACAAGGCTAGTTTCATGAAACGCTTTTCATAGTTATTGAGATTCGCGCCGATAACCTTCAGATTACGTAACTCAGATTCCATTTTTCTAATCTCGTTTCGAGGACAGTACTCCTCGATTAGCATCTTTTTCAGTTCTTCCCAAGAGATATCATATGCCGTATCTATTCCTTCTGCTTTAGCATAATTGTTCCACCAAGTAAGTGCACCGTCTTGCAACGTGCACAAAGCATACTTGGACTTGTCTCCGTTCGCACAATTACTGATTTTGAAAACGGACTCCATCTTTTCAAACCATCGGGTTAGACCGACTGGTCCCTCGGTTCCACTAAACGTCTGTGGTTTGCATCCTTGAAAAGTTTTGTATGAGCATCCGTTTCGTGAGTTTGTATTTACGGCTGCTGCTTTGGCTGCTGCTTCGGTTGTTGCTTTTGCTGCCTCAGCTGTAGCAATTCTTTCATTAACACGTTTCTCGACTAGTTCCTCAAACTCAGCATCCGACATTTGAGACATGTTTCTTCAATAAATACAACAGAGATAATTTAATCATATAGAATATTATAGGTAAAATGAGTTGTCAATAGTTAATCGTAGCATATTAATAATATGAACCAATTATTATAAAAAGTCTTTTCTTCTTATTAGCATTTTATAATTATTTCTAGGGTATTACCTAACCGTTAAGTTCATACATAATAGCTAGTACAAGGAATTAACTACTAAAATCCTAATAATATTCCACTATGAAAAATTATAGCGAGTTACTACGTTATTATGTAATAATAATAATAAGAAGTAGTAATAATACAAATAATCATTCCATACATTTATTATTAATAAACCAAAATAATACAATACCATACAATACCGATATTTTACATATGCATATTTTACATAACAAGATAGAGTAGCACACATAAGCAATAAAATAGCGCATGGAAGATTTATGGTTGCGAGGTCGTTTATTCAGAACTATCAGAAACTTCTTCCCATTTGGTTCTATCTGCCAATTGTTTGTGTGCACATGGTCCGACAGACATTCTGGCAGTATATTTAATTTTTGGTTGGGGTTTTGAGGTACCCGTTGCCTCAGTGGGTTTAATACAATAAGGGTGGTTACGGATCGAATGGTCCTGTTCCTTTTTAATAATTAAGGACATTTTATTATTGTGGTTGTTTTTATTATCTATAGCAAGTTGGAATTTCTCCTTAGTGACTTCTTTTATTTCATTAGCGAAATCCTCTTCTTCACTGATCTCGTCTGATGACGAACTATCTGAGTCATGTGTAGGAGAATATGATGATGAACTGTCTGCATCATGTGTACGAGAATATGTACCGGTGGTCATGAACCGAAATCTGCCAGGAAATATATTCACAACCCGCCCGTCGGCGGTGTATCTGGCCCAATGTCCATGTTCGTTTAGAAATGGACGATCTTCTTTTACTCCAGGAATTATGGGTCCATGCCAACGATACTGTGGCTCCGGAAAACTAGAGTTGGGTGGAGCTGGAACCTCCTCTGGGTTTACCGGGAGTTGAGATTCCCCGGCTAACACAATTTCTTCTTTAATAGGTATTGGAACGCCCTTTTCAGTTGTGGATATAATAGATTCAGTGTCCGATTCCTAGTCGTACAAAATGATAGGATTAGAAGAAGTCATCTATCACATAATTGAAACAACAATTACGTTAGCATATAAATATATCACATATAATGTTTTTGACCAAATGATAAGCAAAAATTAGTAAAAACAGATATGGTCATAGTCCAGACTCACTAATGCATCCTAACAATTACCAGTTAAACACACTAATGTAATTTCTGGTTCCCTATGACCTCAAGCTCGGATACCAACTGTAACAACCCGTCAAATCGCTATTGCATTCATTAAAATAAGTGACTTTCTAAACATAGAAAGTTATAAACATGTGGGCGAGTGCTTAGGTATAAGCAAAACCCCGAAATACATAAGTCTTTAATTTACAGGTTGACATCACAGTCCAATTATTTATTACACAACACAGTTTTATTTTGAATGCAATAAACTTTGTACAAAGCATGAGAGACTCCATGCAGGCAACAAGCACATCACAGCGGAAGCATTCTAAGGACCTGAGAATAAAACATGCTAAAAAGTCAACACGAATGTTGGTGAGTTATAGGTTTAATTGCTCGAGTCATAAACATATATAAAGATAGACCACAAGATTTCATCAAAAGTTTATCAATAGATTCTACGTAACAGAGCACCCTGGGTACTAAACTTAACGCTATAGTGATAATTACCCCATTTGTTTTAATACACGCAAACCAACATGTCTTAAACTCAAATAACATACGTCCGTTAAAAGGCTAGCGCTCTAGCTCGGACGAGGATGTCAAGCCCTATGGATCCATATACAATTATTCGCGCCCACCAGTCCATATCCTATGTACTGGCAGCTACTAGTTACCAAAGCTAAGGGATTTTCGGTTTAACTCAGTGTAGAATTTAGTATGTACTTGTGTCTTATCGTGTTTAAAATAAATTGCATGTATTCTCAGCCCAAAAATATTTAAAGTATTTAAAAAGGGAGACTATAAACTCACAGTTCAATATTGAGACTCAATATTGTAGGTAAATTGCGTAGACATAATGATGGTAGATGACTGTATGGTTGACCTTGGATTCAAGAACAATACCCCGAACAATACCCAATATTTCCTTAGCTTAAAGCGGTTTGAAACCCGAATTAAAACACTCTCGAATATACCTTATTATTACTAAACTTAAATTTAAAATTATAATTATAATATAAATATAAATAACTTACAGAAGAATGATTATGAATTTTTTCGTCGAGCAAGCTGGTGTATTTATAATACTTTTCCATTTACTGTAGCTCATGCGATCGCATGAGTTTTCAGTGTTTTTGCCATGCGATCGCATGGCCGCCTTTTCCGTTTTTGTTTGCTAGTTCGCCGACATCAAATAGTGTTTACTGTAGCAAATAGGACTGTAACAATAGTGTTTACTGTAGCAAATAGTGTTACTGTAGCAAATAGTGTTCACTGTAGCAAAATACGGTTTCACTGTAGCAAATAGTGTTTACTGTAGCAAATAGTGTTTTACTGTAACAAATAGTGTTTTACTGTAGGAAAGTCGTTTTTACTTGTACATATATATATACATACATATAATTGTTTATGAATCGTCTAGAGTAGTCAAAGGTAATTGTATATATGAAACAGTTCTAAAATTTTGAGACTCAATCTAACAGACTTTGTTTAACGTGTCAAAATAATAAATCGTATAGAGAATTGGTTTAAATAAGTCGAAATTTTTCGGGTCATCACAGGTAGCAGAGAAATAAAAGAGGAAGAATAAAGTAAAGATGTTATTGGATGTGAATCAAAGTGGGTTTTTAATCATGGATGCATTGTGTATATGTTTATATATATCTATATCTATTTTGATTAGCTATTGAATAAAGAAGACAGAAAATATAAAGGAAAGTGGACATGGGGTATACATATATATTATATTTTCTCCTTAAGATTCGATATAGTGAGAAGAAACCAAAACAACATAGTAAACAAATGAATAATTCAATCCTAATTCATATTCATCAATCAAATACAGTAATATGCTTGATAGGGGACAATAATGGATTGAATGATTGCATTTTATTTATATCTATATAATGCTCCTAACTCACTTGTATATAATATGCTAGTGGGAAACATGGAGAAAGAAAAAGTGTACGAATAGTTATAGTATAAACATGAATATATAAACGTGGGCTCTAGATCAGTGATCTATTTCCTTTCCAGTTAATCTATATCCATGTGTACCTATATAATATTAGTAGGCTATAAAGAATAAACACATTGACAACTTGTCGAATAGTAAGCAGCCACACATTTGGATTATAATACTGACAGTTTTTCCCACGGAGTGTTATTTCGTGTCAAATAAATTTGAAACCATAAATATATATTCAATAAACTTTTATATCTATATATAGATTCATTTTAATAATAAATTTTATTATATCTTATATTATTTTATTTTACCAGTTTAATTCTAATAACTAGATAATATAATCTTTCAAATTATATTTCGTATTAATATATATGTATCTATTTACAAATTGTTGTTTGTGAATCGTCGGAACTAGTCGGAAGTCAAATGAATATATTAAACACAGTTCAAAGTTTTTAAGATTTCAACATTACAGACTTTGCTTATCGTGTCGGAAACATATAAAGATTATGTTTAAATTTGGTCAGAAATTTCTGGGCCGTCACACAGCGAGATCTAAATGATGCCTTTAATGCCAAGTTTGAGGCCTATGCTACAAAGAAAAAGCACGAAATTGAGCATAGAAGAGGTCTCTCTCGTTATCAACTTAATATTCACAACCAGATACTTAGCATTGAGCAGCACAAGAAAGCTGAACGAAAAAGGCATGCTAAGTTTATGTTGAAATATGACAAGAAAAATGAAATGTCCCGTTCTTATTGATTAAAAACGTTCCATATTAATTGATTTTGTTGCGAGGTTTTGACCTCTATATGAGACGTTTTTCAAAGACTGCATTCATTTTAAAACAAACCATAACCTTTATTTCATAAATAAAGGTTTAAAAAGCTTTACGTAGATTATCAAATAATAATAATCTAAAATATCCTGTTTACACACGACCATTACATAATGGTTTACAATACAAATATGTTACATCGAAATCAGTTTCTTGAATGCAGTTTTTACACAATATCATACAAACATGGACTCCAAATCTTGTCCTTATTTTAGTATGCAACAGCGGAAGCTCTTAATATTGGTGAGTTATAGGTTTAACCTATATATATCAAATCGTAACAATAGACCATAAGATTTCATATTTCAATACACATCCCATACATAGAGATAAAAATCATTCATATGGTGAACACCTGGTAACCGACATTAACAAGATGCATATATAAGAATATCCCCATCATTCCGGGACACCCTTCGGATATGATATAAATTTCGAAGTACTAAAGCATCCGGTACTTTGGATGGGGTTTGTTAGGCCCAATAGATCTATCTTTAGGATTCGCGTCAATTAGGGTGTCTGTTCCCTAATTCTTAGATTACCAGACTTAATAAAAAGGGGCATATTCGTTTTTGATAATTCAACCATAGAATGTAGTTTCACGTACTTGTGTCTATTTTGTAAATCATTTATAAAACCTACATGTATTCTCATCCCAAAAATATTAGATTTTAAAAGTGGGACTATAACTCACTTTCACAGATTTTTTACTTCGTCGAGAAGTAAGACTTGGCCACTGTTGATTCACGAACCTATAACAATATATACATATATATTAAAGTATGTTCAAAATATATTTACAACACTTTTAATATATTTTGATGTTTTAAGTTTATTAAGTCAGCTGTCCTCGTTAGTAACCTACAACTAGTTGTCCACAGTTAGATGTACAGAAATAAATCGATAAATATTATCTTGAATCAATCAACGACCCAGTGTATACGTATCTCAGTATTGATCACAACTCAAACTATATATATTTTGGAATCAACCTCAACCCTGTATAGCTAACTCTAACATTCACATATAGAGTGTCTATGGTTGTTCCGAAATATATATAGATGTGTCGACATGATAGGTCGAAACATTGTATACGTGTCTATGGTATCTCAAGATTACATAATATACAATACAAGTTGATTAAGTTATGGTTGGAATAGATTTGTTACCAATTTTCACGTAGCTAAAATGAGAAAAATTATCCAATCTTGTTTTACCCATAACTTCTTCATTTTAAATCCGTTTTGAGTGAATCAAATTGCTATGGTTTCATATTGAACTCTATTTTATGAATCTAAACAGAAAAAGTATAGGTTTATAGTCGGGAAAATAAGTTACAAGTCATTTTTGTAAAGGTAGTCATTTCAGTCGAAAGAACGACGTCTAGATGACCATTTTAGAAAACATACTTCCACTTTGAGTTTAACCATAATTTTTGGATATAGTTTCATGTTCATAATAAAAATCATTTTCTCAGAATAACAAATTTTAAATCAAAGTTTATCATAGTTTTTAATTAACTAACCCAAAACAGCCCGCGGTGTTACTACGACGGCGTAAATCCGGTTTTACGGTGTTTTTCGTGTTTCCAGGTTTTAAATCATTAAGTTAGCATATCATATAGATATAGAACATGTGTTTAGTTAATTTTAAAAGTCAAGTTAGAAGGATTAACTTTTGTTTGCGAACAAGTTTAGAATTAACTAAACTATGTTCTAGTGATTACGAGTTTAAACCTTCGAATAAGATAGTTTTATATATATGAATCGAATGATGTTATGAACATCATTACTACCTCAAGTTTAGTAGGTAAACCTACTGGAAGTGACAAGAAATGATCTAGCTTCAAAGGATCTTGGATGGCTTGAAAGTTCTTGAAGTAGGATCATGACACAAAAATAAGTTCAAGTAAGATTTTTACTCGAATTAAGATAGTTTATAGTTATAGAAATTGAATCAAAGTTTGAATATGAATATTACCTTGAATAAGAAAGATAACCTACTGTATATAACAAAGGTTTCTTGATCTTAGATGATTACTTGGAATGGATTAGAAAGCTTGGAAGTAAATTAGTAAACTTGAAGGGATTTTTGAAGTGTTCTTGAAGTGTTCTTCCTATGATGATTATAGCTTGATTCTTGAAGTGATTTTTGATGAAGATGATGATTAACTACTGGAAAATACGTTCATAATAGTGTGTGTGTTGAGAGAGAATTAGAAAGAGAATTGGAAGTGAAATGGAGTGAATGATGAGTGGTAATTGGTGAGTGGGGTTAAAAGGAGTTCTAGTTAGTTGACTAGCTCATGCTAGAAGTTAAAATTGATTAGTCATACATGACATAATCAAGAGTGGAATCCCATGCTAGTTCCTATTGGTATATACCCATAGTAAGTACGTTTTGAAGCTGTGTATAATACGGGTAAGAATACGACTAGAATTCTTGATGAAAGAAAAGAATGGGAAAGTAACTGTAACCATTTTCGTTAAGTATGAGTGTTTTGATATATATCTTGAAGTCTTCCAAAAGTATTTTAATACATCTAAATACACTACGTGTATATACATTTTAACTGAGTCGTTAAGTCATCGTTAGTCGTTACATGTAAGTGTTGTTTTGAAACCTTTAAGTTAACGATCTCAATTAATGTTGTTAACCCATTGTTTATTATATCTAATGAGATGTTAAATTATTATTTTATCACGATATTATGATATATTAATATATCTTAATATGATATATATACATTTAAATGTCGTTACAAAGATAATCGTTACATATATGTCTCGTTTCGAAATCTTTAAGTTAGTAGTCTTGTTTATATGTATATAACTCATTGTTAATATACTTATGGAGATACTTACTTATCATAATCTCATGTTAACCATATGTATATCCATATATATATATATCGTCATGTCGTTTTTACAAGTTTTAACGTTCGTGAATCGCCGGTCAACTTGGGTGGTCAATTGTCTATATGAAACATATTTCAATAAATCAAGTCTTTACAAGTTTGATTGCTTAACATGTTGGAAACATTTAATCATGTAAATATCAATCTCAATTAATATATATAAACATGGAAAAGTTCGGGTCACTACAGTACCTACCCGTTAAATAAATTTCGTCCCGAAATTTTAAGCTGTTGAAGGTGTTGACGAATCTTCTGGAAATAGATGCGGGTATTTCTTCTTCATCTGCTCTTCACGCTCCCAGGTGAACTCGGGTCCTCTACGAGCATTCCATCGAACCTTAACAATTGGTATCTTGTTTTGCTTAAGTCTTTTAACCTCACGATCCATTATTTCGACGGGTTCTTCGATGAATTGGAGTTTTTCGTTGATTTGGATTTAATCTAACGGAATAGTGAGATCTTCTTTAGCAAAACATTTCTTCAAATTCGAGACGTGGAAAGTGTTATGTACAGCCGCGAGTTGTTGAGGTAACTCAAGTCGGTAAGCTACTGGTCCGACACGATCAATAATCTTGAATGGTCCAATATACCTTGGATTTAATTTCCCTCGTTTACCAAATCGAACAACGCCTTTCCAAGGTGCAACTTTAAGCATGACCATCTCTCCAATTTCAAATTCTATATCTTTTCTTTTAATGTCAGCGTAGCTCTTTTGTCGACTTTGGGCGGTTTTCAACCGTTGTTGAATTTGGATGATCTTCTCGGTAGTTTCTTGTATAATCTCCGGACCCGTAATCTGTCTATCCCCCACTTCACTCCAACAAATTGGAGACCTGCACTTTCTACCATAAAGTGCTTCAAACGGCGCCATCTCAATGCTTGAATGGTAGCTGTTGTTGTAGGAAAATTCTGCTAACGGTAGATGTCGATCCCAACTGTTTCCGAAATCAATAACAGATGCTCGTAGCATGTCTTCAAGCATTTGTATCGTCCTTTCGCTCTGCCCATCAGTTTGTGGATGATAGGCAGTACTCATGTCTAGACGAGTTCCTAATGCTTGCTGTAATGTCTGCCAGAATCTTGAAATAAATCTGCCATCCCTATCAGAGATAATAGAGATTGGTATTCCATGTCTGGAGACGACTTCCTTCAAATACAGTCGTGCTAACTTCTCCATCTTGTCATCTTCTCTTATTGGCAGGAAGTGTGCTGATTTGGTGAGACGATCAACTATTACCCAAATAGTATCAAAACCACTTGCAGTCCTTAGCAATTTAGTGATGAAATCCATGGTAATGTTTTCCCATTTCTATTCTGGGATTTCGGGTTGTTGAAGTAGACCTGATGGTTTCTGATGCTCAGCTTTGACCTTAGAACACGTCAAACATTCTCCTACGTATTTAGCAACATCGGCTTTCATACCCGGCCACCAAAAATGTTTTTTGAGATCCTTGTACATCTTCCCGAGCTTCTCTAAGTACCATTTCTCTCATATCTCCAAATTTTGGTACCCAAATCCTTTCAGCCCTATACCGGTTTCCGTCTTCCCGAATATTAAGATGCTGCTCTGATCCTTTGGGTATTTCATCCTTTAAATTTCCTTCTTTTAAAACTCCTTGTTGCGCCTCCTTTATTTGAGTAGTAAGGTTATTATGAATCATTATATTCATAGATTTTACTCGAATGGGTTCTCTGTCCTTCCTGCTCAAGGCATCGGCTACCACATTTGCCTTCCCCGGGTGGTAACGAATCTCAAAGTCGTAATCATTCAACAATTCAATCCACCTACGCTGCCTCATATTCAGTTGTTTCTGATTAAATATGTGTTGAAGACTTTTGTGGTCGGTATATATAATACTTTTGACCCCATATAAGTAGTGCCTCCAAGTCTTTAATGCAAAAACAACCGCACCTAATTCCAAATCATGCGTCGTATAATTTTGCTCGTGAATCTTCAATTGTCTAGACGCATAAGCAATCACCTTCGTTCGTCGCATTAATACACAACCGAGACCTTGCTTTGATGTGTCACAATAAATCACAAAATCATCATTCCCTTCAGGCAATGACAATATAGGTGTCGTAATTAGCTTTTTCTTCAATAACTGAAACGCTTTCTCTTGTTCATCCTTCCATTAAAATTTCTTCCCTTTATGCGTTAATGCAGTCAAGGGTTTTGCTATTCTGGAAAAGTCTTGGATGAACCTTCTGTAGTAACCAGCTAGTCCTAAAAACTGGCGTATGTGTTTCAGAGTTTTCAGAGTTTCCCACTTTTCAACAGTTTCTATCTTTGCCGGATCCACCTTAATACCTTTTTTGTTCACTATGTGACCGAGGAATTGAACTTCTTCCAACCAAAATGCACACTTTGAAAATTTAGCGTACAATTCTTCCTTCCTCAATACTTCTAACACCTTTCTCAAATGTTCACCGTGTTCTTGGTCATTCTTTGAGTAAATAAGTATGTCATCGATGAAAACAATGACAAACTTGTCAAGGTATAGTCCACACACTCGGTTCATAAGGTCCATGAACACAGTTGGTGCATTAGTTAAACCAAATGGCATGACCATAAACTCGTAATGACCGTAACATGTTCTGAAAGCAGTCTTTGGAATATCATCTTCTTTCACCCGCATTTGATGATACCCGGAACGTAAGTCAATCTTTGAATAAACAGACGAGCCTTGTAGTTGATCAAATAAGTCGTCGATTCTCGGTAGTGGGTAGCGGTTCTTGATGGTAAGTTTGTTCAACTCTCGGTAGTCGATACACAACCTGAATGTACCATCTTTCTTCTTGACAAACAAAACAGGAGCTCCCCACGGTGATGTGCTTGGTCGAATGAAACCATGCTCTAAAAGTTCTTGTAATTGGCTTTGCAGTTCTTTCATCTCGCTGGGTGCGAGTCTGTAAGGAGCACGAGCTATTGGTGCAGCTCCTGGTACAAGATCTATTTGAAATTCAACGGATCGATGTGGGGGTAATCCCGGTAATTCTTTCGGAAATACATCGGGAAATTCTTTTGCGACGGGAACATCATTGATGCTCTTTTCTTCAGTTTGTACTTTCTCTACGTGAGCTAGAACATCATAGCAACCTTTTCTTATAAGTTTTTGTGCCTTCAAATTACTAATAAGATGTAGCTTCGTGTTGCCCTTTTCTCCGTACACCATTAAGGGTTTTCCTTTTTCTCGTATAATGCGAATTTCATTTTTGTAACAAACGATCTCTGCTTTCACTTCTTTCAACCAGTCCATATCGATTATCACATCAAAACTCCCTAACTCTACTGGTATCAAGTCAATCTTAAATGTTTCACTAACCAGTTTAATTTCTCGATTCCGACATATATTATCTGCTGAAATTAATTTACCATTTGCTAATTCGAGTAAAAATTTACTATCCAAAGGCGTCAATGGATAACTTAATTTAGCACAAAAATCTCTACTCATATAGCTTCTATCCGCACCCGAATCAAATAAAACGTAAGCAGATTTATTGTCAATAAGAAACGTACCCGTAACAAGCTCCGGGTCTTCCTGTGCCTCTGCCGCATTAATATTGAAAACTCTTCCGCGGCCTTGTCCATTCGTGTTCTCCTGGTTCGGGCAATTTCTAATAATGTGGCCCGGTTTTCCACATTTATAACAAACTACATTGGCATAACTTGCTCCGACACTACTTGCTCCGCCATTACTCGTTCCGACACCATTTGTTCCTTTCATTCTATTAACCCCTGGTCCGTAGACCTCACACTTCACCGCGCTATGACCATTTCTTTTACACTTGTTGCAAAATTTGGTGCAGAACCCCGAGTGATACTTTTCACACCTTTGGCATAGCTGCTTCTGATTGTTGTTGTTGTTGCGGTTATTATTGTTGTTGGGATGATTGTTGTAGTTGCTGTTGTTGTTGTTGTTGTTGTTGTTGTTGTTGTTGTTGTTGTTGTTGTTGTTGTTGTTGGGCCGTTTGTTGTAGTTGCGATTGATGTTGCGATTGTTGGGATAATTGTTGCGATTATTGTTGTAATTGCTGTTGTTGTTGTATTGGTGATTCTTATCACCGTTTTCCTCCCACTTTCTTTTGACTTGCTTCACATTGGCCTCTTCAGCAGTCTGTTCTTTAATTCTTTCTTCAATCTGGATCACTAGTTTGTGAGCCATTCTACATGCCTATTGTATGGAGGCGGGCTCGTGTGAACTTATATCTTCTTGGATTCTTTCCGGTAATCCTTTCACAAACGCGTCGATCTTCTCTTCCTCATCTTCGAATGCTCCCGGACACAATAGGCATAATTCTGTGAATCGTATTTCGTACGTGGTAATATCAAATCCTTGGGTTCGTAACCCTCTAAGTTCTGTCTTGAGCTTATTGACCTAGGTTCTGGGACGGTACTTCTCGTTCATCAAGTGCTTGAATGCTGACCATGGTAGTGCGTACGCATCGTCTTGTCCCACTTGCTCTAGATAGGTATTCCACCATGTTAACGCAGAACCTGTGAAGGTATGCGTAGCGTACTTTACTTTGTCCTCTTCAGTACACTTACTTATTGCAAACACCGATTCGACCTTCTCGGTCCACCGTTTCAATCCGATCGGTCCTTCGGTTCCATCAAATTCCAAAGGTTTGCAGGCAGTGAATTCTTTGTAGGTGCATCCTACACGATTTCCTGTACTGCTAGATCCAAGGTTATTGTTGGTATGTAGCGCAGCCTGTACTGCGGCTATGTTTGAAGCTAGAAAAGTACGGAATTCCTCTTCATTCATATTCACGGTGTGTCGAGTAGTCGGTGCCATTTCCTTCAAAATAGTCAAATGGAACAAGTTAATCATACAGAATGTTAAGAGTAGTTAATAGTATTTCGTAGCATAATATGAACTCATTTATAAAAGCTTTTTCTTCATATTAGCGTTTTATAAGTTTAAATTCGGGTAGTACCTACCCGTTAAGTTCATACTTAGTAGCTAATATACAATTCAACTACTACAATTCTATATGAAAAACTGATTATAATAATATTTCGCGTTCAAATTTTACACAATATTTTACAAACTTACAATACCGCTTATTTTACATATAGCATGAAATATAGCACACAATAAATTTGATACAAGATGGTTGTGAAGATAACTCTAGCTAGTACACAAGTCGTTCAGCAAAGGCAATAAAGACACGTAATTCATACGTCCAGAAACAAGTCATGCATTCTGGTTTTACTAGGATTACTTCCCATCCTTGGTCTTGTGGAACATAACCGTTATGGCTGTTGATAAGACAGCGTGTTGTAACGTCGTCAAAGGGACGAGTGTTACGTAATATCCAACAGTCCCGTAACAATCTAAAAACCTCATTTCTTACCCCAATTACCGACTCCGTCACTTGTGGGAACGTTTTGTTTAATAGTTGTAGGCCGATGTTCTTGTTCTCACTTTGGTGAGAAGCGAACATTACTAATCCGTAAGCATAACATGCTTCTTTATGTTGCATGTTAGCCGCTTTTTCTAAATCACGAAGTCCAATATTCGGATATATTGAGTCAAAATAATTTCTTAACCCATTGCGTAAAATAGCATTTGGGTTCCCCGCAATATATGCGTCAAAGTAAACACATCGTAACTTATGGATTTCCCAATGTGATATCCCCCATCTTTCGAACGAAAGCCTTTTATAAACCAAGGCATTCTTGGAACGTTCTTCGAATGTCTTACAAACTGATCTCGCCTTAAATAGTTGTGCCGAAGAATTCTGACCGACTCTAGACAAGATTTCATCAATCATGTCTCCGGGTAGGTCTCTTAAAATATTGGGTTGTCTATCCATTTTGTGTTTTTATACTGTAAAATAGACAAGAGTTAGATTCATAAAAAAAATACTTATTAATACAAGCAATTTTTACATATATCATAAAACATAAGCACACTATATTACATATATTACACCACACGAATACAACTATCTTATTCCGACTCGCTTGTTTGTTCTTCTTCGGTTTTGGTTCGTTTTGCCAAGTTTCTAGGGATATATGATGTTCCCATAATACGAGCCGTCGTTTTCCACATTGGTTTAGAAAAACCTGGTGGTTTAGAGGTTCCCGGGTCATTGTTACAACTTAAGGACTTCGGGGGTTGACGATACCTATAAAGTTCATCGGGGTTGGAATTAGATTTCTCTATTTTTATGCCCTTTCCCTTATTATTTTCTTTTGCCTTTTTAAATTCAGTTGGGGTAATTTCTATAACATCATCGGAATTCTCGTCAGAATCCGATTCATCGGAGAATTGGTAATCCTCCCAATATTTTGCTTCCTTAGCGGAAACACCATTGACCATAATGAACCTTGGTAGGTTGGTTGAGGATTTTCTTTTACTTAACCGTTTTATTATTTTACCCACCGGTTCTATTTCTTCATCCGGTTCCGATTCCTCTTCCGGTTCCGATTCTTCTTCTGGTTCCGACTCTTCTTCCGGTTCCTCTTTGGGAACTTGTGAATCAGTCCACGAATCATTCCAATTTACATTTGACTCTTCATTATTATTAGGTGAGTCAATGGGACTTGTTCTAGAGGTAGACATCTATCACATAATATCAAACGCGTTAAGAGATTAATATATCACATAATATTCACATGTTAAAAATATATAGTTTCCAACAAAATTTGTTAAGCAATCATTTTTCAAGTAAACACGGTCGAAGTCCAGACTCACTAATGCATCCTAACAAACTCGATAAGACACACTAATGCAAAATTCTGGTTCTCTAAGACCAACGCTCGGATACCAACTGAATTGTCCCGTTCTTATTGATTAAAAACGTTCCATATTAATTGATTTCGTTGCGAGGTTTTGACCTCTATATGAGACGTTTTTCAAAGACTGCATTCGTTTTTAAAACAAACCATAACCTTTATTTCATAAATAAAGGTTTAAAAAGCTTTACGTAGATTATCAAATAATGATAATCTAAAATATCCTGTTTACACACGACCATTACATAATGGTTTACAATACAAATATGTTACATCGAAATCAGTTTCTTGAATGCAGTTTTTACACAATATCATACAAACATGGACTCCAAATCTTGTCCTTATTTTAGTATGCAACAGCGGAAGCTCTTAATATTCACCTGAGAATAAACATGCTTTAAACGTCAACAAAAATGTTGGTGAGTTATAGGTTTAACCTATATATATCAAATCGTAACAATAGACCACAAGATTTCATATTTCAATACACATCCCATACATAGAGATAAAAATCATTCATATGGTGAATACCTGGTAACCGACATTAACAAGATACATATATAAGAATATCCCCATCATTCCGGGACACCCTTCGGATATGATATAAATTTTGAAGTACTAAAGCATCCGGTACTTTGGATGGGGTTTGTTAGGCCCAATAGATCTATCTTTAGGATTCGCATCAATTAGGGTGTCTGTTCCCTAATTCTTAGATTACCAGACTTAATAAAAAGGGGCATATTCGTTTTCGATAATTCAACCATAGAATGTAGTTTCACGTACTTGTGTCTATTTTGTAAATCATTTATAAAACCTGCATGTATTCTCATCCCAAAAATATTAGATTTTAAAAGTGGGAATATAACTCACTTTCACAGATTTTTTACTTCGTCGAGAAGTAAGACTTGGCCACTGTTGATTCACGAACCTATAACAATATATACATATATACATATATATTAAAGTATGTTCAAAATATATTTACAACACTTTTAATATATTTTGATGTTTTAAGTTTATTAAGTCAGCTGTCCTCGTTAGTAACCTACAACTAGTTGTCCACAGTTAGATGTACAGAAATAAATCGATAAATATTATCTTGAATCAATCCATGACCCAGTGTATACGTATCTCAGTATTGATCACAACTCAAACTATATATATTTTGGAATCAACCTCAACCCTGTATAGCTAACTCTAACATTCACATATAGAGTGTCTATGGTTGTTCCGAAATATATATAGATGTGTCGACATGATAGGTCGAAACATTGTATACGTGTCTATGGTATCTCAAGATTACATAATATACAATACAAGTTGATTAAGTTATGGTTGGAATAGATTTGTTACCAATTTTCACGTAGCTAAAATGAGAAAAATTATCCAATCTTGTTTTACCCATAACTTCTTCATTTTAAATCCGTTTTGAGTGAATTAAATTGCTATGGTTTCATATTGAACTATATTTTATGAATCTAAACAGAAAAAGTATAGGTTTATAGTCGGAAAAATAAGTTACAAGTTGTTTTTGTAAAGGTAGTCATTTCAGTCGAAAGAACGACGTCTAGATGACCATTTTAGAAAACATACTTCCACTTTGAGTTTAACCATAATTTTTTGATATAGTTTCATGTTCATAATAAAAATCATTTTCTCAGAATAACAACTTTTAAATCAAAGTTTATCATAGTTTTTAATTAACTAACCCAAAACAGCCCGCGGTGTTACTACGACGGCGTAAATCCGGTTTTACGGTGTTTTTCGTGTTTCCAGGTTTTAAATCATTAAGTTAGCATATCATATAGATATAGAACATGTGTTTAGTTAATTTTAAAAGTCAAGTTAGAAGGATTAACTTTTGTTTGCGAACAAGTTTAGAATTAACTAAACTATGTTCTAGTGATTACGAGTTTAAACCTTCGAATAAGATAGTTTTAAATATATGAATCGAATGATGTTATGAACATCATTACTACCTCAAGTTTAGTAGGTAAACCTACTGGAAGTGACAAGAAATGATCTAGCTTAAAAGGATCTTGGATGGCTTGAAAGTTCTTGAAGTAGGATCATGACACAAAAACAAGTTCAAGTAAGATTTTTACTCGAATTAAGATAGTTTATAGTTATAGAAATTGAATCAAAGTTTGAATATGAATATTACCTTGAATAAGAAAGATAACCTACTATATATAACAAAGGTTTCTTGATCTTAGATGATTACTTGGAATGGATTAGAAAGCTTGGAAGTAAATTAGTAAACTTGAAGGGATTTTTGAAGTGTTCTTGAAGTGTTCTTCCTATGATGATTATAGCTTGATTCTTGAAGTGATTTTTGATGAAGATGATGATTAACTACTGGAAAAATACGTTCATAATAGTGTGTGTGTGTTGAGAGAGAATTAGAAAGAGAATTGGAAGTGAAATGGAGTGAATGATGAGTGGTGAGTGGGGTTAAAAGGAGTTCTAGTTAGTTGACTAGCTCATGGTAGAAGTTAAAATTGATTAGTCATACATTACATAATCAAGAGTGGAATCCCATGCTAGTTCCTATTGGTATATACCCATAGTAAGTACGTTTTGAAGCTGTGTATAATACGGGTAAGAATACGACTAGAATTCTTGATGAAAGAAAAGAATGGGAAAGTAACTGTAACCATCTTTGTTAAGTATGAGTGTTTTGATATATGTCTTGAAGTCTTCCAAAAGTATTTTAATACATCTAAATACACTACATGTATATACATTTTAACTGAGTCGTTAAGTCATCGTTAGTCGTTACATGTAAGTGTTGTTTTGAAACCTTTAAGTTAACGATCTCAATTAATGTTGTTAACCCATTGTTTATTATATCTAATGAGATGTTAAATTATTATATTATCATGATATTATGATATATTAATATATCTTAATATGATATATATACATTTAAATGTCGTTACAACGATAATCGTTACATATATGTCTCGTTTCGAAATCCTTAAGTTAGTAGTCTTGTTTATATGTATATAACTCATTGTTAATATACTTATGGAGATAATTACTTATCATAATCTCATGTTAACCATATGTATATCCATATATATATATCGTCATGTCATTTTTACAAGTTTTAACGTTCGTGAATCGCCGGTCAACTTGGGTGGTCAATTGTCTATATGAAACATATTTCAATTAATCAAGTCTTAACAAGTTTGATTTATTAACATGTTGGAAACATTTAATCATGTAAATATCAATCTCAATTAATATATATAATCATGGAAAAGTTCGGGTCACTACAAAAAAGGCTAAGATGTATGCTGAGCGAGCAGAAAGGATAAGGAATATGACACATGAAGGAATTCAAAAATATTCGGATTCTAATAGGTCAGGGGGAGAGAGGGCTAATGTATTTCTACATTGGCTGGCTGGTATGATGAACTCCAGCCAATCCTCTCAACCATCAACTCCTGCTCAGCCAGCTACACAATAACAACCAGTTGAGATTGTTCATCTTAATGATGATTATGATGAGAAGCCAGTAGAGACAGATATGTTTGCTACTGAGGGGGAGCACCTTGCTATAACTCCCTTACTGCCTTCACAAGAACCAATATCCACACAAGAACCATTAGCTGAACCCAAGCCAATTGATAAACAAAGGGTAAAATCTGCCCCTAGGTATAACCAGCCCCTAAGGAAAGATCCCTTATTCGAGGCAGCTAATGAAGATACTCTGGCAGTTGTACTAGCTGATACTAATCAGTCAGTTGGTAATGAAGACACAATAAGGAGTGATGTGACAGAAGACCCAGCCAGTAGTGTGTTGCTAGGAGATAGAAGTGTAGAAGACCCAGCAAAAGAGGATGAGCTGGGAGCTAAACCTGACAATGACTCTGTTGTTGCTGCTGATTATACTGTCTAGGGTAGTGGCAACTCAACATTTGTGCTATCACCATTACCAGCAGGCATTCGCACTCACTTTGACAGGACACTGGGTGATCTCCATTTCTATGAACCAGTGGGTCCTTCTGGCACAGCAGAACTACCATATTAATATCCTCCATCTTCCCCAAAGAAAAATGATAAACATACTACATGGGAACATGAACCAGTTGCAAGCAAGAAGCCTGATCCTAGAAAAATGAATCCAGATAAAATGGAGGCTTATAGGCTCAAGATTTCTGTTGATGAGCTGCTTAGCATACAGGCAGCAGGAAGAAAAGAGAGAATTCGCCATATTAGAATGTTGTATCATCCTCTTGACCAACAATTCTACATTGATGCTATGAATTGCAACATTGCTATTGGTGTGTTCTTAGCAAATAGTGGCCAAAGACTCCACAATGATTAGGAAAAGGCACTTTTTTATGAGACTGTGCAACTGGGTATGGATCTACAACAATATTCCAATGCCATGGTTATTGATGAGGGCAGGAAATTAATAGCAGCAGCAAAATCCCTGAACATCACAATCAATGATTATATTACAAGTGTTCAACTGGAATAACAAAGAAGGGATGATGATGAATATGCTGAAAGATTGAGGCTTAGGGAAGAAGAACCTAAACTGGCTGCTGATAGCAAACAAGAAGCTGAATCACTCAAATTAGCAAAAGCCATAGTTAAAGCTCAGGACAACGTCTTTGATAAACTTGAAGCTAGTGAGAAGTTCCCTACAGAAGCTCCACAAGAAACTGAAAGAACAAGAGAATTAACTGATCATTTCTTTAGGAGCAAATATGTTGATGTGATGACCAGAAGATCCAACCCTGGTAAGATCATCAAGTGTTATAAAGGAACAAAAAGGGCCTTCGGTATCAGCAGGGATAATAATGTTTATTAGAAGGTAGATTACACAAATCTGAGAACCTTTAGATTTAGTGAATGGATGGAGATGCTGCAGTACTTCATTGGTAAAGGTCAAAGTATCCTCAGAGATACGCTAAAACTTGAGTTACAAGACCTATTTGATAAAGCAGACAAGTATGGGGATGCACCAGTGGTGATTGTAGAATAAATACTGCTTCAAAATCCTAAAATAAAGAAATCTATTGGTGTTGGCCCACGAAGAAGAGATCCAATCATCTTACCTCCTCAAATACCTGTATTCAAGATGGAAGACTTGCCTGAGTTGTTTCCTGAAGCCTGGGCAGCAGTAAAAGTTAAAGAAGAAGAGCTATCTGAGGATGGAAAGGAAAAAGAGAAGGATAAAGACATATAGCCTTCTGTTGTTTAAACTGTATCTTTTGTTATTTCATAATTCATTATATTGCCTTGTAATTAATGTATATATTTCATGTAATGAATGTGAAATAAGTTTATCTTCAAAATCATATCAATTTATAATATATAGATAACTCAGCAAAAGATCCCAAAACAAACCTAAAAGGGACAAATTTACTGCCTATTTTCATTAGGTCCCTTTGTACTGGCTTTAGTATTTTCTCTATATGTCATAAGTTTTATCATCATCAAATAGGGGGAGAATGTTGAGTCCCCAAAATAATTAAGGATTTAATTATGACAAAACATCAATTATGTACACTAAGATGTTATGTGTAGCCAGCATAGGTTTAGTTATGTATAGACAGCAATTGTTGTTGTGTCGAGTATTTATGTATGTTGCATAGTCTACCAGCATAAGGTAGATATTATTCTTCATTTAGCACAGGATGAGTGCCCAGCAAATCATGAAGATTAATTGACTCAGCATAGAAGAACCAGCATAGCTGGTAAGTAGCATACTACACGAAGACAGCTATGTTCCATTACAAGCATAGTGGTTTTCTGAGTGGTCTACATCAATTATACTATTCAACAGAAGTCAAAGACAAAGTTGAATAGAAAAGGACACGTGTCGGCGGCTGATAAGTGACCTTATAAGACCACGTGAGAATGCAGAACTTTAACGCATGTGCAGACATGTGTAATACTTTGTCAATGCCTAGCGAACCCAACATTCTATTTGTTTATTCAAAGAGTGGTGCCAACTCGAATTGGGGTGCTCCTGCAAATAGCTACCAAAGAGGAAAGAAGAGAGCACGCTCTCTGATGCAGTTGTCCCCACAAGTACAGACATCTTATGTACCAATGGACAATAGAACAATTACATGGATAATATGACTACTATAAATAGAAGTATCCACTATTGTAATATTTAGTGGTGTGGGCTTATTTAAATAGAGTCCAAAACGTGTAATAGCTTAAGATATTCTATGTAGCTATAATCTAGGCGTAATCTGTATTCAACCAACTGTTATTCCGCCAAGAACAGTTTTGATTCTTTATGATTCATATCAATAAAGAATCATCGTTGAAAATTACATTTGACTCTTATTTAAATTGTTTGTTTGAATACTAAACTGAGACAACACTTAAGTTAATTTAAAAGAATTGTATTCACCCCCCCCCCCGGCGTACAATACACCTATTGTTAATCAAGGGACCAACAAATACCCTGACATGTGTGGCACATGATGAAGGTTAACGGAGGAAAGTGACGAAAACTGGACGGAAGGACGACAAAAGTTATAAAATGCAAGTTCAGTGACGACACGAGCAAAAAAAAATGGTTTGGGACGACGCCTATGATTTCGGTATAAGTTCAAGGATGAGGGGAGTAATTTTATCATAAAGATTTGACATTTTTACAATTTATTCAAAAAGAACAAAGTACATATTTAATTTAGGACAAATAATTTGAGGTTTCTTCTAGGACAATTAATTTGGAAAAATCTAAAAAAGAATATTGGACAATAGCAGATATTGTATATTTCATCTACATTTATATTGGCAATATCGTTCATATTTGGTCCTTTTTGGATACGATTTGGAGACGTTCGTTATGTTTATTAGTTAAAGTTGAAGAATTGGAGCTCGTTAGTTATTTATATTGCGAAAATCATGTTATTTTGGTGTATTTTGGAGCTCGTATGTTATCATGAGTCAAAAGTTGGTTACCTGGTTGTTTCGCAGTAAAGAGTGTTAGAAAAAGTCAAGAAAACAAAGTTGAAGACTGCATGCTGCGCACATATTGCTGCACGGCGCGCGATTATGAAGGAAACCAGATCAGTCGGAAATTGCACTAGCAGCGCGGCACGCTTGAAAATGGTGTGTGGCGCGCATGTTTACAAAGGGGCGCGGCGCGCATAACTTAGACCGCTGGGCGCAAAATGTTAAAATCGCAATTTTTAATCAGTTTATTATAATTTTTTACCCTAATTACATCATAACTTAACCAGGCAGTTTTTGGGAGCAACTGGGGCGATTTTGGGAGCAACTTGGAGAATTCCATCATCTTCCAAACGAATCAATCATTTCGGATTTAACCTTCAATTTGTTCATCATTCGAGATTGCTTATTCATCTAAGTTGATTTCTTTGTCAATATAATGAATTCTTACCTTTATTTATTTGTGATTTTATTTTTAGCCGTGAGTGTGTAATATTTTTATTTATCGGTATTTTTCCAGACATAATTTATATACAAGATTTTACACATCAAGTTTTTAGCGGCGCTGTCGGGGACAATTGTGTCGAATTATGATTGTGAGCTAATTGTTTTTAGTTGTGTCTTTTTGTGTTAGATTATTTTTGTTCTTAGTTTGTTCTTGTTTAAATCGGTGTGTTTAATCAGTTTGTTAATTGTTTTTTGCAGTTTACAGGTTGTGTATGACAAGTACGCGTTCATCTAATTCTCCATTGTTAACGCCTTATCCAGAACGAAAAAGAATTATTTGGAGTCAGAATACGGACGAGTCAGACATGCTGAATTCTGGGACTGGTACTATGGATCCATCATCTAGTGACGTTGTGGTTAATTTGGATAGTTTTATGGATTCGGTTGTGCAAGAAACTCAAGAAACTCATGTTGTTCCTCAACAGAGGATGCAGACAAAAGACTATAATAGATAACAACGAAATATAAGTGGATCATATGTGGACCATTGTAATAATGTAATGATAAGTATCGTTTCATTGTAATTATTATAGTCGGTAACTGATGTGTATAATCATGTCTATAATTTATAATGGAAAATACCAGTTTAAAGATTACTACACACTAACGGGCAGTGTACCCGATTGTGCAATAGTATAAAGTTGGTAAATCTGAAATCGTTCCAAGGACAGTTTAAAAGTGAGAATTAAGATTGCAATTAATGGAAATAAACTAAGTTAACCTATTAAAATTGAAACTACGAAATAGTGATTTTTGTGGCTATTTAACGATTAGCCAAATCAAGATTTGATTTGAAAATAAAAACAATATTTTTGGATTTTAGATTTATAAAAAGTAAAACAAGAAAGCAATTAAGATAGTTTTGATATCAAATGGAATGAAAATGCTCGCCTAGACCTTTTACCCTCGGAATTGGATGTTTTTATACTTTAGCCCAATTTAAGACTTAATACATGCAAATTACTCAGTCGACTCACCAAGAGTTCTCTTTAGCAAGTACTCAAACTAGAATTACTAGATGTAGGGTTCCCTGGCACCTAAGACCTTTTCGTTTGTGACTAGTTAATTAACTAGATCAAAGATTTGAATAACAATTGCCTTTGCGTTCGCTCTACACAATTCACCCCTATATCGTCTAACCGTTAACACTTAATTTACCCCCTTGGTCCGGTTTAGCAAACAATCAATTAAGACAAATTAATTGTAAACTAGTGTATTAAATCAACAAGAGTTCTCTTTATCAAACAAATACACTAATCAATCAAGTTCATAAAGTTAAACATCAATAAGAATCGATCTTTTATTCAAACTATTGAAATAAACATGCATAAGTTCGTAAATCATAACATCCAAAACCTCGGTTATTAATCTAGACAAGCATTAAGTATTTAGCTCATGACCATAATATAAATTGAACACAAACACAAATAATTAATGCATAAATAAATCATCATCCACATAGACATGAACAATAAAATTTAATTAGCAAAAATATATGTTGTGTAAAAAAAATTACCAAAATAATTAGGACTATGAGTAAATAATCTGGACAAAATAGATAAACAATAAAACTTCCCTTCTCCTTTTGCTCTCTGACTTCGCCAACAACAAAACCAGGGACCAACTTGTTTTCTTGCACCAATCAAATGTACACCTTGCTTCTTCCTTTTTGCACGTGGAACACCAAGAGCAAAGCACACACCATAAATTAATTATTTTTCCTTGCTTTCTCTTGATGTGCGTTGATCGAAGTAAACCCTAAAGGGGTACGGCGGTTGCAGTCAAACCCAAAAACCACACACGGCACCTCCTCCTTTTTTTTATCTCCAAACAATTGTATTTAAAAAGCTTGCACCACTTGGGGCTCAAGATATTATTAATAGAATTTTAATTTAATTGAAGCCCAACCATTATAAGTCCATCAAATTATATTCAGCCCATCTTCAATATAAATAAATCAGCCCACTTGTTGTCCCAATAATTAAGTGGCGCTTTCGTCACACAAGTAACGCTTTTCGTCTAAGCTTCTTTTCAGCTTCAATCTTCTTAACTTTATAACTCGATTCTCTATTTTACTCCAAAAAGTCATCAGTACTCCATAATTATCTGAAATCAATTATAATTTATTAAGCATCGAAAGTTCGTATAATTGATTCAAATAAATACAAAATAACAATGATAGTGCTTATAAATAATATCTAAAAACATGTATAAAATAGGCACTATCAAACCCCTCCACACTTGGCTTTTACTTGTCCTCAAACAAATAAAGATAAAACAATTTAAGAATATACTCGCTAGGTAACAATTAAATCAATCTTTTATCTTCGCATGAAAGATTTCCTTTAAGCTTATAAGTACAAAAAAAAACATTATCTTTAAAAAAAAAATTAAAGACTAACATTAACAAACTAAGCTCACCTAGGTATCGTATCAAAATAAACATTAATGCGGGTAAATGTCCAAGTGGGTTTAATTGGATAGGATATGACACAAGATATAAAATGGTGTAAAAGTGGAAGTTAAATGCAAAGTCAAATATATGTCTAGCTACTACAGAGCGAATTTATTATTGAGAACTACTATTACCCAAACACACAAATGGTCAACATTGGAACTCTTTTATTTCACATATATAATTTTTCATTTTTTTTTCGTATCAACCTTTCTATGCTCATATTACTCTCAACCAACAACTCTCTTGGTCCATGCAGCGAACTTTCGACCAACTTATCCAGACCAGGAAACAACCTTAGTAAGTTAGGTGATAAAGCACCCCGCGGATCTAATTATTCGAACCTCGAAAATTATTGTGTCAATTATAATTTCATGCCGGCTTTCTATGGAACCCGTGTAATGAACTTTCGAACCAACCGATCCCAAATCCGGAAAGGACCTTAGGTGGTTAAGTGACAAGCACCCCAAAGGAACTACTTATTCGAATTCCAAAGGCTTATGCATCAAATTATAATTAACATGCTTCAAGTAATAATTACATTTTCAGGAATCATTTACATTTTCTGATTTTTCTCTTCTTTTTTCATATTTTTCACACACACATATATTGTCGTAAGGAATGATGAAAATATATGTTTACCCCCACCTTCATTGTGCTTTTTACACAAATACTTAAGTGAGTTTTAGACAAGCAAATAATTACACTCCCACTTCAATTATAACACAAGTAAAAGTAGTTCTATTAACATTAAGATTAATATAGTAAGAAGACATAAACTTGACTAAGAATTTAAACTTTCGAAAATAGGGTAGAAAAGGGAATTGGTTTCATTTGGTTTTCATCTAAAGGCTAAGGCTTCTAAGGTTTTCTAATTGGAATGTTAATACTCAAATCGAGTATTAACGACCTGGGTAAACTGGCTAAAAATTGGTGTTAAATAAAAAAGGCTAAAAATAATCCTAAATATTTCTTCATCATTTACAATACCTCTTACTAGGTGATCTCATAAAAATTTAAAAATTTTACTACCTAGGGAGTCAAGAACCAGTGACTTTAATAACATATATTAATTAAACATAAAAGCAACTGTTGGCATGCAATCAAATAGACAAAAACCAAGTGTAAATAAACAGTGAGCCCCCCTCCACACTTATTTCATGCTATGTCCTCACTAGCATTTTATACTACAAAGTAAAAATGGAGTAAATAAAATAATAAACAATAAGAGTAAAGGAACTGAAACTTCTCAGGGTTTTAGCAGAAAAATCGTTGGACCGCGAAATAGTAAAATAGCTGCAACTCAAAAGTCAGCTTCCTCGCCTCTTTCACAGTTTCAAAACTTTACAAGTTGTGCAACCTTTCCCAAATTCGTGCACCCGACTTGACCCCACATTATCAGCCTTCAATGGGGTCCTAACTCTTCTAAACTTATCTGACGGTACGAGAAATCAATGGAATATGTTTCACGGATAAGCAACGTCAACCAATCATTAACACCGCGGGTTGTGAACATTAAATTTGGAAGTTCTCCTAGATTCTTTATGGAGAACTCTAATATAACCCGAGTGTTAGGAGACGTGTCACCCTTAAAATCTGATTGGGACACCCAAATGTACCCCATGGTCATGCTCAAATCAAATGGGTCATCGTACACCATCTCCTCCACACTATACACACCGTGATATCCACCCGATAATAAATAATCACTCTCCTCAATTTCAACATCCTCTAAAACAAGTGTGGACCCGCTTTGTACCTAAACTATGGAACGAGACTCAACCTCCAACTTCAATTCCTCTAACTCCTCACATGTAGGCTCATAACCATTAGCCATGAGAACGGCCAACAATCCTTCTTCATCAACCATAACAACCTGTTCCTCACTAAATGAGCAAAGATGAAAATCATGTAACTCTAGAAATTCCAGTAACAGCTCCGAATTTGCCATCAACCCTGCAACTGACAAAAACTAGAAAGAAATAAAAGCACCGACACTAAGCAAAGTAATAAAAAAAATCCAAATCTAAAACAGAACCTAAATTAATCACAAACTAGTAAACAATCTCAAATTCACACAACTATCCCCGGCAGCGGCGCCAAAAACTTGATGTGTAAAATCGTGTCTATAATTTATAATGGAAAATACCGGTTTAAAGATTACTACACACTAACGGGCAGTGTACCTGATCGTGCAATAGTATAAAGTTGGTAAATCCAAAATCGTTCCAAGGACAGTTTAAAAGTGAGAATTAAGATTGCAATGGAAATAAACTAAGTTAACCTATTAAAATTGAAAATACGAAATAGTGATTTTTGTGGCTATTTAACGATTAGCCAAATCAAGATTTGATTTGAAAATAAAAACAATATTTTTGGATTTTAGATTTATAAAAAGTAAAACAAGAAAGCAATTAAGATAGTTTTGATATCAAATGGAATGAAAATGCTCGTCTAGACCTTTTACCCTCGTAATTGGATGTTTTTATACTTTAGCCCAATTTAAGACTTAATACATGCAAATTACTCAGTCGACTCGCCAAGAGTTCTCTTTAGCAAGTACTCAAACTAGAATTACTAGATGTAGGGTTCCCTGGCACCTAAGACCTTTTCGTTTGTGATTAATTAATTAACTAGATCAAAGATTTGAATAACAATTGCCTTTGCGTTCGCTCTACACAATTCACCCCTATATCGTCTAACCGTTTAAACTTAATTTACCCCCTTGGTCCGGTTTAGCAAACAATCAATTAAGACAAATTAATTATAAACTAGTGTATTAAATCAACAAGAGTTCTCTTTATCAAACAAATACACTAATCAATCAAGTTCATAAAGTTAAACATCAATAAGAATCGATCTTTTATTCAAACTATTGAAATAAACATGCATAAGTTCATAAATCATAAATCATAACATCCAAAACCTCGGTTATTAATCTAGACAAACATTAAGTATTTAGCTCATGACCATAATATAAGTTGAACACAAACACAAATAATTAATGCATAAATAAATCATCATCCACATAGACATGAACAATAAAATTTAATTAGCAAAAATATATGTTGTGTAAAAAAAATCACCAAAATAATTAGGACTATGAGTAAATATTCTGGACAAAATAGATAAACAATAAAACTCCCCTTCTCCTTTTGCTCTCTGACTTCGCCAACAACAAAACCAGGGACCAACTTGTTTTCTTGCACCAATCAAATGTACACCTTGCTTCTTCCTTTTTGCACGTGGAACACCAAGAGCAAAGCACATACCACAAATTAATTATTTTTCCTTGCTTTCTCTTGATGTGCGTTGACCGAAGTAAACCCCAAAGGGGTACGGCAGTTGCAGTCGAACCTAAAAACCACACACGGAACCTCCTCCTTTTTTATCTCCAAACAATTGTATTTAAAAAGCTTGCACCACTTGGGGCTCAAGATATTATTATTAGAATTTTAATTTAATTGAAGCCCAACCATTATAAGTCTATTAAATTATATTCAGCCCATCTTCAATATAAATAAATCTGCCCACTTGCTGTCCCAATAATTAAGTGGCGCTTTCGTCACACAAGTAACGCTTTTCGTCTAAGCTTCTTTTCAGCTTCAATCTTTTTGACTTTATAACTCGATTCTCTATTTTACTCCAAAAAGTCATTAATACTCCATAATTATCTAAAATCAATTATAATTTATTAAGTATCGAAAGTTCATATAACTGATTCAAATAAATACAAAATAACAACGATAGTGCTTATAAATAATATCTAAAAACATGTATAAAATAGGCACTATCAGTAACGATAGTCTAAAGGTGTGGGCCATGTAGGCCATAGATCCAATAATGTAAGATACGTGTGCGGTGTATATTTAAATAAGAATAAGTGCGCCATAGCAATAATGTAAATCAATCAATATTGTAAAAGATTGATAGCGTGTGGGACCCAGAGCATCTGTAAATAGTGTCATGGCTCGCCTATAAAACAAAACCTTAGTTTCAGTTTGTAATCAGGTTGTATTTGGATAATAAACTTCATTGGTTTTCTTATGTTGAGTCTTTTTAAGATTCTGAATAGCAGAGTTCCGTCGTTGAGTCCTAACGGATTCTGAATAGCGACACCTATACCGGCATTATAAATAGCACACACCATTCATCATACCAATTCATATATTCTACAACCACTCATTTCATTTACTAGAATATTAAAAGTAAAGCATGTATCCGATATCTTCCATTATCATTTCTATAATGACCCGTGAACATAATATTCATATATTAAGAATTCATATACGCACTATCTTCCACTAAATATTGATCGGTTCATATCGAATGAATTAGAAGAAGAAATTTCTATTATCGATAATATAGAAGATGAATCAGGTTTTATGACCGATATTATGATAAATAGAAAAGCAATATGAAGAACAAATTTTACACCATCAGAAAAACATAATTTTGATAATATAAGAAAAATTAAAGATATTTTCTCTGGAAAAAAACATTATTTATTTAGGAAAAGTGATAGGAGAAGAACCTGTACCTATTGAGCAAACTAAAGCAGATATATTAATTCTCATAATTAATAAGAAACAAATAAATGAAAGAATTACACAAATGAATGAAAAAGACAGAACAAAAATAGCTTATATACATATATCAACCATACAAGTTATATTTAAAAGTACTTTTATGGGATGTAACACACCTTTTGAATTAGAAATAAGAGACGATAGAATAGTAGATAAACATGATAATATAATAGCAAAAGGAAAAGGAAACCTATCCGAAAGAAAAATTAAATTCGATGTAAATATTCAATTGGGATTATGCCTAAAAGATAAGGATTTAAACAAAAGTATCACTATCAGATATGAATTATTAAGAATAAATTTTATGTTTAAAGAAAATCACCCTTTCACAATAACATATCAAATCAATTATTGTAACAACCCGGAAATTTTTGACCAAATTTAAACTTTATCTTTAAATGATTTAATGTTTTCGACACGATAAGCAAAGTCTGTAATGTTGAGTCATGAAAGTTTTGGAACTATATTCATGTAATCAATTATTCTTTGACTGTTCTCGAAGATTCATGAACAATATATATATAACTTAATGTGCATATACATATATATATATATATATATATATATATATATATATATATATATATATATATATATATATATATATATATATATATATATATATATATATATGATTTCAAGTTATTTAGCAAATGATAGTAACATTCGATTATTGATTCGATTGATATTTAGATAAGTTGACTAAAACGTTTAAGATGAACTAGTAAAACACTAATTTGCTACAGTATTTTCGAATTGCTACAGTACCCCAAAAGCTACAGTGTTTTCGAAAAACACTATTTGCTACAGTAACTTTGCTACAGTGAAACACTATTTTAAAATGAAAATGTATATATGTATATGTATATACTACGAAACGATGATTTATAGAAGCAAATAACCAAAACACTTAATTGATTAAAGCTATACTTCGAGTGACATAGTTTATCAATGATTAAGTTTAATTTTTGATAAAGGTACACGTCGCGTAACGAAAAGTACTAGTTTTCTAAGCGTACGAAAATGCATTCGAGAAACCGGAACCGGGACATAAGTCGAGTGACAACGTACGAGTCAACGGACCAAAAATTACAAGTCAACTATGCACGTGAATATAATATAATATATAATTAATTATATAAATTAAATATATTATATATATTATATTTAAATATGTCGACAAACTAAAATACAAAAGCATTGTGAGCTATAAAACCCACCTATGCGATCGCATGGGAAAAGGGCTTGGAAGCCATGCGATCGCATGGCAGCCCTGTACAGGCCAACTCTATAAAAGCTCGATCATTTCTGCTTCTGATTTCATTTCATTACTCCATAAGTATTTATTTATATTATTATTATTATTATTATTATTATTATTATTATTATTATTATTATTATTATTATTATTATTATTATTAAGATTAATATTATTATTAATCTTATTATTATTAGTATTATTAATTAGTATTATACATAAAATACTACGACGAGGTTATGAGCGCGTCACTTTCAAAAATGGGTTTTCGAGCGGGATAGAGCTAAGGAAACTATGAGTTATAGCTATGGAGGTTATGGGTAATGTTCGTGGGTATTGTTTGCAAATCAAACCTAGTGTTTATCATCTCTGTTATGTCTACGTACTTTCCTACAATATTGAATCACAATATTGATACGTGAGCATTCATATCTTATCTTTTATATATTAATAGTGTATACATGTCTAGTGCTCGAGTATATATGTTTATGCATGCTTTTATGCTAAATTTTGTCGTTAGATAGTTTATGATGAATCACGAATTAAATACATATATTACTGATAAAAGTTATATGATATGCATGTCGTTGGAAAGCTGTCGAAATATCAATAACTTTTCATTTAGAAACCGCGTAATTTCGGTGAACGAATTAAAAGTTATGATCAACTGAATTATGATTAACGTTAATTGAAATTACTTTTGAATCTTCAATTGATATTTAAACAACTTGTTAATAAGATTGATAAAGTGGATTTTTGAATATTACCAACCGAGTAAATGAATCCTTATATAGGACACGTCTCGTTTTGTTAAACAACTGTCAAAATTGACTTTTTGAAACAACTTTGGATAACTTTTGTATGTCGATCTCGAGCATTAGGATTGTGATACACTATGACCTGACCTAGCTTGATAGACATTTATTGACCAACATATGTTCTCTAGGTTGAGATCTACGGTTATTTGGTAATTCGAGTTTCGGTCACATTTTGGTGAACGACTTTATATGCTGCTAAGGTGAGTTTCATATGTTCCCTTTTTAATTGCTTTTGCAATATATATTTTTGGGCTGAGAATATATGCACTTTATTTTAAACGCAATGGATACAAGTACATACTAAATTCTACACCGAGTTTGAACCAAAAATCCCTTAGCTTTGGTAACTAGTAACTGCCGGTTATAAGAACTGGTGGACGCGAGTAGTTATATATGGATCCATAGGGCTTGACATCCCCGTCTGTATGTTAAAACGGGGGTACTTATTATAACGTTAAAGCTTAGTTACCAGGGTGCTCAATCTTGTAGAATATTTTGATAAATGTTTCTGGATGAAACAACTGAAATCTTGTGATCCAGCTTTATGTACAGATTATGCAAAACATTAAAACTATGAACTCACCAACCTTTGTGTTGACACTTGTTAGCATTTTATTCTCAGGTTCCCTAGAAGTCTTCCGCTGTTTGCTTATATGTTAGACAAGCTATGTGCATGGAGTCTTACATGGCATATTTTTCAAGGAAACGTTGCATTCACCAAATCATCACCATGTATCTTATTTTGACTGCATTGTCAACGGAAGTACTATTGTAAACTATTATATTACAGTGATTGTCTATATGTAGAAATCATCAGATGTCAAAAACCTTTGATTTAAATATTCATTTATGGTGTGCCTTTTCAAAAGAATGCAATATTTACAAAACGTATCATATAGAGGTCAAATACCTCGCAATGAAATCGATGAATGGCGTGTTCGTCCATATGGATTTGGAGCGATCGTCACAATTATGCATTAACTAATTCTCACCATAGTATTACTTTTAAAACTGATGATAGAATATATATAGACAAACTTTTTGAACCCTTATTAACTTTAGAAACACCAAGAATGTTTACCAGTCAAAAATATATTGAAAGAGGAAAACCAACCTCAGATTTACCATCTGGTTGGATACCACAAATAGAAAAACCAATCTCTGTAACAACAGGCGAAACAGCAGATGAAAAAATAGAAAATATACAACAAACATTACGAACTCTATGTCAACGAATTTAAATAAACAAACTTGGTAGTATAGCTTCTAACAAATTTAGGAATATAATCACTAAAGAAATATATAGCGAAACACTTAAACTAGAATTAATAATAATTTATAGTGAAAAGACCTATCGATTAGAATATATAAAAACCAATAACTACAATAAAAATCAATTAGAAATTTTTTATTCCGCGATAACAGAAAAAATAATCAAAGATGAAGAAATTTTTGGAGTTAATTATTATATTAATAAAGCGAGAAAAAGTTTCCAGAATAGAATATGGAAAAAAAAATAGAAATTGAATTAAAGTCATGAGTTCTAAAAGACAAATTAGTTGTTCGTCTGATAATCTAATCTTAAGATTATTTTTGTCTTAAGATTAGATTATTAGACAAACAACTAATTTGTCTTTTAGAACTCATGACTTTAATTCAAATTCTATTTTTTTCATATTCTATTCTGAAATCTTTTTCTTGTTTTATTAATATAATAATTAACTCCAAAAATTTCTTCATCTTTGATTATTTTTTTTGTTATCGTGGAATATAAAATTTCTAATTTATTTTTATTGTAGTTATTGGTTTTTATATATTCTAATCGATAGGTCTTTTCACTATAAATTATTTCTAATTCTAGTTCATGTGTTTCGCTATATATTTCTTTAGTGATTATATTCCTAAATTTGTTAGACGCTATACTACCAAGTTTGTTCATTTAAATTCGTTAGCTTAGAGTTCGTAATGTTTGTTGTATATTTTCTATTTTTTCGTCTGCTGTTTCGCCTATTGTTACAGAGATTGGTTTTTCTATTTGTGGCATCCAAACATATGGTAAATCTGAGGTTGATTTTCTTCTTTCAATATATTTTTGACTGGTAAACATTTTTGGTGTTTCTAAAATTAATAAAGATTCAAAAAATTTGTCTATATATATTCTATCATGAGTTTTAAAAGTAATACTATGGTGAAAATTAGTTAATGCATAATTGATTTGATATTTTATTGTGAAAGGGTGATTTCCTTTAACATAAGATTTCTTCTTAATAATTCATATCTGATAGTGATACTTTTATTTAAATCCTTATCTTCTAGGCTTAAACCCAATTGAATATTTACATCGAATTTAATTTTTCCTTCGGATAGGTTTCCTTTTCCTATTGCTATTATACTATCATGTTTATCTACTATTCTATCGTCTCTTATTTTTAATTCAATAGGTGTGTTGCATCTCATAAAAGTACTTTTAAATATAACTTGTATGGTTGATATATGTATATAAGGTATTTTAGTTCTGTCTTTTTCATTCATTTATCTGTTTCTTATTAATTATGGAAATTAATATATCTCCTTTAGTTTGCTCAATAGGTACAGGTTCTTCTCCAATCATTTTTCCAAAATAAATAATGCTTTTTCTAGTGAAAATATCTTTAATTTTTCTTATATTATCAAAATTATGTTTTTCTGATAGTGTAAAATTTATTTTTCTTATTGCTTTCCTATTTATCATAATATCGGCCATAAAAACTGATTCATCTTCTATTTATCTATAATAGAAATTTCTTCTTGTAATTCATTCGATATGTTTTCTTGGGTTTTAGTCATCTTTATAATTTTAAATATGGGTTTAGAAATATACCTGAGAGTTTTTTCTTGATTATTTTTTATGCAGACTTTAGAGAGTATAGCTGCTTTTCTTGAATCGTGATGCTTGGCGCTTGATTTGTGATGCTACATTTCTTGATCGTGATGCTACGGCTCTGATACCAGGATTTTACTAACTATGTTATTGCGAAGTGTGAGTAAATTAATATTGAATCGATATGAACCGATCAATATTTAGTGGAAGATAGTGCGTATATGAATTCATAATATATGAATGTTACGTTCATGGGGCATTATAGAAATGATAATGGAAGATATTGGATACATGCTTTACTTTTAATATTCTAGTAAATGAAACGAGTGGTTGTAGAATATATGAATTAGTATGATGAATGGTGTGTGCTATTTATAATGTCGGGATAGGTGTCGCTATTCAGAATTCGTTAGGACTCAACGAGGGAACTCTGCTATTCAGAATCTTAAAAAGACTCAACAGAAGAAAACCAGTGAGGTTTATTATCCAAATATAACATGATTACAAACTGAAACTAAGGCTTCCTTTTATAGGCGAGCCATGAGATTTTTTACATATGCTCTGGGTCCCACACGCTATCGATCATTTACATTATTGATCGATTTACATAATTACTATGGCTCACGTACTTATTCTTATTTAAATATACACCACACACAAATCTTACATTATTGGATCTATGGCCTACATGTCCCACACCTTTAGACTATCGTTACCGACTATAATAATTACAATGAAACGATACTTATCATTACATTATTACAATGGTCCATCATATAAACGATACTTATCATTACATTATTACAATAGTCCATCATCCAATCGTTACCGACTATAATCATGTTGTCTACATGAAGCTTTTCCCATGGTCACTAAAGAGGGAGGCTAGTGCTTGGTTAGATGGTTTACCTAAGGGGACGATCCCCAAATGGACTACACTAATGGAGAAGTTCTTGAGCAAGGATTTTCCAGCATCTAAGGCGACTAGACTCCAACATGAAATTACTTAGTTTCGTCAGAAGCCTAATGAAACTTTATATGCTGCTTGGACTCGTTTCAGCTGTTTGTTGCGAGCTTGCCCCCAACATGGGTTGGATAATTTTCACAAGGTACAGGTTTTCTATAAGGGGTGTAATGTTACTACTCGCGTGTTTATTGATCAAGCTACAGGGGGTAGTCTCATGGATAAAACCGAGCAAGAGGCTTATGAAATAATTGAAAAGCAAGCTGAGTATTCTCATGAATGGAATGAAGACAATGATTTGTCCTGATCTTCTTCTTCAGTCTCAAGCACTGGTGCTTATGATGTTTTTGGGTCGATTAATGCTAAGTTGGATAAGTTTGGTAGGCATCTACAGAAGTTAGACAAAGACATCCATAGTATGAAAGTTGGGTGTGAACTCTGTGTTGGGCTTTATTTAGCTAAGGATTGTGATGCAGGGTTGGCTTTGAATCAAAAAGAGGATATTGCATACATTAGTCAATATAACAACAATCAATTTCAATGGAGAGCTCGGTTAAAAAAAAACTTCAATAGTCCATATAATCCTCCAGGGCAACAAGGTTCTAGGTTTCAACCGGGATCAAGCAGGGGTTTCCAACAACAAGCTCCAGGTTATTTCCAAAAACCCCAAGTTGAGGAAAAGAAGTCCAACTTAGAGGCTATGATGGAGAAGCTAGTGTTATCTCAGTCTCAGCTCGTTACTACTGTCACTTAAACCAATGAAAAGAATGAGCAAATGTTTAGGAACCAACAGGCCGCGATTCAAAATTTTGAAAAACAGATCGGTCAGATTGCAAATCAGGGGAGTGATAGAAAATCGGGGAAGTTACCTAGCAACACGGATACTAACCCAAAGAATGGGTATGTTAATGTTATCACCACTCAGAGTGGTTTAGTTTATGATCCACAAAAGATGCCTAAGGAAGATTATTTGCGGGTTCCGTTAGTAAAGGAAAGTGAATCGGTTATTGTTAGTGAACCAGAAGGGGATAAGGAGCCGGAACATGTGATTGAAAAGGTATTCAAGGTACCAAAAACTGTTGTTGCTAAACCGGTAGTCAAAGCTTATCAACCACTGCTCCCTTACCCGAGGAAGCAAAGATTGGAAAAGTTGAAGGCCGAGAAGTCCAAGTTCATGGACTTGATTAAAAAATTTAACATAAATTTGCCTTTTGTTGATATTATTGCAGGTATGCCGAAGTATACAAGATTTTGAAGGATTTGCTCACTAACTGGAAGAAGCTAGAGAGGGTGTCTTCCATGAAGTTGAATGTCGCGAGTTCAGCAGGGGTGGAAAACAAGCTTCCCGAGAAGCTTGAGGATCCTGGAAGTTTCACCATCCATTGTTTACTTGGTAACTTAGATTGTAAGCGGGCATTGGCGGATTTGGGGGCTAGCATCAATTTGATGCCTTATTCTAATTACCTTAAGCTAGACCCCCGAGGGTTAAACCCACACGTATGGATATTCAAGTAGCTGACTGCTCTATCAAATTTCCTCGTGGAATAATAGAGAACATGCTAGTAAAGACCGGGACATTGGTTTTCCTGGCCGATTTTGTGGTTTTGGATATGGAAGTGGATGAAAGGATTCCACTTATTTTGGGTCGGCCATTTTTAAATACTGCTAGGTGTATTATCAATGTTTATGGCCAACAGTTGAACCTTAGGATAGATGATTTGAGTGCAACATTCTCAATTGACCATGCTTTGAAATACCATGCGTATACCGATGATACGTATTATTTTATTAACACTGTATATGTGCAGTCTGAGCTTTTACAGGAATTTCCAGAATTACAGGGGTCGGGAGAATGCTCATTGGTTGAAACTGATGAGGAGTTGCAGGTTGAAGAGGTGGATATTTTGACCACCTTGATGAAAAATGGCTATGAGCCGACTGAGGAAGAGTTCGAGGAACACAACCGTGATGCTGATTACTGGAGCAAATTTTCCATCGAAGAACCTCCAGAGTTAGAATTGAAGCCACTTCCAGACCATCTGGAATATTCTTATTTGCAGGAGGAACCTAAGCTCCCGGTAATAATTTCTTCTTCTCTCTCGACAGGTCAAAAATCTGAGCTTGTAACCATGCTAAAGGCCCATAAACCACCCATTGCGTGGAAGATTCATGACATCAAGGGTATTAATCCCTCCTATTGCACCCACAAAATCCTAATGGAGGATAAATCCAAACCTGTGGTGCAACGCCAAAGGAGGTTGAACCCTCATATGTAGGATGTCGTGAAGAAAGAGATCATTAAGCTGCTTGATGCGGGTCTCATTTACCCAATTTCTAGAAGTCCCTGGATAAGCCCGGTACATTGTGTGCCTAAGAAAGATGGTATGACTGTTACCACCAACGATAAAAACAAGCTAATTTCCAAACGGACAGTCACGGGGTGGCGTGTTTGTATCGACTATCGAAAGTTAAATGACGCCACACGAAAAGACCACTTCCAGCTTCCTTTCATGGATCAAATGCTAGAGAGGTTAGTGGGTAACAGCTTCTATTGTTTTCTTGATGGTTTTTCGGGCTATTTCCAAATTCCTATTTCGCCCGAGGACCAAGAGAAAACCACTTTCACGTGTCCATATGGCACATTCTCATACCGTCGCATGCCCTTTGGCCTTTCTAATGCTCCAGACATTTTTCAAAGGTGCATGATGGCCATATTCCATGATATGATTGAAGATTGCATGGAGGTGTTCATGGATGACCTTTCGGTCTTTGGTGACACTTTCGATTCATGCCTTCTTAATTTAGAAAGGATGTTGGTAAGGTGTGAAAAGTCTAATCTAGTGCTCAACTAGGAGAAGTGCCATTTCATGATACAAGAGAGCATCGTCCTCGGGCACAAGATTTCTAAGAATGGTATTGAGGTGGATCCCGCAAACGTAACTGTTATTAAAAACATTCCACCTCCTACTAATGTTAAGGGTGTTAGAAGTTTCCTCGGGCATGCCGGTTTCTAGCGGCGATTCATTAAGGATTTTTCCAAAATCACTAACCCGGTGAAAAAACTCCTTGAAAAGGACACACCTTGGGATTTCTCCGAAGAGTGCCTTAAGGCATTCAAACTTCTTAAGGAGAAACTCGTTAATGTACCTATCACAATTGCTCCGAATTGGTTTCTTCCGTTCGAGCTCATGTGTGATGCATTGGATTTCGCGGTTGGCGCTATTTTGGGCCAAAGGGTTGAGAAACATTTTCGACCCGTCTATTACCCAAGCAAGACCTTACAAGGAGCACAGTTGAACTACACTACTACTTAGAAAGATCTCCTTGCTATGGTCTTTTCATTCGATAATTTCTGGTCCTATCTAGTTTTGACAAAGACTATCATTTTTACGGACCACTCGGCTTTGAAGTACCTTTTTCACAAAATCGGACTCCAAACCTCGATTGCTTAGATGGATCTTGCTTTTTCAAGAATTAGATATCGAGATCTGGGATAAGAAGGGTGCCAAGAATCTTGCGGCCGATCACTTGTCTAGACTCGAGAACCCAAATCTCGAAGTCCTTCATGAGTCGAGTATTCATGATGATTTTCTCGATGAGTATCTCATTAAGGTGGACAAAGTGGATAAGCCATGGTATGTGGACATCGCTAATTATCTTGTAGGAAAATTCCTTGAAAAGGGATGGTCAAACCAAAAGAGGAAGAAATTCTTCAGTGACCTTAAATACTATTTCTTGGAGGATCCCTATCTCTTTTGTTGTTGTCCCAATGGGATTATCCGCCGGTGTGTTTCCGGTGAGGAGTGTATGCGTATTCTAACCGAGTACCATAGTGGGCCTACGGGTAGGCATTTTGGACCTCAAATCACGGGGCGAAAAGTTTATGATGCCGGCTTCTTTTGGCTGACATTCTTCAAAGATGCCCACCTAATTTGAAAATCGTGCGATTCTTGTCAAAGGGTAGGCAAAGTCACCAAACGGGATGAGAACTCTCAACAAAGCATCCAAGTATGCGAGGTATTCGACGTTTGGGGAATTAAGTTTATGTGGCCATTTCTAAAATATCATGACTACACTTACATACTCGTTGCCATTGACTACGTGTCTAAATGGGCAAAAGCACAAGCTTTACCCACAAATGAAGCACGAGTTGTCATTTCCTTCCTTTAGTGTTTATTCTCTCGATTTTGACTCTTAAAGCTTTAATTAGCGATAGGGGTACTCATTTTTGTAATGCTCAAATGGAGAAGTTCTCCATAAAGTTTCTACTACATACCACCCTCAGACGAGCGGACAAGTTGAGAATACCAATCGAGCTCTAAAAGAAATTCTTGAGAAAACTGTGAGGACAAATTCGAAGGAGTGGGAGAATAAGCTCGATGAAGCTTTTTGGGCATTTCGAACCGCCTATAAAACACCGATTGGCACCACTCCTTATTGTTTGGTTTATGAAAAGGCGTGCCATCTCCCTTTGGAGATTGAGCATAAGGCGATGTGGGCACTAAAGAAGTGAAATTTGGATTTGAATGAGGTCGGAAGCCTTCGGGCGGGGCAATTGAATGAGCTTGGTGAACTACACCTTGATGCGTATGAGAATTCATTAATCTATCAGGAAAAGACCAAGAAATGGCACGAGAGGAGATTTAAGGGTTCGAAAGAGTTTAATGAGGGTGATAGAGTAGTTTTGTTTAACTTTAGATTGAAGCTTTTACCGGGTAAACTTAAGTCCTAGTGGGCGGGACCATTTGAGGTTGTTAAGGTGTACCCATATGGTATGAATGTACAATAGAGTTGAGGAATTCGAAGGGTGCTACCTTTAAGATGAATGGACATCTCGTGAAGAAATATTTCGATGGTCCATTGGAGATTGATGACGAGGTTCACATTTGTCACACCCCCAAATGGGACCGGGGGTAATTGTGACTAACCAATACCATCACACAAGTGTAATAAACGAGAACGACTCTAAATAAGACCTTTTATAAAAATATAAATTGTATTGCAGCGGAAATAAATAATTGTTTACATCATAATCCAAAATGTAATATAAATGTTTTTAATTCAAAGTAAATATTGTAAAATGAGGACTCCAAGTAGGCAGCAATCAAATCACCAAGTATCACAAAAGATAGCAGTCACCTGAGACAAAACATGCTTAAAAGTGTCAACTAAAAGGTTGGTAAAGTTCATAGTTTTATTAATAGTAACCAAGTTTTTAGACCACAAGATTTAGTTTAAAAGAAAATTGATATAGACATATCAATTCAAAAGTAATGATGTGTTGTATGATATCGAGACTAAAAAAAGTTTACCCTATGACACTATATTCGTTCGTGTCATTAAACCACTATTATGTATCCAAAGACCAGCGGTCAAATGAATAGAGACATTACGCTCAATAGGCCTACTCACAATAATTAAGCTTGCATTTATACGTAGCAACTAACGATATCATGGCAGGGATTTAGCATGAAACAAAACATGGCAGCATAGTTATAGTTTGAGTACTTGTGTCTAAAGTGTAAAACATTTTAAAAGCAAGCATGTGTCTCACTCCAAAAGTTGTAAAACAGTTATGAAATAGTAAAAAGTGGGGCCATGAAGTTCACCTTAATAGCACGATGAAGTTATTCCGCAAAAGTAATTGACGCAAGTAAATGACCAGGATCTCAACCTAGAGATATAAGTTATGTCATTAGTTTGTTAATCCGACAAGTAGAAGTTCATAAGTTAACTTATGAGTTATTGAGTTGTTTAACATGTTTGCGTGTCCACCATAATCATGTTTAGATGTTATACAACTTTGCCCAAACCTCGGTACTATCAAGTAAGTCAACAACCAGATGCAGGGGTCAGGAACTTTCAGTTGGGCTATAAGTCAACAACCTTTCGTTTAATCCAAAACCTTATTCCCATTACCACTCTAGACATCATCTACATGACCGTAAGTAGCGGTGAAGTTCGTATAAGTCATATGTTATGAATATGATTATAGCTTTCACTTATTGTGTGTATAGGAATACAACACATTTATTGTATAATATATACATAGTATAAGTTACGTTGTATTATATTTATAGTTATAAGTATTATAATACTTATTAAACAATTAGGGTATTAATATAGTTTGTATATTAATATTAATAAGTTAATATGTACATATACTTTATATTATATAATATAATATATACGGAGTAATAACTTAATAAAAGTTATTTTAAATACATATTAAAGATTTGTGTAGTTTGAATAATATGTTAAATATATAACGTTATCTTATCAAATCTTTAAATATTAATAAATAATATTATATGATAATAATTAAAATATTATTATTATACTTATAGATATGTATTATATAATAAATTTCATTTTATAATTAATTATTTTCGGTATATATATATATATATATATATATATATATATATATATAATCAATTTATATTATATAAAAATATTATAATAAATACATAATTTATTATAATTAATAATAATTGATTTGCTACTGTTATAAAAATAACAAATTTATTTGAATTTTATATATAAAATTTTTTGTCAAAAAAAAGAATATATATATATATATATATATATATATATATATATATATATATATATATATATATATATATATATATATATATATATATCTTCAAAATCATTTTAATAATAAATAAATAATAAATAATTATAAATCCAATTTTAATAAATTAATTTATATGTAATAATAAATGAATATATATATATATATATATATATATATATATACCGAATACATATATATCTTATAAAATAATAAATAAATTCTTATATTATATAAATCTTCAATAATAATTTCTTAGATTTAAGATAAATACTTAATAATACTTATAATATAATAACATTAATTTATTTCGATTTTAAAAAAAATAGTTTACAAAAAACTAAATCGAAAAAATATAGAAAGAAAAGAAGAAAAATAAAAGAATTACCTCAAATTATTTTTCCAAGGTTGAGAAGGTTTTTAATGTATGGGAAAAAAATTTGTGAATTAAGGTTAGATATTTATAGGAGATTTGAGGAGGTGGAGAATAATAACAAAATATAAAAATAATATAGATATTACCGAAATTTTTAAAAATATTTTATAAGATTTTATCTTGAAAAATAAGAAAATGTATTTGGTTACAAAAATGACTAGATTAATTACTTGGAGAAAAAGAAAAAAATCTTTATAAATCAAATTTTGTTCTTATCTATTTCTTTTAAATATATCTGATTTTTTTAAAAATAAAATAAAGATCTTATCTAATTTTTTTACTTATCTTTTTTTTACTTGTTCTTTAGAATAATCTAGAAATATATTCAAATTATTTTAATTCATTTGAAAATGCCGAAAACATATATATATATATATATATATATATATATATATATATATATATATATATATATATATATATATATAGTAATTTTCATTTTTTTATTATAAATATAATTATTATTTCTATTAATTTATAATTAAACTTCTTACGGTTTCACTTTTTATAAAGTGACACAAATAAATGTTAAATTTTTAGAATACTAATTAAAGTACATTATGAAAATAATTAACTAGAGCATTATAAATATTATCATTTTGTGTCACATTATAAATTTTAATATAACTAAAGTATATTATAGAAATAATATAAAAATTAATTAGCTAAAAGTGTTGACTAAAAATTTATATTCGGCCAACGTTTAAAATCGTATATTAATTATGTTCGGATAACAACTCTAATAATTAATATATAACATGCATGCAGAGAAACCTTGGGGGAAAATTAGTCATTTCAGAAGTGAAAAATTGAGGGTTGTTATAACGTTGAACCCGATCCCAACATCACTTGAACTTGGGACGAGTTGTGTGACCGACTCAGTAAATAAAGGTCATGTTTGTTGTAGAGTTTGTATTTTATTAGTTTTTGGTGTGTTTCGTTTTGATCAATCGGGTTGCTCAACGTGATTTGTATGGGGGATTATGTGTTGATAATGTGGCGTTTCTTATATGTTTGATGATATGTGTTTGGATGCGTTTGTTGGGTGGTTACTATATAAAAAAAGTCAAAAATGCTGATATTGGCTATTTGCGTACCGCGCATATATAGCGACGCGCCGCGTGCTTTTGTATTACTTTGTCCACTGTGGAAAAATGTGTGTGCACCACGCAGTTATGAAGGAAACTAAATTATTCAAATTTTACACTGTGAACGCGCCGTGCACCTTTATTTTTTTTTTTGTCGTGCATGTTTTAGCTGGTCCAGCGCACCGCACAACATTAAAAACGCGCCGTGCACGCCTTCAATAAAGGAAACCGGCTATTTTTTATTTTTTTTGTTGACCGATTTTCTTTGACTTTCACCAAAGTTTTACGGTTTTAAAACTAAATTATAGTTATTTGTTTCACAACTTGCACCCACTACATCTCTTTCTCTTCCTAAATTTTCATCACATCCAAACCTTAACTTACTCAAATATTCATCTCCTTCATTATTTTTCTCAAAGAATCTTCAATCTAACATGAGTATGGTATGTTTACACTCCGATTTTTCTATGATTACTTTCAATTCTTAATATCAATTGTTAAAATTTGTGAATTTCTAGTATGATAAATTTAGGGGTTGTATGTTTTGCTTAAATTGATTGATGATAACATGTTTAATTGTTATACTTGTTATGGATAACATGATTTTATGATGATTACATGCTTTCATTACATACTCATGATTCTAGAGTTCTTTAAATCTTTAATTTCGGGTTTATGATGATTATTGAAGATTAATTGTTCGATGGATGATATTTAATTGTGGAAAGTATACTAAAAGTCAAGTGTGGGGTTGTGTTGATATGGGAAAGTGATGTTCATGTTTGTTTGGATTGTTAGCTCACTTGGATTATGAATTGTTATTAATAATATGATGCTAAGCTTTCATTTGTTGCGAATGAGAATGAATGATTTTTTTATCTTGATAAGTGTTGTTAGTTGAAAACTTGTGGTTTGTAGTGAAAAGTTTGTGATTATGAGTTTAAGTAAGTTGAAAGGATAAGAATTATGTGTTGAACACATGTGATTGACATGAAGTACTAGCTTGTGTTAGTTCGGATAGTTGTTAAAGTTTGAATTGAACTAACTTTGGTATATTACGTTTACTTTTGTTGTTTGGTGTTGTTTCTTGTGTAGCCAGGGTGGTAAAAGAGGATGTGTGTCTAAAATTGGAGGTACAAGTGCACAACCTGTGACGACCCGGAAATTTCTGACCAAATTTAAACTTAATCTTTAAATGATTTCGACACGATAAGCAAAGTCTGTAATATTGAAGTCTCAAAAATTTTGAACTATGTTCATGTATTCATTTACCCTTTGACAAATCCCGATGATTCACGAACCAGTATTTGTAAATATGTATATATATATATATATATATATATATATATATATATATATATATATATATATATATATTACTTGTGTATATATATATTGTTATATTAAATTTAATTGTTTAAAATATATAATTAATAAATGTATTTACTTAGTAAAATTTATTATTTAAAACTGTTCTTATATATATAAAGAGCATATTGAATAAATATGATTTTGAACCTATTCTGTAAACGTCTGTAACTCTCGGTTGACATTTCTTTAGTGTTCATAATGATATAGTACATATGTATGAAGATTTAAAATGAAAGTTGAACTGTTAATCGATTACGAAGATTTTAGGCTTCATGAAAATATTTTTACCTTTTTAAGATTAAATACTAGTACTCCGTACATATCAATTGGTACTAGAAAATAAATAACTAACGAACCTTTTTTGATCAGGTTTCAAACAGTTAATGACAGAAATAATTAAATTTATTTAAGCTAAAAAATTTGGGATTTTTAGAAACATTTTTATACGTTAACTGTTTAGCAATGGACATAATATAATACTTCGTGCGAAAATCGTCGGTAGGAAAGAAACAAATCATCGGCTGCCAAACTGTATATTATTGTGCACATGATTTTTCATAGTATTATTATATTACAGATATTTATGTTGAATTCTTATATCCGTGAACGCACTATGTGATATAGAGTTTACTTTTTGTATCTCCACAACAAGTTGATATATATCTGTATTATATATACATGTTGGTAGAAAAAATGATCACCATTTTCTTTCCTTTGCAAAGCACTACAACCTTTCTTTCCTTCTTCAACACCATCACCATGAGCTTCCGTCAAACTTCTGTATTTTCTTTTTATGATCCAACTATGGGCAACCATCATACACCACCACATCCAAACCATTTGATTCTATAACCATCATAATCCATCAAAATCTAACACCACATCCTACACCCAATTCAGACGACATCTTCATATTTATTGGCAAAACTATTTTTTCTGTTTCAATTGATGATCATCAACACAACATCACAAACCCACTTCCACTTTCTGACTAATCGTTCCTTCATGTATCTGTTTTCGATGACCACCATTGTTTATGATTCACCATCGACCTCAACCTTCCACCACCCTACAAAATTATCTTTTACTAACAAACCTATTTTCATTTTTTATTGTTAAGATCGAATCACCACCATCACCAGGAACCACCTTCCTCCACCCACCACCGTTCACAACACCCATCGAAACCCACTAAATATGTGTCTCTGTTTGTGGAACTAAACCATCATCACCACCTCCGTAAGTTTCCATCTCTCCTCTCTCTCTTAATTACTTCGTGAACTCATCACCATGACAACTAATACTATTCAACTGCCACCATGACGACCTACAAATTACTACGCTGCTAATGATCCTGTGTGTTTCAAGTTTAAAGACTGCTGTTGTTACTTTTATTCGTTACCCAAACTGTTTTTTTTTTCTTTCTATCTTTCAAACGAAACACCTGCAAATACACTTACGTTTTACCACTGCAACCTTGAAACCACTTGTGTTATTATGATCCGGTTACATTTTTTTTTATTTCGATCAAAGCCAAGATCACCACTCTATTAAACCAACACTCGAACACCTTTAACCGCTGCAACATCAAACTATTTCTGCTCGATTTCCACTGTTATCGCTGTTGAAGTTTACCTTCGTGGACCCAGCTTAAAATGGCTTACTTGTTGCTACTACTCGACTGCCATTACTGCACATGTTCTTTTCTGTTCCACTCATCGGCTGCAGCAGCTATTCTTGTTTCGTTCCCTGTTACAACAAACTATGATGATGGACGTGATGTTAATTATGAGAATGTTAAGATATAAAAGGATGTTAAAGAATGATGAAATGAGTTCTTGGCGTACATTTTTTTTCCCTGACTGACATATATACTAAACAAAACCCCACTCACCCACTAGTTAGTTGTAAAAGCATATAAATATTATCTTGATACTGCTGCTCGATGTATGATATAAAAGCTAGTCCCACTTGCACTTTATTTAGGAATATAAGGATTACTAAATGAATTTGATTAAAAGCTAGTAGGCCGATGTAAGTTTGGATTGAGCATAATAGATGATGATCGTGAAAGCTGGTGACGAAAGATACATATACAGATGTATGATATTATAATGTTTATGATGATGATGTTGAAGAGTTAGGTTGATAAAGACGATGATATCGATTAAACCGTAAGAATTTTGTTATGATCGAATTAATATGATGAGTTTATTCTGATGATGATGATAACGAATCATAATGATGATGGACTGTTATCATATATGAAGATGATGAAGGAGTGATAATCGTATGATGTGATGATGATGGTTACGGGATGAATAATGATGATTCACGATGAGTATTATGATGATAATGAATTGGTTAAGATGATGATAGATGATAGATAATGATGTTATATGATGATGATAGTAAACGTATTATGATCATGATTATGATTATGATTATGATTATTGATGATGACGATGAAACTGTACTAGGGTGATGATGATGACACAAGGATGGTGTGATGACCCGGAAATTTCTGACCAAATTTAAACTTAATCTTTAATGTTTCCGACACGATAAGCAAAGTCTATGAATTTGAATCTCAAAATTTTAAACTATTCAAATACCTTTCGATTGTTCTCAACGATTCGCGAACAATTATATGTAATTAGATATACATACTATAACTTGGAAACGTAACAAAGTGTTATGAAAATGATACTGTGCATTAACCTTATTGGTTTGATTATCTGATTGATATATTTAACTACGGAGTTAAAAGATTATGCCAAACGATTGAATTAAAACATATTTACTAAGTCTTTTAATGATTACGATGTTGTTACAGGTCTCTGTTGTGAGGTTCACGCTGATTTGAGAAATCATTCATTCTTAACGATATTCGGAAAATATGGTAAAGTGTTTGTTTAAATAACGTGATCTAGACGATACAAAAATAAGGAATATTAACTGTTGGAATTGGATATATGAATAACTTGTGACGTATATTTAAAACGTGTTTATAAATATTAATTTGGTTACAAAATGTTTTGATTTAAAAATAATATTATTAAAAATACTTCGTTAGATAACGAGCCATTGATTTATAGAAGTAAATGACCAAAACACTCGAGAGTTTAAGATATATTTCGAGTGATATAGTTTAGGGATAATTTAAGGCTATATTTTGACAAAAATACGTGTCACGAAATGTAAAATACAAGTTTTCTCAGTGTACGAAGGGACACTCGAAAAACAAGAACCGGAACATAAGTCGCGTGATGACGTACGACTTATCGGAACAAAAATTACAAGTCAACTATGCACATGAATTTAATATAATATATAATTAATTATATAAATTATATAAATTATATATATAATTAAATATTATGTCGACAAACAAGAAAACAAAAGTTTGTGAGCTGGATCAGAGGGCCATGCGATCGCATGGAAAATAGGCATAAAACCCATGCGATCGCATGGGGGTCAGAATCAGGAATTATTCTATAAATAGCCCAAGTTTCTGCCGAACTCTTTACCCACTTTCTCTCAATCTCTCTCTGTTATACATAAATATATATTATTATTTTTTATTATTATTATTATTATTATTATTATTATTATTATTATTATTATTATTATTAAGATTAATATTATTATTAATCTTATTATTTTAGTATTGATATTATTATTAATAATATTATACATAAAATATTACGACGTGAGTAGGTTCGGGTTATTTCAAACCAAGTTTTCAAATGAGTCAAAGCTAAGGAAACTATGGGTTATTACTATGGAGGTTATGGGTATTGTTCGAGGGTATTGCTCGTGAGTCAAACTATTGTTTATCATCTTCGTTGCGTCTACGTACTTTCCCTACAATATTGAATCTCAATATTGATACGTAAGTACTTATATTTTATCCTTTATAAATTAATAGTGTATACATGTCTAGTGCTCGAGTATATATATTTATACATGCTTGTATGCTAAATTTCATCGATAAACAGTTTATAATGAATCACGAATTAAATACATATATTACTGGTAAAAGGTATATGATATACATGTTTTTGGAAAGCTGGCGAAAAATCAATAACTTTTCATTTAGATATCGAATAGTTTTGATGAACGGATTAAAAGATATGATCAACTAAATTATGTTTGACGTTAAATGAAATTGCTTTTAAATCTGCAATTGAGATTTAAACAACTTGTTTACAAGATTGATAAAATGAATTTTTAAATATTACCAGCCGAGTAAATGAATCCTTAAATAAGGTACGTCTCGTTTTGTTGAACTATTGTCAAAATTGACTTTTTGAAACGACTTTGGATAACTTTTGTATGTCGATCTCGAGCATTAGGATTGTGATACACTACGACCAGACCTAGCTTGATAGACATTTATTGACCAACCTATGTTCTCTAGGTTGAGATCTACGATTATTTGATATTCTGAGTTTCGATCACATTACGATGAACAACTTTATATGCTGCTAAGGTGAGTTTCATATGATCCCTTTTACTCAATATATTTTTGGGCTGAGAATACATGCAATTTATTTTAAACGCAATGGATACAAGTACATACTAAATTCTACACTGAGTTTGAACCGAAAATCCCTTAGCTTTGGTAACTAGTAACTGCCGGTTATAAGAACTGGTGGGCGCGAATAGTTGTATATGGATCCATAGGGCTTGATATCCCCGTCCGAGCTAGAGCGCTAGCCTTTTAACGGACGTATGCTATTTGAGAAGCGTACACGTTGGTTTGCGTGTATTATTAAGATGATTATACAAAGGGTACAAATTATATATACGTTAGGTTTAGTTACCAGGGTGCTCAATTTTGTAGAACATTTTGATAAACGTTTCTGGATGAAACAACTGAAATCTTGTGATCCATTTTTATATACAGATTATGCGAAATACTAAAACTATGAACTCACCAACCTTTGTGTTGACACTTGTTAGCATGTTTATTCTCAGGTTCCCTAGAAGTCTTCCGCTGTTTGCTTATATGATATACAAGCTATGTGCATGGAGTCTTACATGGCATATTTTTCAAGAAAACGTTGCATTCACCAATTCATCACCATGTACCTTATTTTGACTGCATTGTCAACGAAAACACTATTGTAAACTATTATATACGGTGATTGTCTATATGTAGAAATCATCAGATGTCGAAAACCTTTGATTTAAATATACATTTATGGTGTGCCTTTTCAAAAGAATGTAATGTTTACAAAATGTATCATATAGAGGTCAAATACCTCGTAACGAAATCAATGAATGACGTGTTAGTCCATATGGATTTGGAGCGATCGTCTCAGTTGGTATCAGAGCGTTGGTCCTAGTGAACCAGGTCTTGCATGAGTGTGTCTAACTGATAGTTGTTAGGATGCTTTAGTAAGTCTGGACTTCGACTGTGTCTGCATGTCAAAAGTTTTCCTTATCATTCCTTGTCGGAAATTACTTGTCTATCATCTCAAGTGTAAACACGTGTTACTGCATTAATTGCATGAATAGTGTATAGACGAATCATATCCTATCATATCTACTATAGTGGATCTTATTTGGCGTTTTTCGAAATTCCCTCCGTAAATTACGGAATCCTTTTACTATATATACATATGCGAGAAGACGAAGGTATCATCCAGTATTCAACCCTCAATTCATATCGAGAATCATTTCATAACTTTCAGTGATCGCATAAGATGGCCTCTTCGAATAGACCAAGTCCCTCCAACTCCGAAGACAGCGTGACGGGACCACACCGACCGATCAACTACCGTGATTTCTTTAGAAAATGGGGATGGGTTCGCGAAATACTTACCCTATGGAGAAATGAAGAAGGTACTCCATACCACGAGCCGAACTTACCGCCTAACGTTGGAGTACTCGATCCGCTTACCGGTGAACCTGTTCGCAACACCGTTTATACTCTTTTTGCGAGAATTTTTCATCTTGAAGCTACCATTAACGGAACTAGAAAAGATATCCGACCTCTACCTCACACCGATAACCAACCAGAGTTAGTAGAAGAAGTTAAAGAACTTCGAGCTCGAGTGTTAACTTTAGAGAGCACTGTACACAATTTACAAACACCAGCAGTATCACCAACACCAGTAACATCACCATCCTCAGCACCAACAGCACTAGTACCACTAATAACAACGCCAACACTACCATTACCACCACCAAAAACATCCACATCACACGCCTCAACATCACGATCTGTACCTCGGATATCACCATCATACGCACCATAGATACCAAGGAGTATCAACGACAACAAACGATGATTTATTGATTCATAACTTCATCGGAGAAAAATTCTACGGCGATTATGTAATTTCTAAAGTTTAGAGATTATCTATTCTAACCCTAGCCATAAATCAGATAGAGTAGAAACTCTGATCGGAATGGTGTATGATTTACAAGCTAGACTTGTTATATCACAACATCAATAGTACCCTTAGCTTCACCAACACAGTAAGTGCTGTCAACATCGTTAGAATCAACAGCACCTCTAACATCACAAGCTCCGTCAGTTCAAGAATTACCGTGGACATCATTATGAATCAATAACGCGTATATTGAATCAACGAGTTATGAAATAATAACTCATTCCCTCCGAAGAATTTATATGTATATCTTATATATATAAATTTTAAACCCTAATAAATCTTTCTGTACTAAGCTATTATGTATGGAACTTAACTACTCAGTTAATTCATATTACTAATATGCTATGATGTACAACCTTCGTTAACTACAATCTCTATTTCAATTCAATGAATTTCGTTTCATAATAAACCAAGTGTATTATTCAATAACATGGTTGATTTTACACTTTCATCTTCGATGCACTCGAAACTTTCTAGAAGACATCATTTGCACCTTGCGAAGTTAGCAAGAATTCCACGAATACCAACATCCTTTATCGAGGAATATCAATAAGAATAAATAATGAAGTATTGATTTCATTAGTGAAATACTCCGCGAAGATTATGCAATCTCTAATGTTTTAGAGATTATTCATTTCTAATTCAAGCCAAAAATCAAATGAGCTTAATATGATATTAACTCATTAAATCTGTATTACATCTGAAGAAAATATACATACATATATTTTCATAAAGACTGTAATGAAAATTCTTTTGTACAAAATATTAATTGTGAAATCTTTAACGGGTAGGTAATACTCGAGAAATATATAAGTTCACAATTAATATGTTAGATTGTACATTCTTCAACTTTGATTCACAAATCTATTAATCATGCTCACAATGATACCCAATCATCTCATACAAATTCAATTACACATTCAGATATTGATGGATCAGAATCCAATTCATAACTCTGAACCGGTGACATCATTCTTAGATCTCTACATCTTTCAAAGCTATACTTTGACTTCAAAACCATGCAAGATCCTTTAGCGTTATTTTTACCGAAAATAATCTTGCAATTCCTTTTAAAAGTATCCAGTATTATCAACCATTCAACCAGTCAATGATGACCTTTCAGACCGGTAACTTTGGCATATACGTTTTTGTTACCGGGAACCTTTCATGTTCCACCACATTAGCAGTAAATTTACCAACAACTTCATTTATCCTTGACCTTCCGAAAAATCCTTATACTCATTAAAACCCTATCATGTACTCATCCACATCCTGTAACGAGAATTGCCATACGAATTATCGGAAATTAGCAATCAGTATTTTGAAATATTGCAGCACGTCTACGCCAACAGTTATATATATACATATAATGTCCATCTCCTGGACGTACATACTTCGAATGTGAAGTTTCTGAAACACACCCCAAACTACGAAACTAGTTCTCCGAATTTTGGAAAAATGTTGATGAAGCAGCAAAAACTGTAAACGAGCTTAACAGTCAAAAGTTTGATGATAAAGAATGGTATGGTGGTAAAGCTGAGAAAAGGAGAAGGTTTGGAACTGGAAAACGGATTGAGCAAAGTATGAAGGAGGCTGTGGATAAATCACAAAGACTGAACCTGCCTTCAAAGAATACAAATGATTCAGTGTCTGCTGAAATCCTTAGCAAATACCTTACTCCTTAATCTAAAACCGTTACGGACAATATTCTTCATCATCATCATTATCTTGAATATTCTAAGATATCATCGTATCTTTCATTATAAATATCCTCAATATTTCTGAAGATAATTTCGTAACCATCTGAAATTATTCATTCCTTCACGCTATCTGTGTTACATCATAAAAGAAACTGTGTTAGTTTCTAAATTCTGAAAAATTCAAGTTAAAAATATGAATGTTTTGAAGTAGTGTTGGGAACTGAAGCATGAATTAGTATAATATAATGACGTCAGGCCAACGTGATTATATTACAGTAAGTCATGCTGAGTTTCTAATGGAACGTGATGAAGGTTCACAGATCACACCCTCATCATGAACCATGTTACATAACTCTTTCATTCTATTTAATCTCTAAAGTTATCAAGAAAACATATTTCTTGATGATTCGGTCTTTTTCGAATATTCTAGTAATTTGACAAATCAAGATCGTGCCATTACAATTTCTTTCTTAGAACATTAGTTATGTTCATCTCAAAACATCATACCTACGAATTCTGGACCATTATTCGCTTGACTTAAAGTCGGGAAGAGAAAACGAAAGCATGAAGCTCCGAAATATAAAGGAGAATATAAGCCAGATAACAACCTCGAAATTTACAAACCGTGTATATCAATGTGTATAGCGATATAAAGAAACGGGAGAATGAAAAACACTATAACCCCAAGGTAATGGTAGAAGAAAGTAACTTCCTATGGTGGTAGATGAAAAAGAAGAATGATGGATATGAAAGTTAGGGGTATATCAAGAATCAGAACTGGATGAAGCATTTCACAATCTTTTGGAAGTATGAAATGAGAAAGAAAATGTAGAAGTGGTGAAAATAATGAAACGGAAGTGGTCAATTTATAGCGAAATATCAGACATAGCAATCGAGGCAGATTACGCAAAACAAAATCTCCTTAATTCTCGAAGAATCAAATCTTATTTAGATTATGAAGATTTTCTATTCCTTAAATTCCGGAAATCAATCGTTACTACATCAAAAGTTAAGACGAATCTCTATTCCTTCAAATTCACTATTATACGATAACTTCTCTCATACGCTTCGAGTAATCAGATTGTTATATCCATATTATTCAACGGTGATAAAACTCTATTTATCGACTCATATACATCATGAAAGCATTTTTATTGTTAGCCATGACGACCTCACTCAAATTTCGGGACGAAATTTCTTTAACTGGGGGATACTGTGATGACCGGGAAATTTCTGACCAAATTTAAACTTAATCTTTAACGTTTCCGACACGATAAGCAAAGTCTATGAATTTGAATCTCAAAATTTTAAACTATTCAAATACCTTTCGATTGTTCTCAACGATTCGCGAACAATTATATGTAATTAGATATACATACTATAACTTGGAAACGTAACAAAGTGTTATGAAAATGATACTGTGCATTAACCTTATTGGTTTGATTATCTGATTGATATATTTAACTACGGAGTTAAAAGATTATGCCAAACGATTGAATTAAAACATATTTACCAAGTCTTTTAATGATTATGATGTTGTTACGGGTCTCTGTTGTGAGGTTCACGCTGATTTGAGAAATCATTCATTCTTAACGATATTCGGAAAATATGGTAAAGTGTTTGTTTAAATAACGTGATCTAGACGATACAAAAATAAGGAATATTAACTGTTGGAATTGGATATATGAATAACTTGTGACGTATATTTAAAACGTGTTTATAAATATTAATTTGGTTACAAAACGTTTTGATTTAAAAATAATATTATTAAAAATACTTCGTTAGATAACGAGCCATTGATTTATAGAAGTAAATGACCAAAACACTCGAGAGTTTAAGATATATTTCGAGTGATATAGTTTAGGGATAATTTAAGGCTATATTTTGACAAAAATACGTGTCACGAAATGTAAAATACAAGTTTTCTCAGTGTACGAAGGGACACTCGAAAAACAAGAACCGGAACATAAGTCGCGTGATGACGTACGACTTATCGGAACAAAAATTACAAGTCAACTATGCACATGAATTTAATATAATATATAATTAATTATATAAATTATATATATTATATATATAATTAAATATTATGTCGACAAACAAGAAAATAAAAGTTTGTGAGCTAGATCAGAGGGCCATGCGATCGCATGGAAAATAGGCATAAAACCCATGCGATCGCATGGGGGTCAGAATCAGGAATTATTCTATAAATAGCCCAAGTTTCTGCCGAACTCTTTACCCACTTTCTCTCAATCTCTCTCTGTTATACATAAATATATATTATTATTTTTTATTATTATTATTATTATTATTATTATTATTATTATTATTATTATTATTATTATTATTATTATTATTATTATTAAGATTAATATTATTATTAATCTTATTATTTTAGTATTGATATTATTATTAATAATATTATACATAAAATATTACGACGTGAGTAGGTTCGGGTTATTTCAAACCAAGTTTTCAAATGAGTCAAAGCTAAGGAAACTATGGGTTATTACTATGGAGGTTATGGGTATTGTTCGAGGGTATTGCTCGTGAGTCAAACTATTGTTTATCATCTTCGTTGCGTCTACGTACTTTCCCTACAATATTGAATCTCAATATTGATACGTAAGTACTTATATTTTATCCTTTATAAATTAATAGTGTATACATGTCTAGTGCTCGAGTATATATATTTATACATGCTTGTATGCTAAATTTCATCGATAAACAGTTTATAATGAATCACGAATTAAATACATATATTACTGGTAAAAGGTATATGATATACATGTTTTGGAAAGCTGGCGAAAAATCAATAACTTTTCATTTAGATATCGAATAGTTTTGATGAACGGATTAAAAGATATGATCAACTAAATTATGTTTGACGTTAAATGAAATTGCTTTTGAATCTGCAATTGAGATTTAAACAACTTGTTTACAAGATTGATAAAATGAATTTTTAAATATTACCAGCCGAGTAAATGAATCCTTAAATAAGGTACGTCTCGTTTTGTTGAACTATTGTCAAAATTGACTTTTTGAAACGACTTTGGATAACTTTTGTATGTCGATCTCGAGCATTAGGATTGTGATACACTATGACCAGACCTAGTTTGATAGACATTTATTGACCAACCTATGTTCTCTAGGTTGAGATCTACGATTATTTAATATTCTGAGTTTCGATCACATTACGATGAACAACTTTATATGCTGCTAAGGTGAGTTTCATATGATCCCTTTTACTCAATATATTTTTGGGCTGAGAATACATGCGACTGTTTATAAATACTGAAAATACTAGATTTATATGCGTGAGTTTCATTGATCCCTTTTTAATTGTTTTTGCAATATATATTTTTGGGCTGAGAATACATGCAATTTATTTTAAATGCAATGGATACAAGTACATACTAAATTCTACACTGAGTTTGAACCGAAAATCCCTTAGCTTTGGTAACTAGTAACTGCCAGTTATAAGAACTGGTGGGCGCGAATAGTTGTATATGGATCCATAGGGCTTGATATCCCCGTCCGAGCTAGAGCGCTAGCCTTTTAACGGACGTATGCTATTTGAGAAGCGTACACGTTGGTTTGCGTGTATTATTAAGATGATTATACAAAGGGTACAAATTATATATACGTTAGGTTTAGTTACCAGGGTGCTCAATTTTGTAGAACATTTTGATAAACGTTTCTGGATGAAACAACTGAAATCTTGTGATCCATTTTTATATACAGATTATGCGAAATACTAAAACTATGAACTCACCAACCTTTGTGTTGACACTTGTTAGCATGTTTATTCTCAGATTCCCTAGAAGTCTTCCGCTGTTTGCTTATATGATATACAAGCTATGTGCATGGAGTCTTACATGGCATATTTTTCAAGAAAACGTTGCATTCACCAATTCATCACCATGTACCTTATTTTGACTGCATTGTCAACGAAAGCACTATTGTAAACTATTATATACAGTGATTGTCTATATGTAGAAATCATCAGATGTCGAAAACCTTTGATTTAAATATACATTTATGGTGTGCCTTTTCAAAAGAATGTAATGTTTACAAAATGTATCATATAGAGGTCAAATACCTCGTAATGAAATCAATGAATGACGTGTTAGTCCATATGGATTTGGAGCGATCGTCTCAGATGGTGATGATGTAGATGATGATGATGATGAGATAACATGATGATAATGAAGAAGGTATACAAATGATAGTGACGATGATACGAATAATGTCTATAAAGATGATGTACGAGAACAAAATGATAAATGATGGGATGATAATGATGATGAACGGTTTATAGAATGAAGAAAATAGACAGAGAAAACGGGTTAAATAAATTCGGTTATGAAATTAGCAGAAAATCAGGAATAGCTGAATAGTTAAAGGGTATTTCGGGTTAGCGGGAGGTCGCGGGTTCAAACCCGGACTTGGACATTTTTAAGAACTACTTCTTTGAGGTAGTTTACTTATTACTTATTATTATTATTATTATTATTATTATTACTTATTATTATTTTTATTATTATTACTTATTATTATTATTATTATTATTATTATTATTACTATTAATTATTATTGTTATTAGATTATTACAAATATAAAAAAATATAATTATTATTATCATTTATACAATTAATATTATTATCATTATTGTTAGTATTAGTAATATTATTATTATTATTATTATTATTATTATTATTATTATTATTATTATTATTATTATTACTATCATTATTATTATTTTGACATTAATGTTATTATTTTTATATTATCAATATTATTATCATAATAACTATTATTATTATTATTATTGTAAAATAAAACAAGTTTTATTTATTATTATTATCAAAATTATTTTATCAAATAACTATTAGTTATATAAAAATCATATTTATTACATATAACATAACTATATTAATACTTTTATAATAAATATTAATAAATATAATTAATTAGGTTATTAATGAAACACCTAATTAAAATAACAATTAAATCACTAATAATATATAAATTTGTTCGACTACCATTATATGTGTTAATATATATATAAATGATATAGGTTCGTGAATCCGAGGCCAACCTTGCAATTGTTTAGTATCGTCGCATGCATATTTTTACTACAAAATATCGTATTGTGAGTTTCATTACTCCTTTTTTAAATGCTTTTGCAATATATATTTTTGGGACTGAGAATACATGCGCTTTTATAAATGTTTTACGAAATAGACACAATTAATCGAAACTACATTATATGGTTGAATGATCGAAGCCGAATATGCCCCTTTTGCTTGGTAGCCTAAGAATTAGTAAACCGATCTACTAATTGACGCGAATTCGAAAGATAGATCTATTGGGCCTAACAAACCCCATCCAAAGTACCGGATGCTTTAGTACTTCGAATTCGTTTTTTATCATGTCCGAAGGATTTCCGGAAATGATAGGGGATATTCTTATATACATCTTGTTAATGTCGCTTACCAGGTGTTCAATCCATATGAATGATTTTTGTCTCTATGCATGGGATATATTTTTATGAGAAATGGAAATAGAAATCTTGTGGTCTATTAAAATAATGGAAATGATTGTTATGATAAACTAATGAAATCACCAACCTTTTGGTTGACACTTGAAAGCATGTTTATTCTCAGGTACGAAAGAAATCTTCTGCTGTGCATTTGCTCATCTTAGAGATATTATATGGAGTAATTCATGACATATTTCAAAAGACGTTGCATTCGAGTCATTGAGTTCATCAAGAATATTATCAAGTCATTTATAGTTTAGATATATTATGAAATGGTATGCATGCCTGTCAACTTACGATGAAATGAAAGTTTTTCTTTTAAAAACGAATGCAATGTTTGTAAAATGTATCATATAGAGGTCAAATACCTCGCGATGTAATCATATATTATTGTATCCGTCTTTATGGATTAGGACGGGTCGCTTCATGTGGTATCAGAGCGGTGGTCTTAGCGAACCAGGTCTGCATTAGTGTGTCTAACTGATAGCCATTAGGATGCATTAGGGAGTCTGGACTTCGACCTTAGGTGCATGTCAAAAGTTTTGCTTATCATTTCTAGTCGGAAATCATCTGCTTATCTTCCTTAGGAAATTACCTGCTTATCATTCTTAGTCTAGACACATCTTACGGCATTGATTGCAAGAATAGTGTATAGACAAAATTCATATCTTAGCGTATCTGCTAATTCATACCTTAGCGTACATGTTACTGTAAACTTTGACTGTCATATTCCGTAGATTCCTCCGTAACTTATGGGATTTTAGTATTATATATGCATATGTAAATTATATATTGTAGGGTACTAATCTACATCCTATAATCTATTTCTTATCGAAAATCCTTCATCTGATCATACGAGATGAATCCCTCAACCAGTTCGATTCCTCAGATTCCAATAGCCATTCCGATAGTTATTCTGACAGCTATTCCGACATGGATGTTCACCTAAGCTCCGGAAACAGCGTCATCGGAATGAATCAACCAATCAACCATCATCAATTTTGGATGAATTGGGGACTGAGTTCGTAGTCGACTTAACCAATGGAGACGAGAAGAAGGCGATCCTTTCCACCCACCAACCTGCACTCTTGGCAAAGAACCTGAAGCACTTACCAGCGAACCTATTCGAAACACCATTCTCACATCCATTTCCAGAGTATCTCGCCACGATTATATTCTATCTAAAATTCTAAACCTTATTCATTCACTTGTTCTAACCGCCAATCATCCCGGAATAATCAAAGAAGTCAACGAATTTCGCGCTCGAGTAATCAATTTGGAGAATATGGTGCAAAATTTACCAGTTTCAGCAACATCACCGGCACCAACAGTACCATCAGTAACAACACAGGTACCATCAACAATCCATGCCTCAACATCTCATTCTGTACCTCGAGTATAATCATCGTTCTACGTATCGTTCTACATCAATTATCTTCGTTCTTCATGACGATTATGTAATCTCTAATGTTTTAGAGATAATGTATTCTAGTTCTAACGATAAATCAAATGAGTTTAATACTATATTAACTCATTAAATCCATGATTTCATCTGAAGAAAATATATGTGTTTATATATTTTTATAAAGGTTGTAATTAAAAATTCTTTCGTACAAACTGTTAATGGTGAAAATATTTTAACGGGTAGGTAATACCCGAGGAATATTTAGATTTCACATTAATAAGTACACTATACATTCTTTCAAATCTAATTCAACAGTCATTTACTATCCTATTTACAACCACCGATATACGAATCCGTTCACCACAAAATAACCAGTTTTATTCAATTTCATATTTGGATTTTGACCTATCAGAATCCAACAAGTGGCATAATGAAGAAAACATTGGACAAAAATAAAATTTATTAGAAACAAACAAATTAACTATGAGAAATTCTATTAAGAAACCACGCTAACAAAATCCTAGCTAACTGTTAATTCTGTATCGTAATTTATTTATCGCAATTTATTTATCGCAATTTAAATTCTCGCAATTTTATTTATCGTCATTTAATTTCTGTTATTTATTTTACGCACTTTAAATATCGGGACACGTATACAAAGTTTTGGCATATCATATCGACGCATCTATATATATTATTTGGAATAACCATAGACACTCTATATGCAGTAATGATCGAGTTCTCTATACAGGGTTGAGGTTGATTCTACAATAATATATATACTTTGAGTTGTGATCGAGTCAGAGACATGTATACATTGGGTCACGATACGTATTAATTAATTCGAATATTATGTATTAAACTATATATGAATTGTTGTACTACTAATTGTGGACTACGAACTGTGGACTAATGATATTGGACAATTAAAATGAAATAAAATATTGATTATAACATATGAAACTAAACATCTCTTGAAGTTTGCCACTTCATTTCATCTTAAACCTCATTTGTATCTTGACGATTACAATCTGCGTTCAAACCTTTCATGATTCTTGAAAACACCTCAATCGAGAAGATGAACCAACCGCACTTCATCTACGGAAGAAAACATTGATGCATATAGTTATGCACTTGAAAACACTCGGAACAAACGTTTAACACGTATCTGTACTAACTCCTTTGGTGTTGTTATTACCGAAGATAACTTAGTAAACCCTTTCAAAGTAGTAATTTTTGTCACAGCTCCAGCAAGACAACTTCGACTTTTCAGTCAAACTAGCCTTATTATAACCTTGATACATATACGTGCTCTTTTATTGTTACCGGGGAACCTTTTATATTCTACCATATTACCAGCAAACGTACCAGCAATCTCGTTGCTCCTTATCTTAACTCCCTCCGACAAATCACTATATTTATCTATTGAAGTTTTATCATGAACTCATCCGCATCTTATAACGAGAATTGTCATACCAATTACCGGGAATTAGCAATCAGTAGTTTGAATCTCGCAACAATTCTACATCAACAGTTATATGCTTACATATAACAATTATTTCCTAGAATTATGATCTCCCATTCCGAAATTCTGAAAATCACCCACTCTACGAATCAATACTCTGAATGTTGAAAATGCTGATGAAGCAGCAAAAACTGTAAACGACCTTAACAGTCAAAAGTTTGATGATAAAGAATGGAGTGTTGAAAAAGCTCAAAGATTTTGATACTGAAAAATGAATTGAGCAAATCATGAAAGAGACTCTGGATAAGGACTAAACTTGTACATAAAAGAATTCTGATGATTCTATTTCTGATGAAATCTTTAGCGAATACCCTACTCTTTAATTTCTCTAAATCATTGTGAATGAATTTCTTCATCACACTTTGAATCTAAAATTCTAAGGTATTATCGTATCTTTCATTGTAAATATCCTCAATATTTCTGAAGATATCTTCATAAATATTCTCGTCCAATATTAATTATCTCTTCGCACTGTCTGTGTTATTTCATAAAAAGAAACTGCTTTAGTTTCTATATTCTGTAAATCTTCGAATTTAAAATATGAATATTTTGAAGTAGTGTTGGAAATTGATGCATGAGTTAGTATAATGTAATGACACTTGATCAACGTGATTATATTACAGTAAGTCATGCTGAGTTTCTAATGGAACGTGATGATTCACAGAACATACCATCATCATGTGTCATGTTACATGACTCTAACATTCTATCTAACCTCTAAACATATCAAGAACATATTTTCTTGATAGTTCTATTCTCAATGATTCTAGTAATTTGACAAATCAAATCGTGCTATTATGTTCTTTCTTGTTTAGAGCATGATGTTCATTCGAAACTCCATACTTACAAATTCTGGACCCTTACTCGCTTTACTAGAGGTCGAGAAGATAATAAAAAGGCAAAGAGCTTCAAAATATAAGAGAAAATATAAAGCCCAATAACAACACAGAGGTTACAAACCGTGGATATTAATACGAATAGCAATATAAAGACACAGTAGAATTAAGAATAGTATCACCCCAAAGTAATAGTAGAAGTAAACAGATTTTTCTGGTGGAAGATTGAAAAGAAGGATGACAGAAATGATAATTAGAAAAATATCAAGGATTAGAATTGGGTTAAGCATATTCACAATCTTTTGGGTGTATGAATTAAGGAAGAAAGTGTAGGAATGGTGAAAATATTGGAATGAAAAAAGTTTAATTTATAATGAAAATATCAGACAGAGTAAACGAGGCAGATCATCGTATTTAATTATAGAGATCTTAAATTCCTTATTCGCCGAAGAATCAAATCTTTTAGATTTCGAAGATTCTCTTTAATCCATTAAATTTCGGAAATCAATTGTGACTACATCAATGGTTAAGTCAAATTTGTATTTACTCATTCCACCCTTTTGTGATAACTTCACTCGTACGCTTCGCATAATCGAATCTTTTTGGCTATAGTACTCAATGATGATGAAACTCTATTTATCAATTCATATTCGTCATGAAAACATTTTTATTGTTAGCCATGACCATCCCACTCAAATTTCGGGACGAAATTTCTTTAACGGGTAGGTACTGTGACGACCCGGAAATTTCCGACCAAATTTAAACTTAATCTTTAAATGATTTCGACACGATAAGCAAAGTCTGTAATATTGAAGTCTCAAAAATTTTGAACTATGTTCATGTATTCATTTACCCTTTGACAAATCCCGATGATTCACGAACCAGTGTTTGTAAATATATATATATGTGTGTGTGTGTGTGTAGGTATATATATAAATATTACTTATGTATATATATATATATATATATATATATATATATATATATATATATATATATATATATATATATATTGTTATATTAAATTTAATTGTTTAAAATATATAATTAATAAATGTATTTACTTAGTAAAATTTATTATTTAAAACTGTTCTTATATATATAAAGAGCATATTGAATAAATATGATTTTGGACCTATTCTGTAAACGTCTGTAACACTCGGTTGACATTTCTTTAGTGTTCATAATGATATAGTACATATGTATGAAGATTTAAAATGAAAGTTGAACTGTAAAACGATTACGAAGATTTTAGGCTTCATGAAAATATTTTTACCTTTTTAAGATTAAATACTAGTACTCCGTACATATCAATTGGTACAGAAAATAAATAACTAACGAATCTTTTTGATCAGGTTTCAAACAGTTAATGAGGGGAATAATTAAATTTATTTAAGCTAAAAAAATTGGGATTTTTAGAAACATTTTTATACATTAACTGTTTAGCAATTGACACAATATAATACTTCGTGCGAAAATCGTCGGTAGGAAAGAAACAAATCATCGGCTGTCAAACTGTATATTATTGTGCACATGATTTTTCATAGTATTATTATATTACACATATTTATGTTGAATTCTTATATCCGTGAACGCACTATGTGATATAGAGTTTACTTTTTGTATCTCCACAACAAGTTGATATATATCTGTATTATATATACATGTTGGTAGAAAAAATGATCACCATTTTCTTTCCTTTGTAAAACACTACAACCTTTCTTTCCTTCTTCAACACCGTCACCATGAGCTTCCATCAAACTTCTGTATTTTCTTTTTATGATACAACTATGGGCAACCATCATACACCACCACATCTAAACCATTTGATTCTATAACCATCGTAATCCATCAAAATCTAACACCACATCCTACACCCAATTCAGACGACATCTTCATATTTATTGGCAAAACTATTTTTTCTGTTTCAATTGATGATCATCAACACAACATCACAAACCCACTTCCACTTTCTGACTAATCGTTCCTTCATGTATCTGTTTTCGATGACCACCATCGACCTCAACCTTCCACCACCCTTCAAAATTACCTTTTACTAACAAACCTATTTTAATTTTTTTTTTGTTAAGATCGAATCACCACCATCACCAGGAACCACCTTCCTCCACCCGCCACCGATCAAAATACCCATCAAAACCCACTAAATATGTGTCTCCATTTGTGGAACTAAACCATCATCACCACCTCCGTAAGTTTCCATCTCTCCTCTCTCTCTCTCTTAATTACGTCGTGAACTCATCACCATGACCACTACTACTATTCAACTGCCACCACCACGACCTACAAATTACTACGCTGTTAATGATCCTGTGTGTTTCAAGTTTAAAGACTGACGTTGTTACTTTTATTCGTGACCCAAACTATTTTTTTTTCTTTCTATCTTTCAAACGAAACACCTGCAAACACACTTACGTTTTACCACTGCAACCTTGAACCCACTGGTGTTATTATGATCCGGTTACATTTTTTTTCTTTCGATCAAAGCCAAGATCACTACTCTATTAAACCAACACTCGAACACCTTTAACCGCTGCAACATCAAACTATTTCTGCTCGATTTCCACTGTTATCGCTGTAGAAGTTTACCTTCATGGACCCAGCGTAAAATGGCTTACTTGTTGCTACCACTCGACTGCCATTGCTGTACTTATTCTTTTCTGTTCCACTCGTTGGCTGCAGCAGCTATTCTTGTTTCGTTCCCTGTTACAACAAACTATGATGATGGACGTGATGTTAATGATGAGAATGTTAAGATATAAAAGGATGTTAAAGAATGATGAAATGAGTTCTTGGTGTACATTTTTTCCCTGGCCGACAGATATACTAAATAAAACCCCACTCACCCACTAGTTAGTTGTAAAAGCATATAAATATTATCTTGATACTGCTGCTCGGTGTATGATATAAAAGCTAGTCCCACTTGAACTTTATTTAGGAATATAAGGATTACTAAATGAATTTGATTAAAAGCTAGTGGGCTGATGTAAGTTTGGATTGAGCATAATAGATGATGATCGTGAAAGCTGGTGACGAAAGATTCATGTACAGATGTATGATATTATAATGTTTATGATGATGATGTTGAAGAGTTAGGTTGATAAAGACGATGATATCGATTAAACCGTAAGAATTTTGTTATGATCGAATTAATATGATGAGTTTATTCTGATGATGACGATAACGAATCATAATGATGATGGACTGTTATCATATACGAAGATGATGATGGAGTGATAATCGTATGATGTGATGATGATGGTTACGGGATGAATAATGATGATTCACGATGAGTATTATGATGATAATGAATTGGTTAAGATGATGTTAGATGATAGATAATGATGTTATATGATGATGATAGTAAACGTATTATGATCATGATTATGATTATGATTATGATTATTGATGATGACGATGAAACTGTACTAGGGTGATGATGATGACACAAGGATGGTGATGATGCAGATGATGATGATGAGATAACATGATGATAATGAAGATGGTATATGTGATGACCCGAAAAATTTCGACTTATTTAAACCAATTCTCTATACGATTTATTATTTTGACACGTTAAACAAAGTCTGTTAGATTGAGTCTCAAAATTTTAGAACTGTTTCATATATACAATTACCTTTGACTACTCTAGACGATTCATGAACAATTATATGTATGTGTATATATATATGTACAAGTAAAAATGACTTTCCTATAGTAAAACACTATTTGTTACAGTAAAACACTATTTGCTACACTAAAACACTATTTTGCTACAGTGCTACAGTAAACACTATTATTATTAGTATTAGTATTATTATTATTATTATTATTATTATTATTATTATTATTACTATCATTATTATTATTTTGACATTAATGTTATTATTTTTATATTATCAATATTATTATCATAATAACTATTATTATTATTATTATTGTAAAATAAAACAAGTTTTATTTATTATTATTATCAAAATTATTTTATCAAATAACTATTAGTTATATAAAAATCATATTTATTACATATAACATAACTATATTAATACTTTTATAATAAATATTAATAAATATAATTAATTAGGTTATTAATGAAACACCTAATTAAAATAACAATTAAATCACTAATAATATATAAATTTGTTTGACTACCATTATATGTGTTAATATATATATAAATGATATAGGTTCGTGAATCCGAGGCCAACCTTGCAATTGTTCAGTATCGTCGTATGCATATTTTTACTACCGTATTGTGAGTTTCATTACTCCTTTTTTAAATGCTTTTGCAATATATATTTTTGGGACTGAGAATACATGTGCTTTTATAAATGTTTTACGAAATAGACACAAGTAATCGAAACTACATTATATGGTTGAATGATCAAAGCAGAATATGCCCCTTTTGCTTGGTAGCCTAAGAATTAGTAAACCGATCTACTAATTGACACGAATCCGAAAGATAGATCTATTGGGCCTAACAAACCCCATCCAAAGTACCGGATGCTATAGTACTTCGAATTCGTTTTTTATCATGTCCGAAGGATTTCCCGGAATGATAGGGAATATTCTTATATGCATCTTGTTAATGTCGGTTACCAGGTGTTCAATCCATATGAATGATTTTTGTCTCTATACATGGGACGTATTTTTATGAGAAATGGAAATAGAAATCTTGTGGTCTATTAAAATAATGGAAATGATTGTTATGATAAACTAATGAACTCACCAACCTTTTGGTTGACACTTGAAAGCATGTTTATTCTCAGGTACGAAAGAAATCTTCTGCTGTGCATTTGCTCATCTTATAGATATTATATGGAGTCATTCATGACATATTTCAAAAGACGTTGCATTCAAGTCATTGAGTTCATCAAGAATATTATCAAGTCATTTATAGTTTAGATATATAATGAAATGGTATGCATGCATGTCAACTTACGATGAAATGAAAGTTTGTCTTTTAAAAACGAATGCAATGTTTGTAAAATGTATCATATAGAGGTCAAATACCTCGCGATGTAATCATATGTTATTGTATTCATCCTTATGGATTAGGACAGGTCGCTTCACAACCGGATCCCAATGATTAGTGTTTATGGCTTAATTATTTAAGGGATCATGTGGAGTATGGAGAGGATTGTGAGAGAGTCGCTAAAATGGTTATAGGTGCTACTTGGTTTTTGGATTTGGATCCGTTTAGAGAAGCGGGTGAACGTGTTCGGGTTCCAAGGTCTATTAAGGGTGCATTATCGAGTTAGGGACCCAGAAAAGACCTTTGTTATTAAAGCATAGGAGGAGATGTTTTCGTTAAATGATAAACTTAATCCCGATTCATGCAAAGAGTTCTTACTACCTTCAAGTATAATCCTACGCAACGGCTCATAATTTCTTTACGTTTCGGTTGGGGGTGTTGATCAAAAGATGAGTGCGTTATTGGTTGCTAGAACGTTAGGAATTTACAAAGAGTTCAACAATGATGAAATGGAGAGGTACTTATTGCAAGCTGAAACTGAACCACATGACTTTAATCATAGTACAGCATGGCGTCATTTTAGCGATCAACCGTTTTGTTCGGGTCAGAGTAGGAATAGTAATATGCACTCTAAAGATCATCGTCTTTTTCAACGATTGATAGGGTGTACTTTTAAAGCTCGGGTGCACAGTCACGAGAAGGTTAATAAAAAAGATGTTTGGTTAATGGATCAAATTGTGAGTAAGAAGTTTACGGATATTCCTAATGCGGTAGGTGTTTACTTGGCGAAGGTGGTTGAGGACGCTCGTAGTGGGAAGATGATGTTGGGTGTACATTATGTTACCAAACTTGATCGACACTTTAAGATAGATTTGTCCTGATTGGTTGCACATCCACACCAAATACAACTGTTAGATGCTACGTTTTAAACTAATGCCAATTTTTTAATCTATGATGATAGTCGTACGCTTAGACTGTTTGTGGACCCACCTAGAGTAGCAGGAGGTCGAGGTGCAGGTGATGATGGTGGTGATGTGCAGATGCGTGATGTTGAATGACCAGGTCGTGGTCGAGGTCATGGTCCGACACCTGATGAGATTGGTGAGTTAGTTGGTGGTTTCGAGATACTTACGTCTGACATCTGTGTATGATCCGTACCAAGCGTTTCGAGATACTTACGTCGGAGAGTGGAACCCGAATCGAGACCACTGGCCTTGATTGTTGACTGATCATTTGTGTTTTGCATTCGTAGACTATTTCTTTTCTGTTTGGTTGTGTACTTGGATAATTTCTTATTTTGTTATATACTCTGAACTAATTAAGGGCAAGGCGTTTCGGCTACCGTGGTGGTGCCACTTTGTCCCGTTTATGTAATTTTTCTTTTTCTTTTTCTTTTTCTTTAAGTGAGGATGGTTGATGAAAATATTTTCCAAGACTGGAATTAAGTTCAGCAAAATACCTGTAACAATCAGACTTTTTTCGTTAAAACTTAACGACCGTTAGTTAAATTCTATGAATTTCTATGCCAAATTCTTTTTTATAAACATTTAAGAATGTACAAGACTAATATGTGTTATATATTTAGAGAAAAAAATGCTTCGAATTGTAAGTACTTCAGAAACGCAAGAAAAACGTACGGTTAGTGAAAATCAGGAAAACGCCTTTTAAGACAATGCAACGCACGATTGTTAATTTTTTTTAATAATTACTTTATATAATTATTAGGTTTTAAGATTCCTTTTAATAATTTAGGATTTCCTAATTTAAAATCCGAGAAATCTGTTTAAACTCACAGTTCATGTTCTGGTTTTCGGTTTCGGGTAACGACGCATAATGAAACACCATAAGAATCAACTAGCACCTTTTAATAAACCCAAGGACTCCTTTTACAGCCCTTTTGGTCGAAATCCCCATCCATGGGCATCCCTTGATTAAATTTGGTCTACTAATTTAACCCACTTGGCAATTGCACTTAAAGGAGTAAACCTAGCCCACTTAACAGCAAAAAAGAGGCGTGCTTCCTTTTTCCCTCCCCATCAACGACCAGCAGATCCAAACACACCATCATCATCGACATCTTCCTCACTCTCATCCCCTCTCAAAAATTGCTTGATCGTTAGATTACTTGCGGATTCATGTTCCTCTCGTTCTAATCTACTCGTGGATACAAGTAATTGCTTGATTGGTGGTAAAATCTCTCAAACCCTAATTGTTAAAATCCAATTTTTATATTGATTACATAGTCTAGATGTCTTATTGCTCAATTGATTGCGATTGTATACGTTATTAGTCGTTATAATGCTCGGTTTGCATGTTAGGGTTAAATCACGAATTTGTTTGCTATGCTACTGATATGATGACTATGTTTTCTATAAATAAAAAGTGTCTAGATGTAAAGCTATCATAAAATTAATAACTTTGCTCGCAAGAATCGCATGATTTCGTTATTTATAGCTCTAGTTATGCTTAATTGAATTTTTGACGTGTATTTATGCTCTAATCTGAAAACTGCAATTTATGTGTTGGTAATTGATGCATGAACTGATGTTTATTGGATATATAACTGAAAAACACACAAAATGGACTAGGATATCATGTCGATTGGATTTGTAAAACTCATTTTATGATTGATTAACCGTTTACGGTAAAACTTGCTAAACAACGATTTTCTTTTGAGTTAAATGACTATTAAACATGATTTTTGGAGAATAAACTTTTTAATTCTGGAAATTACATGATGAGTACTTAATATTTCATGCAGACCTCATGTGCTAATTGTCTCTAGATGCTCGTATAATTGACCCCGAAAACGACTACCTGAATGGAGTCTAATCTGTCTCGTTTGCACACTTAATGGTCTAGCATGAAGTAGAAATTGTTTTGGAGCTTGAGCTTCTGATATGTTGTTAAATGTATACTATGTAGCATATCTCATTTGTATGTATATCTCTGAAAACTCAAATTTCAATGTGTTATATGCGTGCCGAAACCATAGGCCTGGATTCTGTCTAAACCAGAAAGTTAGATTTGTTGGGCAAAATTGTACAAATTAGCTACATGGTTTGCTTAGCTTTTTTGACCACTGATAATTTGGGATGTTTGTGACCATCTTCAATTTTCCTTTTGTGAATTGCATTTAAACTGTTTCTTTTAAATAATTTTGGGATTATTTACTTTTATCATTATGTTAAACTGTTTTGAATTATTTTACATTTAATGACAACGTCTTTTGAAATTAATGCGAATGCTTTTCGAAAAACGTCTCATATAGAGGGCGTGACCTTTAACTGTGGGACCAGGATTTAATACACCGTTAGTGTGTTCTGACGGGGTGTTACAATACCTACGTTGATTGATGTTGATGACGTTCGGGAATGGACGATGTTCTTATGCTGGCAGTCAGTTCAACGCCATTTGTCACTGGCATTCCGCGTTCCATGGTTGTAACTCAGCGAGTTTTAATTTCTTTCTCATATTTCCCTTCATAATTTAATCTATTTTTGATCTCCAGTAACGGGACATTACTTGATCTCAAGTGCGGGGTGAGGATATAAATTCTTGCGGGTTGGTAGAACAAGTATTTAGAACTTGAGTCTTGGTTTTACATATGGCTTGGTATTTTGAAATTAAAAAGAGTAAAACATCACGTTTTAGGCCATTTTTGGGGTATTTTAAAATTTTTATGGTCTAATTAGTGATTTCAAAGAAGCCAAAATTGTTCCACATGTTCATTCTTATGGACATGAAATCCTACGAGTTCCGGAAACTCAATAGTAGGTCACCTACACCACAACAGGTGTAAACCATGAGAGAGCGGTGATCACATAGCTTGGTCAAAATCGGAGCTCGCGCCAGATCAAAACCCTAAGGGCGGTCTTCATTGTTCAGAACCAGGGCAATGTATGCGCTAGACCACTTTTTGACCCTTAGGATGTATCGTTTCCATCCTATTAAGGAAGTAAAGTCTTCCGAGTGTCCGTTCTACTTGGTATAGCACACTTTCTAAACTATACCATTTCATACCAATATCATATCACAATATAAAGGTATTGTGGGAAGAAGTCTTGAACTTCCAAAACACGTTCATTACTTTGAATGTGAAATCCTACGAGCTCATTTGAATTCATATGTAAGTCACCTGAGCCAAGTCAGGTGTCAACCGTATGAACGGTTATTGGATCGTATGGTCAAAACCGGGCCATGCGCTAGATCGAAAAACTTTAATAGGGCGATCTTCATTGTTTCTCCTACCAAGGACAATGATTGCACCGGACCACCTTTTACACCATAAGATGATTCCATTCCACCCTTAAGGGACTCAAGTCTCCTGAACGACGCACTTGATGACTTATGTCATAAGATGCAGTCCAGACCAGCTATAGGTTGACGAACAGTCTTGAAAAGTCTTCTCTAACATTGGCTGGAAATCCACGGGCCTCAATATCAAAACAGGGTACTATTGGTCAGACTTATCTCGATGAGGTAGATCTGTCTCGTACAATGGGGGCGCCCATGAAACACAAAATATCAGTGATTAATCAGATCCCTAGAGGATGATCTCCTTTGATGTTAAAGCTAAGGGGTATAAAATACTATTAAATTTTACAAGGAAATACTATTAAATACGATACAATTTTACACAAAATATGACAAGTTTTAATTATTTATTTACAAATGGGATATACCTAAACCTTGCTACAACACTATAGCCAGTGTACCTAATCGTAGAGTAGTATAGTTTTTAGTAAGTCCGGTTCGTTCCACAGGGAGCGGGCTTATTGCACACTATATTTTTAAACAACTATATTTGTACAAAATATATATAATTATATATAATAATATATAAAAGGGGGTTTACCGTTTAATGACTGGTTTGTCGATTTATATTTTAAACGAAGCGTATAGTAAATGACGATATTTAAATAACAATATAAAATAAATAGCAATAATTAAAATGACAATAAATAAAAGTACGAGGAAAAATGAAATAAAATATATTATGCTTATTTAAACTTCCGTAACCATGATGGTTGACGTGTTGATTTTAGTTTATTGTCCTGGGTTAATTGTCCTTTGTCCTGGATGTATTTGAAACCTATCTGGTTATTGTCCATAATAGTTCATCGGTCATAATTATAAACTGCTCGGCAAATTTAACCTTATACCCGAAGTCAAATATTCCAACTAACTGGGGATTCGAACTGTAACAAGGTCTTAATACTTTGCTTAATGAATACACCAGGTTATCGACTGTGTGTAAACTAAGGTTTTAATACTTTGTTACCAATTATACCAATTACCCTTGAATGTAATCCACCCCTGTTTTAATGAGTCCATTGACTATTAATCCATCCCCGTGCCCGGTCAAATGAACAATAATTCGTACTTATAAATATCCCGCCCATCGTGTCCGATTAAGCGTATGTGGTTATATATAGATACGTCAAATCATAACATTTATATTAAATTAACGAGGTATCATTAATTTAATAAAAAGCCCATTAATAGCCCATAGTCTAATTTCCACAAGTGTCGTTCTTTTGTCCAAACCCCAATTATGGTACAAAGCCCAATAACACCATCTTTAATATTTAGCCCAACATCATAATTACTTCGGCTCAAATAAGCATAATAATAACTTAGTTACGATACATTAATTTTAAAAATGAGAACATAACTTACATTGAGTATTTATCGCGTAGTGTTACACGGACAGAATTTCGACTTCAAAACTCGTAAAAATAACTTTTACATAACCCAAACTAATCTAATATAAAACTAACCTATACTATATATATATATATATATATATATATATATATATATATATATATATATATATATATATATATATATATATATATATATATATATATATATATATATATATATATATATATATATATATATATATATTTATTTATTTATTTATTTATTTATTTATTACAGAGTATTATTATTATTATTTATTATTTTTATCGAACGAACGCATGGCCTTTTATAGGCGTTTTGATTTCTGACAGCTCCGCGAGTCGTGGAGTTTTTGGCCTTCAAACTCCGCGAGTCGTGGAGTTTGATTTTCCAGCTCACATCATTTTGGATCTTTGCTTGTCGACGTTATTAAATAATAATATAATATATATATAATTTTTAAGAATTATTTATATATTATATTTTATTTATGTGCATAGTTGACTTGTAATTTTTGGTCCGTTGCGTCGGGCGTTGATAGTTGACTCATGTCCCGGTTCCGGATTTTCGAACGTCCTTGCGTACAATTTAATATCTTGTACTTTGCGTTTTGTAACTTGTACTCTTGTCTTTTTAGACGTTTTTCATCAATAAATTGAACCTTTTGAATTGTATCTTGAACATTTGAGCTTTTTGGACGTTTGTGTCTTCAAATCTTCGTTTTCGCCTTTTGTCTTCGCACTTATTTATTTAAACAAAAGGCGAAAACGAAGATTTGAAGACGCAAACATCCAAAAAGCTTAAATGTACAAGATACAATCCAAGTGGTTCAAATTATTGATGAAGAATGTCTAAAAAAGACAAGAGTACAAGTTACAAAACGCAAAGTACAAGATATTAAATTGTACGCAAGGACGTTCGAAAATCTGGAACTGGGACATGAGTCAACTATCAACGCCCGACGCAACGGACTAAAAATTACAAGTCTACTATGCACAAGAATATAATATAATATATAAATAATTATATTAATTATTTATATTTTATATTTATATATATAAACGTCGGCAAAGAAGATCCAAAAGGGTGTGAGCTGTATCCCATTTCCCCGCGACTCGCGGAGTTCTCAGGCACAAAGTGCCGCGACTCGCGGAGCACAGAAATTTCAGAATGCCTATAAAAGGTCGCGAATTCTGCCGAGTTTAAATATAAATAATAATAATAATACTCTGTAATAAATAAATAAATAAATATATATATAATATATATAGTATAGGGTAGTTTTATATTAGATTAGTTCGGGCTATGTAAAGGTTATTTTACGGGTTTTTGAAGTCGAAATTCTGTCCGTGTAACACTACGCAATAAATACTCAATGTAAGTTATGTTCTCCTTTTTAAAATTAATGTCTCGTACTTAAGTTATTATTATGCTTATTTGAGCCGAAGTAATCATGATGTTGAGCTAAATATTAAAGATGGGGTAATTGGGTTTTGTACCATAATTGGGGTTTGGACAAAAGAACGACACTTGTGGAAATTAGACTATGGGCTATTAAAGGGCTTTATATTAAATTAACGATACCTCGTTAATTTAATATAAAGGTTATGATTTGACGTATCTATATATAACTACATACGCTTAATCGGACACGATGGGCGGGATATTTATAAGTACGAATTATTGTTCATTTGACCGGACACGGGGATGGATTAATAGTCAATGGACTCATTAAAACAGGGGTGGATTACATTCAAGGGTAATTGGTGTAATTGTTAACAAAGTATTAAAACCTTGGTTTACACACAGTCGATAATCTGGTGTATTCATTAAGCAAAGTATTAAGACCTTGTTACAGTTCGAATCCCCAGTTAGTTGGAATATTTGACTTCGGGTATAAGGTTAAATTTGCCGAGCAGTTTATAATTATGACCGATGAACTATTATGGACAAAAACCAGATAGGTTTCAAATACATCCATGACAAAGGACAATTAACCCAGGACAATAAATTAAAATCAAAACGTCAAACATCATAGTTACGGAAGTTTAAATAAGCATAATATATTTTATTTCATATTTCCTCGTACTTTTATTTATTTTCATTTTAATTATTGTTATTTATTTTATATTGTTATTTAAATATCGTCATTTACTATACGCTTCGCTTAAAATATAAATCGACAAACCGGTCATTAAACGGTAAACCCCTTTTTATATATTATTATATATAATTATATATATTTTGTACAAATATAGTTGTTTAAAAATATAGTGTGCAATAAGCCCGCTCCCTGTGGAACGAACCGGACTTACTAAAAACTATACTACTCTACGATTAGGTACACTGCCTATAGTGTTGTAGCAAGGTTTAGGTATATCTCATCTGTAAATAAAATAATTAAAACTTGTGTAATCTGTATCGCTTTTCGTATCAAAAATATATAGTATTTCACGTACACCTCGCACGACATCAAGTTTTTGGCGCCGCTGCCGGGGAATCGGCGAAACGCTATATTTTTAATTTATTTTTGTATAAATACATTTATATATCATTTTAGAAAAATAATATAAAATTATAAAAAATAAAATAAAATAAAATAAAATAAAATGTCTTGCAAACTCCGCGACTTGCGGAGATTTTCTGCTACGTGGCACCGCGACTCGCGGAGCCACCCTGACAGGCGCACCCAGGAACCCTACATCGCATTAATTACGGATTATATTAATTATTATTATTTTTAAAACCCTAAATTAGTTTAATTAATTTATTATTTAGTTTTAGTTTTAATTAATTATAATTAGTTTTATTATATATAAAAATTAATACATTTATAAAATAAATATAAAAATAATATTTTTATAAAAATAAGTAATTTTATCACTATTTATTTTTATATTTTGTATCCTTTTATTTAGTGTAATCGTAATATTTTTATTTTTATCGTTCGTAGTTAATTTTAAATTTAGTTTTGCCGTAGCTTATTTTTATTTTCTAGATTTTTAGGCTTTGCCGTAAAATCCCTTAAGTGCTTTTTCTTTAGACTAAGATTTAGGCGCTTTAGAATTTTGCGACGCCGTTTTTAGATTTTAGTACCTTTTTAAGTTATTGCCATTTGGGATATAGTTTTACTTGTAAGCTTTAATATTTTTAGACGCAACTTTTAATTTATAGTTTATAGTACCTTTTAAGTTACGACGCGCTATTTTCTTATTTTTATTTTTCGACGTTTTTCGACGCGCATTCTTTTTCTTTCTTATTTCTCGACGCTTTAGTTTTTAGGACTTAGAAATTTTCTCTATTTCTTATCTAAAATCTCAAACGGAAAGAAAAATTATTTAAGCGGTTAAATTAATGGACGTTGACAATTTTCTGCTTCGTAGTAATAGTTGGATTTGCTAGTGGCTGAGTTGTGAGCTTCCGATTTAAAGGGTTCTGGCTCCCTGCTGCATCTTTTGGCTATTCGAAACGTGGGCAAAAGTAGAAAAGTCTATTAATTGGACAACTTATATAAGTTTTTCTATTTTTATAACTAATAGGATAATTAATAAATGCACCACATTGTAGCTAAAATTTGGCCATCGCAATAAAATGGAAAATTTTGAAAACAAGGCTATGGAAACCCTTTTTGATATCCAAAATCAATTAAATCAATACTCTCAAACGAGTGTTGATGACAATTCGTTCGGTCAATCTTGGATCACGAATGACGAAACAATAACTGGTTGTGAAATCTGTGGAGATTATCACTCAACATGGGAATGTTATTATTACGTTCCTATGGAAAATTACGCACCCACGGAACCTGAATGGAATGATTATGAAGAATACAATTCAAATTGGGATTATTCCCAAGAATATATCCAAACTCAACAACCAGTAGACGAGAAAAATTACGTGTCTGAAAATTTATTAGACAATATGAAAATCAAACTCGAAGAACTCAATGCTCAAAATGAACAAATGAGAGAGTTTGTAAACCGGCAAGCTGAAACTCTATCAGACTACACACCTGTTGATCTGAGGAGTATTGTGCAAGAAAATCTCATATCATCGAATTTTGATGAATTCGAGAGCTCCGAAATCACCAACTATCCCGATGATACTTTTTATTCAGTTTTACCAATTTCACAACATATCGACACATTAGCCTCTATGGATGAAGAAGAAGTAAGGGTGACAAATTGGTACTCTTGGGAAAACGATAACGTTGAAAATTTTATCCCCGAGACCAAAATGGTGAGACCAATAAGTACCATTAATGAAGAAGAATTTGCTTTGATCCCGAAATTCACGATTCCACAATCTTCCAACCCAATATTCTCAATAGACGAGTCATCTACCAAAGATGAACTACAAGCTGTAATAGATATTGACACCTCGCATTTCACCCAAATGGGTAATAGAGGTGAAAACTTTGATCCCGAGAATAAACGGAAGGAAATGTTAGGAATTGTCCACCCTATAGTATGTATGTCGGTGTATATCGATCCATTTGACCAAGAACCAGAAAAGAGATATATCCATTTACTAAAAGCTACACTTAAAAAAAGAATTAAGTAGTGACAATCGGGCGAGTCTAAACTTTAAATCCATTGATATATTATACACCACCCGAGATGTAAATAACTGGCTCACTACTCTAATTCGTGAAACTTATTCTACCGACTTCACATGTCGTCAGCTAAGTGTGGGGAAGTTTAACCCCACTTAACGTTAAATTAGGGGTTCGGGTTAGTGCATAACTCGTTAATAAATATGCATAATAAATTAGGGTAAAAGACGCATTTTTAAAGATTAACAAACAGTTCAGAAAAGCAACCGTTTTTGAAGAAAAATATGTATGATAAAACAAGAAGGAATGAACGATGAGGCGCACCATCTATCATTCGACGAGCTTTGTAATTACAAACTGGGTATTTTAATCACTTTTCTACACTTATCACCCTCGTGAATTTATAATTAAAGTCTGATTTCATGCAAATGAGGGCATTGCATGATCTCAAGTGTGGGGAAGGGTTATAAATTCTCTCGGGTTTATACTTGGTTTATTTGCCAAATTTTATGAAAATTTGAAAAAATTTCAACTAAATGAATTTAAAAACATGTTTATACATATTTATGAACGATAAAACTAGGTGATAATACCGAAATTATTGTTACCTCGAAAAAGGCATAAATTGAGAAACAACTAAAATGCTTGAATTTATTTATTTAAGATATAAAAAGATGCATGAAAAAAAGCCAAGTGTGGGGAGAATGTACCAAGTTATTCAATTAAAAACTATCTATCACATGTTTCTGTAAAGTTATTGCAGGTGCTTTTTGGACTAAATTAACTGTCTTACCCGATTTACTGTAAAGAGAGATGGATCTACACGATGAATCAATTCCATCATTAAAAGGAAGTAAAGTCTTCCGAAAAAGACACGCGCTTCTTGATTTAGGTCAAGAAGTTGTCGTCCAGACCAGCTGTAGGTTGATGAAAAATCTAGAAAAGTCATCTCTAAAATCAGCAGGAAATCCATGGACCTCAGCATCAAACAGGGTCGCCAAGTGGTCAGATTTATCCTAACCATGAGAAAGATTTATCTCGTAAAATGGGGAGGGCGCTTTGCAAATTAGCTGGATAAGACTAATGAATCAGATCCCTAGAAAGGATAATCTCCTTAAAGATTAAAAATCAGCTTTTAAGACTAATATTACTCAATCCTAGAGATTGACCTTAAAGATTGAGAATTACAAACTCATGGAATTCAATGATATCTAAACTCGAGCTTGAACGAGAAAATATTTTGATCAAAACTAAAACCGATTTGTTTTCTGAAAACCTATTTTCAATGCGTTCATTACCATTGAACGTAAAATCCTAGGAATTCACCTGGAATTCATTAGGTCACCTGAACCAAATCGGTTGTCAACCGTAAGAACGGTGATTGCATAGCATGGTTGAAGACAGGACCTTGTGCCAGACTGAAAAATCATAGGATGATCTTTACTATTGCTCCTACAAAGGATAGTAATAGCATCCGACACGTTTTTGGACCATAATCAAATGCATGTCATTAGACATTGCCTTAACAGTTGCTTGTTCATCGCTTTCCTTTACAACCGGACGGTAGTTTGCCGAAAGGTAATATACGGGACAAGTAAACTGGACGTGTTGCTTTACTAATACAAGGTTAGCAAGTGGGTGACACAAAACCATAAGTGTTGAGCTAAAATTTTCAAATCTGAAACCCACCAAACCCATAAAAAGAATTTGCAAACATCGGTGAAGGGTTATTCCGGAAAACTTATCTAGGGTAAAAGCTAGATTTAATTTTCAAAAGATCAAATGTTTTCATAAAGATCCAATTTCCTTAAAGGATCTAAATTTTTATAGTCATGTGGGACTTTAAACCACATCGTTACTATCATTGTTTATACCGCCGTATCAAAATCACTAATGTATAAAGTGTGAAGAATAAAGAAGTGATTCGTGTGATTTAATTTCAAGTTTTGTATTGCTTGAGGACAAGCAACGCTCAAGTGTGGGGATATTTGATAGTGCTCCAAATGAACATATATTTAGTAGCAATATCCTCCCAATATGTAAATTATTTAGTTGTAATTGTCCTATTTTAAGTTGTAATCGTTTATATTAAATAAGTGCGAAGACAAAAGGCGAAAACGAAGATTTGAAGACGCAAACGTCCAAAAAGCTCAAATGTACAAGATACAATCCAAGTGGTTCAAATTATTGATGAAGAACGTCTAAAAAAGACAAGAGTACAAGTTACAAAACGCAAAGTACAAGATATTAAATTGTGCGCAAGGACGTTCGAAAATCCAGAACCGGGACATGAGTCAGCTATCAACGCCCGACGCAACGGACTAAAAATTACAAGTCTACTATGCACAAGAATATAATATAATATATAAATAATTATATTAATTATTTATATTTTATATTTATATATATAAAACGTCGACAAAGAAGATCCAAAAGGGTGTGAGCTGTATCCCATTTCCCCGCGACTCGCGGAGTTCTCAGGCACAAAGTGCCGCGACTCGCGGAGCACAGAAATTTCAGAATGCCTATAAAAGGTCGCGAATTCTGCCGAGTTTAAATATAAATAATAATAATAATACTCTGTAATAAATAAATAAATAAATATATATATAATATATATAGTATAGGGTAGTTTTATATTAGATTAGTTCGGGCTATGTAAAGGTTATTTTACGGGTTTTTGAAGTCGAAATTCTGTCCGTGTAACACTACGCGATAAATACTCAATGTAAGTTATGTTCTCCTTTTTAAAATTAATGTCTCGTACTTAAGTTATTATTATGCTTATTTGAGCCGAAGTAATCATGATGTTGAGCTAAATATTAAAGACGGGGTAATTGGGTTTTGTACCATAATTGGGGTTTGGACAAAAGAACGACACTTGTGGAAATTAGACTATGGACTATTAAAGGGCTTTATATTAAATTAACGATACCTCATTAATTTAATATAAATGTTATGATTTGACGTATCTATATATAACCACATAAGCTTAATCGGACACGATGGGCGGGATATTTATAAGTACGAATTATTGTTCATTTGACCGGACACGAGGATGGATTAATAGTCAATGGACTCATTAAAACAGGGGTGGATTACATTCAAGGGTAATTGGTGTAATTGTTAACAAAGTATTAAAACCTTGGTTTACACACAGTCGATAATCTGGTGTATTCATTAAGCAAAGTATTAAGACCTTGTTACAGTTCGAATCCCCAGTTAGTTGGAATATTTGACTTCGGGTATAAGGTTAAATTTGCCGAGCAGTTTATAATTATGACCGATGAACTATTATGGACAAAAACCAGATAGGTTTCAAATACATCCATGACAAAGGACAATTAACCCAGGACAATAAATTAAAATCAAAACGTCAAACATCATAGTTACGGAAGTTTAAATAAGCTTAATATATTTTATTTCATATTTCCTCGTACTTTTATTTATTGTCATTTTAATTATTGTTATTTATTTTATATTGTTATTTAAATATCGTCATTTACTATACGCTTCGCTTAAAATATAAATCGACAAACCGGTCATTAAACGGTAAACCCCCTTTTATATATTATCATATATAATTATATATATTTTGTACAAATATAGTTGTTTAAAAATATAGTGTGCAATAAGCCCGCTCCCTGTGGAACGAACCGGACTTACTAAAAAATATACTACTCTACGATTAGGTACACTGCCTAGAGTGTTGTAGCAAGGTTTAGGTATATCCCATCTGTAAATAAAATAATTAAAACTTGTGTAATCTGTATCGCTTTTCGTATCAAAAATATATAGTATTTCACGTACACCTCGCACGACATCACCTAGCAATCAACAAGTATCCAACAATACTTACAATCAGCAAAGACCTAATTTTCAAAACAAACCACCACAAACCGATGATAAAAAGCCGAATTTAGAAGATATGATGACGAAGCTAGTTGAAACTCAAACGCAGTTTTTCACATCTCAGAAACAAACGAATGAACAAAATGCTCAAGCATTTAGAAATCAATAAGCTTCTATTCAAAATTTGGAACAAGAAGTAAGTAACGTAGCAAGGTTAATAGGTGAAAGAAAACCGGGAAGTTTACCTAGTGATACAAATGCTAACCCCCGGAATGAAACAGCTAAAGCCATTACCACAAGAAGTGGTACAACACTTAAACCACCTGAAATACCTGTAACTTCTGATGAAGCTATTCCTACTCCACAAGAACCACAACCTGATCAAGATAAGGAAAAAGAACCGGTAGTTGAAAAGGTTAATGAAGATAACACAGTTAAGGCTAAACCTTATGTTAAACCATACCAACCACCACTTCCTTACCCGAGTAAAATGAAGAAAGAGAAACTTGAAGCCGAGCAATCCAAATTCTTGGATATGTTTAAACAGATAAATGTAAATCTTTCTTTCATTGATGTGATTTCAGGAATGCCTAGATATGCTAAATTCTTGAAAGATCTAATCTCAAATAGAAAGAAAATGGAAGAACTCTCGGCCGTTACTATGAATGCTAATTGTTTAGCAGTGCTGTTGAATAAGATACCAGAAAAACTATCTGATCCAGGAAGTATCACAATTCCATGTTTTCTGGGTAGTCTTAGTTCAATAGAAGCATTGGCAGACTTAGGTGCTAGTATAAATTTAATGCCGTTTTCACTATACACTAAACTAGACCTTGGAGAATTGAAACCAACAAGAATAAGCATACAACTAGCCGATCGATCAATAAAATATCCTAGAGGGATAATGGAGAACATGCTAGTTAAAGTTGGTACTTTAGTATTTCCAGTAGATTTTGTTGTTCTGGACATGGAAGAAGATTCTCAAGTTCCTCTCATATTAGGAAGACCATTCTTAAACACGGCTAAAGCAATGATAGACGTGTTCGGTAAGAAATTGACCCTAAGTATAGAGGACGAGAGTGTTACCTTTTCAGTTGATAGAGCAATGCAACAACTGCAATCTGCAGATGATACATGCTATTATATTCACACTATAGATTTACATGCAGAATTGTTAGAAGAATTTCCAGAATTACAAGGAACAGGAGAATGTTCTTTAGGAGAAGGTAATAAACCAATAGATGAAGCTGAAATGTTAGCTACACTTATAGCTAATGGATATGAACCAACAACAGAAGAAATTCAAATGCTAAAAGAAGAAGAAGACAGATATCGATATAAATCATCGATAAAAGAACCACCGAAATTAGAGTTAAAGCCACTTCCAAACCATTTGGAATACGCTTATTTACATGGTGAATCTGAATTACCTGTAATAATATCGTCTTCTCTTACTGAAAATGAGAAATCACAACTCATTTCTGTGTTGAAAGCTCATAAACCAGCCATTGCATGGAAGATTCATGATATAAAAGGAATAAGTCCTTCGTATTGCACACATAAAATCCTTATGGAAGAAGGTCATAAAACGTATGTGCAACGCCAACGAAGACTAAATCCTAATATGCAAGATGTAGTTAAGAAAGAGATTATTAAACTACTAGATGCAGGTTTGATATATCCAATTTCTGATAGTCCATGGGTAAGCCCAGTTCAATGCGTGCCTAAGAAGGGTGGCATGACTGCCATTACAAATGAGAAAAATGAGCTTATTCCTACTAGGACTGTAACAGGATGGCTTGTGTGTATTGATCATAGAAAATTAAATGACGCCACCAGAAAAGATCACTTTCCCTTACCTTTCATTGATCAAATGTTGGAAAGATTAGCCGGAAATAGTTATTATTGTTTTCTTGATGGATTTTCCGGATACTTTCAAATTCCAATAGCACCCGAAGATCAAGAGAAAACCACATTCACGTGCCCTTATGGTACTTTTGCTTACAAACGCATGCCATTTGGACTTTGCAACGCCCCTGCAACCTTTCAAAAGTGTATGATGGCGATTTTTCACGACATGATAGAAGAATGCATGGAAGTTTTCATGAATGACTTTTCAGTCTTCGGTGATACATTTGAATCATGTCTAGTTAATCTGGAACGAATGCTTATTAGATGTGAACAATCAAATCTAGTACTTAATTGGGAGAAATGCCATTTCATGGTTAAAGAAGGCATCGTTCTTGGGCATAAAATTTCAAAAGAAGGAATTGAAGTGGATAGAGCTAAAGTAGATGTAATTGCTAAACTTCCACATCCCACCAATGTTAGAGGAGTTAGGAGTTTTCTAGGGCATGCCGGTTTTTACCGACGCTTCATAAAAGATTTTTCTAAAATTGCCACTCCTATGAATAAACTCCTAGAAAATGATGCTCCATTCATCTTTTCAGATGAATGTATCAAATCTTTTAATATTCTTAAAGAAAAACTCACTAATACGCCGATCATAATAACACCAAATTGGAATCTACCATTTGAACTAATGTGTGATGCAAGTGATTTTGCAATGGGAGCCGTTTTAGGACAAAGGATTGAAAAACGATTTCAACCTATATATTATGCTAGTAAGACGTTACAAGGAGCATAAACAAATTACACAACTACTGAAAAAGAACTCCTTGCTATTGTCTTTACTTTTGACGAATTTCGTTCATATCTCGTTCTAGCAAAAACGGTGGTCTATACCGACCATTCTGCTCTTAGATACCTAATTTCGAAACAAGATGCTAAACCAAGATTAATCCATTGGATGTTACTCTTACAAGAGTTCGATGTTGAAATCCGAGATAAAAAAGGAGCAGAAAATCTCGCCGCTGATCATCTTTCTCGTCTTGAAAATCCCGAATTAGAAGTTCTAAATGAATCGGCCATACAAGACAACTTTCCTGATGAATATCTATTGAAGATAGATTATAATGAAATCCCAGGGTTTGCAGACTATGCAAACTACTTAGTTTGTGGATTCCTTGAAAAAGGATTGTCATACCAAAAACGAAAGAAATTCTTCAGTGATATAAAGCACTATTTCTGGGAAGATCCACATTTGTTTAAAAGTTATCCCGATGGAATAAAACGCCGATGTGTATTTGGAAATGAAGCTAGTAAAATCTTAAACCATTGTCACACAGGACCAACAGGAGGGCATTATGGGCCTCAACTAACAGCAAGAAAAGTGTATGAAGCTGGATTCTATTGGCCTACAATTTACAAAGATGCACACCTTCTTTGCAAATCCTGTGATGCTTGTCAAAGGGCCGGAAAAATAAGTCAACGTGATGAAATGCCACAAAATGTCATCCAAGTATGTGAAGTATTTGACATTTGGGGTATTGACTTTATGGGTCCATTTCCAAAATCTCATAATAATCTCTATATTCTCGTAGCCATTGATTATGTATCTAAATGGGCGGAAGCACAAGCTCTCCCAACTAACGATGCACGAGTTGTAGTCAACTTTTTTAAACGTCTTTTTGCAAGGTTTGGAACACCGAAAGCTTTAATAAGTGATCGGGGTACTCATTTCTATAATAATCAACTTGAGAAAGTTCTCAAAAGATATGGAGTAACTCATAAAATCTCCACTGCATATCATCCACAAACAAGTGGACAAGTTGAAAATACCAACCGAGCTTTAAAACGTATTCTAGAGAAAATCGTAGGATCAAATCCGAAGGAATGGTCCATTAAATTGGAGGATGCACTCTGGGCTTTTAGAACAGCCTACAAAACTCCAATTGGAACCACACCTTTTAGACTTATTTATGGAAAAGCATGTCATCTTCCTGTAGAAATTGAACACAAAGCATTTTGAGCTTTGAAGACATGTAATCTCGACTTACATGAAGCTGGACGTCTACGGTTAAGTCAATTAAATGAATTAGAAGAATTAAGACAAGAAGCATACGAAAATTCATTAATCTATAAGGAAAGAACGAAGAAATGGCATGATAAAAGAATCAGAAGTTCAAAAGAATTTAAAGAAGGATACAGAGTTCTTCTTTTCAATTCACGATTCAAGCTATTTTCTGGAAAATTGAAATTAAGATGGTCTGGACCATTCATAGTCAAAAGAGTTTTCCCATACGGAATAGTAGAATTAATAAATTCAAATGGGATTGAATTTAAAGTTAATGGTCACAGAGTTAAACATTACATAGATAGTACGATGGAAGTCGACAACGAAGTTAATCACAATTTCGATACCACAGCTAACTACGTGTGGGGAGAATCAAGTCTTTTAAGGATTTTATGTATTTCTGTTAGAGTTAGATTGTCTGTTTTCGTGTAGTTCTCGAAAATGGAACCCGAATGGTCTTTCCCTAGCAGACCCTAAAGAACTAGTCTTCTCCCCCCATTCTGAATTTTTATTTTTTTTAGGAAATGAAGACTTCCTGTGAACTTAACCATGGTCTAATGCTACACGCTTTGATCACTAAACGTAATAATGACACACTTCCGAGTGAAATAGTATCAGTAATCAGAGAAAGATTGGACGGAGTAAGAAAAGAATCCAGATGTGAAGATAATAAGTTACAATTTGGTAAAGGAAAATCAAAATCCGCAGCGAAAAGAAGAGCACGACACCTTGAAAGATGTCACAAATGCGTAAAATGGTCACATGGAGGTAAATGTTCAAATAATCAAACCTATTCAAATACCGAATTTGTTACTTTATGCAGAGACGGACCGTTCATATGTTTAGAAGAAAAAACACTGAATGCTCGAGGTTACGCCTATGTAGTCATGGAAAACCAATTAAACCGACTATCTTATGAATGGGATATATCGTATAACTAAGAATACTATCTCACAGGTAAGTCTGTACAGTTTTTTGTTTTTATTTTTATTTTTATTTTTAACCTTTTGATAATAAACGCTAATTTGTTCGCTATAAAGTATTAAATTGGTATTGAATAAAATTAGGTTTGGCGACCGAAATTATTGATATCATACAAAAATTTATTACATCACTGCGAAATTTAACGTTTATTCTTAAGGTATAAATATCTTTAATCAATCAATTTAAAATATTTCAAAAATTCGTCATGAGTTAAATTAGGTCATGGAACCGAAATTACTTTACCGAAAAGAGGGGCGCATGTTTTTTATAATATTTGATTGATTAAAGTGGGATAAACGCCAAAAAGATTTTTAATTTTATTTTTACAATGTTTTAAAATTAATATATAAAAATTAAAATAATATTGTAAACTTTTTAAAATTAATATATTTAAAATTGTAAATATTTGAAAAATTAATCTTTTCAATATAAGTTTGTATATTTAAAAACAAAAATATAATATAAGTTTGGTGTGAATTTTTAATTTTTATTATATGAATTTTGAATTTTATGCATTTTTAATTTAAGTTTGGTGTGAATTTAAAAACAAAAATTTACTTTACTTCGCTAAGTTAAATATATGATTTTTAAAATTCGTCGTAAGTTGAAAACTAGGTCTTTGAACCGAAATTGCTTTACCCGAGGAAGGGACGAGAACTTTTATTACCATTATTTTTAATCTTATTGAATTAAAGTATGCCAAAAACATAAAAAAACCCAAAAATCTAAGCTTTTAAAACAATCGCTACAAAAAGACAAATTTTAAAATTTTGTCGAAGGACGGACTAGGACATCGATCCGAAACGACCTCGTCCTAAATAACAAAGGAAAACTAAATTTTAAATTTATTTTATATTTGTTTTATAAGTTAAGATTTTATTTATAAAAAAAAATATCAAACCCCGCGACTCGCGGAGTTTGAAGGGTCAAACACCGCGACTCGCGGAGGGACCAAAACCCAGAAAAAAATAAAAACGTAAACTAATCAGTCCACACACCACACCACAAAAAAAAATGCGAAATAAAACCCGAAAAAACCCGAAAAAGACCTCCCAAATTCACAATTTTTCACCGTTAATCATCAAATCTTTTACTAAAATCATGTTAAGAAGGATGCTATCAAGGAATTACTCAAGAAAAACGGTAAATTTCTACACCTAAACACCATTTAATCCGAAAATTGGTGTTCTTGAGCAATTTTATACCCAATTCGATTTTGATGCTTTTTAGTGTAATTATGCTTAAATTGCTTATGTATTATGCTTGTATAACCTAGATTGATGCTATTTAACATGATTAGAAGCCTTAAACTTCAAATTTTGAGTAATCTAGGGTTTGTGTTCTTGAGCAATTTGGGGCTTTTTGATATAAACAGGTTATGGCCGATTTTTGTCATGAATTGTTGCTAAATTAAGTAGTGTAACATGTTTAGGTAGTTAAATGATCCAAACTTTGAGCCTAAACATGATTTTGAGAATTAAAGTGGACTTTTTCAAGTCTAAAATTCATGAACTTGATTTTTGAGAGATAATGCCAATTGAGACTTGTTTAATTGCTAGTAATGATTATTTTGACATGTTATTTGAGTTGAATGCTTATGAACTTGGCGAACATTTTCGTATATGCTTATTTGAAAAAGTGTAGATTTGATAAAAATATGAAAATGAGCTTAAGTTTGATATAAATTGGACATGTTATTGTAATTATTTTGATTGATGATTTTGCTGACATTAATGCACATTTGGATACACAAAAATTGTGTTTGATGTGTTTTACAGACTGAAAGGGGTGAATCTTCATCTCAAGCTCGCAATGCTCCTCCTGAGAATGCGGACCAACAGGAGGTGGATAACTACTACAAGCAAGATATACCTCATCCAGTAATGACATTTTCTGATATGCACTTAGAAGATTTGCACCCGAACTTGAGATTTGACAGACGTTGGATAGATTATCCAAAATACCAAAGAGGATTGCATACTCTTCATTCTAAAGCTATTGAGGTACCTAGGGTCATAGAATGGGGACCATTAGAAGCTGTAGAATTGGCCGGGCCAATTAGGGAATTACTTGCACAGAGGTATGGTAATTCTACTTTCAACGACTGGGTACGGTTATTCAACATGCGTAGACCTGTATATAAAGTATGGTGTGAAGAATTATTGTGTAGTATAGAAATAAATGATCGGGTAGCTAGTTTAACCGATCGATCTTTTATTAGATTTTTGTTAGGAGGTTCGATGCGACACATGTCTTTACTAGACATGGCTCAGGCCTTACGTATATATACGCCTGAAGAGTTAGCATCTGCCGATTGTAGAGGGTTGATACTAAATGGTAGAAAGATAGACGAAAATTTTGATACGCATGGTGTATGGAGTCAAATGACTAGCCATCACCGATTTAAAGGGGGAAATTACTCTTATTTGGATATAGATAGAGCTGAATTAAGAGTAATTCATAGGTTTTTAGCTAATTCGATTACACAAAGAGGTAAGAATAAGGAAAAGGTAAATGAACAGGATTTATTTTACCACATGTGTATTCGAGACCCACAAAGCGCTGTAAGTATACCATATTGTGTGGGTTATTATTTATCAGCTATGGTTAGGGGGATGAGACCACATAGCATAATAGGAGGTGGTATATTTATTACTTTGATTGCTGAATATCTCAATGTGGATATAAGTCGGGGGGGATTATTAATCAAAGAACCAGAACCCCAAGATACAATAGGTTTAAATCTATACCATGGTGCTAAAGTTTTGAAGAGGCGAAATAACGCCGCAGTACGATATAATGGTAGACATCCACAGGTTGAGAGAAACCAACAGCAAGGTAATGTAGGAGGGGGAAATGAAATGGCAGAAATGCAAAGGTTTATAGCTTCACAAGAGTATGAAAATGCTAGACATAGAGCATTTGAAGATTGGCAAGTTCATCAAAACCAAATCATAGCTTATTGCCAACATATAGGTAGAAACTATATTCCTACCCCAACGCCAACATTCCCTCCCTGGTCTATAGAGATGCAACCACCGTATCCTATGTATAACCCAGGAGAGAAGCATTTTATAGCACATATGGTTATGCATGGAACCCCTTCTGGTATCAGTATCATCCCTAGTCTACTTAGTTTTTTATTTTATTTTATTATTTGTAATGTTGATACATTTAATGCTTATGTTGGATTTGTAATAGTTTTATAATTTTCTAAATTTTATTATTAGATTTTAATAATTTTTGAATGTGGGGTAATATACCAAACTTCAAAAATATGTATATATGTTTGCAGTTTATCTTATGTACACAACAGGGTAAAACAACGCATTTTCAAAGACTGACATTAAGTTCAGCAAAAGCAACTAATTTTGACGACAAGATGCAAAATATATGTGAAATAACAACAAGACGGAATGAACAAATGATATGCACCATTTATCATTCAGCAAGCAAACACAAATATGTTTGGAAACTTTGGTAAAATTTAATCATTTCTACGCTAATTACCCTCAATAATTTAAATTGTTACTGATTTATTGCAAATGAGGGCATTGCAAGATCTTAAGTGTGGGAAGGGGTTAAATTCTTTCAGATTTTTAATATTTTTTTACTTCATACACTTGATTACCATTAAAAATACTAGTAAAGCAGTAGTTGTATTAGAATCTAGTGCTATCTGATAATAAAGAACAGTCCTAGTCTTATATACTGACTACCCACTTCTAGTAAAATTTTTCAAAATTTTCAACTAAATGAACTCAAAATCATGTTTATACATATTTATGAATGATAAAACTAGGTGTTAACACTGAAATTATTGTTACCTCGGAAAGGACATAAATTGAGAAACAAACCAAAATGTTAAAATTCATTTAAAATGGAATAGAGGACAATAAAAAGGAAAATAAAAGCCAAGTGTGGGAAAATTCTCCAAGTTATTCAAAACATATGTCACATATTTTTGTACAAATAACTGAAAATACTTTTGCTTTGGACTAAACTAAAAAGTTTTACCTGATTTACTGTAAGAAAGATGGATCTACACGATGAATCAATTCCATCGTTAAAAGGAAGTAAAGTCTTTCGAAAAAGAAACGCGCTTCTTGATTTAGGTCAAGAAGTTGTCGTCCAGACCAGCTGTAGGTTGACGAAAAACCTAGAAAAGTCATCACTAAAATCAGCAGAAAATCCACGGATCTCAGCATTAAACAGAGTCGCCAAGTGGTCAGATTTATCCTAACCATGAGAAGGATTTATCTCGTACAATGGGGGGCACCGTGCAAATTAGCTTGATAAGACTAATGAATCAGATCCCCAGAAAGGATAATCTCCTTAAAGATCAAAAATCAGCTTTTAAGACTGATATTACTCAATCCTAGAGATTGACCTTAAAGATTGAGAATTACAAACTCATGGAATTCGATGATATCTAAACTCGAGCTTGAACGAGAAAATATTTTGATCAAATTATAAACCGATTTGTTTTCTGAAAACCCATTTTCAATGCGTTCATTACCATTGAACGTAAAATCCTAGGAATTCACCTGAAATTCATTAGGTCGCCTGAACCAAATCGGGTGTCAACCGTAAGAACGGTGGTTGCATAGCATGGTCAAAGACAGGACCTTATGCCAGACCGAAAAAATTATAAGGGTGAGCTTTACTATTGCTCCTACAAAGGATAGTAATTGCGTCTGACACGTTAAAAGACCATAATTAAAAGCATGTCAGAGGACATTGCCTTAACAGTTGCTTGTTCAACGCTTTCCTTTACAACCGGACGGTAGTTTATCGAAAGGTAATATACGGAGCAAGTAAACTGGACGTGTTGCTTTCCTAATACAAGGTTAGCAAGTGGGTGACACAAAACCGCAAGTTTTGAGCTAAAATTTCCAAATCTGAAACCCACCAAACCCACAAAAAGAACTTGCAAACACCGGTGAAGGGTTATTCCGGAAAACTTATCTAGGGTAAAAGCTAGATTTAATTTTCAAAAGATCAAATATTTTCATAAAGATCCAATTTCCTTAAAGGATCTAAATTTTTATAGTCATATGGGACTGTAAACCACAACGTTACTACCATTGTTTATACCGCCGTAAAGAAATCACTGATGTATAAAGTGTGAAGAATAAAGAAGTGATTCTAGTATTTCAAGACTATATTGCTTGAGGACAAGCAACGCTCAAGTGTGGGAATATTTGATAATGCTAAAAATGAACATATATTTCATAGCATTATTCCCCAAGAAAGACAAGCTTTTAGTTGCAATTGTTCTATTTACAAGTGATATTCGTTTAAATATTAAAAGGTGAAGACAAAAGACAGATTCGACGAATTGAAGACACAAACGACCAAAAAGCTCAAAAGTACAAAATACAATCAAAGAGGTTCCAATTATTGATGAGAAACGTCTCAAAATTACAAGAGTACAAGATTCAAAACGCAAAGTACAAGATATTAAATTGTACGCAAGGACGTTCGAAAATCCGGAACCAGGACCAGAGTCAACTCTCAACGCTCGATGCAACGAACTAAAAATTACAAGTCAACTATGCACATGAATATAATATAATATATAAATAATTCTTAAAAATTATATATATATTATATTATTATTTAAAATCGTCGGCAAACAAAGAGCCAAGGCTGAATGAGCTGTAAAAATGAACTCCGCGACTTGCGGAGTTCGAAGGCTAAAAGAACCTCGCGGAGCCCTAAAAAATGAAAATGCCTATAAAAGCCAACGCAGTTCGACGAATTTTAATATCAATATATATCCATCCATCTATCTATACGTAATATTTATATTTATATTTTATATTTTAATTTTAATTTTAATTTTAATCCTAATAATAAAGGTATGTTAGCGAATGTTGTAAGGGTGTAAGTCGAAATTCTGTCCGTGTAACACTACGCTATTTTTAATCATTGTAAGTTATGTTCAACCTTTTTAATTTAATGTCTCGTAGCTAAGTTATTATTATGCTTATTTAAAACGAAGTAATCATGATGTTGGGCTAATTACTAAAATTGGGTAATTGGGCTTTGTACCATAATTGGGCTTTGGACAAAAGAACGACACTTGTGGAAATTAGACTATGGGCTATTAATGGGCTTTATATTTGTTTAACTAAATGATAGTTTGTTAATGTTAATATAAAGATTTATAATTGGACGTACCCATAAATTACCATATACACTCGATCGGACACGATGGGTGGGGTATTTATATGTACGAATAATCGTTCATTTAACCGGACACAGGAATGGATTAATAGCCACTAGAATAATTAAAACAGGGGTGAATTTATGTACAAGGACACTTGGTATAATTGATAACAAAGTATTAAAACCTTGGGTTACACTCAGTCGACATCCTGGTGTAATTATTAAACAAAGTATTAAAATCTTGTTACAGTTTAAGTCCCCAATTAGTTGGAATATTTAACTTCGGGTATAAGAATAATTTGACGAGGACACTCGCACTTTATATTTATGACTGATGAACTGTTATGGACAAAAACCAGATGGACATATTAAATAATCCAGGACAAAGGACAATTAACCCATGGGCATAAAACTAAAATCAACACGTCAAACATCATGATTACGGAAGTTTAAATAAGCATAATTATTTTATTTCATATTTAATTTCCTTTATTTTATATTTAATTGCACTTCTAATTATCGCATTTTATTTTATTGTTATTATATTTAATTGCACTTTTAATTATCGTACTTTTAATTATCGCAAGTTTATTTTATCGCACTTTTATTTATCGCAATTTCATTATCGTTATTTACTTTACGCTTTAAATTAAGTCTTGTATTTATTTTTTTTACATTTGGTTTTAACTGCGACTAAAATTTTAAAATCGACAAACCGGTCATTAAACGGTAAAAATCCCCCTTTATAATAATAATATTACTTATATATATATATTTGTATTTTTATAAAAGTAAACTAATATAGCGCTAAGCTTTGTTTAAAGATTTTCCCTGTGGAACGAACCGGACTTACTAAAAACTACACTACTGTACGATTAGGTACACTGCCTATAAGTGTTGTAGCAAGGTTTAAGTATATCCATTCTATAAATAAATAAATATCTTGTGTAAAATCGTATAATATTTAATAGTATTTCCTTGTAAAATATAAGCTATTTTATATACACCTCTGCTTTGACATCACTAGCGTGTCGAGAAATAAGAAAGAAAAAGAGTGCGCGTCGAAAAACGTCGAAAAATAAAAGTAAGAAAGATAGCGCGAAAAACGGCGTCGCAAAATTCTAAAGCACCTAAATCTTAGTCTAAGGAATAAGCACTTAAGGGATTTTACGGCAAATCTTAAAAAAAACTAGAAATAAAAATAAACTACGGCAAAAACTAATGAATAAACGATAAAAATACAAATTATAATTAAAATGATAAAAATACAAATTTTATAAAAATATTATTTTTATATTATATTTTATAAAAGTATTAATTTAAATATATATTTAATAATACTAATTAATATTTAAAATACAAATTAATTTAAAAACTATAACTAAATATTAATATTAAATATAAACCTAATTAAGTTTTAATAATAATAATTAATAATATTCCGTAATAAATGCCAAATTAGGGTTCTGGTTGCGTCTGTCAGGGTGGCTCCGCGAGTCGTGGAGTTTTAAGCCTGCAAACTCCGCGAGTCGTGGAGTTTGAAAAAACGTTTTTTTTTTATATTGTTTTTCTAAAAATATATATAAATATATTTATACAAAAATAAATTAAAAATATAGAGTTTCGCCGACGTCCCCGGCAGCGGCGCTAAAAACTTGATGTTAAAGCTAAGGGGTATAAAATACTATTAAATTTTACAAGGAAATACTATTAAATACGATACAATTTTACACAAAATATGACAAGTTTTAATTATTTATTTACAAATGGGATATACCTAAACCTTGCTACAATACTATAGGCAGTGTACCTAATCGTAGAGTAGTATAGTTTTTAGTAAGTCCGGTTCGTTCCACAGGGAGCGGGCTTATTGCACACTATATTTTTAAACAACTATATTTGTACAAAATATATATAATTATATATAATAATATATAAAAGGGGGTTTACCGTTTAATGACCGGTTTGTCGATTTATATTTTAAACGAAGCGTATAGTAAATGACGATATTTAAATAACAATATAAAATAAATAACAATAATTAAAATGACAATAAATAAAAGTACGAGGAAAAATGAAATAAAATATATTATGCTTATTTAAACTTCCGTAACCATGATGGTTGACGTGTTGATTTTAGTCTATTGTCATGGGTTAATTGTCCTTTGTCCTGGATGTATTTGAAACCTATCTGGTTTTTGTCCATAATAGTTCATCGATCATAATTATAAACTGCTCGGCAAATTTAACCTTATACCCGAAGTCAAATATTCCAACTAACTGGGGATTCGAACAGTAACAAGGTCTTAATACTTTGCTTAATGAATACACCTGGTTATCGACTGTGTGTAAACCAAGGTTTTAATACTTTGTTAATAATTACACCAATTACCCTTGAATGTAATCCACCCCTGTTTTAATGAGTCCATTGACTATTAATCCATCCCGATGTCCGGTCAAATGAACAATAATTCGTACTTATAAATATCCCGCCCATCGTGTCCGATTAAGCGTATGTGGTTATATATAGATACGTCAAATCATAACCTTTATATTAAATTAACGAGGTATCGTTAATTTAATATAAAGCCCATTAATAGAACATAGTCTAATTTCCACAAGTGTCGTTCTTTTGTCCAAACCCCAATTATGGTACAAAGCCCAATAACCCCATCTTTAATATTTAGCCCAACATCATAATTACTTCGGCTCAAATAAGCATAATAATAACTTAGTTACGAGACATTAATTTTAAAAAGGAGAACATAACTTACATTGAGTATTTATCGCGTAGTGTTACACGGACAGAATTTCGACTTCAAAACCCGTAAAAATAACTTTTACATAACCCAAACTAATCTAATATAAAACTAACCTATACTATATATATATATATATATATATATATATATATATATATATATATATATATATATATATATATATATATATATATATATATATTTATTTATTTATTTATTTATTTATTTATTTATTTATTTATTACAGAGTATTATTATTATTATTTATTATTTTTATCGAAACGAACGCATGGCCTTTTATAGGCGTTTTGATTTCTGACAGCTCCGCGAGTCGTGGAGTTTTTGGCCTTCAAACTCCGCGAGTCGTGGAGTTTGATTTTCCAGCTCACATCATTTTGGATCTTTGCTTGTCGACGTTATTAAATAATAATATAATATATATATATATATAATTTTTAAGAATTATTTATATATTATATTTTATTTATGTGCATAGTTGACTTGTAATTTTTGGTCCGTTGCGTCGGGCGTTGATAGTTGACTCATGTCCCGGTTCCGAATTTTCGAACGTCCTTGCGTACAATTTAATATCTTGTACTTTGCGTTTTGTAACTTGTACTCTTGTCTTTTTTAGACGTTTTTCATCAATAAATTGAACCTTTTGAATTGTATCTTGAACATTTGAGCATTTTGGACGTTTGTGTCTTCAAATCTTCATTTTCGCCTTTTGTCTTCGCACTTATTTGTTTAAACAATTACAATGAAAATATAATACAATTACATATGAAAACCTATTATTTAGGAGGGATATTGCTATGAAATATATGTTCCTTTTTAGCCTTATCATCCTTAAAGATCAATCAGCTTTTAAGCCTAATGATACTCAATCGTTACAGGTTGATTTAACAGATTAGATGGTTACCTCATGACTATCGATGATATCTGGACGTAATGTAGTATCCTCCTAAGCTACATTATTTTCTTACCGACATCATTACGATGTTAGGTACTTGTTAGAGGCTTAGCTTAACCAATTGCGGGGTAGCCCGTGCCTTCTTTTTGGCACATATGTTCGTTTTCTATATCCTTGGTGCTCGGTTCCCATTTGATTCCCGGTTTCTTTAAAAATTTATATTATGGTTCGAGATTCTCTACTTCATCATTATGGTACGTTATCAAGACTATCTTTAGTTACTTTATTAATTACATATTGCTTGAGGATTGGGAAGATGTTGATTTGGAAATGCAAGAGGGAGCCATGGTTGATATTTACTCCAAATCCATGCCCACGCTAGTTGCTTGTTTGGTTTGTGTTCACTTGGTTCTACATTCACTTTCGAAGATGTTATTATATGGTAGAAGATTTATTTTCGAGTCGAATTTGCTTAAGGACAAGCAAGACTCTAGTGTGGAGTGATTTGATATTACATATTTCTGCTACATTTATATTGGCAATATCGTTCATATTTGGTCCTTTTTGGATACGATTTGGAGACGTTCGTGATGGTTATTAGTTAAAGTTGAAGAATTAGAGCTCGTTAGTTATTTATCGCGAAAATCATGTTATTTTGGTGTATTTTGGAGCTTGTATGTTATCATGATCTAAAAGTTGGTTACCGGGTTGTTCCGTGGTAAAAAGTGTTAGAAAAAATCAAGAAAACGAAGTTCGAAGAGTGCATGTCGCGCACATATTGCTGCACGGCGCGTGGTTATGAAGGAAACCAGATCAGTCAAAAATTGCACTAGCAGCGCGGTGCGCTTGAAAATGGTGTGCGGCGCGCATGTTTACAAAGGGGCGCGGCGCGCATAACTTAGACCGCAGCGCGCAAAGGGTTAAAACCGCAATTTTTAATCAGTTTATTATAATTATTTTACCCTAATTACATCATAACTTAACCTGGCCATTTTTGGGAGCAAATGAGGCGATTTTGGATTCCAAACGAATCAATCATTCCGGAATCAACCTTCAATTTGTTCATCATTCGAGATTGCTTATTCATCTAGGTTGATTTCTTTATCAATACAATGAATTCTTACTTTTATTTATTTGTGATTTTGTTTTCAGCCATGATTGTTGGCTAAGAATTTAAATGCTTGTCTAGATTGATTACTTTAAGTGTTGGATGATTATCTTATTGTTTTATTGATTATCTCATGTTAATTGTAAGTTTGGATTAAAGAACCATTCTTGTGGGATTTGATTAATGTTATTTGATTGATTAGTGTACTTGTTTGAACAAAGGGAACCTTGTTTCAATTAGTGCATTAGTTTTCAATTGCTTTGTCTTAACCAATTGAGTGCTTACTGGACCAAGGAGGTAAATTGGATAACATTAATTGGACAAAACATGCGTGAATTGCATGGAGCGAACGCGTAACCAATTGAATCTAAATCTTATAAGTAGTAATTACTTAGTCACAAGCGAAAGAGGTCTTTGGCGAAAGGAAACCTTAAGCCAATAAATCCTAGCTTGAAGTGTTTACTAAAAGAGAACTCTGGGTAAACCGATTTTGTAATTGCATGCATGTATCAATTTAACTAGTGTTTAATATTAAATCATCCGACACTGAGAGTATAAGATCTAGGCGAGCATTCCTTTGTCATTTGAATTCAAACTATCATTATTTCCGTTGAGTCTGCATTTATTTTATATAAATCTGTAAAGCAAAAATATTGTCTTTTACATTTTATCTACCCTTGATTTGGCTAATCGTTAAATAGCCACAAACAAACAATTTCGTACTTTCTGATTCTTAGTTTACTTTTAGTTTATTTTATTAGTTGACAATTGACATTTGCGTGAAACTGTCCTTGGAACGATATTCGAAATTACCTAAATTTTATACTGCTACACGATCGGATACACTGCCCGTGAGTGTGTAATATTTTGGTTAACCTGTATTTTTTCAGACATAATTTATATACTAAATTTTACACATCAATAGCATTGAAATATATGGAGTTCAAATGTATATGTACAAAGTTTAAAAAACATATGTTAAAAAAGTGCATGAAAATGTATAATCAGTATTTTATAAAATCAGCATATAAAATATTAATACATGTTAAATTTTTGAACGTTCTAAAAATAAATAAATTTCAGATGCCTACATTATACTAGACTTAACAAGAACTATCGAAATACTCAAGGCTTTATCTTCACCTTCTATGGGGAGTCAATGTGCTCATTCATAAAAGGGTTCCTCGCTTACTCAAAAAAATAAAAAGATGATCGATCGTCCAAATCGATAACGCAATCTTAACGATACAATTATACCTATCTTTGAAAAGGATGTCTCAAATACGTGTGTGTAATATGGCATTGGGAGGAAAATGGTTTAGACGTAGACAAATTACTCCCTTCGTCCCATATTGATTGTTTGGTATTTCATTTTGGATCGTTTCAAATTAATAGTTCACTTTCATATATAGATAAGGATAATAAGATAAAGTTCTAATTCTATTATGTCCTTAATGTATGTGAATAGAATTAAAAGCAAAAGAAAATGTAAGGGTAAACTGAAAAGTAAACATAAAGTACAGTACTTTTATGACATATTCTTAAACTGTATTTTTTTGTCTGTGGACTATTAATATGGAACGGATGAGTACTATTTTGTCCAATTTCAAGTAAATAATAGCACTGGGAGTGGTGACTGAGGTCACTTGGTATGTCAGGCCTGACTTGCTGAGTCAGAAAAAGTGGGGAGTGGTGACCTATGTCACTTGGGTATGTCAGATTTAGAAAAATAAAATAAAAAAAGCAAAATCAATACCAACAGTCCATTTAATTTTTGTAAAATTGCGTCGCATGGGTAACTGACCCGAGGGGGACGGAACAAAGCGACTGGATTGGGAAGTGGGGTGACGGGCGACTAGCTAGGCGACGTGGGGGAGACGGACAACCACTCCCAACGCTCTAGAAGGTACCAACACATCTGAGATGGGCACACATGGAGAAAATGACAAAAGTTAATTATTAGTATTTGCATTTACATTTTAATTAATTGTATTCTTTATACGGAGTAGTAAATTATACTAAATATTATTCCCTCTGTCCCATATTAAAGTCAAGTATGCTATTTTGAGATGTCCCATAAAAATAGTCCATTTCTATAAATTGAAAGAATAAGAAGTTTAAGTTCTATTATGTCCGTAATGTATGTGGATATGATTAAAGGGGAAAGAGAATGTAAGGGTAAAACTGGAAAGTAAACAGAAACTACAGTACTTTTATGACATTTTCTTAAATTATGTGTTTTTTGTCTGTGGACTATTAATATGGGACGGAGAGAGTATAATACTATATAATACCAAATATACTACAATAATAATAATAATATACTAATTATATACGGAGCAATATAATGAAAACAAAATTATAATTATAAACCTAGTGAAAGGATCTTGAAAACAACACACGAAAAAAAATCATTTTTTATTGTGTACAAGGACGTAGCTAATTAGTGTGGGTAGTAAGGGGCTTTTACTTCCAAAAAAAAAACGAAATTTATAGTCCTTTAAGTCAAAATATATCTGAGCTTTTCAATCAATTAAAACGGAATCTGTATGAAAAAGATTTGATGGAAATATTGACAACTCGCTAATTCAACGACTCTTCACCATTTATGTCATATTTTGTTCATACAAACCCGATGTAGTTGACTTTAACGTCAAAACGTTCTTAACTTAAAGAGTTTTTATATCCGTATTCATGTATTTAAAAAGCTAATTAAATATAATGGTGATCTTCGCCATCCAATGAACAAATTCAACCTCCAATTATATAATAAAGTGAACTCTGCCCTCTAATGAACATGTTTAAGCTCCCTCACTACTTGTGTATGTTTTTAATACGAATTTAGTTTGTGGTTAAGTCTTTAATAAAATTTAAGTCCTCATTTAAAATTAATGTTTCCTAGTTTTAGTTGATGTTTAGCTCAGGTGGTGAAGGTGTTTGCTCCGATGTTACTTTGTTTTCCCCTGTTCATGGCTCTGGTCCTATTGAGCCTACAGGGTTTTCACTACCTATTGATACGGGCGATTTACAAAAGGATCATTTTGTTGGTAATGTTCGTGGCTCTTTGCATGATAGGTTCAGACAAAATGTTTAAGCGCATAAGGAACTTCGTATCTAGAGAAAAAATGTTAGTGAGACTTTTGTTGGTGATCGTGTAGTGCAAAGAAAGGTTTCGCATCCACGCGGTGTGGAAGATGCGGAGGTGCAGAAAGTGAACGAGGCTGTAGAATCTAATGTTGTTTTTCGAGTCATATATAACGGATCTTCCTAAAGAGGCTTCATCCTCCGTATGTGCTAGCTAGCTCAGTTAAGTTCATTAGGGTTGAACTCAACTCCATTACGTCATAATCATATGGCAAGGAAAAAGATGATCCAAGGAGCCGAATTGAAACGTTTCGGTGTTTTCACGCCATGTATGGATAGTGATGATGGTTGTCCGATCAAGTAGTTTTTTGGGCGTTTTGGTGGTTGTCATGTTTCTTGAATTCTTCGTTAGGAGGGTCATTGTTTTTTGTGTTGCATCTAGTTTTTTGGTTCCGTTTTTTGCTTGTCTTTTTCGTAAAGCGGTTTGGTTTATTTTATAGTTTTTATGTAGCCTTGTTTTATTTTTGCTTAGTGCCCGTTTGATTGTTTGGGTAGGTTTTTCTATAGTGTCTTGCGATGAATCCATTTTGGTTTCTTTTAACATATTATTTTGAATGACAAGATTTATATAACAAAAGAATTCTCTGCAATGTGCTAAAAGAGAATTACAACGGCTTTGAAATTCACATATTTCAATTCGAAATTATGTTACTTATATGATTAAGCGAGCATAAAAATACAATCCAATTAAATAAAAAATAATGCATTCATTTATTACGCGAAGCACCCCACTTCTAGCCAAGAAGTGAAGTTTGACCAAGACGAGAAACCCGCCATATCACAAATCAACCATATTGGAATAAACCTCCAAACATCCGTAACAACTATTGATCTTGTTTCACGTTGTAAGGTGCGTAGCGCCATTTTCTTGCACGTCGCGCAAATTGACCAGAAATGAAGGGTTGTTTTGTAAATAAATTAAATAAGAAGGGAGACCTTTTTTGCAATATTGCATGGACGATTTTGGACTTGAAAACAGATCTAAGTCTGTCACTTTGTTCATTTAATCTCAAACAAAACCCACTTAGAGTGAGAAAGTAAATTTTAGAGAGAGAGAGAGAGAGAGAGAGAGCGCGCGCTTAATCTTGTGAATAAGGGGGCTACTATCACTTGATTTGGAGCTCAATCCTGGTATTGCAACCCTCCTAGCTCGTTTTGGTTGCTAAGGTAAAATCTAAATCCGAATTTTATTCTTTGATTTCGAGTTTGGGATAGGGTTTGGGTTGGTGTTGAGTCTAAGACCCAATTTCTTAAGAAATTAGGGTTCTTGGAGTGTGATTTGGGTGTGTAAACCATATTTTGTAATCTAGGATTTTGATGACGAATTTGTAAGATTAAAAACTTGTAAGTGCTAGTGTAACCACTAGAACGTGTGAAATAATGACTTTTATGTATGCCATGTTGTAAACTAGAAATTTGTGTAACGGGTCAAATGGTTTTTGTGAGTTTTGGCTTTAGAAGTACTTGAAGTACTAGAATGGTGTTGATTAGTGACTTTAATCACTAGTCATTAGTGATTAAGTGTGTTAAGGTCATGGTCTTGCCCTAGTCTTTGTTGTTAGCCCATATTATTTACACTTGATTATAGTCCATGTATTATATCATTGGGCTAGCCCACTATTGATTGTTAGGGTATGAGGCTATATATATATATATGCCCACTTCTCATGTACGAAAACCAATGATTTAATAATAATACAATACTGCGATTACGATTCTCAACATGGTATCGAGCCTACTGTTCTAGGGTTACCACACGCCAACCGTCGTTTGTAATATATATTTTTCTTTTTTTTTTTTCTCTTCTTTCCGCTGCCAAAATTGATCACTGGTGAGTTTATTGCATATGTTAATTTGAAGAATTGAAAATTGCTAGAAGTGATTGCTGAGTCATCATCCACTTTTGGTCAACAAACATTTGTTATTTTCTTTAATAGAGAACAAGCACTTGTTGATTTAATAGTCGCTAGAATATCACTTGTTGTGCCTTCAATCGGTGAAAAAGTTAACTTGTAGTCATCGCAGATTAAAAGCTTTTGTCTTCAACCAATCTATATATATCATTCGGATATATATTTATATATATATTACCATGACAATCAATTTAGCAAATCCCCTTGTGTGGAAGACCGATGCAAATAGCAAACTTTGGAACCAAAACATTTATAATAATCAACAAGATTCTTTCAACCAGTCGGAGGCTCAACTTTGGAATATCATTAAAGCCAATGAAAAAATTATAGCCCAGTTAGGAATTACTCAGGCCCAACAGCAGATTCAACAGCAGGTCCAACATCAGGCTCAACAACAGCAAACCCAACAGCAGGCCCAATGCTTTTATGGTGATGCCGGCTGGCACATGGACACGGGTGCGTCTTCACATCTTACCTCATGTATTAATAATCTTAGTACTGTTTTTAATAATTGCAAATATTCATCCGTAGCCGTTGGTAACGGGAACACCATTCCCGTCACTAACACCGGTCATAGCTTGTTACCCAATGTCCACCGACCGTTACATTTAAATAATGTACTTGTAACCCCTAACATCATTAAAAATCTCATATCCGTTCGTCAATTTACCCGTGATAATCTGGTTTCTGTTGAATTTGATCCTTTTGGTTTTTCTGTGAAAGATTATCTGACGCATCGTCTGCTTCTCCGATGTGATAGCACCGGGGATCTCTACCCACTTATATCACCCACCTCTCACTCTTCTCAGCAGGGTCTTCTCACCAGTCCGGTTACATGGCATCAACGTCTAGGACATCCCGGACATGATGTTTTTCGTAGACTCCTTTCTAATAAAGATATTATTTGTAATAAATCACCGTCCCCCATTCTTTGTCATGCCTGTCAGCTTGGCAAACATGTGCGACTCCCCTTTTCTGTTTCTAACTCTAATGTTAATGCTACTTTTGATATTATCCATTCAGATTTATGGACATCTCCTATTCCTAGCCTTAGTGGTTTAAAATATTACATTATCTTTCTTGATCATTTTTCGCATTATGTATGGGTTTTTCCGCTACGCAACAAATCTGACGCACTCAAAACATTTATTAACTTTCGCGCTTTTGTACGCACCCAATTCAACCAAGAAATCAAAGCCTTCCAATGCGATAATGGGGGTGAATTTGACAATAATGCTTTTCACCAACTCCTACAGTCTAACGGTATTCAATTCCGCTTCTCTTGCCCTTACACTTCCCAACAAAACGGAAAATCTGAACGCATGCTACGCACTATTAACAACCTCATTCGAACACTTCTCTTCCAATCTCATCTTCCACCCACTTATTGGGTAGAAGCTCTCCATATGGCAGCCTATCTACTCAATATCCTTCCCTCCTCTGCAATTAATCACGAGATCCCTCACTCCCGTCTGTACAAACAAAAACCCGACTACACCACTCTCCGCGTCTTCGGATGCCTCTGTTACCCTCACATTCCCACTTCTCATAAACTCGCCCCACGCTCTACTCCCTGCATCTTCCTTGGGTATCCCTCTAATCATCGGGGTTACCGCTGTTTGGATCTTACCACCAACCAAATTATTCTATCCCGTCATGTCACATTTGACGAGACATCCTTTCCTTTCGGCTCTATGACACCCACTCAGTCACCCTCATACGACTTTCTTGATCCTCCACCGAGTCTATTTTCACGATCCTTTCACATACCGAACCATGACCCACCACCACCCATTCCTAACATGGAGACACAACCTCCTCCTACTGAGGCTACCGACATTACACCTACCCCGGAGACTCAGCCTCCTCCTACTGAGGCTACCACCCCTATACCCCTACCTACTGAGACCCAATCTCATCCTACGGAGACACAGCCTCCTCCTACTGAGGCTACATCATCCACTACATCTACTCATCCAATGATCACCCGTACACGTCTTGGTATCACTAAACCTGTACAACGTCTTAATCTTCACACCGCTGTCATTTCTCCCGTCCCTCGTACTTATCCTGAAGCCCTTACCGACCCTAACTGGAAACAAGCTATGACTGATGAATATAATGCTTTAATTAACAACAGTACTTGGACCCTTGTGCCCCGCCCATCGGACACGAACATAGTTCGCTCCATGTGGCTTTTCAAGCACAAGTTTAATGCAGATGGTAATTTGAGCAGGTATAAGGCTCGACTCGTTGCTAACGGTCGCAGCCAGCAGGTTGGCATTGATTGTGATGAGACTTTCAGCCCGGTTGTTAAACCGGCATCGATTCGTACTGTCCTAAGTTTGGCGGTTTCTCGCCACTGGCCTGTTCATCAGCTAGACGTCAAGAACGCCTTCCTCCACGGACAGCTTACTGAGACTGTATATATGCATCAGCCACCAGGGTTCCGGGATCCCCGGTACCCGAATCATGTCTGTTTACTGCAGAAGTCTCTTTATGGCCTTAAACAGGCCCCTCGTGCATGGTTTCAGCGTTTTGCAGGATATGCCCAGCGGATTGGCTTTCACCAAAGTCGTTGTGATACTTCTCTTTTCATATACCGACATGGATCCGACACAGCTTACCTACTACTGTACGTTGATGATATTGTGTTGACAGCTTCTTCTACGGGTTTTCTTCAGCAGATCATCTCTTCCCTACACAAGGAATTTGCCATGACTGATCTGGGCCCTCTTAACTATTTTCTTGGGATCCACGCCACTCGCACCACTTCAGGCATGTTTCTCTCTCAGAGACAGTATGCTACCGAGATCATTGAGCGGGCCGGCATGCCCACGTGTCATCCCTGTCGCACCCCGGTAGAACCAGGTGCAAAGCTTTCCAGTCACGGGCCGCCTGTCAAGGATCCGACTCTATATCGGAGCCTCGCAGGTGCATTACAGTATCTCACGTTCACTCGTCCAGACATCTCCTATGCCGTTCAACAGATTTGTCTATTCATGCATGACCCTCGGGAGCAGCACATGCATGCTCTTAAGCGGATCATCCGATATATTCAGGGCACCACTGACCTTGGTTTACAGTTATATGCATCATCTCCCACTACATTAGTCGCATACTCTGATGCTGATTGGGCCGGTTGCCCATCTACCAGACGGTCCACCTCCGGTTACTGTGTTTTTCTCGGCAACAACCTTCTATCATGGTCCTCCAAACGGCAACTCACACCCTCTCGCTCCAGTGCTGAAGCAGAGTATCGTGGGGTTGCCAATGCGGTTGCTGAGACTTGCTGGATCCGTAACCTTCTACGAGAGCTTCAGTGTCCACTCACCTCAGCTACTTTGGTTTACTGTGACAATGTCAGCTCTGTATACCTCTCTAGTAATCCAGTTCAACATCAGCGGACTAAGCATATTGAGATCGACATACACTTCGTCCGCGATTTGGTTGCTCAAGGTCAGGTACGGGTTCTTCATGTACCATCCAGATATCAGTTTGCAGACATTTTCACCAAAGGTCTTCCGCATGCATTGTTTGACGAGTTTCGATCCAGTTTGAGTGTCTGCCGTACTCCCGCTCAAACTGCGGGGGGATGTTAGCCCATATTATTTACACTTGATTATAGTCCATGTATTATGTCATTGGGCTAGCCCACTATTGATTGTTAGGGTATGAGGCTATATATATATATATATGCCCACTTCTCATGTACGAAAACCAATGATTTAATAATAATACAATACTGCGATTACGATTCTCAACATTTGTGATCAAGTGCAATTTGGGTTGAAATTTACACTTGTGTATTTTGGGTTGTAAAGTTATTTGTTGAATTTAGCTTGATTATATGAATGAAATGTAATAGGTGAATTACATTGAAGATTTCGGAAGTGCAAGCATAGTTATCATTCATCCGATAATCAAGGTGAGTGGAATAACTGTATATGTATGTGTATGATTTATTTGCTTGCGTGGGGGTGGTTAGTGTATCCGTACGTGAGGTTACACTATAGTATTATCCCTGCGTGAGGATTTCACTACCCTTTGTACGATGAGGGCCACATTTTTGTCATGGTGTTGGTAGTTTTACTACTTCGTCATGACATGTGCGATGGGTGGGTTGTCGTCGTTGACTCGGTCCACTAACTTCACCTTGGGAGTAGCGTTATATTTGTGCGGTATAGAGTTATCGGGAAATGCGAGCACCGGTGGGAAATGCGAGTACCATTCCCGTGTTGTGTGAATATGGATCCCTATTGTTATGTAATGTTTTGTGTAGCATATTATTATCTTAGTAATTATATGCTAATGTGACATTGTATGCTTGATGCGAATTGTGATGTGTTGCAAGTAGATTCTAGCTCCGCTAAGAACAAGGGTAAGGCATTGGCGTAGCTTGCTTGCTTGTGGGTATTACATTTTGAGGAACTTGCTTGGGTAGGTGGTCCCGACGGTCATGCTTGTCTATTAATGTGGTTAAATGTATTTTGGGTCAAAATATACACTTAACGTACTTATGGGTCATGAAGTACCCGATGTTCTAAACTTATGAAATTGTTGTATTCCGGGTCATGTTAACCAATTGAGCAGGTTTGGAAAATTGTTAAGACTTGTGCTATGTGAAATTGTGGTGAAAATCTAACTTAGAAAAATGCAGCAAAAGTCCGTTTGTTACTGCGCGTCACGCGACTATCTGGCGCGTCGCGCAATACAATGGATTTGTAATGCCGAAGCTAAAACTTGGTTCTGGGCATCTGACATAGTGGATTTGTGCGCCGCGCAAATGGTTTGGAATGATGGTCAGAACTGGTTGCGGTCTTCGCGCTATAGTTACACCCCGAGCATGTAATGAAATCCAATTCGATTCCTCTTCTCGAAAGATTAACTATGTTATGAAGTGTATTCAGAACCACCCGCCAAATGAAGATATTCTCTTTTATAGGCATAAATGTTTACCATTTCGTAGTAGGTTACATGGAAAGAAGGCATTCACGGTCAATAAACGAACGAGCGGACTGCACATTATAAATCTCATCGGCCTGAAGCAACAATCTCCATCAATCAGTATGACAAGCAAGTTTGACATGTTGTAACGGCGAAACAAGTACAACAAGCATCTCATTATTCCTGGATCCAATGGCCTCTCTGCTCTACGACCAATTTCAGACTTCATTTATTAACCTCTCTGCTACATTTTCTTCTTTTATTGAATTGGAGATGGGTAAGACTATTGTACCCGAAAGCTAAAGTGGCGTTCCCGATCCAATGATCCTGCCAAACACGAACCGTAAAATCCTTTCCAACATGAATACTAATCGAACTAGTAAAATGAATATGGCTAGTACTAGAACAAGTTATTCATTATTTGCATTTTTTTAACGACATAAATTGCATAAACTCGTCAATTACATAACTGATTAATATCTTACGTATACTGTACATCGTATCTTGTCACATGAAAGAAGCTAGAGCATCGTGCTACTGATCGGACTAGCTATGCTCAACCACCGACACTGATTCCGGTTATGATATATGACACAATCCCACATTGGTCATGTAGGAAACTACATGACTAATGTAGGATTGTATCATTAGAAAAGGTATTAATATTAAGTGTGGTAAGTTTGAATGGAATTTAAAGAATTATGAATTAAGTTTTACATTTTTTTTCTCGAAGAAAATGTTAGTTTTTACGTGATTGCAGGGATTCAATAGAAATAACTGATGAGAATTGACATTTATAAGTATGTGAATTACGAAAGGTGTTTCTTGGTATGCTCCAATTTTTTTATTGAGTAGTTAGTTTCTTCTTTAATTTTCATATATATAAGTGAAGTGACTCTTTATTATACTGTAATTATTTTCATCAATCATTTCAATATATATATATATATATATATATATATATATATATATATATATATATATATATATATATATATATATATATATATATATATATATATATATTATACATTATTATATTATATATAATTATAAATATATAATTTTACATAGAATTTATTAACGACAACTTTTGAGGAAAAGAAAATTTGAGATATATTTTTTTAGCGTTATTGAATTTGGACCCTTTGATCAAAAAAATGACCTCCATTGTCCTTACTTGATAACCATTGGATCTACCTATAACATTATAACTATTTGCATTATCACAAGACTTCCCACAATACCCTTAATACACCTAAAAAACACGGAAGAATAAAACCTAAAAAAAACAAAACGTATGCAACACTTTCTCTCTATTCTCGCCTCATCCCTACCATCTCCTTCAGTCTAAGAATAACAGAATTCAAATCAAGAAATCGTCTGTTCATAATCGCGGGTGAGTTATCCTGACTTTATGCTTCGATCAATAGCACTTTCATGTATCGGGTGTTTTGTTTTTGTTTCAAAGATCAGTTTCCTGTACTTAGGTTTAAAATTGAGAGTTCTAAATTCTCAAAGATCGAATCAGGTATTCATAATTTGCAATTTGTTATTCATTATACAATTACTTTATGTTTCTTCCCTGATTTGTATGTTTCTTCCCTGATTTTTCAAGATTAGAACCCTAAAAAACATCAATTTAATCAAATCGTTATTCTTCTTCCTTGATTTTTGCGTACTTTTGATTTAAGCCTTTGATCATAATTTTATTCTGTATATCATCTTTAATTGACAGTTTTGAACATGTATACTATATAGCTAGGTTTCGACGAGAAACAATCGAACAGTATTCATGGTAATCTCTAGATCAATATTTCAATCAGGTTAGCAATGGATGTGTTATTTAATTTTGTATTGATTTCTGTATGCACCTAATTGTAAAATTGTAATTTTTTTGTATTATCTTTCGAATGATTTTCTAATGATTATTTCAATGGTTAAATACTGATCATGTGTTCATCTTTGATTCTTTTAACAATGAAATTTTCGAGTAAGAAACGTTACAAGAGATGAAATGGTTCCAACTAATCAAATACATGGAATTTTACGATGAACTTCTTGGAATGTTCAAACGAAATCGTTTATCGAAGTTGAACCACACCGTACTTTTTACATACATTTTTTTAAAGACACTCACAGCAGAAGACTAATTAATTTACATATCATATATTATTTACACAAACAAATGATTGCACAAAACACGGGTGTTACGTTATTACTACAAGTCATTTAACCATATAGTTTATTACAAAACACATCAGAGTGACACTGTGTCAAACATCTGCAGCTGCCCGGCAAAACCCACCAAAAGCTGCTAATACACACATGCAGAGCAAAACACTGTGGGAGAATTAGCGTAACGCTAAGTGAATGACAATATCTAGGCGGACATCACTACAAGCGTCAAGAACAGCTTAAAAGCACTGGTCACTAATCACTTAAAGCCATACACAAGAGGACCGGCAACCCATAGCTGATCAAGCTGGAATATACCGATAGTCCACACTACTGAGTCACTGGTATAGTCTTCCAGACGTGACGCACTCGTCATTCACACTGTATCACTAATCAGTAACACTTGGACCCAATACTATTACCCTAAATACATAAGATAAATAGCATTGACCTCTTACGTCGCACAAAACACCTCGACGTTCACTGGGTGAGCACATAATCACATATAGTCATTGTACCGGTCACAGACTCATTACACAGTCTAATTAAGCATGGCACAGATCACTATACTTATCACTGTATAATCACATCCATAAAGATAATCCCACTCACCTGGAAGCGCAAGTACTCAGTTGTCTTATATCACTGAGTCATCTCCGTTCCTTTTTTATCTGAGAATACCATATCTCAAGTTAGCACAAATCTAATTAATAATATCATCAATTATACTCTAAACAACATCATATAGCCTAATATATCAATATATGACAAGTTTACATGGTTTCCCATTCAATTGCAACTATCACACGCGTGCAAAACGAGGCATACACGCTATCCCGTCATTTTGACCCAAATTAAAATTTGATTCAGTGTTTTAAAACTTCACCATTAGAAACTACACCTCATTACGTTTCCAACGGTAGTTTATTCATCAAAAACGGAGTTACGGTTTGAAAGTTACGGCCAAAACAAGTTTTCCAAAAAGCTGACAGACTGCAACCGCCCAGTTGCACCCAAAATGACCCGGATACACCCCGTAACCATACGGATGCATCCTGCAACCGTACGGGATCTGTTCATCAGCACCAGGTCGCTTTTTTCGCCATTTTGAGCTCCAAATCTCGTTTTTGCACTGTTTTGACTCTAAAAATCACATACATAACTCATATACAAATATTTTCTAACATCAATCTGATATAAACAATACTTCAAATATAAGATTTGATTCAAAAACTCACTTTAACCCAAAAACTCATAATAACTAAAAATTAGATTGATGTAACACTTGAAATTACTTGTTAAATACCTTATGATGTTACTGAAATCACAAGACACGAATTCCAGTTAAAAAAACGAGATCAAGAACACAAGATTTAGGTTAGGGTTTTTGAGAATTTGGTACGTATGTGTGTGTTGTCAATTTTTCTAAAATGGAAATAAGAAAGAAGTAGAAACATATAAGGCAGGTGGGTTTCCTTCATGTGAGGAAAACTTACATTGTGTATCACACGGGTATTTACCTGTTATCTGAAACCCAAAATCTTTAATAACTTATTCATTTTAAGTCCAAATCACAAAAGGAAATATGTTCTGTGACTCTTGTCACAAAATGCACATTATCTCATACACAATAATTATAAAACACATAATTATTAAAATAACTATTTAGCACCGAAGGGTAAATAAGTCATTACCACTAGGCCCGAAGCTAGGTTGTTACAAATCTACCCCCTTAAGAAGATTCCCTCCTCGGAATCTGGTCACGGTCAAACAAATGAGGGTATCTAGAGGTCATCAACTCCTCAGTCTCCCATGTCAGATTGGTGCCTAAACTATGCTTCCATTCCACAAGCACCATTGGAATCTGCTTCTTGCGCAACTTAGTCACTTTTCTGTCGACGATTCTCACTGGTTCTTCTACCAATTTCTTACTAGAATCTACTTTCAGATCTTGTAGAGGAAGAATCTGACTTTCGTCGTCTACCTTGCACTTACGAAGATAACACACATTGAAGGTATCATGAATTCCTGCTAACTCTGGAGGAAGATCTAACACTACGGTTTGATCGTTTAGCACTTGATGGATTCTAAAAGGACCTATGTACCTTGGAGCTAGTTTTCCTCGTTTACCGAACTGAATTACACCCTTCCAAGGTGAAACTTTTAAATACACACGTTCACCTACAGTAAACGTCATTGGTCATCGACGAGGATCTGCATACATCTTTTGTCGATCTCTAGCAGCTTTCAGCTTTTCACGTGCGATAGCCACTTTTTGTGCAGTATGCTGCACAATTTCTGGACCCGAAACTGTTTCTCACCTGCCTCCAACCAACATGATGGAGTTTGACACTTTCTACCATACAACATTTCATAAGGCGGCATGCCAATGCTTGAATGATAGGAGTTGTTGTAAGCAAATTCGATCAATGGCAGATGATAATCCCACGATCCACCATACTCTAAAACACAAGCCATTAACATATCCTTTTAATTCTGAATAGTTCGTTCACTTTGACCGTCAGCCTGAGGATGATAAGCTGTACTTAGGTTGACACGAGTAGCCAAATTTTCTTGTAGACTATTCTAGAAACTAGACACAAATCTGGAATCTCTATCTGAAACAATAGACAATGGTATCTCATGTTGCGATACTATTTCATTCAGGTACAACTGAGCTAATTTGGTCAACGAAGCTGTTTCACTGGTAGCTAGAAAATGCGCACTTTTGGTTAAATGATCCACTAATACCCAAATCATGTCATTTTCTTTTTAGGTTCTAGGTAGTTTTGTCACAAAATCCATGGTGATATGTTCCCATTTCCACTCTGGAATCTCTAATTGACGCGAAGACCTATATGGTTTCTGGTGTTCTGCTTTCACTTGGGCGTAAATATGACACTTTCAGATCATGGTACATTTTTGTATTACTGGGATGCACAGATAATCTCGATTTATGTGCTTCATTTAAGATTAAATCCCTCAATCTTCCAAGTAACGGCACCCAAACTCGTTCACGATAAGTCTTTAATCCTCGAGAATCGTTCATTAATTCTGCTTTTCTTTTCACCATTAACTCAGATTTCAAATGTTCATCTTGTAATGCTTTGAGTTGATTTATCTTTAGTCGATCCACTAAATCAGACACAATCTCAATTTGCATAAACTTTACATTGTCAGCGGATTTCTTACGACTTAACGCATCAGCCACGACGTTTACCTTGCCAGGATGATATCTGATCTCACAGTCATAATCCTTAATTAGTTCTTGCCACGGTCTCTGGCGCATATTCATCTCTTTCTGCGAAAAGATATGTGACGACCCGAAAAATTTCGACTAATTTTAAAGCAAACTCTCCATACGATTTAATATTTTGACTCGCTAAGCAAAGTCTGTAATGTTGAGTCTCAAAATTTTTGAACTGTTTTCTTGCATTCATTTAACTTCGACCATTCTCGATGATTCACGAACAATTAATTGTAAATAAATGTGTGTGTGTGTATATATATATATATATATATATATATATATAGTTATAATTATAAATACTATTATAAGAATGATTAAAAATTATAACCTAGTTGTAATTTAAATATTATTAGTTACTATTATTGTTATCATCATTATTATTATTATAAAAATAATACCATTTATTATTATTAATATCATTATTAACAAGTTTACTAACAATTATCATTTTTATTACTTTTATCAGTGTTATTATTATTATTAGTATTATTTTTATTGATATAATTAATTATTTTTATCATTAGTATTATTATTATCTCCATTATTATTACTAATATTTTTTTTTGTATTTCTAATATTATTAATAGTATTATTATTATGTTTATTAATCATTAATATTAAATATGATTTAAAACTCAAGAAATTTACGCCTAATCTGTTAAACTTCTATATCAACTTTTGCTTTACCCTAATTTTTCCTGTGGCCCGTGAGATGATTAGATTGAAGAGTTCTGTGCATAATTGAACCTTGTATTACTATTGATAATTGAAACTATGATTGAGTTTCACTATTTGTGGATCCTAAATAGGTTATCTATATTATATATACAATATACTCACGCACCTAAACTAGTCCCATAACATCACCACTTCATTTCTTTCTTCTTCTTAAATGATCATCAATATGATCACAACCTTCATCTAGTCTATCATCAAAATACCAACGGAGACTATCACGAACCCAATTACTTTTTATTAACCTACTGCTATGATCATATTCTAATTCTGATTTGATTCACAATCATAACCACAACCATAAACTAACCCGACACCCTGATAATTAACATGTTCAACCGCACCTCCATGATCACTTCTACCACCATCACGGCTTCACCACAACAACCACCATAATCGATATCTTCACTATCTGTTTTCTGTTAATGATCGACAACTCAACTCAAAAACTCACTTTCATTTTATCACCATCCGGTTACCACTATCATGTACCCTCCTCCTGCGTTCACCATGAAACCGCCACTATATCCATCACTAACAATCGTATGTATTTTTTTTCTGTTTCTTTCATGTTTGTCGAGCACCAATCGTAACAATCATCACCTCCACAAGTCACTATTACTTTGCAGTCGAGAAACGTGGCTTACTGTTGCTGCCATTTTATTTTTCTGTTCAATTGTCCATCAAACCCTAAACCTTCTTCATCATTGATATACACCTCCAACTATTGCTACCATCGGTTTCTTTCTGTTTTGCTTCCTGATCGAAACAGCCACCACCTCTATTGTTTTTCTGTCTCCTAGTCACAACAAACACCAAATCATCACCTTCATCAAACTGCTACTGCTTGCTGTTATTGTAGTGACCCGAACTTTTCCATGTTTATATATATATTAAATGAAATTGTTATTTACATGATTAAGTGTTTCCAACATGTTAAGCAATCAAACTTGTTAAGACTTGATTAATTGAAACAGGTTTCATATAGACAATTGACCACCCAAGTTGACCGGTGATTCACGAACGTTAAAACTTGTAAAAACTATACGATGACATATATATGGTTATATATATAGTTAACATGATTTTATTATAAGTATGTATCTCATTAGGTATTTTAACAATGAGTTATATACATAAAAATGAGACTATTAATTTAAGAAACTCGAAAACGATATATATAACGATTATCGTTATAACAACGTCTTACTAGGTACATATGAATCATATTAAGATATTGATACACTTGGTTAATTATGTTAAATGATAAGTAAATATATTATTAAGTGTATTAACAATGAAATACATATGTAAAAATAAGACTACTAACTTAATGATTTCGAAACGAGACATATATGTAACGATTATCGTTGTAACGACATTTAACTGTATATATATCATACTAAGATATATTATATATCATAATATCATGATAATATAACAATTTAACATCTCATTTCTTATAATAAACAATGGGTTAACAACATTCAACAAGTTCGTTAACCTAAAGGTTTCAAAACAACATTTACATGTAACGACTAACGATGACTTAACGACTCAGTTAAAATGTATATACATGTAGTGTTTTAATATGTATTCATACACTTTTGAAAGACTTCAAGACACTTATCGAAATACTTCTACTTAACAAAAATGCTTACAATTACATCCTCGTTCAGTTTCATCAACAATTCTACTCGTATGCACCCGTATTCATACTCGTACAATACACGGCTTTTAGATGTATGTACTATTGGTATATACACTCCAATGATCAGCTCTTAGAAGCCCATGTGAGTCACCTAACACATGTGGGAACCATCATTTGGCAACTAGCATGAAATATCTCATAAAATTACAAAAATATGAGTAATCATTCATGACTTATTTACATGAAAACAAAATTACATATCCTTTATATCTAATCCATACACCAACAACCAAAAACACCTACAAACACTTTCATTCTTCAATTTTATTCATCTAATTGATCTCTCTCAAGTTCTATCTTCAAGTTCTAAGTGTTCTTCATAAATTCCAAAAGTTCTAGTTTCATAAAATCAAGAATACTTCCAAGATTTAAAGTTTACTTCCAAGTTTTCTAAATCCATCCCAAGTAATCATCCAAGATCAAGAAACCTTTGTTACGTACAGTAGCTTATCTTTCTAATACAAGGTAATAATCATATTCAAACTTTAATTCAATTTCTATAACTATAACAATCTTATTTCGAGTGGAAATCTTACTTGAAATTGTTTTCGTGTCATGATTCTGCTTCAAGAACTTTCAAGCCATCCAAGGATCCTTTGAAGCTAGATCTATTTTTCTCATTTCCAGTAGGTTTATCCAAGGAACTTGAGGTAGTAATGATGTTCATAACATCATTCAATTCATACATATAAAGCTATCTTATTCGAAGGTTTAAACTTGTAATCACTAGAACATAGTTTAGTTAATTCTAAACTTGTTCGCAAATAAAAGTTAATCCTTCTAACTTGACTTTTAAAATCAATTAAACACATGTTCTATATCTATATTATATGCTAACTTAATGATTTAAAACCTAGAAACACGAAAAACACCGTAAAACCGGAGTTACGCCGTCGTAGTAACACTGCGGGCTGTTTTGGGTTAGTTAATTAAAAACTATGATAAACTTTGATTTAAAAGTTGTTATTCTGGGAAAATGATTTTTATTATGAACATGAAGCTATATCCAAAAATTATGGTTAAACTCAAAGTGGAAGTATGTTTTCTAAAATGGTCATCTAGACGTCGTTCTTTCGACTGAAATGACTACCTTTACAAAAAAGACTTGTAACTTATTTTTCCGACTATAAACCTATATTTTTTCTGTTTAGATTCATAAAATAGAGTTCAATATGAAACCATAGCAATTTTATTCACTCAAAACGGATTTAAAATGAAGAAGTTATGGGTAAAACAAGATTGGATAATTTTTCTCATTTTAGCTACGTGAAAATTGGTAACAAATCTATTCCAACCATAACTTAATCAACTTGTATTGTATATTATGTAATCTTGAGATACCATAGACACGTATACAATGTTTTGACCTATCATGTCGACACATCTATATATATTTCGGAACAACCATAGACACTCTATATGTGAATGTTGGAGTTAGCTATACAGGGTTGAGGTTGATTCCAAAATATATATAGTTTGAGTTGTGATCAATACTGAGATACGTATACACTGGGTCGTGGATTGATTCAAGATAATGTTTATCGATTTATTTCTGTACATCTAACCGTGGACAACTAGTTGTAGGTTACTAACGAGGACAGCTGACTTAATAAACTTAAAACATCAAAATATATTAAAAGTATTGTAAATATATTTTGAACATACTTTGATATATATGTATATATTGTTATAGGTTCGTGAATCAACCAGTGGCCAAGTCTTACTTCCCGACGAAGTAAAAATCTGTGAAAGTGAGTTATAGTCCCACTTTTAAAATCTAATATTTTTGGGATGAGAATACATGCAGGTTTTATAAATGATTTACAAAATAGACACAAGTACGTGAAACTACATTCTATGGTTGAATTATCGAAATCGAATATGCCCCTTTTCGTTAAGTCTAGTAATCTAAGAATTAGGGAACAGACACCCTAATTGACGCGAATCCTAAAGATAGATCTATTGGGCCTAACAAACCCCATCCAAAGTATCGGATGCTTTAGTACTTCGAAATTTATATCATATCCGAAGGGTGTCTCGGAATGATGGGGATATTCTTATATATGCATCTTGTTAATGTCGGTTACCAGGTGTTCACCATATGAATGATTTTTATCTCTATGTATGGGATGTGTATTGAAATATGAAATCTTGTGGTCTATTGTTACGATTTGATATATATAGGTTAAACCTATAACTCACCAACATTTTTGTTGACTTTTAAAGAATGTTTATTCTCAGGTGAATACTAAGAGCTTCCGCTGTTGCATACTAAAATAAGGACAAGATTTGGAGTCCATGTTTGTATGATATTGTGTAAAAACTGCATTCAAGAAACTGATTTCGATGTAACATATTTGTATTGTAAACCATTATGTAATGGTCGTGTGTAAACAGGATATTTTAGATTATCATTATTTGATAATCTATGTAAAGCTTTTTAAACCTTTATTTATGAAATAAAGGTTATGGTTTGTTTTAAAAATGAATACAGTCTTTGAAAAACGTCTCATATAGAGGTCAAAACCTCCAACGAAATCAATTAATATTGAACGTTTTTAATCAATAAGAACGGGACATTTCAGTTGGTATCAGAGCGTTGGTCTTAGAGAACCAGAAATTTGCATTAGTGTGTCTTATCGAGTTTGTTAGGATGCATTAGTGAGTCTGGACTTCGACCGTGTTTTCTTTAAAAATGATTGCTTAACATTTTTGTTGGAAACTATATATTATTAACATGTATATATTATGTGATATATTAATCTCTTAACATGTTTGATATTGTGTGATAGATGTCTACCTCTAGTACAAATCCCATTGACTCACCTAATAATAACGAAGAGTCGAATATATATTGGACTGATTCACAAGTTCCCGAAGAAGAACCGGAAGAAGAATCAGAACCGGAAGAAGAATCAGAACCGGAAGAGGAGGAACCGGAGGAGGAAATAGAACCGGTGGGGGAAATAATAAAACGGTTAAGTAAAAGAAAATCCTCAACCAACCGACCAAGGTCAATTATGGTCAATGGTGTTTCCGCCAAGGAAGCAAAATATTGGGAGGATTACCAATTCTCCGATGAATCGGATTCCGACGAGAATTCCGATGATGTTATAGAAATTACCCCAACTGAATTTAAAAAGGCAAAAGAAAATAATAAGGGAAAGGGCATAAAAATAGATAAATCTAATTCCAACCCCGATGAAGTTTATATGTATCGTCAACCCCCGAAGCCCTTAAGTTGTAACAATGACCCGGGAACCTCTAAACCACCAGGTTTTTCTAAATCGTTGTGGAAAACGACAGCTCGTATTAGCGAAACATCATATATCCCTAGAAACTTGGCAAAACGAACCAAAACCGAAGAAGAAGAAAAGAGCGAGTCGGAATAAGATAGTTGTATTCGTGTGGTGTAATATATGTAATATAGTGTGCTTATGCTTTATGATATATGTAAAAATTGCTTGTATTAATAAGTATTTTTTTTTTTTATGAATCTAATTCTTGTCTATTTTACAGTATAAAAACACAAAATGGATAGACAACCCAATATTTTAAGAGACCTACCCAGAGACATGATTGATGAAATCTTGTCTAGAGTCGGTCAGAATTCTTCGGCACAACTATTTACGGCAAAATCAGTTTGTAAGACATTCGAAGAACGTTCCAAGAATGTCTTGGTTTATAAGAGACTTTCATTTGAAAGATGGGGGATATCACATTGGGAAACCCATAAGTTACGATGTGTTTACTTTGACGCATATATTGCGGGGAACCTAAATGCTATTTTACGCAACGGGTTAAGAAATTATTTTGACTCAATGTATCCGAATATAGAACTTCATGATTTAGAAAAAGCGGCTAACATGCAACATAAAGAAGCATGCTATGCTTACGGGTTAGTAATGTTCGCTTCTCACCAAAGTGAGAAAAAGAACATCGGGCTACAACTATTAAACAAAACGTTCCCACAAGTGACGGAGTCGGTAATTGGGGTAAGAAATGAGGTTTTTAGGTTATTACGAGACTTTTGGTCGTTACGTAACCCTCGTCCCTTTGACAACGTTACAACACGCTGTCTTATCAACGGCCATAACGGTTATGTTCCACAAGACCAAGGATGGGAAGTAGTCCTAGTAAAACCAGAATGCATGACTTGTTTCTGGATGTATGAATTACGTGTCTTTATTGCCTTTGCTGAACGACTTGTGTACTAGCGAGAATTATCTTCACAACTATCTTGTATCAAAGTTATTGTGTGCTATATTTCATGCTTTATGTAAAATAAGCGGTATTGTAAGTTTGTAAAATATTGTATAAAAGTTTGAACGCGAAATATTATTATAATCAGTTTTTCATATAGAATTGTAGTAGTTGAATTGTATATTAGCTACTAAGTATGAACTTAACGGGTAGGTACTACCCGAATTTAAACTTATAAAACGCTAATATGAAGAAAAAGCTTTTATAAATGAGTTCATATTATGCTATGAAATACTATTAACTACTCTTAATATTCTGTATGATTAACTTGTTCCATTTGACTATTTTGAAGGAAATGGCACCGACTACTCGACACACCATGAATATGAATGAAGAGGAATTCCGTACTTTTCTAGCTTCAAACATAGCCGCAGTACAGGCTGCGCTACATACCAACAATAACCTTGGATCTAGCAGTACAGGAAATCGTGTAGGATGCACCTACAAAGAATTCACTGCCTGCAAACCTTTGGAATTTGATGGAACCGAAGGACCGATCGGATTGAAACGGTTGACCGAGAAGGTCGAATCGGTGTTTGCCATAAGTAAGTGTACTGAAGAGGACAAAGTGAAGTACGCTACACATACCTTCACAGGTTCTGCGTTAACATGGTGGAATACCTATCTAGAGCAAGTGGGACAAGACGATGCGTACGCACTACCGTGGTCAGCATTCAAGCTCTTGATGAACGAGAAATACCGTCCCAGAACCGAGGTCAATAAGCTCAAGACAGAACTTAGAGGGTTACGAACCCAAGGATTTGATATTACCACGTACGAAAGACGATTCACAGAATTGTGCCTATTGTGTCCGGGAGCATTCGAAGATGAGGAAGAGAAGATCGACACGTTTGTGAAAGGATTACCGGAAAGAATCCAAGAAGATATAAGTTCACACGAACCCGCCTCCATACAACAGGCATGTAGAATGGCTCACAAACTAGTGAACCAGATTGAAGAAAGAATTAAAGAACATACTGCTGAAGAGGCCAATGTGAAGCAAGTCAAAAGAAAGTGGGAGGAAAACGGTGATAAGAATCACCAATACAACAACAACAGCAATTACAACAATAATCGCAACAATTATCCCAACAATCGCAACATCAATCGCAACTACAACAAACAGCCCAACAACAACAACAATAACAACAACAACAACAACAACAACAACTACAACAATCATCCCAACAACAATAATAACCGCAACAACAACAACAATCAGAAGCAGCTATGCCAAAGGTGTGAAAAGTATCACTCGGGGTTCTGCACCAAATTTTGCAACAAGTGTAAAAGAAATGGTCATAGCGCGGCGAAGTGTGAGGTCTACGGACCAGGGGTTAATAGAACGAAAGGAACAAATAGTGTCAGAACGAGTAATGGCGGAGTAAGTAGTGTCGGAGCAAGTTATGCCAATGTAGTTTGTTATAAATGTGGAAAACCGGGCCACATTATTAGAAATTGCCCGAACCAGGAGAACACGAATGGACAAGGCCACGGAAGAGTTTTCAATATTAATGCGGCAGAGGCACAGGAAGACCCGGAGCTTGTTACGGGTACGTTTCTTATTGACAATAAATCTGCTTACGTTTTATTTGATTCGGGTGCGGATAGAAGCTATATGAGTAGAGATTTTTGTGCTAAATTAAGTTGTCCATTGACGCCTTTGGATAGTAAATTTTTACTCGAATTAGCAAATGGTAAATTAATTTCAGCAGATAATATATGTCGGAATCGAGAAATTAAACTGGTTAGCGAAACATTTAAGATTGATTTGATACCAGTAGAGTTAGGGAGTTTTGATGTGATAATCGGTATGGACTGGTTGAAAGAAGTGAAAGCAGAGATCGTTTGTTACAAAAATGCAATTCGCATTATACGAGAAAAAGGAAAACCCTTAATGGTGTACGGAGAAAAGGGCAACACGAAGCTACATCTTATTAGTAATTTGAAGGCACAAAAACTAATAAGAAAAGGTTGCTATGCTGTTCTAGCACACGTCGAGAAAGTACAAACTGAAGAAAAGAGCATCAATGATGTTCCCATTTCAAAAGAATTTCCCGATGTATTTCCGAAAGAATTACCGGGATTACCCCCACATCGATCCGTTGAATTTCAAATAGATCTTGTACCAGGAGCTGCACCAATAGCTCGTGCTCCTTACAGACTCGCACCCAGCGAGATGAAAGAACTGCAAAGCTAATTACAAGAACTTTTAGAGCGTGGTTTCATTCGACCAAGCACATCACCGTGGGGAGCTCCTGTTTTGTTTGTCAAGAAGAAAGATGGTACATTCAGGTTGTGTTCGACTACCGAGAGTTGAACAAACTTACCATCAAGAACCGCTACCCAATACCGAGAATCGATGACTTATTTGATCAACTACAAGGCTCGTCTGTTTATTCAAAGATTGACTTACGTTCCGGGTATCATCAAATGCGGGTGAAAGAAGATGATATTCCAAAGACTGCTTTCAGAACACGTTACGGTCAATACGAGTTTATGGTCATGCCGTTTGGTTTAACTAATGCACCAGCTGTGTTCATGGACCTTATGAACCGAGTGTGTGGACCATACCTTGACAAGTTTGTCATTGTTTTCATTGATGACATACTTATTTACTCAAAGAATGACCAAGAACACGGTGAACATTTGAGAAAGGTGTTAGAAGTATTGAGGAAGGAAGAATTGTACGCTAAGTTTTCAAAGTGTGCATTTTGGTTGGAAGAAGTTCAATTCCTCGATCACATAGTGAACAAAGAAGGTATTAAGGTGGATCCGGCAAAGATAGAAACTGTTGAAAAGTGGGAAACCCCGAAAACTCCGAAACACATACGCCAGTTTTTAGGACTAGCTGGTTACTACAGAAGGTTCATCCAAGACTTTTCCAGAATAGCAAAACCCTTGACTGCATTAACGCATAAAGGGAAGAAATTTGAATGGAATGATGAACAAGAGAAAGCGTTTCAGTTATTGAAGAAAAAGCTAACTACGGCACCTATATTGTCATTGCCTGAAGGGAATGATGATTTTGTGATTTATTGTGATGCATCAAAGCAAGGTCTCGGTTGTGTATTAATGCAACGAACGAAGGTGATTGCTTATGCGTCTAGACAATTAAAGATTCACGAACAAAATTATACGACGCATGATTTGGAATTAGGCGCGGTTGTTTTTGCATTAAAGACTTGGAGGCACTACTTATATGGGGTTAAAAGTATTATATATACCGACCACACAAGTCTTCAACACATATTTAATCAGAAACAACTAAATATGAGGCAGCGTAGGTGGATTGAATTATTGAATGATTACGACTTTGAGATTCGTTACCACCCAGGGAAGGCAAATGTGGTAGCCGATGCCTTGAGCAGGAAGGACAGAGAACCCATTCGAGTAAAATCTATGAATATAATGATTCATAATAACCTTACTACTCAAATAAAGGAGGCGCAACAAGGAGTTTTAAAAGAGGGAAATTTAAAGGATGAAATACCCAAAGGATCGGAGAAGCATCTTAATATTCGGGAAGACGGAACCTGGTATAGGGCTGAAAGGATTTGGGTACTAAAATTTGGAGATATGAGAGAAATGGTACTTAGAGAAGCTCATAAAACCAGATACTCAATACATCCTGGAACGGGGAAGATGTACAAGGATCTCAAGAAACATTTTTGGTGGCCGAGTATTAAAGCCGATGTTGCTAAATACGTAGGAGAATGTTTAACGTGTTCTAAGGTCAAAGCTGAGCATCAGAAACCATCAGGTCTACTTCAACAACCCGAAATCCCGGAATGGAAATGGAAAAATATTACCATGGATTTCATCACTAAATTGCCAAGGACTGCAAGTGGTTTTGATACTATTTGGGTAATAGTTGATCGTCTCACCAAATCAGCACACTTCCTGCCAATAAGAGAAGATGACAAGATGGAGAAGTTAGCACGACTGTATTTGAAGGAAGTCGTCTCCAGACATGGAATACCAATCTCTATTATCTCTGATAGGGATGGTAGATTTATTTCAAGATTCTGGCAGACATTACAGCAAGCATTAGGAACTCGTCTAGACATGAGTACTGCCTATCATCCACAAACTGATGGACAGAGTGAAAGGACGATACAAACGCTTGAAGACATGCTACGAGCATGTGTTATTGATTTCGGAAACAGTTGGGATCGACATCTACCATTAGCAGAATTTTCCTACAACAACAGCTACCATTCAAGCATTGAGATGGCGCCGTTTGAAGCACTTTATGGTAGAAAGTGCAGGTCTCCAATTTTTTGGAGTGAAGTGGGGGATAGACAGATTACGGGTCCGGAGATTATACAAGAAACTACCGAGAAGATCATCCAAATTCAACAACGGTTGAAAACCGCCCAAAGTCGACAAAAGAGCTAGGCTAACATTAAAAGAAAAGATATAGAATTTGAAATTGGAGAGATGGTCATGCTTAAAGTTGCACCTTGGAAAGGCGTTGTTCGATTTGGTAAACGAGGGAAATTAAATCCAAGATATATTGGACCATTCAAGATTATTGATCGTGTCGGACCAGTAGCTTACCGACTTGAGTTACCTCAACAACTCGCGGCTGTACATAACACTTTCCACGTCTCGAATTTGAAGAAATGTTTTGCTAAAGAAGATCTCACTATTCCGTTAGATGAAATCCAAATCAACGAAAAACTTCAATTCATCGAAGAACCCGTCGAAATAATGGATCGTGAGGTTAAAAGACTTAAGCAAAACAATATACCAATTGTTAAGGTTCGATGGAATGCTCGTAGAGGACCCGAGTTCACCTGGGAGCGTGAAGATCAGATGAAGAAGAAATACCCGCATCTATTTCCAGAAGATTCGTCAACGCCTTCAACAGCTTAAAATTTCGGGATGAAATTTATTTAACGGGTAGGTACTGTAGTGACCCGAACTTTTCCATGTTTATATATATTAATTGAGATTGATATTTACATGATTAAATATTTCCAACATGTTAAGCAATCAAACTTGTTAAGACTTGATTAATTGAAATATGTTTCATATAGACAATTGACCACCCAAGTTGACCGGTGATTCACGAACGTTAAAACTTGTAAAAACTATATGATGACATATATATGGATATATATATAGTTAAAATGATACTATGATAAGTAAACATATCATTAAGTATATTAACAATGAACTACATATGTAAAAACAAGACTACTAACTTAATGATTTTTAAACGAGACATATATGTAACGATTATCGTTGTAAAGACATTTAATGTATATATATCATATTAAGAGATATTCATACATGATAATATCATGATAATATAATAATTTAAAATCTCATTTGATATTATAAACATTGGGTTAATAACATTTAACAAGATCGTTAACCTAAAGGTTTCAAAACAACACTTACATGTAACGACTAACGATGACTTAGCGACTCAGTTAAAATGTATATACATGTAGTGTTTTAATATGTATTTATACACTTTTGAAAGACTTCAATACACTTATCAAAATACTTCTACTTAACAAAAATGCTTACAATTACATCCTCGTTCAGTTTCATCAATAATTCTACTCGTATGCACCCGTATTCGTACTCGTACAATACACAGCTTTTAGATGTATGTACTATTGGTATATACACTCCAATGATCAACTCTTAGCAGCCCATGTGAGTCACCTAACACATGTGGGAACCATCATTTGGCAACTAGCATGAAATATCTCATAAAATTACAAAAATATGAGTAATCATTCATGACTTATTTACATGAAAACAAAATTACATATCCTTTATATCTAATCCATACACCAACGACCAAAAACACCTACAAACACTTTCATTCTTCAATTTTCTTCATCTAATTGATCTCTCTCAAGTTCTATCTTCAAGTTCTAAGTGTTCTTCATATATTCTACAAGTTCTAGTTACATAAAATCAAAAATACTTTCAAGTTTGCTAGCTCACTTCCAATCTTGTAAGGTGATCATCCAACCTCAAAAAATCTTTGTTTCTTACAGTAGGTTATCATTCTAATACAAGGTAATAATCATATTCAAAATTTGGTTCAATTTCTATAACTATAACAATCTTATTTCAAGTGATGATCTTACTTGAACTTGTTTTCGTGTCATGATTCTGCTTCAAGAACTTCGAGCCATCCAAGGATCCGTTGAAGCTAGATCCATTTTTCTCTTTTCCAGTAGGTTTATCCAAGGAACTTAAGGTAGTAATGATGTTCATAACATCATTCGATTCATACATATAAAGCTATCTTATTCGAAGGTTTAAACTTGTAATCACTAGAACATAGTTTAGTTAATTCTAAACTTGTTCGCAAACAAAAGTTAATCCTTCTAACTTGACTTTTAAAATCAACTAAACACATGTTCTATATCTATATGATATGCTAACTTAATGATTTAAAACCTGGAAACACGAAAAACACTGTAAAACTGGATTTACGCCGTCGTAGTAACACCGCGGGCTGTTTTGGATTAGTTAATTAAAAACTATGATAAACTTTGATTTAAAAGTTGTTATTCTGAAAAAAAAATTGATTTTTATTATGAACATGAAACTATATCCAAAAATTATGGTTAAACTCAAAGTGGAAGTATGTTTTCTAAAATGGTCATCTAGACGTCGTTCTTTCGACTGAAATGACTACCTTTACAAAAACGACTTGTAACTTATTTTTTCGACTATAAACCTATACTTTTTATGTTTAGATTCATAAAATAGAGTTCAATATGAAACCATAGCAATTTGATTCACTCAAAACGGATTTAAAATGAAGAAGTTATGGGTAAAACAAGATTGGATAATTTTTCTCATTTTAGCTACGTGAAAATTGGTAACAAATCTATTCCAACCATAACTTAATCAACTTGTATTGTATATTATGTAATCTTGAGATACCATAGACATGTATACAATGTTTCGACCTATCATGTCGACACATCTATATATATTTCAGAACAACCATAGACACTCTATATGTGAATATTGGAGTTAGCTATACAGGGTTGAGGTTGATTCCAAAATATATATAGTTTGAGTTGTGATCAATACTGAGATACGTATACACTGAGTCGTGGATTGATTCAAGATAATATTTATCGATTTATTTCTGTACATCTAACTGTGGACAACTAGTTGTAGGTTACTAACGAGGACAGCTAACTTAATAAACTTAAAACATCAAAATATATTAAAAGTGTTGTAAATATATTTTGAACATACTTTGATATATATGTATATATTGTTATAGGTTCATGAATCAACCAGTGGCCAAGTCTTACTTCCCGACGAAGTAAAAAATCTGTGAAAGTGAGTTATAGTCTCACTTTTAAAATCTAATATTTTTGGGATGAGAATACATGCAGGTTTTATAAATAATTTACAAAATAGACACAAGTACGTGAAACTACATTCTATGGTTGAATTATCGAAATCGAATATGCCCCTTTTTATTAAGTCTGGTAATCTAAGAATTAGGGAACAGACACCCTAATTGACGCGAATCCTAAAGATAGATCTATTGGGCCTAACAAACCCCATCCAAAGTACCGGATGCTTTAGTACTTCGAAATTTATATCATATCCGAAGGGTGTTCCGGAATGATGGAGATATTCTTATATATGCATCTTGTTAATGTCGGTTACCAGGTGTTCACCATATGAATGATTTTTATCTCTATGTATGGGAAGTGTATTGAAATATGAAATCTTGTGGTCAATTATTATGATTTGATATATATAGGTTAAACCTATAACTCACCAACATTTTTGTTGACGTTTTAAGCATGTTTATTCTCAGGTGATTATTAAGAGCTTCCGCTGTCGCATACTTAAATAAGGACGAGATTTGGAGTCCATGCTTGTATGATATTGTGTAAAAACTGCATTCAAGAAACTTATTTTGTTGTAACATATTTGTATTGTAAACCATTATGTAATGGTCGTGTGTAAACAGGATATTTTAGATTATCATTATTTGATAATCTACGTAAAGCTTTTTAAACCTTTATTGATTAAATAAAGGTTATGGTTTGTTTTAAAATGAATGCAGTCTTTGAAAAACGTCTCATATAGAGGTCAAAACCTCGCAACGAAATCAATTAATATGGAACGTTTTTAATCAATAAGAACGGGACATTTCACATATCTTGACAAGTTTGTCATTGTTTTCATCGATGACATACTTATTTACTCAAAGAATGATCAAGAGCACGAAGAACATTTGAGAAAAGTGCTAGAAGTATTGAGGAAAGAAAAACTGTACGCTAAGTTTTCAAAGTGTGCATTTTGGTTGGAAGAAGTTCAATTCCTCGGTCACATAGTGAACAAAGAAGGTATCCAGGTGGACCCGGCAAAGATCGAAACCGTTGAAAAGTGGGAAACCCTAAAAACTTCGAAGCATATACGTCAATTTTTAGGATTGGCTGGTTACTACAGAAGATTCATCCAAGATTTCTCCAAAATAGCAAAATTCTTGACTGCATTAACGCATAAAGGGAAGAAATTTGAATGGAAGGATGAACAAGAGAAGGCGTTTCAATTATTGAAGAAAAAGCTAACTATGGCACCTATATTGTCATTGCCTGAAGGGAATGATGATTTTGTGATTTATTGTGACGCATCAAAGCAAGGTCTCGGTTGTGTATTAATGCAACGGACGAAGGTGATTGCTTATGCGTCTAGACAATTGAAGATTCACGAGCAAAATTATACGACGCATGATTTGGAATTAGGCGCGGTTGTTTTTGCATTAAAGACTTGGAGGCACTACTTATATGGGGTCAAAATTATTATATATACCGACCACAAAAGTCTTCAACACATATTTAATCAGAAACAACTGAATATGAGGCAGCGTAGGTGGATTGAATTGTTGAATGATTACGACTTTGAGATTCGTTACCACCCGGGGAAGGCAAATGTGGTAGCCGACACCTTGAGCAGAAAGGACAGAGAACCCATTCGAGTAAAATCCATGAATATAATGATTCACAATAACCTTACTACTCAAATAAAGGAGGCGCAACAAGGAGTTTTAAAAGAGGAAAATTTAAAGGATGAAATACCCAAGGGATCGGAGAAGCATCTTAATATTCGGGAAGACGGAACCCGGTATAGGGCTGAAAGGATTTGGGTACTAAAATTTGGAGATATGAGAGAAATGGTACTTAGAGAAGCTCATAAAACCAGATACTAAATACATCCTGGAACGGGGAAGATGTACAAGGATCTCAAGAAACATTTTTGTTGGCCAGGTATGAAAGCCGATGTTGCTAAATACGTAAGGGAATGTTTGACGTGTTCTAAGGTCAAAGCGGAGCATCAGAAACCATCAGGTCTACTTCAACAACCCGAAATTCCGGAATGGAAATGGGAAAACATTACCATGGATTTCATCACTAAATTGCCAAGGACTGCAAGTGGTTTTGACACTATTTAGGTAATAATTGATCGTCTCACCAAATCAGCACACTTCCTGCCAATAAGAGAAGATGACAAGATGGAGAAGTTTGCACGACTGTATTTGAAGGAAGTCATCTCCAGACATGGAATACCAATCTCTATTATCTCTGATAGGGATGGCAGATTTATTTCAAGATTCTGGCAGACATTACAGCAAGCATTAGGAACTCGTCTAGACATGAGTACTGCCTATCATCCACAAACTAATGGGCAGAGTGAAAGGACGATACAAACACTTGAAGACATGCTACGAGCATGTGTTATTGATTTCGGAAACAGTTGGGATCGACATCTACCGTTAGCAGAATTTTCCTACAACAATAGCTACCATTCAAGCATTGAGATGGCTCCGTTTGAAGCACTTTATGGTAGAAAGTGCAGGTCTTCGATTTGTTGGAGTGAAGTGGGGGATAGACAGATTATGAGTCCGGAGATAACACAAGAAACTACTAAGAAGATCATCCAAATTCAACAACGGTTGAAAACCGCCCAAAGTCGACAAAAGAGCTACGCCGACATTAAAAGAAAAGATATAGAATTTGAAATTGGAGAGATGGTCCTGCTTAAGGTTGCACCTTGGAAAGGTTTTGTTCGATTTGGTAAACGAGGGAAATTAAATCCAAGGTATATTGGACCATTCAAGATTATTGATCGTGTCGGACCAGTAGCTTACCGACTTGAGTTACCTCAACAACTCACGGCTGTACATAACACTTTCCACGTCTCAAATTTGAAGAAATGTTTTGCTAAAGAAGATCTCACTATTGCATTGGACGAAATCCAAATCAATGAAAAACTTCAATTCATTGAAGAACCCGTTGAAATAATGGATCGTGAGGTTAAGAGACTTAAACAAAACAAGATACCGATTGTTAAGGTTCGATGGAATGCTCGTAGAGTACCCAAGTTCACCTAGGAATGAGAAGATCAGATGAAGAAGAAATACCCGCATTTATTTCCAGAAGATACGTAAACACCTCCAACTACTTAAAATTTCGGGACGAAATTTATTTAACGGGTAGGTACTGTAGTGACCCGAACTTTTCCATGTTTATATATATATATTAAATGAAATTGTTATTTACATGATTAAGTGTTTCCAACATGTTAAGCAATCAAACTTGTTAAGACTTGATTAATTGAAATAGGTTTCATATAGACAATTGACCACCCAAGTTGACCGGTGATTCACGAACGTTAAAACTTGTAAAAACTATACGATGACATATATATGGTTATATATATAGTTAACATGATTTTATTATAAGTATGTATCTCATTAGGTATTTTAACAATGAGTTATATACATAAAAATGAGACTATTAATTTAAGAAACTCGAAAACGATATATATAACGATTATCGTTATAACAACGTCTTACTAGGTACATATGAATCATATTAAGATATTGATACACTTGGTTAATTATGTTAAATGATAAGTAAATATATTATTAAGTGTATTAACAATGAAATACATATGTAAAAATAAGACTACTAACTTAATGATTTCGAAACGAGACATATATGTAACGATTATCGTTGTAACGACATTTAACTGTATATATATCATACTAAGATATATTATATATCATAATATCATGATAATATAACAATTTAACATCTCATTTGTTATAATAAACAATGGGTTAACAACATTCAACAAGATCGTTAACCTAAAGGTTTCAAAACAACATTTACATGTAACGACTAACGATGACTTAACGACTCAGTTAAAATGTATATACATGTAGTGTTTTAATATGTATTCATACACTTTTGAAAGACTTCAAGACACTTATCAAAATACTTCTACTTAACAAAAATGCTTACAATTACATCCTCGTTCAGTTTCATCAACAATTCTACTCGTATGCACCCGTATTCGTACTCGTACAATACACAGCTTTTAGATGTATGTACTATTGGTATATACACTCCAATGATCAGCTCTTAGCAGCCCATGTGAGTCACCTAACACATGTAGGAACCATCATTTGGCAACTAGCATGAAATATCTCATAAAATTACAAAAATATGAGTAATCATTCATGACTTATTTACATGAAAACAAAATTACATATCCTTTATATCTAATCCATACACCAACAACCAAAAACACCTACAAACACTTTCATTCTTCAATTTTATTCATCTAATTGATCTCTCTCAAGTTCTATCTTCAAGTTCTAAGTGTTCTTCATAAATTCCAAAAGTTCTAGTTTCATAAAATCAAGAATACTTCCAAGATTGCAAGTTTACTTCCAAGTTTTCTAAATCCATCCCAAGTAATCATCCAAGATCAAGAAACCTTTGTTACTTACAGTAGGTTATCTTTCTAATACAAGGTAATAATCATATTCAAACTTTAATTCAATTTCTATAACTATAACAATCTTATTTCGAGTGGAAATCTTACTTGAAATTGTTTTCGTGTCATGATTCTGCTTCAAGAACTTTCAAGCCATCCAAGGATCCTTTGAAGCTAGATCTATTTTTATCATTTCCAGTAGGTTTATCCAAGGAACTTGAGGTAGTAATGATGTTCATAACATCATTCGATTCATACATATAAAGCTATCTTATTCGAAAGTTTAAACTTGTAATCACTAGAACATAGTTTAGTTAATTCTAAACTTGTTCGCAAATAAAAGTTAATCCTTCTAACTTGACTTTTAAAATCAACTAAACACATGTTCTATATCTATATGATATGCTAACTTAATGATTTAAAACCTGGAAACACGAAAAACACCGTCAAACCGGATTTACGCCGTCATAGTAACACCGCGGGCTGGTTTGGGTTAGTTAATTAAAAACTATGATAAACTTTGATTTAAAAGTTGTTATTCTGGGAAAATGATTTTTATTATGAACATGAAACTATATCCAAAAATTATGGTTAAACTCAAAGTGGAAGTATGTTTTCTAAAATGGTCATCTAGACGTCGTTCTTTCGACTGAAATGACTACCTTTACAAAAATGACTTGTAACTTATTTTTTCGACAATAAACCTATACTTTTTCTATTTGGATTCATAAAATAGAGTTCAATATGAAACCATAGCAATTTGATTCACTCAAAATGGATTTAAAATGAAGAAGTTATGGGTAAAACAAGATTGGATAATTTTTCTCATTTTAGCTACGTGAAAATTGGTAACAAATCTATTCCAACCATAACTTAATCAACTTGTATTGTATATTATGTAATCTTGAGATACCATAGACACGTATACAATGTTTCGACCTATCATGTCGATACATCTATATATATTTCGGAACAACCATAGACACTCTATATGTGAATGTTGGAGTTAGCTATACAGGGTTGAGGTTGATTCCAAAATATATATAGTTTGAGTTGTGATCAATACTGAGATACGTATACACTGGGTCGTGGATTGATTCAAGATAATATTTATCGATTTATTTCTGTACATCTAACTGTGGACAACTAGTTGTAGGTTACTAACGAGGACAGCTGACTTAATAAACTTAAAACATCAAAATATATTAAAAGTGTTGTAAATATATTTTGAACATACTTTGATATATATGTATATATTGTTATAGGTTCGTGAATCAACCAGTGGCCAAGTCTTACTTCCTGACGAAGTAAAAATTTGTGAAAGTGAGTTATAGTCCCACTTTTAAAATCTAATATTTTTGGGATGAGAATACATGCAGGTTTTATAAATGATTTACAAAATAGACACAAGTACGTGAAACTACATTCTATGGTTGAATTATCGAAATCGAATATGCCCCTTTTTATTAAGTCTGGTAATCTAAGAATTAGGGAACAGACACCCTAATTGACGCGAATCCTAATTATAGATCTATTGGGCCTAACAAACCCCATCCAAAGTACCGGATGCTTTAGTACTTTGAAATTTATATCATATCCGAAGGGTGTCCCGGAATGATGGGGATATTCTTATATATGCATCTTGTTAATGTCGGTTACCCGGTGTTCACCATATGAATGATTTTTATCTCTATGTATGGGATGTGTATTGAAATATGAAATCTTGTGGTCTATTGTTACGATTTGATATATATAGGTTAAACCTATAACTCACCAACATTTTTGTTGACGTTTAAAGCATGTTTATTCTCAGGTGAATACTAAGAGCTTCCGCTGTTGCATACTAAAATAAGGACAAGATTTGGAGTCCATGTTTGTATGATATTGTGTAAAAACTGCATTCAAGAAACTGATTTCGATATAACATATTTGTATTGTAAACCATTATGTAATGATAGTGTGTAAACAGGATATTTTAGATTATCATTATTTGATAATCTACGTAAAGCTTTTTAAACCTTTATTTATGAAATAAAGGTTATGGTTTGTTTTAAAAATGAATACAGTCTTTGAAAAACGTCTCATATAGAGGTCAAAACCTCGCAACGAAATCAATTAATATGGAACGTTTTTAATCAATAAGAACGGGACATTTCAGTTATCTTTCCTGTTTTGAAGCACACAATACCATCCTCCACCCATTTAAACTATCACAAATCACACTCATAAACCTTTGAACTATTGTTGCTGCGTGTTTATTGTTTTCAAACATGACCCAAATCGAAGTATATTGCTGTTGCTAGTTCTCATCTGTGTTTTATTTCCTGACCAACAAAACCCCACCGTCGATCACCATCATCTATAATATCTTGCAACCGTTTCTGGTGATGATCGATCCAATCAAACCAACACCAAACATCACCAAATTTTGCTGCTATTTAATTCATGTTCACTGTAAACCACATCCCCAATCGACCACCACCATCACCTTAAAACTACTACAGATACTCCTGTTACGACTACGAACCTGCAACAGAAGAAAATAAAAAAATAAAATCAAAAAAATAATATAATAATAAATGGAGAATGACGATGAGTCTGTAACGGTGATAACGATATAATAAATTCCTGATGAGCTGTAAAGAAGAAAACAATGTTTTTGTGGTTCCTGTGTTACCAGCCGAAACCCCACCTCAATTACATCGAGCAATTCAATTTAAAACGTGTTATTGGACCGTGAACTTTGTATTAGTAAATTGGGCCGTGTACATTTTGCTATTGGGCCAAGAACCTATTTTGTTTATTAGGCCGAAACCCAAGTTAGGCGATGATTGGTGATGACGTGATTTGATGATTGTGTTCGGTTCATGGGTTATGACAGAAACTAGTTAAAAGATTTAAATCCTAATTAATTCAGAAACAAAATAGTGGAGCAGTGGTTTGGTGTTGTTGTGCTTGAACGAGAGGTCTTGGGTTCGAGCCCGGACACTGGCATATTTTTTTAAAAGCTTGTCTTCAAAGGTTGTACCTTGTTATTTTTATTTTTATTATTTTATTATTATTATTATTATTATTATTATTATTATTATTATTATTATTATTATTATTATTATTATTATTATTATTATTATTATTATTATTATTATTATTAATGTGTTAAGATTATAACTTAAATAAGAAGATAAAATTTAGTTTATGATTTAAACTATGTTAAATACAAATAATGGTGTTAATTATAATAAAAATGGTTATGAATATAAAAGTTATATGTTTATTAATACGTTCAGGATGCAAGTATAAAATAATTATGATTAAGATTAAGGATATGGACATTATATATATGCGAAAGTATTATCATTATTATTATTATTGTTATTATTAATATATCATTGTTAATATCAATATTACTATTATTATCATTATTGTTATTGTTATTATCATAAAATAAGTATCATTATTATTATTAATATTATTATCATTATTACTATTTTTATTATAAAAATAATATAACTCTTAATTTATTATCAACATTATTATTACTTTATATATTACATATTGACAATATTGTTAAAACAAATAAAGGTTATTTTATAACCATTAAAAATACCATAATATTACATATATAATAATTTTCTTAAAAATACATATTATTATATTTTTAATATCTTATGACAAACATTAATTATATTTATAATATTGTATATATAAGTATCTATATATTAGATATACATACTAATGTAATATGTATAATGATATATATCAAGAATATCAAAATAATTATATAGATATAATTTAATACATTATATTAAATATAAAACATTAATATATAATAATAACTAAAATTTTAATATACTATAATAAATGACAAATTATAAAATATAATAGTTAAAATACATTAATAAGTATTAATATTAACACCTGCTTTTAAAAAAATTTAATAAATGATATTAATAAATATATATAGCAAGTATAAGATTTCTATAACTATTTTATAACTATAACAATTAATATATATATAATATATATAAACTTGATCAATTACGACTACATGTTTTAATATACATATATATATATATATATATATATATATATATATATATATATATATATATATATATATATATATATATATATATATATATATATATATATATATATATATATAAATGATATAGGTTCGTGAATCCGAGGCCAACCCTACATTGTTCAGTTCGGTTGTATGCATATTTTTACTACAAAATATCGTATCGAGAGTTACATTTGCTCCCTTTTTAAATGCTTTTGTAATATATATTTTTGGGACTGAGAATACATGCGCTGCTTTTATAAATGTTTTACGAAATAGACACAAGTAATTGAAACTACATTCTATGGTTGGATTATCGAAATCGAATATGCCCCCTTTTAGCTTGGTAGCCTAAGAATTAGGGAAATGGCCCCTAATTGATGCGAACCTAAAGATAGATCTATAGACCTTGACACGTCCCATTCGGGTTACGAATGCTTTAGTACTTCGATTATCATATTCAACGAGAGTCCCGGAATGATGGGGATATTCTATATGCATCCTGTTAGTTCGGTTATCAAGCGTTCACCATATGAATGATTTTTAATTCGCGGGTTACGCGTATTATTCTGTACTCGGGTTAAGTGTACAATTAAATATCTGAAAATCTTCTGGTCTATTAAAATGATGAAAATGAATGAATATGATAAACTAATGAACTCACCAACCTTTTAGTTGACACTTGAAAGCATGTTTATTCTCAGGTATTAAAGAAATCTTCCGCTGTGCATTTGCTCATTTGAAAGATATTACTTGGAGTCATTCATGGCTTATTTAGGACAGTACCTCGCAATCGGACCAAATGTTGATGATTTCGTCCAGATGGATTAGGATGGGGTATCAAAGTTGGTATCAGAGCGATGGTCTTAGCGAACCAGGTCTTGCATTAGTGTGTCTAACAGATAGTCGTTAGGATACATTAGTGAGTCTGGACTTCGACCATGTCTGCATGACAAAAGTTTTACTTATCATTTCTTGTCGAAAATTACCTGCTTATCATTCTTAGGGAATCACTTGCTTATTATTCTTAATCTAGACATATCTTACTGCCTGGATTGCATGAATAGTGTACAGACAAAAATTCATATCTTAGTGTATCTGTTACTGTAAGCTTTGTCTAACATACTCCGTAAATTCCTCCGTAATTTATGACATCTCTTATTCTATATATAGATATTCTATGTAATTAGAATATCATCCAATATCCGAAAATTATTTCATACCGAAAAACCCTTTACTCAATCGTACAAAATGGAACTCGCCACTAGTTCAAGTTCTTCAGAATCCGACACCCATTCCGACATGGATGTTCACCTAAGCTCCGAATGTGATGGCCCGTCCTAATCCATCCGGACGAAGTCCATATCGATTATAAACGATTCACAACAGTTGATTACATCGCGAGGTACTTAACCTCTATATGATACATTTTACAAACATTGCATTCGTTTTTGAAAAGACAATCTTTCATTACATCGAAAGTTGACGGCGTGCATACCATTTTATAATATATCTAACTATAATTGACTTAATAATAATCTTGATGAACTCAACGACTCGAATGCAACGTCTTTTGAAATATGTCATGAAACAAGTAATATCTTTAAAATGAGCAATTGCATAGCGGAAGACTTCTTTCATACCTGAGAATAAACATGCTTTCAAGTGTCAACCAAAAGGTTGGTGAGTTCATTAGTTTAACATAAATAATCATTTCATAATTTTAAATGACCACAAGATTTCATATTTCCACTTCTCGTAAACATACGTCCCATGCATAGAGACGAAAATATCATTCATATGGATTGAACACCTGGTAACCGACATTCACAATATGCATATAAGAATATCCCCATCATTCCGGGATCCTCCTTCGGACATGATATAAATTTCGAAGTACTAAAGCATCCGGTACTTTGGATGGGGCTTGTTGGGCCCGATAGATCTATCTTTAGAATTCTCGTCAATTAGGGTGTCTGTTCCCTAATTCTTAGATTACCAGACTAAAAAGGGGCATATTCGGTCTGATAATCCAACCATAGAATGTAGTTTCGATTACTTGTGTCTATTTCGTAAAACATTTATAAAAGCAGCGCATGTATTCTCAGTCCCAAAGATATATATTGCAAAAGTATTTAAAAAGGGAGCAAATGAAACTCACGCATGTAAATATTGTAAAACAGTTAATAAAGCATTTGCATGTATTCTCAGCCCAAAAACGTAAAGAGTAAAAAGGGAGCAAATGAAACTCACGCATGTAAATATTGTAAAACAGTTAATAAAGCATTTGCATGTATTCTCAGCCCAAAAACGTAAAGAGTAAAAAGGGAGCAAATGAAACTCACCGTATTGTATTTTGTAGTAAAAATACATATAACAACATTGAATAAGTATAGGGTTGGCCTCGGATTCACGAACCTATAACATTTGTATATATATTAAAACGTATATCATAATCGAACAAATATATATATTATTATTATTGATATAATTTTTATAATAGTAACTTTTATATTTCATTATTAGTATATATTAATTTTATGTATATATAAAAATATAGATTTTGTTATGTCATATGTATTAAATATTTTATATATATATATATATATATATATATATATATATATATATATATATATATATATATATATATATATTATTTGTTTGTTAAATAGTAATTATAACAATACTATAATAATATTAGTAGTGATTTAAAATAATGATAATACTAGTATTGAATGAAAAGTTTAGTAGATTTGATATATTTATAGTTATGTGAAAGTTTAATATAATTATATTATATGTAGTAAATATATTTTATGTACAAAATATTTATTTGCTTAAAAAGGTAGTTTTTGATATTAATAATGATAATATTTTTGATCATATTACTTGATAATAATACTTATGTTGATAATAATATTAGTAATAACCATATTAATAAATAATAATTATATTTGTAACTAAGGTTATGATAAAAATAATAATTATATAGGGTAACTAATACTTGTATTAGTATTACTAACATCAATAACTAGTATTCATAATACCTACTAATAATAAGACTAATAATAATAATAATTCTATTACTTAATGATAATAATAATGATAATAACAGTAATCACAATGATAACTAATGATGATAATAATAATAATAACTATACTTATAATACATAGTATTAATAATAATAATATTAATAATAATAATAATAATAATAATAATAATAATTGATAAATAACAATACTAATAATTTTAAAACTAATAATAATAACAATAATAAATAATAAAAGAAATTTTAGAAAGAAAAAAAAAACTACCTTCAAAGCCTCTTAAAAACAAAACGCCATAAGCGGGACTCGAACCCGTGACCTCTCGAATACCGACTAACAACCTATACCACCCAACTGAATCCGTTTTTCTGTTAATAACTCAAACCCCGTAGTATATAAACTGTATATTTATTTGATTCTATTTTCATCATCTTCCTCAATTTCCAATCGAACAGAGACCATAATCCATTCAATCACAGTTAAGCCAATGATTTAAAACTTGTAACAGAGTATACAATTGGAACAGAAAATGATTTTTAATTATCAGAATCAAAAATTTAAACCCAACAGACCTGACGAGTACTATGAAGAACTCGAATTCCAATCTGAATTTCTAGGATGTTTTAGCAAATGATTATAACATGAAAATGATCCCATTTCACCTTTAGAAACTTTCTGGGTATCCAATTCAACCTAAAACATAAAAAAGATCTCGAATTTTCATCAAGAACATTCGGTTTGACTTTTGACAGAAACTTTGACTTCGTAAATTCGAGTTCATTATGAAGAATTGGAAATCCAACCTTTGCATATAGTTTTCAGATGAAATTCCTAACATGATTGTGTTAACAATTTTTGAAAACTGATTCGAAATCAAGGCATTGCTTAAAAGTTGTATTGAACAGGATAGCCGTCGGGTTTGTCTTATTTTATTTATTTTTCTTTCGTTTTGCAGTGGATATTTGTGGAGTATATTTGTTAGTTGATGTTTGATGAATGAATGAACACTTAAACAGCTGGTGATAAATGAATATTATACAGAATTGAGTCGACAAGCATTCCCAGGAACAGCAAGTAAATAACAAAAAAGAAATATAAAAAAATAAACTGTGAACACTGATTGATAACTGTATTTGGTTTTATATCCTTGTTTAGATTCTTATTTGCACAACTTTATAAAATCACCTACAGTATGAGAACGATGGAAAACAATTTACCTATGTAAGTATATGTACAAGTTCGCATATATTTATATTTATCTATATCAAATTATATATAATTCAGTGTTTTTATACATATATATATATATGTCTTTATATATAAATATATATATATATATATATATATATATATATATATATAATTTACATCTAGTTAATTTTTCTAACCCTTAATGTCTTAATGATAATAATATTATTAACATTTATATCAATAAGAATCCTAATGTTAATAATAATAAATGATAAAAGTAAAATAATATTAATAATATCATTACTAAAAAAAATACCATTAATGATTTTAATAATACTGATATGGTAATAATACTAATTATAATAATACTAATGATAATAATCATGTTCGTAATAACAATATTATAACAATAACATTTATATCTATAGATTATATGTTCGTATGTAATTTGGTATTAATATTGAAAATACTATAATAATTTGTACATAACTACTTTCATATTTGTATCATATTTGTATTTAATTTAATAATAACCATTTTAATATAGTACTATATTTTATCTTATACTTATAGACATATATATATATATTTACATTTTTAATCGTTCGTGAATCGTTGGGAACAGTCAAAGGTCAAATGATTTCATAAAATAGTTCAAAACATTTTGAGACTCGGTTTAATAGACTTTGCTTATCGTATCGAAATCAAGTATGATTCAAGTTTAAATTTGTTCGAAAATTCCCGGGTCATCACAGTACCTACCCGTTAAAGAAATTTCATCCCGAAATTTGAGTGAGGTCGTCATGGCTAACAATAAATATGTTTTCCTGACGAATATAAGCTGATAAATAGAGTTTTATCATTATTAAATAATTTGGATAAAAGTTTCGATTACTCGAAGCGTACGAGTGAAGTTATCACAAAAGAGTGAAATGAATAAATGAAGTTTCGTTTTAACTTTTGACGTTGCCTTGTTTGGATTCCGGAATTCAAGGGATTTATAGAAAATCTTTGAAATCTAAAAGATTTGATTTTTTTCGGCGAATAAGGAAATTAAGATCTCTCGAATTAAATACGGTGATCTGCTTGATTACTCTTTCTGATATTTCCATTATAAGTTAAACTCTTCCGTTCTATTATTCTCACCCTTCCTATACTTTCCTTCTTGTTTCATACATCCAAAAGATTCTGAAAATGCTTAATCCAGTTCTGATCCTTGTCCTCATCCTTATTATCGTAACAATCATTCTCCTTTTCCAACTTCCACCAGAGGAATCTGTTTTCTTCTACTTCGCCCTCGGGATTATAATGTTTTTAATTCTCCCGTGTCTTTATGTTGCGATAAACATTGATATACACGGTTTGTAATTTATGTGTTGTTATCGGGCTTTATATTTTCCCTTATATTTCAAAGCTCTATGCTTTTATTTTCTCTTCCCGACTTCAAGTCAAGCGATTAATGGTCCAGAATTTGTAGATATAGAGTCTCGAATGATTATAATGTTCTAAGCAGGAAGGAACGTGATAGCACGATTTGATTTTCAAATTTATCAACATCACGGAAGATAGAACCATCAAGAATACATTTTCTTGATTTGTTCCGGAGTTAAGTAGGATGAAAGAGTGATGTAACATGGCACATGATGATGTTATGATCTGTGAATCATCACGTTCCATTTAGAAACTCAGCATGACTTACTGTAATATAATCACGTTGATCAAGTGTCATTATATTATACTAACTCATGCATCAGTTCCCAACATTACTTCAATAACATTCATATTTTAAGCTCGAAAGTTTACAGAATATAGAAACTAACAGTTTCTATATGATGTAACACTGATAGCACGAAGAGAGTAATGATTTCAGATAAGATTAGTTATGAAAATATTTTCAGAATATTGAGGATATTTATAATGAAAGATACGATAATATCTCGGAATATCTAAAATCGGAGGATGATAAAAAAAGACTATTGTCCGCAAGGGTTTAGAGTAAGGAGCAAGATATTTACTAAAGACTTTAGCAGACATTGAATAATTTGGATTCTTTGAAGTCAAACTTATTCTTTGTGATTTGTCCACGGCTTTCTTCATAGTTTCGCATAATCTGCTTTTCGGTACTAAATTTTCTATTGAATGTTTCCAATATAATGATACACAGGAAGCACGAAGAGGTATATAATTTCGGATGAGAATATTTATGAAAATATCCTCAGAAATATCGAAGATATTGATGATGATATTTTGGAATTTCTAAGTTCGATGGTTGATGAGGAAGATTTTTCCGCAAGATTTTAACATGAGTACAGAGCAAGATATTCGTTGAAGGTTTCATCGGATCCAGTATTATCTGGATTATTTGAATATATGGTATGGTCCTTGTATTTGTCTTTGTTCTCCTTCGTGGTTAGCTCAATCCGTTTTTCAATACCTAATTTTCTATCGAGCGTTCCTAACACTCCTTTCTTTATCATCAAACTTTTGATCGTTTAGACCATCTACCATTTTTCTGTTTCCTCTGCATTTAATGCTATGATATTTCTGAATCATTGGTTATTAATCCGAGGTGGTTTTAGGAAAATTGTGTTTTTAGATGATTAAACGCTGATGGTAATATGGTGGAATATGAAAGGTTCCCTGGTAACAATAAAAGAGCACACGTATATATCAACGTTATAATAAGGTTGTTTCGTACGAAAAGTTGAAGTTGTCTTGCTGGAGCTGTGACAAAACTGGCTATCTCGAATAGCAGATGAAAAGTTATTTTTGGTAATAATAACGCTAAAGGAATTAGCACAGCTACGTGTTAAACGTTTACTCAGGTTCCGAGTGTTTTCAGGTGCATAACTATATGCATCAATCTTTTCTCCCGTAAATGAAGTGCGGTTGGTTCATCCTCTAGATTGAGGTGTTTTCAAGAATCATGAAAGGTTTGAACGCAGAATGTAATCGTGAAGATACAAATGATGTTTAAGACGAAATCAAGTGGAAACTTGAAGAATTGTTTAGTTTCATATGTTATAATCAATATTTTAATTCATTTTAATTGTCCAATGTTATTAGTCCACAGTCGATAGTCCACAGTTGACAGTCCAATAATTCATATATAGTTTAATATATAATATTCGAATTAATTAATACGTATCGTGACCCGTGTACATGTCTCAGACTCGATCACAACTCAAACTATATATATTATTGTAGAATCAACCTCAACCCTGTATAGAGAACCCGATCATTACTGCATATAGAGTGTCTATGGTGATTCCAAATAATATATATAGATGCGTCGATATGATATGTCAAAACCTTGTATACGTGTCCCGATATTTAAAGTGCGTAAAATAAATAACATAAAATTAAATAATGATAAATAAAGTGAGTAAAGTAAATAACAGAAATTTAATGACGATAAATAAAATTGCGAGAATGTAAATTGAGATAAAATAAATTGCGATAAACAAAATGTAATCAGTTAGCTAGGAACAGTTAGCTAGGATTTTGTTAGCGTGGATTCTTAACAAAATTTCTCATAGTTAAATTTGTTTGTTTCTAACAAATTTTATTTTATCCAATGTTTTCTTCATTATGCCACTTGTCGGATTCTGATAGGTCAAAATCCAAATATGAAATTGAATGAAAATGGTTATTATGTGATGAACGGATTCGTATTGCTGTGGTTGCAAGTAGGATAGTAAATGACTAGTAAATCAGATTCGAAGAATGTACAGTGTAACTTATTAATGCGAAATCTAAATTTTCCTCGGGTATTACCTACCCGTTAAAATATTTTCACCATTAACAGTTTGTACAATAAAAATTTTGATTACAATCTTTACGAAAACATATATACATATTTATTTTCTTCAGACGTAATTATGGATTTAATGAGTCAACGCGATATTAAACTCATCAGATTTACGGCTAAAACTAGAGTACATAATCTCTAAAATATTAGAGATTACATAATCACCATGAAGGACGAAGATAGTTTATGTAGAACGATTCGTAAAATGATTCGTAGAACGATGATTATGCTTGAGGTATAGGATGAGATGTTGAGGCATGGATTGTTGATGGTACTGGTGCTGTTACTGGTGGTACTGTTGGTGCCGGTGATGTTGCTGAAGCTGGTACCTTTTGCACCATATTCTCCAGAGCCACTACTCGAGCGCAAAGCTCATTGACTTCTTCTATTACGCCGGGATGTTTGTCGGTTCGGACGAGCGAATGAATAACACCCAGAAATTAAGATAGTATATAATCATGACGAGATACTCTGGAAATGAGAGTGAAAATGGTGTCTCGAACAGGTTCGCCGGTAAACGCTTCAGGTTCATTGTCAAGAGGTGAATTCGGTTGGTGGAAGGGATCGCCTTCTTCGCGTCTCCATTGTTTAAGTCGCCTACGAACTCATCAAATGAATTGGGGATGATTGATTGATTGATTCATTCCGGTGACACCGATTTTGGAATTTAGGTGAATATCCATGTCGGAATAGCTGTCGGAATAATTATCGGAATAGCTATCAGAATCTGAGGGACTCGAACTGGTTGTGGGATTCATCTCGTACGATCAGATGAAGGATTTTTGATAAGAAATAGATTATAGGATGTAGATTAGTACCCTGCAATACATAATTTACATATGCATATATAATACTAAAATCCCATAAGTTATGGAGGAATCTACGAAAGCTGTCAGGCAAAGTCTACAGTAACAGATTTGCTAAGATATAAATTAACAGATACACTAAGATACGAATTTTGTCTAAACACTATTCATGCAATCATTGCAGTAAGATGTGTCTAGACTAGGAATGATAAGCAGGTAATATCCTAAGGATGATAAGAAGATGATTTCCAACAAAAATGGTAAGCAAAACTTTTGACATGCAGACACGGTCGAAGTCCAGACTCACTAATGCATCCTAACGACTATCAGTTAGACATACTAATGCAAGACCTGGTTCACTAAGACCGCCGCTCTGATACCAACTGTGATGGCCCGTCCTAATCCATCCGGACGAAGTCCATATCGATTATAAACGATTCACAACAGTTGCTTACATCGCGAGGTACTTAACCTCTATATGATACATTTTACAAACATTGCATTCATTTTTGAAAAGACAATCTTTCATTACATCGAAAGTTGACGGCGTGCATACCATTTTATAATATATCTAACTATAATTGACTTAATAATAATCTTGATGAACTCAACGACTCGAATGCAACGTCTTTTGAAATATGTCATGAACGACTCCAAGTAATATCTTTAAAATGAGCAATTGCATAGCGGAAGACTTCTTTCATACCTGAGAATAAACATGCTTTCAAGTGTTAACCAAAAGGTTGGTGAGTTCATTAGTTTAACATAAATAATCATTTCATAATTTTAAATGACCACAAGATTTCATATTTCCACTTCTCGTAAACATACGTCCCATGCATAGAGACGAAAATATCATTCATATGGATTGAACACCTAGTAACCGACATTCACAATATGCATATAAGAATATCCCCATCATTCCGGGATCCTCCTTCGGACATGATATAAATTTCGAAGTACTAAAGCATCCGGTACTTTGGATGGGGCTTGTTGGGCCCGATAGATCTATCTTTAGAATTCGCGTCAATTAGGGTGTCTGTTCCCTAATTCTTAGATTACCAGACTAAAAAGGGGCATATTCGGTGTGATAATCTAACCATAGAATGTAGTTTCGATTACTTGTGTCTATTTCGTAAAACATTTATAAAAGCAGCGCATGTATTCTCAGTCCCAAAGATATATATTGCAAAAGTATTTAAAAAGGGAGCAAATGAAACTCACGCATGTAAATATTGTAAAACAGTTAATAAAGCATTTGCATGTATTCTCAGCCCAAAAACGTAAAGAGTAAAAAGGGAGCAAATGAAACTCACGCATGTAAATATTGTAAAACAGTTAATAAAGCATTTGCATGTATTCTCAGCCCAAAAACGTAAAGAGTAAAAAGGGAGCAAATGAAACTCACCGTATTGTATTTTGTAGTAAAAATACATATAACAACATTGAATAAGTATATGGTTGGCCTCGGATTCACGAACCTATAACATTTGTATATATATTAAAACGTATATCATAATCGAACAAATATATATATTATTATTATTGATATAATTTTTATAATAGTAACTTTTATATTTCATTATTAGTATATATTAATTTTATGTATATATAAAAATATAGATTTTGTTATGTCATATGTATTAAATATTATATATATATATATATATATATATATATATATATATATATATATATATATATATATATTTTATTTGTTTGTTAAATAGTAATTATAACAATACTATAATAATATTAGTAGTGATTTAAAATAATGATAATACTAGTATTGAATGAAAAGTTTAGTAGATTTGATATATTTATAGTTATGTGAAAGTTTAATATAATTATATTATATGTAGTAAATATATTTTATGTACAAAATATTTATTTGCTTAAAAAGGTAGTTTTTGATATTAATAATGATAATATTTTTGATCATATTACTTGATAATAATACTTATGTTGATAATAATATTAGTAATAACCATATTAATAGATAATAATTATATTTGTAACTAAGGTTATGATAAAAATAATAATTATATAGGGTAACTAATACTTGTATTAGTATTACTAACATCAATAACTAGTATTCATAATACCTACTAATAATAAGACTAATAATAATAATAATTCTATTACTTAATGATAATAATAATGATAATAATAATGATAATAACAGTAATCACAATGATAACTAATGATGATAATAATAATAATAACTATACTTATAATACATAGTATTAATAATAATAATATTAATAATAATAATAATAATAATTGATAAATAACAATACTAATAATTTTAAAACTAATAATAATAACAATAATAAATAATAAAAGAAATTTTAGAAAGAAAAAAAAAACTACCTTCAAAGCCTCTTAAAAACAAAACGCCATAAGCGGGACTCGAACCCGTGACCTCTCGAATACCGACTAACAACCTATACCACCCAACTGAATACGTTTTTCTGTTAATAACTTAAACCCCGTAGTATATAAACTGTATATTTATTTGATTCTATTTTCATCATCTTCCTCAATTTCCAATCGAACAGAGACCATAATCCATTCAATCACAGTTAAGCCAATGATTTAAAACTTGTAACAGAGTATACAATTAGAACAAAAAATGATTTTTAATTATCAGAATCAAAAATTTAAACCCAACAGACCTGACGAGTACTATGAAGAACTCGAATTCCAATCTGAATTTCTAGGATGTTTTAGCAAATGATTATAACATGAAAATGATCCCATTTCGCCTTTAGAAACTTTCTGGGTATCCAATTCAACCTAAAACATAAAAATGATCTCGAATTTTCATCAAGAACATTCGGTTTGACTTTTGACAGAAACTTTGACTTCGTAAATTCGAGTTCATTATGAAGAATTGGAAATCCAACCTTTGCATATAGTTTTCAGATGAAATTCCTAACATGACTGTGTTAACAATTTTTGAAAACTGATTCGAAATCAAGGCATTGCTTAAAAGTTGTATTGAACAGGATAGCCGTCGGGTTTGTCTTATTTTATTTATTTTTCTTTCGTTTTGCAGTGGATATTTGTGGAGTATATTTGTTAGTTGATGTTTGATGAATGAATGAACACTTAAACAGCTGGTGATAAATGAATATTATACAGAATTGAGTCGACAAGCATTCCCAGGAACAGCAAGTAAATAACAAAAAAGAAATATAAAAAAATAAACTGTGAACACTGATTGATAACTGTATTTGGTTTTATATCCTTGTTTAGATTCTTATTTGCACAACTTTATAAAATCACCTACAGTATGAGAACGATGGAAAACAATTTACCTATGTAAGTATATGTACAAGTTCGCATATATTTATATTTATCTATATCAAATTATATATAATTCAGTGTTTTTATATATATATGTCTTTATATATATATATATATATATATATATATATATATATATATATATATATATATATATATATATATATATATATATATATATATATATATATATATATATATATCTATGATTATCTATAATTTACATCTAGTTAATTTTTCTAACCCTTAATGTCTTAATGATAATAATATTATTAACATTTATATCAATAAGAATCCTAATGTTAATAATAATAAATGATAAAAGTAAAATAATATTAATAATATCATTACTAAAAAAAATACCATTAATGATTTTAATAATACTGATATGGTAATAATACTAATTATAATAATACTAATGATAATAATCATGTTCGTAATAACAATATTATAACAATAACATTTATATCTATAGATTATATGTTCGTATGTAATTTGGTATTAATATTGAAAATACTATAATAATTTGTACATAACTACTTTCATATTTGTATCATATTTGTATTTAATTTAATAATAACCATTTTAATATAGTACTATATTTTATCTTATACTTATAGACATATATATATATATATTTACATTTTTAATCGTTCGTGAATCGTTGGGAACAGTCAAAGGTCAAATGATTTCATAAAATAGTTCAAAACATTTTGAGACTCGGTTTAATAGACTTTGCTTATCGTATCGAAATCAAGTATGATTCAAGTTTAAATTTGGTCAAAAATTCCCGGGTCATCACAGTACCTACCCGTTAAAGAAATTTCGTCCCGAAATTTGAGTGAGGTCGTCATGGCTAACAATAAATATGTTTTCCTGACGAATATAAGCTAATAAATAGAGTTTTATCATTATTAAATAATTTGGATAAAAGTTTCGATTACTCGAAGCGTACGAGTGAATTTATCACAAAAGAGTGAAATGAATAAATGAAGTTTCGTTTTAACTTTTGACGTTGCCTTGTTTGGATTCCGGAATTCAAGGGATTTATAGAAAATCTTTGAAATCTAAAAGATTTGATTTTTTTCGGCGAATAAGGAAATTAAGATCTCTCGAATTAAATACGGTGATCTGCTTTGATTACTCTGTCTGATATTTCCATTATAAATTAAACTATTCCGTTCTATTATTCTCACCCTTCCTATACTTTCCTTCTTGTTTCATACATCCAAAAGATTCTGAAAATGCTTAATCCAGTTCTGATCCTTGTCCTCATCCTTATTATCGTAACAATCATTCTCCTTTTCCAACTTCCACCAGAGGAATCTGTTTTCTTCTACTTCGCCCTCGGGATTATAATGTTTTTAATTCTCCCGTGTCTTTATGTTGCGATAAACATTGATATACACGGTTTGTAATTTATGTGTTGTTATCGGGCTTTATATTTTCCCTTATATTTCAAAGCTCTATGCTTTTATTTTCTCTTCCCGACTTCAAGTCAAGCGATTAATGGTCCAGAATTTGTGGATATAGAGTCTCGAATGATTATAATGTTCTAAGCAGGAAGGAACGTGATAGCACGCTTTGATTTTCAAATTTATCAACATCACGGAAGATAGAACCATCAAGAATACATTTTCTTGATTTGTTCCGGAGTTAAGTAGGATGAAAGAGTGATGTAACATGGCACATGATGATGTTATGATCTGTGAATCATCACGTTCCATTTAGAAACTCAGCATGACTTACTGTAATATAATCACGTTGATCAAGTGTCATTATATTATACTAACTCATGCATCAGTTCCCAACATTACTTCAATAACATTCATATTTTAAGCTCGAAAGTTTACAGAATATAGAAACTAACAGTTTCTATATGATGTAACACTGATAGCACGAAGAGAGTAATGATTTCAGATAAGATTAGTTATGAAAATATTTTCAGAATATTGAGGATATTTATAATGAAAGATACGATAATATCTCGGAATATCTAAAATCGGAGGATGATAAAAAAAGACTATTGTCCGCAAGGGTTTAGAGTAAGGAGCAAGATATTTACTAAAGACTTTAGCAGACATTGAATAATTTGGATTCTTTGAAGTCAAACTTATTCTTTGTGATTTGTCCACGGCTTTCTTCATAGTTTCGCATAATCTGTTTTTCGGTACTAAATTTTCTATTGAATGTTTCCAATATAATGATACACAGGAAGCACGAAGAGGTATATAATTTCGGACGAGAATATTTATGAAAATATCCTCAGAAATATCGAAGATATTGATGATGATATTTTGGAATTTCTAAGTTCGATGGTTGATGAGGAAGATTTTTCCGCAAGATTTTAACATGAGTACAGAGCAAGATATTCGTTGAAGGTTTCATCGGATCCAGTATTATCTGGATTATTTGAATATATGGTATGGTCCTTGTATTTGTCTTTGTTCTCCTTCGTGGTTAGCTCAATCCGTTTTTCAATACCCAATTTTCTATCGAGCGTTCCTAACACTCCTTTCTTTATCATCAAACTTTTGATCGTTTAGACCATCTACCATTTTTCTGTTTCCTCTGCATTTAATGCTATGATATATCTGAATCATTGGTTATTAATCCGAGGTGGTTTCAGGAAAATTGTGTTTTTAGATGATTAAACGCTGATGGTAATATGGTGGAATATGAAAGGTTCCCTGGTAACAATAAAAGAGCACACGTATATATCAACGTTATAATAAGGTTGTTTCGTACGAAAAGTTGAAGTTGTCTTGCTGGAGCTGTGACAAAACTGGCTATCTCGAATAGCAGATGCAAAGTTATTTTTGGTAATAATAACGCTAAAGGAATTAGCACAGCTACGTGTTAAACGTTTACTCAGGTTCCGAGTGTTTTCAGGTGCATAACTATATGCATCAATCTTTTCTCCCGTAAATGAAGTGCGGTTGGTTCATCCTCTCGATTGAGGTGTTTTCAAGAATCATGAAAGGTTTGAACGCAGAATGTAATCGAGAAGATACAAATGATGTTTAAGACGAAATCAAGTGGCAACTTGAAGAATTGTTTAGTTTCATATGTTATAATCAATATTTTAATTCATTTTAATTGTCCAATGTTATTAGTCCACAGTTGACAGTCCAATAATTCATATATAGTTTAATATATAATATTCGAATTAATTAATACGTGTCGTGACCCGTGTACATGTCTCAGACTCGATCACAACTCAAACTATATATATTATTGTAGAATCAACCTCAACCCTGTATAGAGAACCCGATCATTACTGCATATAGAGTGTCTATGGTGATTCCAAATAATATATATAGATGCGTCGATATGATATGTCAAAACCTTGTATACGTGTCCCGATATTTAAAGTGCGTAAAATAAATAACATAAAATTAAATAATGATAAATAAAGTGAGTAAAGTAAATAACAGAAATTTAATGACGATAAATAAAATTGCGAGAATGTAAATTGAGATAAAATAAATTGCGATAAACAAAATGTAATCAGTTAGCTAGGAACAGTTAGCTAGGATTTTGTTAGCGTGGATTCTTAACAAAATTTCTCATAGTTAAATTTGTTTGTTTCTAACAAATTTTATTTTATCCAATGTTTTCTTCATTATGCCACTTGTCGGATTCTGATAGGTCAAAATCCAAATATGAAATTGAATGAAAATGGTTATTATGTGATGAACGGATTCGTATAGCTGTGGTTGCAAGTAGGATAGTAAATGACTGTTAAATCAGATTCGAAGAATGTACAGTGTAACTTATTAATTCGAAATCTAAATTTTCCTCGGGTATTACCTACCCGTTAAAATATTTTCACCATTAACAGTTTGTACAATAAAAATTTTGATTACAATCTTTATGAAAACATATATACATATTTATTTTCTTCAGACGTAATTATGGATTTAATGAGTCAACGTGATATTAAACTCTTCAGATTTACGGCTAAAACTAGAGTACATAATCTCTAAAATATTAGAGATTACATAATCACCATGAAGGACGAAGATAGTTTATGTAGAACGATTCGTAAAATGATTCGTAGAACGATGATTATGCTTGAGGTATAGGATGAGATGTTGAGGCATGGATTGTTGATGGTACTGGTGCTGTTACTGGTGGTACTGTTGGTGCCGGTGATGTTGCTGAAGCTGGTACCTTTTGCACCATATTCTCCAGAGCCACTACTCGAGCGCAAAACTCATTGACTTCTTCTATTACGCCGGGATGTTTGTCGGTTCGGACGAGCGAATGAATAACACCCAGAAATTAAGATAGTATATAATCATGACGAGATACTCTGGAAATGAGAGTGAAAATGGAGTCTCGAACAGGTTCGCCGGTAAACGCTTCAGGTTCATTGTCAAGAGGTGAATTCGGTTGGTGGAAGGGATTGCCTTCTTCGCGTCTCCATTGTTTAAGTCGCCTACGAACTCATCAAATGAATTGGGGATGACTGATTGATTGATTCATTCCGGTGACACAAATTTTGGAATTTAGGTGAATATCCATGTCGGAATAGCTGTCGGAATAATTATCGGAATAGCTATCAGAATCTGAGGGACTCGAACTGGTTGTGGGATTCATCTCGTACGATCAGATGAAGGATTTTTGATAAGAAATAGATTATAGGATGTAGATTAGTACCCTGCAATACATAATTTACATATTCATATATAATACTAAAATCCCATAAGTTATGGAGGAATCTACGGAAGCTGTCAGGCAAAGTCTACAGTAACAGATATGCTAAGATATGAATTAACAGATACGCTAAGATACGAATTTTGTCTAAACACTATTCATGCAATCATTGCAGTAAGATGTGTCTAGACTAGGAATGATAAGCAGGTAATATCCTAAGAATGATAAGAAGATGATTTCCAACAAAAATGGTAAGCAAAACTTTTGACATGCAGACACGGTCGAAGTCCAGACTCACTAATGCATCCTAACGACTATCAGTTAGACATACTAATGCAAGACCTGGTTCACTAAGACCGCCGCTCTGATACCAACTGTGATGACCCGTCCTAATCCATCCGGACGAAGTCCATATCGATTATAAACGATTCACAACAGTTGATTACATCGCGAGGTACTTAACCTCTATATGATACATTTTACAAACATTGCATTCGTTTTTGAAAAGACAATCTTTCATTACATCGAAAGTTGACGGCGTACATACCATTTTATAATATATCTAACTATAATTGACTTAATAATAATCTTGATGAACTCAACGACTCGAATGCAACGTCTTTTGAAATATGTCATGAACGACTCCAAGTAATATCTTTAAAATGAGCAATTGCATAGCGGAAGACTTCTTTCATACCTGAGAATAAACATGCTTTCAAGTGTCAACCAAAAGGTTGGTGAGTTCATTAGTTTAACATAAATAATCATTTCATAATTTTAAATGACCACAAGATTTCATATTTCCACTTCTCGTAAACATACGTCCCATGCATAGAGACGAAAATATCATTCATATGGATTGAACACCTGGTAACCGACATTCACAATATGCATATAAGAATATCCCCATCATTCCGGGATCCTCCTTCGGACATGATATAAATTTTGAAGTACTAAAGGGAGCAAATGAAACTCACGCATGTAAATATTGTAAAACAGTTAATAAAGCATTTGCATGTATTCTCAGCCCAAAAACGTAAAGAGTAAAAAGGGAGCAAATGAAACTCACCGTATTGTATTTTGTAGTAAAAATACATATAACAACATTGAATAAGTATAGGGTTGGCCTCGGATTCATGAACCTATAACATTTGTATATATATTAAAACGTATATCATAATCGAACAAATATATATATTATTATTATTGATATAATTTTTATAATAGTAACTTTTATATTTCATTATTAGTATATATTAATTTTATGTATATATAAAAATATAGATTTTGTTATGTCATATGTATTAAATATTTTATATATATATATATATATATATATATATATATATATATATATATATATATATATATATGTATATATATATATATATATATATATATATATATATATTTTATTTGTTTGTTAAATAGTAATTATAACAATACTATAATAATATTAGTAGTGATTTAAAATAATGATAATACTAGTATTGAATGAAAAGTTTAGTAGATTTGATATATTTATAGTTATGTGAAAGTTTAATATAATTATATTATATGTAGTAAATATATTTTATGTACAAAATATTTATTTGCTTAAAAAGTAGTTTTTGATATTAATAATGATAATATTTTTGATCATATTACTTGATAATAATACTTATGTTGATAATAATATTAGTAATAACCATATTAATAAATAATAATTATATTTGTAACTAAGGTTATGATAAAAATAATAATTATATAGGGTAACTAATACTTGTATTAGTATTACTAACATCAATAACTAGTATTCATAATACCTACTAATAATAAGACTAATAATAATAATAATTCTATTACTTAATGATAATAATAATGATAATAACAGTAATCACAATGATAACTAATGATGATAATAATAATAATAACTATACTTATAATACATAGTATTAATAATAATAATATTAATAATAATAATAATAATTGATAAATAACAATACTAATAATTTTAAAACTAATAATAATAATAATAATAAATAATAAAAGAAATTTTAGAGAAAAAAAAAACTACCTTCAAAGCCTCTTAAAAACAAAACGCCATAAGCGGGACTCGAACCCGTGACCTCTCGAATACCGACTAACAACCTATACCACCCAACTGAATCCATTTTTCTGTTAATAACTCAAACCCCGTAGTATATAAACTGTATATTTATTTGATTCTATTTTCATCATCTTCCTCAATTTCCAATCGAACAGAGACCATAATCCATTCAATCACAGTTAAGCCAATGATTTAAAACTTGTAACAGAGTATACAATTGGAACAGAAAATGATTTTTAATTATCAGAATCAAAAATTTAAACCCAACAGACCTGACGAGTACTATGAAGAACTCGAATTCCAATCTGAATTTCAAGGATGTTTTAGCAAATGATTATAACATGAAAATGATCCCATTTCGCCTTTAGAAACTTTCTGGGTATCCAATTCAACCTAAAACATAAAAACGATCTCGAATTTTCATCAAGAACATTCGGTTTGACTTTTGACAGAAACTTTGACTTCGTAAATTCGAGTTCATTATGAAGAATTGGAAATCCAACCTTTGCATATAGTTTTCAGATGAAATTCCTAACATAACTGTGTTAACAATTTTTGAAAACTGATTCGAAATCAAGGCATTGCTTAAAAGTTGTATTGAACAGGATAGCCGTCGGGTTTGTCTTATTTTATTTATTTTTCTTTCGTTTTGCAGTGGATATTTGTGGAGTATATTTGTTAGTTGATGTTTGATGAATGAATGAACACTTAAACAGCTGGTGATAAATGAATATTATACAGAATTGAGTCGACAAGCATTCTCAGGAACAGCAAGTAAATAACAAAAAAGAAATATAAAAAAATAAACTGTGAACACTGATTGATAACTGTATTTGGTTTTATATCCTTGTTTAGATTCTTATTTGCACAACTTTATAAAATCACCTACAGTATGAGAACGATGGAAAACAATTTACCTATGTAAGTATATGTACAAGTTCGCATATATTTATATTTATCTATATCAAATTATATATAATTCAGTGTTTTTAAATATATATATGTCTTTATATATATATATATATATATATATATATATATATATATATATATATATATATATATATATATATATATATATATATATATATATATATATATATATATATATATATGATTATCTATAATTTACATCTAGTTAATTTTTCTAACCCTTAATGTCTTAATGATAATAATATTATTAACATTTATATCAATAAGAATCCTAATGTTAATAATAATAAATGATAAAAGTAAAATAATATTAATAATATCATTACTAAAAAAAATACCATTAATGATTTTAATAATACTGATATGGTAATAATACTAATTATAATAATACTAATGATAATAATCATGTTCGTAATAACAATATTATAACAATAACATTTATATCTATAGATTATATGTTCATATGTAATTTGGTATTAATATTGAAAATACTATAATAATTTGTACATAACTACTTTCATATTTGTATCATATTTGTATTTAATTTAATAATAACCATTTTAATATAGTACTATATTTTATCTTATACTTATAGACATATATATATATATATATATATATTTACATTTTTAATCGTTCGTGAATCGTTGGGAACAGTCAAAGGTCAAATGATTTCATAAAATAGTTCAAAACATTTTGAGACTCGGTTTAATAGACTTTGCTTATCGTATCGAAATCAAGTATGATTCAAGTTTAAATTTGGTCGAAAATTCCCGGGTCATCACACCGAAAGCAGCGTCACCGGAATGAATCAACCAATCAGCCATCATCAATTCTGGATGAATTGGGGATGGGTTCGTAGTCGACTTAATCAATGGAGACGCGAAGAAGGAGAACCTTTCCACCCATCATATTGCCCTCTTGACGAAGAACCTGAAGCACTTACCTGTGAACTAGTTTGAAACATCATTTTCACCCTTATTTCCAGAATACCTCGCAACGATTACATAATATCTACAATTCTAAATCTTATTCATCCGCTCGTTTCAACCGCCAATCATCCCGGAGTAATCGAAGAAGTCAACGAACTTCGCGCTCGAGTAGTAGCTTTGGAGAATATGGTACAAAACTTACCAGCATCAGCAACATCACCAGCACTAACAGTACCACCAACATCAGCACCGACAGCAACAGTACTAGCAACAAAACAAGCCTCAACATCACACACCTCAACATCACAAACTATACCTCGAGCATAATCTTCGTTCTACATCTTGTTCTACGTCGATTATTTTCGTTCTACATATCATTATACATCATTTACCTTCGTTCTACATTGAGATTATATAATCTCTAATGTTTTAGAGATTATGTTTCTAGTTCTAACGGTAAATCAAATGAGTCTAATATCATATTGACCCATTAAATCCATGATTACATCTGAAGAAAATATATATGTATATATGTTTTCATAAATATTGTAATTAAAAATTCATTTGTACAAACTATTAATGGTGAAAAAAATTTAACGGGTAGGAACTACCCGAGGAATATTTAGCTTCCATATTAACATGTTATACTGTACATCCTTCAATTCCGATTCAACGGTCATTTACTATCCTACTTACATCCACCGATATACGTATCCGTTCACCGCAGAATAACCATTTTCATTCAATTTCATATTTGGATTTTGACCTATCAGAATCCAACAAGTGGCATAATGAAGAAAACATTTGACAAAATAAAATTTGTTAGAAACAAACAAATTAACTATGAGAAATTTTGTTAAGAATCCACTCTAACAATATCCTAGCTAACTGTTAATTCCTTATTACATTTATTTATCGCAATTTATTTATCGCAATTTTTAATTCTCGCAATTTTATTTATCATCATTTAATTTCTGTTATTTATTTTACGCACTTTAAATATCGTCGGATAAATCGGGACACATATACAATATTTTGACATATCATATCGACGTCATCTATATATATTATTTGGAATAACCGTAAGTCACTCTATATTGCGGTAATGCTCGAGTTAGCATATAAAGGGTCAAGGTTGATTCTAAAATAATATATATACTTTGAGTTGTGATCGAATCTGAGACATGTATACAATGGGTCACGATACGTATTAATTAATTCGAATATCATATATGAATTATTGAACTACTAACTGTGGACTACTAACATTGGACAATTAAAATGAATTAAAATATCGATTATAACATATGAAACTAAACATTTCTTCAAGTTTGCCACTTGATTTCATCCTAAACATTCTATGTATCTTGACGATTACAATCTACGTTCAAACCCTTCGAAATTCTTGAAAACACCTCAATCAAGAGGATGATTCAACCACACGTTATCTACGAGAAGAAAGATTTATGCATATAGTTATGCACCTGAAAACACTCGGAACCTGAGTAAACGTTTAACACGTATCTGTGCTAGCTCCTTTGGCATTGCTATTACCAAAAATAACATTGCAATTCTTTTTTTCAAATTAGTTAATTTTGTCACAGCTCCAGCAAATCAGCTTCAATTTTTCATTCGAATAAACCTTATTATAAAGATTACCCCTTCATCATCGCTACCGGAGAACCGTTTATATTCCACCACATTAGAAATAAACTTACTATTAACTTCATTACTCATTGGCTTAAGTCTCTCCGAAGAACCATTATATTTGTTCGTTAAAACCTATTCATATACTCATCCACATCTTATAATGAGAATTACCACATCAATTACCGGGAATTAGCAATCAGTATTTTGAAATCTTGCAGCATGTCTACATCAACAGTTATATGTATACATATAACCTTTATCTCTTAGAATTGTGATCTTCCATTCTGAAATTCTGAAAAGCACCCAGTTTATAAATCGAAACTCCAAATTTTGAAAAAGCTGAACGAAGCAGCAGAAACTGTAGAAAACTGTAAACCACCCTAACCGGCGAAAGTTTGATGATAAAGAATAGTATATTGGCAAAGCTCAGAAAAAGAGAAGGTTTGGAACTGGAAAACGGATTGAGCAAACCATGAAGGAGGCTATGGATAAATAACAAAGACTAAACCTGCCTTCAAAGAATCCAAATGATTCAGTATCTGCTGAAGTCATTCACGAATACCTTACTCCTGACTCTACACTTTTATGGACAAATCTTCATCATCATCCATCGATATAAGAAATTCTAAGATATCATCGTATCTTTCATTATAAATATCCTCGATATTTCTGAAGATATTTTCATAACTATTCTTATCTGAAATCATTTATCTCTTCGCGATATCAGCGTTACATCAGAAAGGAAACTATGTGATAATGCTAAAAATGAACATATATTTCATCGCATTATCCCTCAAGAAAGACAAGCTTTTAGTTGCAGTTGTCCTATTTACAAGGAATATTTGTTTAAATATTAAAAGGTGAAGACAAAAGACAGATTCGACGAATTGAAGACGCAAACGACCAAAAAGCTCAAAAGTACAAAGTACAATCAAAGTGGTTCAAATTATTGATGAGAAACGTCTCAAAATTACAAGAGTACAAGACGCAAAACGCAAAGTACAAGATATTAAATTATACGAAAGGACGTTCAAAAATCCGGAACCGATACATGAACCAGCTTTCAACGTACGACGCAACGGACCAAAAGTTACAAATTAATTATGTATATAAATATAATATAATATATAATTAATTATATAAATTATATATTTATATTATATTTATAAAATTAAATCCGTCGGCAGACTAAGATCCAAACTTGTGTGAGCTGGATTCCACAGCTTCGCACTCGCGGAGCTTTGAAGACCAAAAAGGCCGCACTCGCGGAGCCCACCAATTCAGAAATCCGCCTATAAAAGGCCATGCAATTTGACGGATTAATATATCTTTATCCATCCAACTCTCTCAACGTATATATATATATATATATATATATATATATATATATATATATATATATATATATATATATATATATATATATATATATATATATATATATATATATATATATATATATATATATATATATATATATATATATTTCATATACACCTCGCATAACATCAAAGACATCTAGCAAATATTGTCGCCGTTGATTTTTCTTAAGAATCGTCATCCAGTTGACCAAGTACTCCAATTCAAATTTCGGATAATCCATTTTTTGAACCCGACCTCACAATTGAGAATTCGGAGAATATTCAGGGACAATTCATAGATCCTGAACCATTAATCTTTCCTCCGGAACCACCAATCATTCAAACAGAGATTGTTGAGGAACGAACCATTAAATCAGAATCCTCTAGTGATTCAGATTCAACAAATTCAATCATGGAAAATCTGGAACCTTTAAGTATGGAAGACCGAATGAGAGCTAAACGCACTGGCCAAGGTCACGCAATTACCCATCCAGACATTAATGCGCCAGATTAAAAAATTAAAGGACAAATTCTACACATGGTAACTAATCAATGCCAATTTAGTGGGGCGCCAAAGGAAGATCCAAATGAACATCTTCGTACCTTTAATAGGATCTGCACTCTATTTAAAATAAGAGAAGTGGAGGATGAACAGATATATCTCATGTTATTTCCCTGGACTTTAAAGGGAGAAGCCAAAGATTGGTTAGAATCGTTACCTGAAGGGGCGATTGATACATGGGACGTTTTAGTTGAAAAATTTCTTAAACAATTCTTTCCAGCATCTAAAGCCGTAAGACTTCAAGGAGAAATTGTTACGTTCACACAGAAACCAAATGAAACTCTATATGAGGCATGGACCAGATTTGGAAAGTTATTGAGAGGATGTCCGCAACATGGTTTAGACACTTGTCAAATAGTACAAATATTCTACCAAGGATGTGACATCACTATAAGGAAAGACATCGATATAGCAGCTGGTGGTTCTATTATGAAGAAAATAGAAACTGATGCTTATAAAATTATTGATAACACTGCTTCCCACTCACATGAGTGGCACCAAGAAAAAGATATCGTTAGATCATCTAAAGCAGCTAGAGCCGATTCTAGCCATGACTTAGATTCCATTTCTGCAAAGATAGATGCTGTCGAGAGACGAATGGAAAAGATGACTAAGGATATTCACTCAATACGAATTAGTTGTGAGCAGTGTGGAGGATCACATTTGACAAAAGATTGTCTCAGTATTGAACTAACAATGGAACAAAGAGAGAATGTTTCATACGTAAACCAAAGGCCTGGAAATAATTATCAGAATAATTATCAACCGCCAAGACCGATTTACAATCAAAACCAGAATTATAACCGAAATGTTCCATACAACAACCAACAAGGTCCTAGTAATCAACAAGTATCTAATAATACTTACAATCATCAAAGACCTAATTTTCAAAACAAACCACCACAAACCGATGATAAAAAGCCGAATTTAGAAGATATGATGACGAAGCTAGTTGAATCTCAAACTCAATTTTTCACATCTCAGAAACAAACCAATGAACAAAATGCTCAAGCATTTAGAAATCAACAAGCTTCTATTCAAAATCTGGAACAAGAAGTGAGCAACCTAGCAAGGTTGATAGGTGAAAGAAAACCGGGAAGTCTACCTAGTGATACAAATGCTAACCCCCGGAATGAAACAGCTAAAGCCATTACCACAAGAAGTGGTATTACACTTAAACCACCTGAAATACCTGTAATTTCTGATGAAGCTATTCCTACTCCACAAGAACCACAAACTGATCAAGATAAGGAAAAAGAACAGGTAGTTGAAAAGGTTAATGAAGATAACACAGTTAAAGCTAAACCTTATGTTAAACCATACCAACTACCACTTCCTTACCCGAGTAAAATGAAAAAAGAGACTTGAAGTCGAGCAATCCAAATTCTTGGATATGTTTAAACAGATAAATGTAAATCTTCCTTTCATTGATGTGATTTCAGGAATGCCTAGATATGCTAAATTTCTGAAAGATCTAATCTCGAATAGAAAGAAAATGGAAGAACGTTCGGCTGTTACTATGAATGCTAATTGTTCTGCAGTGCTGTTGAATAAGATACCAGAAAAACTATCTGATCCAGGAAGTTTTACAAGTCCATGTTTTCTGGGTAGTCTTAGTTCAATAGAAGCATTGGCAAACTTAGGTGCTAGTATAAATTTAATGCCGTATTCACTATACACTAAACTAGACCTTGGAGAATTGAAACCAACAAGAATAAGCATACAACTAGCCGATAGATCAGTAAAATATCCTAGAGGGATAATGGAGAACATGCTAGTTAAAGTTGGTACTTTAGTATTTTCAGTAGATTTTGTTGTTCTGGACATGGAAGAAGATTCTCAAGTTCCTCTCATATTAGGAAGACCATTCTTAAACACGGCTAAAGCAATGATAGACGTGTTCGGTAAGAAACTTACCCTAAGTATAGAGGACGAGAGTGTTACCTTTTCTATTGATAGAGCAATGCAACAACCGCAATCTGCAGATGATACATGCTATTATATTCAAACTATAGATTCACATGCAGAATTATTAGAAGAATTTCCAGAATTACAAGGAACAGGAGAATGTTCTTTAGGAGAAAGAACTGAACCAATTGATGAAACTAAAATGTTAGCTACACTTATGGCTAATGGATATAAACCAACAACAGAAGAAATTCAAATGCTAAAAGAAGAAGACAGATATCGATATAAATCATCGATAGAAGAACCTCCGACATTAGAGTTAAAGCTACTTCCAAACCATTTGGAATACGCTTATTTACATGGTGAATCTGAATTACCTGTAATAATATCGTCTTCTCTTACTGAAAATGAAAAATCTCAACTCATTTCTGTGTTGAAAGCTCATAAACCAGCCATTGCATGGAAGATTCATGATATTAAAGGAATAAGTCCTTCGTATTGCACACATAAAATCCTTATGGAAGAAGGTCATAAAACGTATGTGCAACGCCAACGAAGACTAAATCCTAATATGCAAGATGTTGTTAAGAAAGAAATTATTAAACTGCTTGATGCAGGTTTAATTTATCCAATCTCTGATAGTTCATGGGTAAGCCCAGTTCAATGCGTGCCTAAGAAGGGTGGCATGACTGTCATCACAAATGATAAAAATGAGCTTATTCCTACTAGGACTGTAACAGGATGGCGTGTTTGTATTGATTATAGAAAATTAAATGACGCCACCAGAAAAGATCACTTTCCCTTACCTTTTATTGATCAAATGTTGGAAAGATTAGCCGGAAACAGTTACTATTGTTTCCTTGATGGTTTTTCCGGATATTTTCAAATTCCAATAGCACTCGAGGATCAAGAGAAAACCACATTCACGTGCCCTTATGGTACTTTTGCTTACAAACGCATGCCATTTGGACTTTGCAACGCCCCTGCAACCTTTCAAAGGTGCATGATGGCGATTTTTCACGACATGATAGAAGAATGCATGGAAGTTTTCATGGATGACTTTTCAGTCTTCGGTGATACATTTGAATCATGTTTAGTTAATCTTGAATGAATGCTTATTAGATGCGAACAATCAAATCTAGTTCTTAATTGGGAGAAATGTCATTTCATGGTTAAAGAAGGCATCGTTCTTGGACATAAAATCTCAAAGGAAGGAATTGAAGTGGATAGAGCTAAAGTAGATGTAATTGCTAAACTTCCACATCCCACCAATGTTAGAGGAGTTAGGAGTTTTCTAGGGCATGCCAATTTTTACCGACGTTTCATAAAAGATTTTTCTAAAATTGCCACTCCTATGAATAAACTCCTAGAAAAGGATGCTCCATTCATCTTTTCAGATGAATGTATCAAATCTTTTAATATACTTAAAGAAAAACTCACTAATGCGCCAATCATGATAACTCCAAATTGGAATCTACCATTTGAACTAATGTGCGATGCAAGTGATTTTGCAATGGGAGCCGTTTTAGAACAAAGGATTGAAAAATGATTTCAACCTATATATTATGCTAGTAAGATGTTACAAGGAGCACAAACAAATTACACAACTACTGAAAAAGAACTCCTTGCTATTGTCTTTGCTTTTGACAAATTTCGTTCATATCTCGTTCTAGCAAAAACGGTGGTCTATACGGACCATTCTGCTCTTAGATACCTATTTTCAAAACAAGATGCTAAACCAAGATTAATCCGTTGGATCTTACTCTTACAAGAGTTCGATATTGAAATCCGAGATAATAGAGGAGCAGAAAATCTCGCCGCTGATCATCTTTCTCGTCTTGAAAATCCTGAATTAGAAGTTCTAAATGAATCGGCCATACAAGACAACTTTCCTGATGAATATCTATTGAAGATAGATTATAATGAAATTCCATGGTTTGCAGACTATGCAAACTATTTAGTATATGGATTCCTTGAAAAAGGATTGTCGTACCAAAAACGAAAGAAATTCTTTAGTGATATAAAACACTATTTCTGGGAAGATCCACATTTGTTTAAAAGTTGTCCCGATGGAATAATACGCCGATGTGTATTCGAAGATGAAGCTGGTAAAATCTTAAACCATTGTCACACAGGACCAACAGGAGGGCATTATGGGCCTCAACTCACAGCAATAAAAGTTTATGATGCTGGATTCTATTGGCCTACAATTTACAAAGACGCACTCGTTCTTTGCAAATCCTGTAATGCATGTCAAAGGGCCGGAAAAATAAGTCAACGTGATGAAATGCCACAAAATGTCATTCAAGTATGTGAAGTATTTGACATTTGGGGTATTGACTTTATGGGTCCATTTCCAAAATCTCATAATAATCTCTACATTCTCGTTGCCATTGATTATGTATATAAATGGGCGAAAGCACAAGCTCTCCCAACTAACGATGCACGAGTTGTAGTCAACTTTTTAAAACGCCTTTTTGCTAGGTTTGGAACACCGAAAGCTTTAATAAGTGATCGGGGTACTCATTTTTGTAATAATCAACTTGAGAAAGTTCTTAAAAGATATGGAGTAACTCATAAAATCTCCACTGCTTATCATCCACAGACAAGTGGACAAGTTGAAAATACCAACCGAGCATTAAAACGTATTCTAGAGAAAACTGTAGGATCAAATCTGAAAGAATGGTCCATTAAATTGGAGGATGCACTCTGGGCTTTTAGAACAGCCTACAAAACTCCAATTGGAACCACACCTTTTAGACTCATTTACAGAAAAGCATGTCATCTTCCAGTAGAAATTGAACACAAAGCATTTTGGGCTTTGAAGACATGTAATCTTGATTTACATGAAGCGGGACGTCTACGGTTAAGTCAATTAAACGAATTAGAAGAATTGAGACATGAAGCATACGATAATTCGTTAATCTATAAAGAAAGAACGAAGAAATGGCATGATAAAAGAATCAGAAGTTCAAAAGAATTTAAAGAAGGAGACAGAGTTCTTCTTTTCAATTCACGATTCAAGCTATTTCCTGGAAAATTGAAATCAAGATGGTCTGGACCATTCATAGTCAAAAGAGTTTTCCCATACGGAATAGTAGAATTAATAGATTCAAATGGGATTGAATTTAAGGTTAATGGTCACAGAGTTAAACATTACATAGATACTCCGATGAAAGTTGACAACGAAGTTAATCACAATTTCAACACCACAGCTAACTAAGTGTGGGGAGAATCAAGTCTTTAAAGGATAATATGTATTTCTGTTAGAGTTAGATTTTCTGTTTTCGTGTAGTTCTCGAAAATGGAACCCGAATGGTCTTTCCCTAGCAGACCCTAAAGAACTAGTCTTCTCCCCCCATTCTGAATTTTTATTTTTTTTAGGTTTTATGAAATGAAGACTTCCTGTGAACTAAACCATGGTCTAATGCTACACGCTTTGATCACTAAACGTAATAATGACACCCTTCCAAGTGAAATAGTATCATTAATCAGAAGTAAATTGGACGAAGTAAGAAAAGAATCCAGATGCGAAAATAATAAGTTACAATTTGGTAAAGGAAAATCAAAATCCGCAGCGAAAAGTAGAGCACGACACCTTGAAAGATGTCACAAATGCGGAAAATGGTCACACGAAGGTAAATGTTCAAATAATCAAACCTATTCAAATACCGAATTTGTTACTTTATGCAGAGACGGACTGTTCATATGTTTAGAAGAAAAAACGTTAAATGCTCAAGGTTACGCCTATGTAGCTATGGAAAACCAATTAGTCCGACTATCTTATGAGTGGGCTAGAGCATATCACTAAAAATACTATCTCACAGGTAAGTTTGTACAGTTTTCAATTTTTATTTTTATTTTTATTTTTAACCTTTTGATAATAAATGCTAATTTGTCGCTATAAAGTATTAAATTGGTATTCGATAAAATTAGGTCTTGCGACCGAAATTATTGATATCATACAAAAATTTATTACATCACTGCGAAATTTACCGTTTATTCTTAAGGTGTAAATATCTTTAATCAATCAACCCAAAATATTTCAAAAATTCGTCATGAGTTAAATTAGGTTATGAAACCGAAATTACTTTACCGAAAAGAGGGGCATATGTTTTTGATAATATTTGATTGATTAAAGTGGGATAAAAGCAAAAAAGATTTTCAATTTTATTTTTACCATGTTTTTAAAATTAATATATAAATATTAAATTAATATTGTAAACTTCTTTAAAATTGTAAATATTTGAAAAATTAATATTTTTAATATAAGTTTGTATGTATAAAAACAAAAATATAATTTAAGTTTGGTGTAAATTTTTAATATGAATTTTTAATTTTATGCATTTTAAATTTAAGTTTGGTGTGAATTTAAAAACAAAAATTTACTTTATTTTGCTAAGTTAAAAATATAATTTTTAAAATTCGTCGTGAGTTGAAGACTAGGTCATTGAACCGAAATTGCTTTACCCGAGGGAGGGACGAGAACTTTTATTATCATTATTTTTAATCTTATTGAACTAAAGTAAGCCAAAACATTAAAAAAACCCAAAAATCTTTGCTTTTAAAATCGCGCTTAAAAATGACAAATTTTAAAATTTTTGTCGAGGGACGGACTAGGACATCGATCCGAAACGCCCTCATCCTAAAAAGAAACAAAATTTTAATTTTTAAATTAATTTTATATTTTATAAAGTTATAAGGTTTTATTAAAAAAAAAAAAAACCACCGCAACTCGCGGAGGTTTAAATGGCCACACCACCGCACTCGCGGAGGTCAAAAAACCCAGAAAAAAATAAAACTGATCGAACAGACCAGTTTGTACACACACATACCCATTTTCTGCGAAAAAACCATGAAAAAAATCGCCCAAATTCGCAATTTTTCACCATTTTTCATCAAATCTTTCATAAAATCATAATGAGGAGACTATTATCAAGGAATTACTCAAGGAAATCGGTAAATTTCTACACCTAAACACCATTTAATCCGAATTTTTAGTGTTCTTGAACAATTTTATGCCTAATTCGATTTTGATGCTTTCTAGTGTAATAATGCTTCAATTGTTTGTGTATTATGCTTGTATAACCTAGATTGATGCTATTTAACATGATTAGAAGCTTTGAACTTCAATTTTTGAATAATCTAGGGTTTGTGTTCTTGAGAAAAATTAGGGCTTTTTGATATAAACAGGTTATGGCTGAATTTTGTTGTTAGTTTATGCTAAATTGAGTAGTGTAACATATTTAGGTTGCTAAATGATCAAAACTTTGATCCTAAACATGATTTATGAAGATTAAAGTGGACTTTTTGAACCAAAATTGCATAAACTTGATTTAATTGATATGAATGCCATGAGGAACTTATTTAATTGTTATAATGATTGTTTTTGACATGTTTTAAAAGATAAATGCGAAGGAACTTTGTATACGTTTTTGTAAAAGTATATTTGTAAAAGTGTAGAATTGTTAATATTTTGAAAATGTGTATAGAGTTTAATATGGATTAAACATGTCATTGAAATTGTTTAGATTTATGATTTTGCTAAAACTAATGCATATTTGGATGCACAAAAATTGTGTTTGATATATTTTGCAGACTGAAAGGGTTGAATCTTCATCCCAGGCTCGCAATGCTCTTCCGGAAGATGCAGATCAACAGGAAATTAATAACCAATACCGACAAGATATGCCTCACCCAATTGTTTTATATTCAAACATTCATGAGGCAGATTTACATACGAATTTGAGATTTGATAGATATTGGATAGACTATCCAAAATATCAAAAGAACCTACACAACCTTGTGTCTAATAATGTTGAGGTACCCAGAGTTATAGATTGGGAACCATTAGAGGTAGTGGAATTGGCCGAGCCAATCAGGGAATTACTTACTCAAAGGTATGGTAATTCTACTTTTAGTGATTGGGTAAGTTTATTCAACATGCGTAGACCTGTGTATAGAGAATGGTGTATAGAGTTATTATGTACTATTGAAATAAATAATCGGGTAGATACTTTAACCGATCGTAGTTTTCTTAGATTTTTATTAGGAGGGGAGATGCGCCATATGTCTTTACTAGATATGGCTCGGGCTTTACGCATATATACGCCCGAGGAGCTAGCATCTTATGATTGTCAGAGGTTAATAGTTTATGGTAGGAGGGTGGATGAGAATTTTGATACGAATGACGTATGGAGTAGGATGACTAGCCATCGCCGATTCCAGGGGGGATTATACTCTTATCTTGATATTGATAGAGCTGAATTAAGAGTAATCCATAGGTTTTTAGCCAATTCGATTACACAACGAGGTAAGAATAAGGAAAAGGTAAATGAACAGGATTTGTTTTACCACATGTGTATTCGAGACCCACAGAGCGCTGTAAGTATACCTTTTTGTGTGGGTTATTATTTATTGACTATGGTTAGGGGTATGAGGCATGGTAGCATAATAGGAGGTGGTATATTTATTACTTTAATTACTGAATATCTTGGTGTGGATAGAAGTCGGGGGAGAATATTAATGGTAGAACCAGAACCCCGCGATAGAATAGATTTGCGTGTTTATCATGGTGCTAAGGTCTTAAAGAAACGAAACAACGTGGCAGCACGTTATGATGGCAGGCATCCACAGGTTGAGAGAGATCAACAGCAAGGTCAACCGGGAGGGGGTAATCCAATGACGGAAATGCAAATTTTTATGGCTCGACACGAGTATGAAATGGCTAGACAAAAAGCATTTCAAGATTGGCAGTATCATCAAAGCCAAATCATAAGTCATTGTACACACATAGGTAGAGACTACATTCCTACCGTTATGCCCGAATTTGCTCCTTGGACTTTAGAGAGCCGACCACCATATCCTACATATGACCCAGCCCAAGCATTTTACAGCATCTATGGATACGCTTGGGACCCATACTGGAACCATCCTCCTCATCCGTAATTTTCTTATTTTATATTTTTGTTTATTTTATTGTAATGTTACTGATTCTAAATTTTCTTATTTCTTATTTCTTATTTCTTATTTTATTATTATAATAGCTTTTATAATTTTCTAACTTTATTAGATTTTAATAATTTTTGAATTTGGTGTGAAAACCCAACTTCAAAAATATGTATATATGTGTTTGTAGTTTATCTCATGTACAAAACAGGGTAAAACAGCGCATTTTCAAAGACTGGCATTAAGTTCAGCAAAAGCTATTAATTTTGACGACGAAACGAAAAAACAAATGTGATGTACCAACAGACGGAATGAACAAATGATGTGCACCATTTATCATTCAGCAAACAAACGCCAATATGTTTGGAAACTTTGGTAAAATTTAATCATTTTTCTACGCTAATCACCCTCAATAATTTAAATTGTTACGGATTTATGCAAATGAGGGCATTGCAAGATCTTAAGTGTGGGAAGGGGTTAAATTCTTTCGGATTTTAAAAATTTTTTTGATTTAAACACTTGGTTACCATTAAAAATACTAGTAACGTAGTAGTTGTATTAGAATCTAGTGCTCTCTGATAACAAAGAACAGCTCTACTCTTATATACTGACTACCCACTTCTAGTAAAATTTTTCAAAATTTTCAATTAAATGAATTCAAAATCATGTTTATACATATTTATGAACGATAAAACTAGGTGTTAACACCGAAATTATTGTTACATCAGAAAGGACATAAATTGAGAAACAAACCAAAATGTTAGAATTCATTTAAAATGGAATAGAGGACAATAAAAAGGCAAATAAAAGAAAATAAAAGCCAAGTGTGGGAAAATTTACCAAGTTATTTAAAACATAAGTTACATATTTTGTAACAAATAATTGAAGATACTTTTGCTTTGGACTAAACTAAACAGTTTTACCCGATTTACTGTAAGAAAGATGGATCTACACGATGAATCAATTCCATCATTAAAAGGAAGTAAAGTCTTTCGAAAAAGAAATGCGCTTCTTGATTTAGGTCATGAAGTTGTCGTCCAGACCAGCTGTAGGTTGACGAAAAATCTAGAAAAGTCATCTCTAAAATCAGCAGGAAATCCACGGACCTCAGCATCAAACAGGGTCGCCAAGTGGTCAGACTTATCCTAACCATGAGAGGATCTGTCTTGTAAAATGGGGAAGACGCCGTACAAATTAGCTTGATAAGACTAATGAATCAGATCTCCAGAAAGGATAATCTCCTTAAAGATCAAAAATCAGCTTTTAAGACTGATATTACTCAATCCTTGAGATTGACCTTAAAGATTGAGAATTACAAACTCATGGAATTCAATGATATCTAAACTCGAGCTTGAACGAGAAAATATTTTGATCAAAATTTCAAACCGATTTGTTTTCTGAAAACCCATTTTTCAATGCGTTCATTACCATTGAACATAAAATCCTAGGAATTCACCTGGAATTCATTAGGTCACCTGAACCAAATCGGGTGTCAACCGTAAGAACGGTGGTTGCATAGCATGGTCAAAGACAGGACCTTGTGCCAGACCGAAAAATTATAAGGGTGAGCTTTACTATTGCTCCTACAAAGGATAGTAATTGGGTCCGACACGTTATAGACCATAATTAAAAGCATGTCAGGGGACATTGCCTTAACGGTTGCTTGTTCAACGCTTTCCTTTACAACCGGGCGGTAGTTTACCGAAAGGTAATATACGGAGCAAGTATACTGGACGTGTTGCTTTCCCAATATAAGGTTAGCAAGTGGGTGACACAAAACCGCAAGTTTTGAGCTAAAATTTTCAAATCTGAAACCCACCAAACCCACAAAAAGAATTTGCAAACACCGGTGAAGGGTTATTCCGAAAAACTTATCTAGGGTAAAAGCTAGATTGAATTTTCAAAAAGATCAAATGTTTTCATAAAGATCCAATTTCCTTAAAGGATCTAAATTTTTATAGTCATGTGGGACTGTAAACCACAACGTTCTATCATTGTTCATACCGCCGTAATAAAATCACTGATGTACAAAGTGTGAAGAATAAAGAAGTGATTCTAGTATGTTTTTATTCAAGACTATATTGCTTGAGGACAAGCAACGCTCAAGTGTGGGAATATTTGATAATGCTAAAAACGAACATATATTTCATCGCATTATCCCTCAAGAAAGACAAGCTTTTAGTTGCAGTTGTCCTATTTACAAGGAATATTTGTTTAAATATTAAAAGGTGAAGACAAAAGACAGATTCGACGAATTGAAGACGCAAATGACCAAAAAGCTTAAAAGTACAAAGTACAATCAAAGTGGTTCAAATTATTGATGAGAAACGTCTCAAAATTACAAGAGTACAAGACGCAAAATGCAAAGTACAAGATATTAAATTATACGAAAGGACGTTCAAAAATCCGGAACCGAGACATGAACCAGCTTTCAACGTACGACGCAACAGATCGAAAGTTACAAATTAATTATGTATATAAATATAATATAATATAATATATAATTAATTATATAAATTATATATTTATATTATATTTATATAATTAAATCCGTCGGCAGACTAAGATCCAAACTTGTGTGAGCTGGATTCCACAGCTTCGCACTCGCGGAGCTTTGAAGACCAAAAAGGCCACACTCGCGGAGCCCACCAATTCAGAAATCCGCCTATAAAAGGCCATGCAATTTGACGGATTAATATATCTTTATCCATCCAACTCTCTCAACGTATATATATATATATATATATATATATATTTATATTATAATTTTAATTTTAATTTTAATTTCCAATAATAAGGGTATGTTAGCGAATGTTGTAAGGGTGTAAGTCGAAATTATGTCCGTGTAACGCTACGCTATTTTTAATCATTGTAAGTTATGTTCAAACTTTTTACATTAATGTCTCGTAGCTAAGTTATTATTATGCTCATTTAATACCGAAGTAATCGTGATGTTTGACTAAAAATATTAAAATTGGGTAATTGGGCTTTGTACCATAATTGGGGTTTGGACAAAAGAACGACACTTGTGGAAATTAGACTATGGGCTATTAATGGGCTTTATATTTGTTTAACTAAATGATAGTTTGTTAATTTTAATATAAAGATTTACAATTGGACGTACCTATAAATAACCATATACACTCGATCGGACACGATGGGCAGGATATTTATAAGTACTAATAATCGTTCATTTAACCGGACACGGGGATGGATTAATAGTTAATAGACTTATTAAAACAGGGGTGAATTATATACAAGGACACTTGGCATAATTGTTAACAAAGTATTAAAACCTTGGGTTACACGCAGTCGATATCCTGGTGTAATTATTAAACAAAGTATTAAGACCTTGTTACAGTTTAAGTCCCCAATTAGTTGGAATATTTGACTTCGGGTATAAGGATAATTTGACGAGGACACTCGCACTTTATATTTATGACTGATGGACTGTTATGGACAAAAACCAGACGAACATGTTAAATAATCCAGGACAAAGGACAAATAACCCATGGGAATAAACTAAAATCAACACGTCAAACATCATGATTACGGAAGTTTAAATAAGCATAATTCCTTTATTTTCATATTTAATTGCACTTCTAATTATTGCACTTTTATTTATTGTTATTGTATTTAATTGCACTTTTATTTATTGTCATTGTATTTAATTGCACTTTTAATTATCGTTCTCTTTAATTATCGCAATTTTATTTTATCGCACTTTCATTTATCGCTATTTCATTATCATTATTTAATCTACGTTTTAAATTAAGTTGTATTTATTTTTATATATTTTTACATTAGGTTTTAACTGCGACTAAAGTTTTAAAAATCGACAAACCGGTCATTAAACGGTAAAAACCCCCCTTTATAATAATAATATTACTTATATATATATATATATATATATATATATATATATATATATATATATATATATATATATGTATTTTTATAAATTAAAACTAATATAGCGTTAAGCTTTGTTTAAAGATTTCCCTGTGGAACGAACCGGACTTACTAAAAACTACACTACTGTACGATTAGGTACACTGCCTATAAGTGTTGTAGCAAGGTTTAGGTATATCCATTCTATAAATAAATAAATATCTTGTGTAAAATTGTATCGTATTTAATAGTTTTTCCTAGTAAAATATACACTATTTCATATACGCCTCGCATAACATCACTATGTTAGTTTCTAAATTCTGAAAAATTCCAATTTAAAATTTGAATGTTTTTGAAGTAGTGTTGGGAACTGAAGCATGAGTTAGTATAATATAATGACACTTGATCAATGTAATTATATTACAGTAAGTCATGCTGAGTTTCTAATGGAACGTGATGATTCACAGATCATAACATCATCATGTGCCATGTCACACGACTCTTACATTCTACCAAATCTTTAAACATATCAAGAATATATTTTCTTGATAGTTCTATCTTTTCTCTTGAATTCTGGTAATTTAACCAATCAAGATTGTGTTATTACAATTTCTCTCTTAGAACGTTAGTTATGTTCATTCGAAACTTCATACCTACGAATTCTAGACCATTATTCGCTTGACTTAAAGTCGAGAAAAGAAAACGAAAGTATGGAACTCCTAAATATAAAGTGTAACGACCCGACAAAATCGTCAGTGATGGCGCCGTTAACTTAGGTCCCGTTACGTGGTCATAGTCCCTATATGAGACGCGTTTGACCAAAATTATGTCGCATTCATTTGAAACGTACAAGACTTGCAAAGTTTAGTTTACCAAACGGATCGACAACAAGTTTAAGTTTACAAAAGATGCAAAGTATAAATGAAATAAACTTGCGACATAATATAAGTATAAAATCACGGTTGCTATAAATAGCGTAAGTATGTATGCTTAAGTTTGAATCCAAAAGTGTTATCGCTAGCGTATGCATGTATGCTTGACTCCAAGCAAGTAATCAAAGTGTATGCATGTATGCTTGACCCCAAGCAAGTATGAGTGTACGGGAAAGCATGTATCAAATAGCCATTCATGAACCTGAGAAACATATAGAAAACTGTCAACGAAAAACGTTGGTGAAATCATAGGTGTATTTGTAAACGTTATTTTTGAACCACAAGATTTTGTATTTCCATAACATTGATTATCTAAATCGTTTGCATTCCAAAAGTATGATCGCGAGCACCCAATTATCAAGACTTAACTGTTTTGTACCCTGTTACGTAGTGTTAGAACATACACTACACTCAAAAATATATTTCATCCGCTAACGGTAGCGAACCGTCCGAATGAGGGCTCGTCAAGCCCAAAGTGATCACATAACATAAGTTCACGTTTACACCCTGCAAGTGTAACTAATGATAATTGAATTGAGGCTTTTTGTTCTAACTCACTGTGGAATGTTTGTTTTTGTACTTGTGTTCAAAGCATAAAAGTATGATACGTATATGTTTCTCATCCCATAGTTTAAAGAGTAAAAGTTGTTGAAAAGGTAGGACTATGATCTCACCTCGAGTGCACGAGTATAAAGGTACTTCACAAAGTAAACGTGTGCATGAAAGTTGTTTAGTCTTGACCTAAACAAGTAAGTTGTATCAATTACCGGTTACGACACAAGGTCGGGCGAAAGGTGTTCAATTAGTCATATGGCTCGTTACGACTCGATTATGTAGCATGTGAATCACGTTGTCAAGTTTCATGCAAGAATCAAGTATAAAATAAGATTAGAACGATTGCATAAGTGTTTGGTTAAGTTTGAATAAAAGTCAAACTTTAGTCAAAGTCAACGAAAAAGTCAACGTTTTCGGGTCGGGTCTCGGACAATTTTTATAAGCTTAGAAGTCATATATAAGCATGTTGGCCAAGTTTCATGTCAATCGGAGTTGCGTAGCATAGTTAGAATTAAACGAAAATTGGTAATTTTGGACAGCCCAATTTCCACACTTTAAGCCGCGTCGTGGCTAGAAGAGCCGCGTCGCGGCTTAACACACAAAACAAATGCTGGTCTGTTTCATGTATATGCTCGAACCAAACTTCAAACAAACATAACTTATGAACCGTAAACATTCAAAACATGTATCTTATATCGTTGGAAAGGTAATTTAACAAGGAATACAACTAAACACATTTCATTAAACAAAAACATCATTTACAATAACTGAAATCTCACCGAAATATCATTATTTAACGTTTCAAGTTCAAAAATGCAAATGGTGATTCCGGAATCCAATTTACACATACGATATGCCGTTTTGAAGGTAATTAAACATACAATACAACTAAACACTTACTAACAACATTTCATAGCATTCAATGCATCAAAAATCCATTTTAAAGTTCATCAAACCCTAACCAAGAATCATGAATTCATCAATTTTGTTTATGAAGTTTTTCTAAGTCAACCAACATACCAAATTGAACCTAATGATGCTAGTAACATATTTAGTACATGAACTTAAACATTTAATCACCCAAAATCAAAGATTAAGCATACCCATTTCAAGTTCATGCTAGTTTATGCAAAATAACAAGATCGAGCAAATAAATCACATACTCATGCTAGACTCGAGCCATAGACACTAACTAACACCATTTCAAGTCTATAAAACGAATTTAGAGAAATCTAGAGTTTTAGAAAAGTTACCCAAAAGAGATGAAGTTAGTATCAAAATGTAGAGGATGAAGAGTGGATTCCAAATATGTCGTCGAATTTTTTGTGAGCTTCATGGATTGAGTTTAGATGATGAATTAGCAAGAATGGAGGAAATGGTGTTTTTTTGCTAGTAAGAAATGAAAGAAAAAGAGAAAAGAAAAGAAATGGAAATGGAAATGAATGGTGGGGAGAATACTTTGACTATTTGACCTAGTCACATCTTTGGTCCCTTGGCAATTTCGGTCCCTCAAGTTTAAAAGCGGATGCGTGAATTAATCAAATGAAATATTTTAAATACGCAAGAGTAAACGAGAGATGTTATAATTAAATAACGTAAATATTAGAAACACTTATTAACGGGGGATATGATCTTAGATAACGAAAGGTATTATCTAAAAAAAAGATGGGCGTTAAAATAATTTAACGAAAAAAGGCGGGATGTTACATTACCTACACCTTAAAAGAAATTTCGTCCCGAAATTTAGTTGGAAGTAGTAGTTGTTGTTTCTTCCTCGAGATCTTGCGTTGTCAATTCTACGAATAAGTGAGGGTTCTTCCTTGGGCATTTCAACGAACTTTGACAATCGGGATTTTACGTCGTTTTAGACTTTGGTTTCACGATTCATAATTTCAATCGATTTTCCCATGAAGTGGAGTTCGTCATCAATATTAAGCTCATCGAAAGGAATAACAAGTTCTTGTTTTGCAAGACACTTCTTTAAGTTGATACATGGAATGTAGGATGAACGGAGACTCAAATGAGTCGGAAAATCTAAACGGCTAGCAACGGGTCCAAAACGCCCCAAGATTTTAAAAGGATCAAAATATTGCGGATTTAGCTTTCTACGTTTCCCAAAACGGATTACACCTTTTCAAGGTGCGACTTTTAACATTACGCGGTCCCCCATTTAGAATTCAAGAGGTTTACGTCTAACATCGGCATAGCTCTTTTGGCGACTACGACCGTCTTGAGCCTTTCTCGAATTTGAACGATCTTAACGGTTATTTCATGAATGAGTTCGGGTCCGGTGGTTTGTTTGTCACTTACTTCGGTCCAACAATTAAGAAAAACGACAATTGTGGCTATACGAGTTCTCGAAAGGTGTGGCGTTAATACTCGGGTGATAACTACCGTGGTAAGAGAATTCGGTTAAAGGCAAATACTTTTCTCAAGTAAATTTGAAGTTGATAACACAAATTTGTATTATGGTTTCCAAGGTTCGAATCGTACATTTGCTTTGTTCGTCGGTTTGTGGGTGATACGCGGTACCCATATCTAAACGTGGTCCCAAGGCTTTTTGTAAGACACTCCAAAAATCTAGAAGTGAAACGAGAATCTCAATCCGAGACGAGGTACATTTCTTTAAGATATGTTTGAACAAGTTTTTGTTTCTCAAGAAATTCGCGTCGCGGAAGATTTATTGGTTTCCGAAAATGTTTGTTAGAGCAAGTTTCTTATCGGGTTCTGAAAACGTTCGTTAGGACTATTCACCCTTGTGGCGAATACGAGTATAACGTGAAGAGTCTCTCTCTCCATTGAGAAATTAGATAAAAGATTTCCTTAAACGGAAGTACGAGTGTAATGCGAGAGAAGTTTCCGCCTCGATGTGAGCATAACAAGCATATTTAGTTCGTCGATAAAACTTGTGCGAAAACGAGATAGTATACACATGTAACATACATATTGAAGTTGAAAGAAATGGGTCATTCATTCAGAAGCATAAGTATGGTTTGGCAATAATCAAAGGTGTGTATCGGTATTGTTATCAATATTCTCGGAGTTTTCGGATGTCCAACAAGAAAAATGAAGTCATGTACATGGCACATGGTGGTGATTAGGTTGATCGAGTCCAATCACCATCACGAGTTATTAGAACTTTGGTATGACTTACCATAATATAACCACATTGATCTAGTGTCGTTATATTACACTAACTCATACCTCCATTCCCACATCACTCCATAGAACTAAGTTTGTGTGATCGTGAACGTTCAAAGTGAACAAAGTGCAACGACATCTCTAACGTGAATCGTATTAATCGAAAGGATTAGTGCAACTCTAAAGATGCGTTTCCCGAGGAAAGTGTATAACTGGTTGTTCACGTCAATGCGGTTCAAGTCAGACAATAATGTCTTTAGGTACGAAAAGAGTAACGAATCATGATAATGAGTAGTATGCAACTCTAGTGATAAGTAGTGATGACGATACTCACCTATAGTAGTGGTGGTAATAACAAGAAGTGGTAGATAGTAAGGAACACCGGTGTAACATCGGTAATGGTTAATGATCGCCATAGCGGTGGAAACTTTACAGTACTTGTGGATAGTAGAATGGGACGGTGGTGAATAACAACCTGGGAGATAGAGTTCCCGAATTAGTGTGACTAATGAAGTCGTCGTCATCCTTACGCATATGAATCTTGAATTTACGTGTGTCACCAAAAAGTGGCAGAATACAGATTCGTATGATGAAAACTTGGTACCATTAAGAAGTTTGCCTAAGAATGATTCAAGTATAAATGCACAAGTAGTCAAGTAAGTGCTATCTATAGCAAATGTATGTCAGAATGCAATGGCTAACTATCCGGTTGTAGTCTAGATTCACTAATGCATCCTAATGACTCTGTCAGACACACTAATGTACATCCTAGATCCCTACAACCAACGCTCTGATACCATATGTAACGACCCGACAAAATCGTCATTGACGGTGACGTTAACTTAGGTCCCGTTATGTGGTCATAGTCCCTATATGAGACGCGTTTGACCAAAATTATGTCGCATTCATTTGAAACGTACAAGACTTGCAAAGTTTAGTTTACCAAACGGATCGACAACAAGTATAAGTTTACAAAAGATGCAAAGTATAAATGAAATAAACTTGCGACATAATACAAGTTTAAAATCACAGTTGCTATAAATAGCGTAAGTATGTATGCTTAAGTTTGAATCCAAAAGTGTTATCGCTAGCGTATGCATGTACGCTTGACTCCAAGCAAGTAATCAAAGTGTATGCATGTATGCTTGGCCCCAAGCAAGTATGAGTGTACGGGGAAGCATGTATCAAATAGCCATTCATAAACCTGAGAAACATATAGAAAACTGTCAACAAAAAACGTTGGTGAAATCATAGGTGTATTTGTAAACGTTGTTTTTGAACCACAAGATTTTGTATTTCCATAACGTTGATTATCTAAATCGTTTACATTCCAAAAGTACGATTGCGAGCAGTCAATTATCAAGACTTAACTGTTTTGTACCCTGTTACGTAGTGTTAGAACATACACTATACTCGAAAATATATTTCATCCGCTAACGGTAGCGAACCTTCCGAATGAGGGCTCGTCAAGCCCAATGTGATCACATAACATAAGTTCACGTTTACACCCTACAAGTGTAACTAATGATAATTGAATTGAGGCTTTTTGTTCTAACTCACTGTGGAATGTTTGTTTTCGTACTTGTGTTTAAAGCATAAAAGTATGATATGTATATGTTTCTCATCCCATAGTTTAAAGAGTAAAAGTTGTTGAAAAGGTAGGACTATGATCTCACCTCGAGTGCACGAGTATAAAGGTACTTCACAAAGTAAACGTGTGCATGAAAGTTGTTTAGTTTTGACCTAAACAAGTAAGTTGTATCAATTACCGGTTATGACACAAGGTCGGGCGAAAGGTGTTCAATTAGTCCTATGGCTCGTTACGACTCGATTATGTAGCATGTGAATCACATTGTCAAGTTTCATGCAAGAATCAAGTATAAAATAAGATTAGAACGATTGCATAAGTGTTTGGTTAATTTTGAATAAAAGTCAAACTTTAGTCAAAGTCAACGAAAAAGTCAACGTTTTCGGGTCGGGTCTCGGACAATTTTTCTAAGCTTAGAAGTCATATATAAGCATGTTGGAGTTTCATGTCAATCAGAGTTGCGTAGCATAGTTAGAATTAAATGAAAATTGGTAATTTTGGACAGCCCACTTTCCACGCTTTAAGCCGCGCCGCGGCTTAACACACAAAACAAATGCTGGTCTGTTTCATGTATATGCTCGAACCAAACTTCAAACAAACATAACTTATGAACCGTAAACATTCAAAACACGTATCTTATATCGTTGGAAAGGTAATTTAACAAGGAATACAACTAAACACATTTCATTAAACAAAAACATCATTTACAATAACCTAAATCTCGCCAAAAGATCATTATTTAACGTTTCAAGCTCAAAAATACAAATGGTGATTCGGGAATCCAATTTACACATACGATACATCGTTTTGAAGGTAATTAAACATAAAATATAACTAAACACTTACTAATAACATTTCATAGCATTCAATACATCAAAAATCCATTTTAAAGTTCATCAAACCCTAACCAAGAATCATGAATTCATCAATTTTGTTTATGAAGTTTTTCTAAGTCAACCAACATACCAAATTGAACCTAATGATGCTAGTAACATATTTAGTACATGAACTTAAACATTTAATCACCCAAAATCAAAGATTAAGCATACCCATTTCAAGTTCATGCTAGTTTATGCAAAATAACAAGATCGAGCAAATAAATCACATACTCATGCTAGACTCGAGCCATCGACACTAACTAACACCATTTCAAGTCTATAAAACGAATTTAGAGAAATCTAGAGTTTTAGAAAAGTTACCCAAAAGAGATGAAATTAGTATCAAAACGTAGAGGATGAAGAGAGGATTCCAAATATGTCATCGGATTTTTTGTGAGCTTCATGGATTGAGTTTAGATGATGAATTAGCAAGAATGGAGGAAATGGTGTTTTGTTGCTAGTAAGAAATGAAAGAAAAAGAGAAAAGAAAAGAAATGGAAATGAATGGTGGGGAGGATACTTTGACTATTTGACCTAGTCACATCTTTGGTCCCTTGGCAATTTCGGTCCCTCAAGTTTAAAAGCGGGTGCGTGAATTAATCAAATGAAATATTTTAAATACGCAAGAGTAAACGAGAGATGTTATAATTAAATAACAAAAATATTAGAAACACTTATTAACGGGGGATACGATCTTAGATAACGAAAGGTATTATCTAAAAAAAAGATGGGCGTTAAAATAATTTAACGGAAAAAGACGGGATGTTACATAAAGGAAATGAAGAAGGTGAATTTATAATGAAATATCTGATAGAGCAATCTAAACAGATTATCGCATTTAACCAAAGTGGATCCTAACTTCCTTAATCTCTGAAGAATCGAATCTTATTACAAAGATTTACTTTAAATCCCTAGAATTTCAGAAATCAACTATGACTACGTCAAAAGTTAAGACGAATTTTATTTTACTTATTTCACTCTTTTGGGATAGATTCATTCGTACTCTTCAAATAATCGAATTGTTTTATCCATATTACTCAATGATGATAAAACTCTATTTATCAACTCATATTCGTCATGAAAACCTTCTTATTGTTAGCAATGATGATCACATTCAAATTTCGGGACAAAATTTCTTTAACGGGTAGGTACTGTGATGACTCGGAAAATTTGAACTAATTTTAAAGCAAACTCTCGATACGATTTAATATTTTGACTCGCTAAGCAAAGTCTGTAATGTTGAGTCTCAAAATTTTTTAACTGTTTTCTTGCATTCATTTAACTTCAACCATTCCCGATGATTCACGAATAATTAATTGTAAATAAATGTGTGTATATATATATATAGTTATAAATACTATTATAAGAATGATTAAAAATTATAACCTCGTTGTAATTTAAATATTATTAGTTACTATTATTGTTATTAATGTTATCATCATTATTATTATTATTATAAAAATAATACCATTTATTATTATTAATATCATTATTAACAAGTTTACTAACAATTATCATTTTTATTACTTTTATTAGTGTTATTATTATTATTATTAGTATTATTTTTATTGATATTATTAATTATTTTAATCATTAGTATTATTATTATCTCCATTATTATTACTAATATATATATTTTTTTTTTGTATTTCTAATATTATTAATAGTATTATTATTATGTTTATTAATCATTAATATTAAATATAATTTAAAACTCAAGATATTTACGCCTAATCTGTTAAACTTCTATATCAACTTTTGCTTTACCCTAATTTTTCCTGTGGCCCGTGAGATGATTAGATTGAAGAGTTCTGTGCATAATTGAAACTTGTATTACTATTGATAATTGAAACTGTGATTGAGTTTCACTGTTTGTGGATCCTAAATAGGTTATCTATATTATATATACAATCTACTCACGCACCTAAACTAGTCCCATAACATCACCACTTCATTTCTTTCTTCTTCTTAAATGATCATCAATATGACCACAACCTTCATCTAGTCTATCATCAAAATACCACCGAAAACTATCATGAACCCAATTACTTCTTATTAACCTACTGCTATGATCATATTCTAATTCTGATTTGATTCACAATCACAACCACAACCATAAACTAACCTGACACCCTGATAATTAACATGTTCAACCGCACCTCCATGATCACTTCTACCACCATCACGGCTTCACCACAACAACCACCATCATCGATATCTTCACTTTCTATTTTCTGTTAATGATCAAAAACTCAACTCAAAAACTCACTTTCATTTTATCACCATCTGGTTACCACTATCAAGTACCCTCCTCCTGCGTTCACCATGAAACCGCCACTATATCCATCACAAACAACCGTATGTATTTTTTTTCTTTCATGTTTGTCGAGCACCAATCGTAACAATCATCACCTCCACAAGTCACTATTACTTTGCAGTCGAGAAACGTGGCTTACTGTTGCTGCCATTTTATTTTTCTGTTCAATTATCCATCAAACCCTAAACCTTCTTCATCATCGATATACACCTCCAACTATTGCTACTATTGGTTTCTTTCTGTTTCGCTTCCTGATTAAACCAGCCACCACCTCTATTGTTTTTCTGTCTCCTAGTCACAACAAACACCAAATCATCACCTTCATCAAACTGCTACTGCTTGCTGTTATCTTTCCTGTTTTGAAGCACACAATACCATCCTCCACCCATTTAAACTATCACAAATCACACTCATAAAACTTTAAACTATTGTTGCTGCGTGTTTATTGTTTTCAAACAAGACCCAAATCAAAGTATATTGTTGTTGCTAGTTCTCTTCTGTGTTTTATTTCCTGACCAACAAAACCCCACCATCGATCACCATCATCTATAATATCTTACAACCGTTTCTGGTGATGATCGATCCAATCAAACCAACACCAAACATCACCAAATTTTACTACTATTTAATTCATGTTCACTGTAAACCACATCCCCAATCGACCACCACCATTACCTTAAAACTACTGCAGATACTCCTGTTAAGACTACGAACCTGCAACAGAAGAAAATAAAAAAAATAATAATATAATAATAAATGGAGAACGACGATGAGTCTGTAATGGTGATAACGATATAATAAAGTTTCTGATGAGCGGTAAAGGATAAAACAATGTTTTTGTGGTTCCTGTGTTACCAGCCGAAACCCCACCTCAATTACATCGAGCAATTCAATTTAAAATGTGTTATTGGACCGTGTACTTTGTATTAGTAAATTGGGCCGTGTACATTTTGCTATTGGGCCAACAACCTGTTTTGTTTATTAGGCCGAAACCCAAGTTAGGCGATGATTGGTGATTACATGATTTGATGATTGTGTTCGGTTCATGGGTTATGACAGAAACTAGTTAAAAGATTTAAATCCTAATTAATTCAGAAACAAAATAGTGGAGAAGTGGTTTGGTGTTGTTGTGCTTGAACGAGAAGTCTTGGGTTCGAGCCCGGACACTGGCGTATTTTTTTAAAAGCTTGTCATCAAAGGTTGTACCTTGTTATTTTTATTTTATTATTATTATTATTAATGTGTTAAGATTATAACTTAAATAAGAAGATAAAATTTAGTTTATGATTTAAACTATGTTAAATGCAAATAATGGTGTTAATTAAAATAAAAATGGTTATGAATATAAAAGTTATATGTTTATTATACGTTCAGGATGCAAGTATAAAATAATTATGATTAAGATTAAGAAATAATTATGATTAAGATTAAGGATATGGACATTATATATATGAGAAAGTATTATCATTATTATTATTGTTATTATTAATATATCATTGTTAATATCAATATTACTATTATTATCATTATTGTTATTGTTATTATCATAAAATAAGTATCATTATTATTATTATTAATATTATTATCATTATTACTATTTTTATTATAAAAATAATATAACTCTTAATTTATTATCATTATTATTATTACTTTATATATTACATATTGACAATATTGTTAAAACAAATAAAGGTTATTTTACAACTATTAAAAATACCATAATATTACATATATCATAATTTTCTTAAAAATACATATTATTATATTTTTAATATATTATGACAAACATTAATTATATTTATAATATTGTATATATAAGTATCTATATATTAGATATACATACTAATGTAATATGTATAATGATATATATCAAGAATATAAAAATAATTATATAGATATAATTTAATACCTTATATTAAATATAAAGCATTAATATATAATAATAACTAAAATTTTAATATACTATAATAAATGACAAATTATAAAATATAATAGTTAAAATACATTAATAAGTATTAATATTAACACCTGCTTTTAAAAAATTTAATAAATGATATCAATAAATATATATAGCAAGAATAAGATTTCTATAACTATTTTATAGCTATAACAATTAATATATATATATATATATATATATATATATATATATATATATATATATATATATATATATAAAATATATATAAACTTGTTCAATTACGACTACATGTTTTAATATATATATATATATATATATATATATATATATATATATATATATATATATATATATATATATATATATATATATATATATATATATATATATATATATATATATATATATATATATATATAATGATATAGGTTCGTGAATCCGAGGCCAACCCTACATTGTTCAGTTCGGTCGTATACATATTTTTACTACAAAATATCGTATCGTGAGTTTCATTTGCTCCCTTTTTAAATGCTTTTGAAATATATATTTTTGGGACTGAGAATACATGTGATGCTTTTATAAATGTTTTACGAAATAGACACAAGTATTCGAAACTACATTTTGTGGTTGGATTATCGAAATCGAATATGCCCCTTTTTAGCTTCGTAGCCTAAGAATTAGGGAAATGGCCCCTAATTGACGCGAATCCTAAAGATAGATCTATGAACCTTGACACGTCCCATTCGGGTTACGAATGCTTTAGTACTTCGATTATCATATCTGATGAGAGTCCTGGAATGATGGGGATATTCTATATGCATCCTGTTAGTTTGGTTTTCAAACGTTCACCATATGAATGATTTTTAATTCGCGGATTACGCGTATTATTCTGCACTTGGGTTACGTGTACAATTAAATATCCGAAAATCTTGTGGTCTATTAAAATGATGAAAATGAATGATTATGATAAACTAATGAACTCACCAACCTTTTGGTTGACACTTGAAAGCATGTTTATTCTCAGGTATTAAAAAAATCTTCCGCTGTGCATTTGCTCATTTTAAAGATATTACTTGGAGTCATTCATGGTTTATTTAGGACAGTACCTCGCAATGGGACTAAATGTTGATGACTTCGTCCAGATGGATTAGGACGGGGTATCACAAGATATACTGTACACTTTTATGATCGGTGCAGATAACACAATGCGTACCATAAAGATAATGCCTCCACAACTTTAACGCAAACACTACTGCAACCATTTCTAAATCATGTGCTGGATAATTCTTTTCACTTGGTTTTAACTGTCGTGACGCATACGCAATTACACGATCTATTTGCATTAATACAGAGCCCAAACTGGATAAAAACGCGTTGCAATAAACAACGAAGTCATCGGATCCCTCGGGTAAGGCTAACACTGGCGCTTGACACAACAAACTTTTCAAAGTCTGAAACGCAGTTTCCTGTTCATCACCCCACTGAAAATACGCATCATTTCTAGTTAACTTTGTCAAAGAACTTGCAATCTTTGAAAAATCTTTAATAAACCTCGGTAGTAACCGGCCAATCCTAGAAAACTCTTGATTTCTATCTGATTCTTTGGTGAATTCCAATTCATCACAGCTTCAATTTTAGATGGATCCACTTTTATACCTTCTGCACAGATAATATGACCCAAAAATTGAACTTCACGTAACCAGAACTCACACTTTGAAAACTTTGCATACAATTGTTCACGTTTCAAAAGTTCCAACACTTGTCTTAAATGCTCAGCATGCTCGGATTCGGTTTTGGAGTACATTAAGATGTCATCAATGAACACGATAACAAATTTATCCAAAAACGGTTTACACACCCTATTCATGAGATCCATGAAAATTGCTGGAGCGTTGGTTAACCCAAACGGCATCACTAAGAACTCATAATGACCATAACGAGTACAAAATGCAGTCTTAGGAATGTCAGATTCAACAACACTAACCTGATGATATCCCGAACGTAGATCTATTTTCGAAAAGAACGAAGCTCCTTGAAGTTGATCGAATAAGTCATCTATCCTCGGAAGCAGATACTTATTCTTCATTGTTCTTTTATTTAGTTCACAATAATCTATACACATTCAGAGCGTACCATCTTTCTTTTTCACGAATAACACTGGTGCACCCCACGACGAAGAACTCGGACGAATGAACCCGTGGTCCAACAGTCCTTGAATTTGGTACATCATTTCACGAATTTCTGAAGGAGCTAATCTACACGGAGCTTTAGCGACCGGCGTATCCCCTGGTACTAACTCGATCTTATATTCAACTTCCCTAATCGGCGATAAGCCTGGCAATTCATCTGGGAACACTTCTGGATATTCAGACACCACAGGAATTTTGATGACCCGGGAATTTCCGACCAAATTTAAACTAAATCTTTATATGAATTCGACACGATAAGCAAAGTCTGTAATGATAAGTCTTGAAAACTTTGGAACAGTTTACATGAATGCATTTGCCCTTTAACTATTCCCGACGATTCACGAACATCGATGTATAAATAAATATGTAAGTATATATGTGTAAACAAATTCTATACATAGTTAATATTATATATATGGTAATTTATAAATATTAAAGATTCAATAAGTTATTGTATAATATATAATATATAATCATTTAATGTTACATAAACAATAAAATATAATATTGTAATTTCAAGTTAAAACATAGTGGTTATATTACCAATAATAACATCAGTACTATTAATACTATTAAGATTAAAAGTAAAATTCTTATTAGTATTAATAAACATATTATTATTATTATTGTTTCATTAGGACTGTTATTAGTAAAATTATAAAAATTATAAATTTTATGATGTCACAACTATTTATAGTTATTGTTAATATAATTGTTATTATGGATATTATTATTATTATTATTATTTTTATTATTATTATTAGTATTTTGTAATTTCTGTTTAATAATTTTATTATAGTTATTATTAGTACTTTATTATTAATAACATTATAAATATTTTAGTTTGTGAATTATATTTAATCAAATATATAAACAGTTTTAAATAAACACTTATAGATATATAAGATACTGATATATATTTATATAAATACATATATTAATATATAAAATCACGATGTCAGTTCCCATCTTTTTCAAACTGTATTAAACTTTGGATTTTGCCTCAAATTTGTTAGATATCTACATCAAATTGTCAATATCAAATTTCATTACAAATTCTGTGAGCAAGTGATATCACCTTTATTTTTATATTTGTTTTCTTGTACGAACGAATATAATGTGTTGACTACTTGGATAATAAAACAAATACATTGTTATGTAAATTTAGTTAACCCACTCCATTATTTCATCACCACAACCAAATATCAATTGAACTAGTTTCACCAATCGAAATTAAACAGAAAAAGGTATATCACAGCTTTCGTCTACTCTGTTCTTGAATTCCTTAATCAATAACCACCACCACTAGCTGCTATTAGTTTCGGGTACAACTAACCCATCACCGAACCATCACCAAACCCGAACACCTTACTATTCCTGTCCCATCGTGAACTCATTATCTTTTTGTCCAAGATCATCAAACAGCTGCCTATTACTCAACCACTTCTGTTACTGCAACAGGCTGCTGTAGCTGCCCTAATGCGTCTGTTTTCTGTCGAATCTCAAACCAAAACCCACATAAAAGTTATGATGAAAATGTATATGATAATCAACAAATACCACGAACCTCGATTATGATGGAACACCAACTGCAGCTGTATACTTTCAGGTTGAGACTGCTGCCCAAACTTTTTGATATCAATAAGTACCAAGAACACTATCGTGAATTAATGTTCGATTTTAATCTTCAACATAAACCAAGACCATTTATGAATTGTTTCTTTTCGATTGATATCTTTGCTGTCTAAATTTTCTACTATTGATGTTCCTCGTCCGAACTCCTCCATCAAAAATCGCCACTCTAAACCACTCCAACAACCCATTAAACCATCCCCTTCATCGAACCATCTTGTAGGCTGCTGCAACTCTGGTTCGTGAATCCGAGGCCAACCCTGCATTGTTCAGTTGTTTAATGTCGTCATATGTATTTTTACTACAAAATACAGTAGGCGAGTTTCATTACTCCCTTTTTATATATATTTTTGGGACAGAGAATTATGTATTTTTACTACAAAATACAGTAGGTGAGTTTCATTACTCCCTTTTTATATATTTTTTAGGACTGAGAATACATGCGCTGCTTTTATAAATGTTTTACGATATAGACACAAGTAATCGGAACTACATTCTATGGTTGAATTATCAAAGTCGAATATGCCCTTTTTTATTAAGTCTGGTAATCTAAGAATTAGGGAACATACACCCTAATTGACGCGAACTCTAAAGATAGATCTATCGGGCCCAACAAGCCCCATCCAAAGTACCGGATGCTTTAGTACTTCGAAATTTATATCATGTCCGAAGGAGGATCCTAGAATGATGGGGATATTCTTATATGCATATTGTGAATGTCGGTTACCAGGTGTTCAATCCATATGAATGATACTTTTGTCTCTATGCACGGGACGTATATTTATGAGAAATGGAAATATGAAATCTTGTGGTCTATTAAAATTATGAAATGACTATTTATGTTAAACTAATGAACTCACCAACCTTTTGGTTGACACTTGAAAGCATGTTTATTCTCAGGTACGAAGAAATCTTCTGCTGTGCATTTGCTCATTTTATAAATATTACTTGGAGTCATTCATAGCATATTTCAAAAGACGTTGCATTCGAGTCGTCGAGTTCATCAAGATTATTATCAAGTCAATTATAGTTGGATATATTATGAAATTGTATGCATACCTGTCAACTTTCGATGTAATGAAAGATTGTCTTTTCAAAAACGAATGCAATGTTTGTAAAATGTATCATATAGAGGTCAAGTACCTCGCGATGTAATCAACTGTTGTGAATCGTTTATAATCGATATGGACTTCATCCAGATGGATTAGGAAGGGTCTCTACAGGAATACTTGGATACTACTTTCTTTTCCTTCTTTACATCGATCACATAAGCTAAAAAAGAATCACATCCCTTGGCCAAAGATTTTTGAGCTTTCATCATCGACAATAATGGACAACGGAACCCACCGCGATCACCACGAGCTACTACCCGTTTCTCATCGGCCACCGAAAAAGAGATAAATTTCCTATCGCACTTAATACTGGCCTTATGGTCACTAAGCCAATTCATGCCTAACACTACATCAAAACTTGGTATAGGCATCACTAGGCAAGTCATAGGGAAAAGACTACCCTCTATGTCAATAGTAATTCCAGACACAAACTTTGTGACTGGAACAGTTCTACCGTCACCCACTTCGACACTTAAAGGTTCATTAATTACCCTCACAGGCACATTTAACTTAGCACAAAATGTAGTTGACACAAACGAGCGATTTGCTCCACAGTCAAATAATACACGAGTTGGCACAGAATTTACTAAGAACATACCGGTGATTGCATCGTCAGTAGCAGTGGCAGCGTCTACTGACATCTGAAAGGCTCTAGCTTCAGGTCGTGGAGGATTCTTGCGCTTCTGCCCCACAGAAGAAGCAGATGATCCCCCAGCTGACACAGCACGTACCCCTGACCCAGAACCCTCTCCGGAATAACTCTTTCTTGTAGCTGGACACTCTGCAGATCTGTGACCCTCTTTTGATAGTTCCAACACACATTATTCTTAAATGAACAATCTTGAGGCTCGTGTCCCACTATACCACAACGCAAACACCTTTTCGTTAATGTTGAACACTACCCACTATGTGAAGACTTACACATTTTACACCATGTCTTCTGAATGCTTGACACTGATCCACCTTGGCTAGATTGCCCTTTTGGCTTAAACCGACTTGATTTCTTTAATTGTTGGCTAGACTGACGTGCCGCTGGTTTCACTTGAGACACACTTTCAGTTTTCACACTTCTGGCCGCCTTAATATCACTTTCATTTATCTTTGCCAACATATGCGCTTGTGACAAAGTCGTAGTAAGTCTTGCAATCGTGCGATACTCAGGTCGCAAAATTTCTACAAATCGTTGCACTCTGGACTGTTCGTCAGGTATCCACTGATGCACGAACCTTAATTTGTCCATAAACTGCTCAAACACTTCATCGACTGTCATATCTTCAGTCATTGTCATTTGCATGAACTCTTACTTCAATTGATTGATATCAAATGCGGTGCAGTACTGCTCCTGGACCTTTACAGAAAATTGTTCCCATGTGACTTGATTGAGTTGCTCTTCAGACAACGGAGCAGTAATTGTATCCTACTAAACCATAGCTCAATTCTTTAACAGTCGGCTAGCATAAGTTACCCGTAATTCTGGTTCACATTGATAGGCTTTCAATGCCCGTTCCACTTCCCTTAACTAATTCATTGTCACAATCGGATCGCGATGACCCGAATACTCAGAGGGCTTGCAGTCCATAAACTACTTGAAGGTACACTTCTTCTTCTCCTTCACCACTTGCTGAAACATAAGAGTTTGAAATGGATTCGTTGTCGCGTACTGATATTGAAGAGGGTACTGGTATTGTTGAGAAGATTGATATGGCATTTGAGGTATAACTTGAGGCTGAGACTGGAATGGTTGAGAAGCACTACCCGATGGGCCAGATGTATACTGAGTACCAGTAAACCCTGGAGGTATCGGTGGATCATTAGCTTCAGACACCACAGCTGAATACCTGATGTAGGCCTCCAATTCCTTTACCTTTTCTCGAGTTTCCTGTAATTGACTTTCTAGCTAATGAACATATTCATCTAGATCACTTTCTGGACTATGTTCTACTGATGGCGCTCTAAATATTCCGGGTCTGGGAGTCACAGGGGGATTGTTATTTCTAGTCTGGTCAGCCATACCTGTCTGCAAATACATCATCTCATAAAAGGTTAGTTGATAACCTGTTAGCACCTATCACTAAACACAATTACCTAGGCACATATCTCTACATTCACTTATTCCCCACTTGGATGTTTGACACGACACATTCATAAGTTTGGGAGTAGGTCACATACACAGTGCACATACTGCCAAACCTAGGCTCTGATACCAACTTGTAACACCGTACTTTTTACATACACTTTTTTTTAAAGACACTCACAGCGGAAGACTAATTAATTTACATATCATATATTATTTACACAAAGTTTATTACAAAACACATCAGAGTGACACTGTGTTAAACATCTGCAGCTGCCCGACAAAACCCACCAAAAGCAGCTAATACACACATGCAGAGCAAAACACTGTGGGGGAATTAGCATAATGCTAAGTGAATGACAATATATAGGTGGACATCACTACATGCATCAAGAACAGCTTAAAGGCACTGGTCACTGATCACTTAAAGCCATACACAAGAGGACCGACAACCCATAGCTGATCAAGCTAGAATATACCGATAGTCCACACTACTGAGTCACTGGTATAGTCTTTCAGACGTGACGCACTCGTCATTCACACTATACCACTAATCAGTAACACATGGACCCAATACTATTACCCTAAATACACAAGGTAAATAGCATTGACCTCTTACGTCGCACAAAACACCTTGACGTTCACTGGGTATGCACATAATCACATATAGTCACTGTACCGGTCACAGACTCATTACACAGTCTAATTAAGCATGTCACATATCACTATACTTGTCATTGTATAATCACATCCATAAAGATAATCACACTCACCTGGAAGCACAAGTACTCAGTTGTCTTATATCACTGAGTCTTCTCCGTTCCTTTATTACCTGAGAATATCATATCTCAAGTTAGCACATATTCAATTAATAATATCATCAATTATACTCTAAACAACATCATATAGCCTAATATATCAATATATGACAAGTTTACATGGTTTCCCATTCAATTGCAACTATCACACGCGTGCAAAACGAGGCATACACGCTATCCCATCATTTTGACTCAAATTAAAATTTGATTCAGTGTTTTAAAAGTTCATCATTAGAAACTACACCTCATTACATTTACAACGGTAGTTTATTCATCAAAAACGGAATTACGGTTTGAAAGTTACGGCCAAAACAAGTTTTCCAAAAAACTGACAGACTGCAACCGCCTGATTACACCTGCAACCGCCCGGTTGCACCCAAAATGACCCGGATACACCCCGTAACCATACGGATGCATCCTACAACTGTACGGGAGCTGTTCATCAGCACCAGGTCGCTGTTTTCGCCATTTTGAGCTCCAAATCTCGTTTTTACACTTTTTGACTCTAAAAATCACTTAGAGAACATACATAACTCATATACAAACGTTTTCTAACATCAATTTGATATAAACAACACTTCAAATATAAGATTTGATTCAAAACCCCACTTTAACCCAAAAACTCATAAGAACTAAAAATTAGATTGATGTAACACTTGAAATCACTTGTTAAATACCTTATGATGTTACTGATATCACAAGACACGAATTCCAGTTAAAAAACGAGATCAAGAACACAAGATTTGGGTTAGCATTTTTGAGAATTTGGTACGTATGTGTGTGTTGTCAATTTTTCCAAAATGGAAATAAGAAAGAAGTAGAAACATATAAGGCAGGTGGGTTTCCTTCATGTGAGGGAAACCTACATTGTGTATGGTATTTATCAGTTATCTGGAATCAAAAATCTTTAATAACTTATTCATTTTAAGTCTAAATCACAAAAGGAAATATGTTCTGTGACCCTTGTCACAAAACACACATTATCCCATACACAATAATTATAAAATACATAATGTCACGACCCTACTTTTTAGGTATTTTTTACCGTTTATTATTTAACGTCCGTTAATTGTTATTCGTGCCACGTCAATTTTATGACCTATATTATTATTTTTGTAATAATATATTAATTATTAGGTGTTATGTGAATATTTGTATTCATATTTTAATTCGTACGTTTCTACGTGTCGTGGATTTCTATCCGGCGAATCTTTTCGGTTTTCAAACCAACGGTCAAACTTTTGGGATTTTTAAATCCAAATTATTTTAAATATGATATTTTAATGTCATATTATTATATATAGTGCTTATATATTTTATTCATCGCGTATTTGTTATCTCCCCGAAGAATTATCGTGTACTAGCGTTTTCGCGTTTCGGGCTTCGATCGGGCGTTCGGGCCACAAGCTACTTCACATTTAACAAAATTGGGCCATGGGGCCCACCCCCTTATACTAATTTGGCCGAACACTCCCAAGGGGAGGGAGTGTTGGCTCATTTGTTCCCATTTTGCATTTTTTTTTCATTTTCATTTCATCAAAACCTAATTCTACATTTTTCTCTCAACTCTCCCTCTCCTCTCCCTTTGTGGCACTCGCCACCAACACCAAACATCATCATCTTCATCGATTGTTGATCATTTCAAGAAGCTTTCAACATAATCGTGATCCTCTCATCATTCTCTACGCATTCATATCTCTTGATTATTGATTAGGGTATAAACTCTAATCCTAAATTTTTGATTTTTACTTAATTTTTCTATTTTTGATGATTATTATGATAGTATAGTGCTTGTGTGCTGTTGGATTATTGATTGTATGCATAGAATCACTCGTTATTACATGTTTTCGGTTTGTTTGATTTTGGACAGCGGACTAATTGATCATTTTAGTAAAATTAACTGATTTTTTTGTTAAATTAAAGTGTCTAGATGTGTTTCTCTCATCAAGACATTGATTTTAGACTCCGAATTCATGTTATTTCGATTCCCGGAACTTAAGTTATGATTAAAATGGTGTTTTCATGGAATTAAAATATAAAAACGAATGTGTTCAAGTTTGGTCCGACTTTGTGACCACTTTTGGAGTCTCTAGGGTGTACTAGTATGTTAGGATTGATGATTGGATGAATATTCATGTTCGGTTCATCGAAATTCGAGCCACGGATCACCTGGTATGACTAAAACAAGTTTTGATCGGATTAAAGTCCCAAGTTGAATTATGGCAGTCGGTCATGACTTAGGGACTGTTTTTGGGGTGCTCTTGAGTACACTAGTGTGTCGAGTGGTTTGTTTAGGCGAAAATATATATAAGACTCGCCGAAAACCGACGCCCGAGGCTCAAGTTATGACCCGGCGAACGTTTTAATTAAAACTTATGGTTATAACATCTAACTTATGATATAAATAATGATTTTCATTATTATTAAATTACTTATGACATAAAAGTAATTAATTTAATTTAAGACTTATGATATATATATATATATATATATATATATATATATATATATATATATATATATATATATATATATATATATATATTATATCATTTATTAATTACTTTATGATTTAATTAAACCGATGATTAATAATACTTTTATTATTAATGAAAAATACTTATGATAAGTATTAAACTTATGTTATGAGATTATTATTATAAGACTTATAATAAAGATTAAATAATTATTTAATTATTATATGGCTTAATTATTATTTAATTATCATTTAATTATTAAATACTTATGGTTTAATAATTATAGTTAAATACTTATGATATGATTAATAATTCATTATTAATTAATAATACTTATGATATGATTAAAAATTATTATTAATTAATAATACATATGTTATGACTAATATTTAATTAATAAATTAAATACTTATTTTATATTAATTATATCATTTAAACTTATGTTAACTTTATTAATTCAATTTAATTTAATTAAACTTATGTTATGACATAATTATACATATATGACTTTAAATAACATTATAACTTATATTATTATTATAACTTATACTTTGAAAATTAATGTTGACTATGTTTGACCAAGGTTGACTTTTGAGTTGACTTTCGGTTGACTTTGACTTTTAGTTGACTTTTGTTGACTTTCTAATTAAGGAAGCTTTCCTAACCTAAAAACTTTCTAAAAATAGAAACTTTCTAAATATGGAAGCTTTCTAAATATAGAAACTTTCCTAAAATAGACACTTCCCTAAAATAGAAACTTTCCTAAAATAGAAACTTTCAAAAAATAGAAAGTACGTATTTTTACGCTGTCCTTATCAAACCGAAGCATACTGAGTGTTGTTCTATGTCTACTTGCAACAAGTACTATAGCTATCATACTAAGACTTGACCTAAGTTAGTTATTTACATCGACCTGCTTTATTTATAGGTCGGCGTTGTGATCATTCTTGATCACTTTATCTTTGTGGTGCACGTTTTTCGTGTGGTTACTTCGTTTACGTTAAGGTGAGTTATAGTCCCGCTTTTCATACTATTTTAAAGTATTTTGGGATGTGATTACATGCATTTTGTTTTACATCTAGACACAAGTGGCAATTAAATTTAAATTATTCATTATGAGTTGAAAGAAAATATTCCTTAGTCTGGTAACTGTAATCACTGGTTTCTACCGGTGAACGTGAATCCTATGGATAGATCTATCGAGCTTGACAGCCCCATTTTGAGCTAGCCGCACTAGCAATTTATAATCAGAATGTATTAGTACTTCGTTATTATTTGAAGATACACCTGTTCAGTGTATATATTGTGTTTGGTACGGGTGTGGAAATGGTTAAGTGGTTATCAGGTGACTCATAGATAATGGAATAATATTTTATGTTTTCTAACATTTTAAATCTTGTGGTCTAAAGTTTATACGTTTATTTAAACCTATAATTCACTCAACATTTTTGTTGATAGTTTACTCGCATGTTTTCACAGGTACTTGATTATTTGGGCTTCCGCTGTGTTAGAGTATCTGCATGCATTTGGGCAGATTTTTATTAAACATTAAAACTTTGCATTCTCTTTGGAATTATTAAATTGTGGGTATTTGGTTGACAATGTTTTATGTCAACTTTGGTTATTTTAATATGTTGGGTTTGTTTAAACTACATATTTTGTTAGATTTCCTTTTTGAGAAACTTTTTGAATAAATAATGCAATGTTGTTTAATAAATTCATTTAAAGTTCGATCAAGCTGTGAGACCAAGTGACGGAGCCGTTAAGGGTACTTGACGGGGCCATCACAGTTGGTATCAGAGCTCTTGTTGTAGGGAACTAGGCGGTCATGATGTGGTCAACCCGTGGTTTTTAGGGTGCATTAGAGTCTAGTCTACAGCCCGGCCTTTCTTGCTATAGCATTATTATGCATTTCATTTTATATGAGGAATGATTATAAGTTATTGCTTATGATGATTTTGTTTTGTATGTGGTATGTGGTTTTGCTGTTTGCAGATGTCAGCTTCGAGCAACAGTTCCGTTCCTGCTCCTGTTTCCCCGTCTACCGCCTGTCGTCGTGCTCGGCAGCCTTGCATGAACGATCCGGTTAACTACTACATGGCTACCATTACTCACATGACCAGGGCGTACATGCTGGAGACTCGTATTGATGCGCTAAGTGACTGCATGCGTGTTTTACTGCATGTGGAGCGACTTGATGAGATTCAAGCTACTATGGATGGGTTTATTAGCTTAAGAATGGTATTGAGTTCGGAATTCGTAAGCGTAACCGTGAGGTGGACGCTAAGTTCGAGGCTCTTGAGAGCGTGGTTCGTGGTCTTAAGACGGAGTTGGAGGAGGAGAAGGGAAAGTTGAGGAAGTATGAGACTCCTGAAGAGCCTCATATCGGCCCAGCTTATCATACCCGCTCCAAGCAGATGTGATGTGATGTTCATGAGTGATTACTTTATTTCATAGACTTATTGTCCTTTTATACATTCATTTTTGGGTGATGTACGACGTTTTGTCGAGGATTTTGTTATGGGATATTTTCATTTATGTATGGATGGTTATTTCTTTTATAACATCTAATTATCATTATCATATTTTTATTATGATGTTGTGACTCTTGGCATGTTATATTATGCTTAATATAGTTCATGTATGTTAGGTGCTATGTATGTTGTATAATTTTTATCATAAAGTATGTATGCATGTGGTGGCTATTTCTATAACTATCATAACTTATTACTCATAGTGTTCATTGACTACTATTTTAATGGTTAATCTTTTCGTATTCGATCTATTCCTTTATAACACTGGTATTATTCTTAGTACTAACGGTTGTGTTATTCTGTTTTGAAGAGCATGCCGCCCCGTGAGTCCAACGAAGCTCGTATGCAACGCTTAATCACTGAAGGGATAGCAGCTGCTATGGTAGCTAATGCTAATGCTAATGCCAACAACCAGGTGGGATGCTCCCACAAGACTTCTATGGCTATTCATCCACAAGAATTTAGTGGCACCAAAGGACTCATTGGACTTACTTGTTGGTTTGAGAAGGTTGAGTCTATTTTTCGGGTTAGTAGAGTCCGTGATGCGGACAAGGTCAGTTTCGCCAGCTGCACTCTCAAAGACAGTGCTTTAACTTGGTGGAATAATTTGGTTAGCAGTTTGGGTAATGATGCTGCTTATGGTTTGTCTTGGAATGATTTAAAAGAGAGGATGATCACCCGTTATCGTCCCAGGGGTGAACTTAAGAAGTTGGAGACTGAGCTTAAGAACTTAAAGATGAAGGGCACCGATTTAGATGCCTATGAGCAAAGGTTCTTTGAATTGACGTTGTTGTGTCCAAATACTTATGCTGATGAGGACCGTAAGATTGAGGCTTATATTGATGGGTAATCTTAGCAGATTGAGAATGGGGTTGAGTCTAGTGAGCCCCAGACTATTGAAGCTGCCATGTCTATGGCGCACAAGCTTAATGATAAGATTTTGAGAAAAAGTAAAAAAGCTGCGACTGATGCCAGTGAGGAAGTTGTTAAAAAGGCTGATGATGGAAAAAGGAAGTGGGATAACAACCGCAACCAGAACCAAAGTCAGCAGAAGAAATAAAATACTTCTGGTTCGAATAACCGTAATCAGCGTATTTGTCCGAGGTGTTATAAGGCTCACGATGGTTATTGCTCAGTTACTTGTAAAAGGTGTTCCAAGCAGGAACACATTGCTAAAGATTGTAAGGTGATTATGTCGGATACTGCTACTCCTGCTGCTAGTGGTGGTAATAATGGTGGTAATGGTAATGGGAAACTGAAGAATGGTGGTAATCAGAAGTTTTGTTATGAATGTGGTAAACCTGGGTATTTTCGTGATACCTGCCCTAATAAGAAAACTACTGAGAACGCACGTGGAAGGGCATTCAACATTAATGCCAGGGATGCTGAGGAAGATCCAAAACTTGTTACTGGTACATTCTCGATCAACGACTTATCAGTTTATGTACTATTTGATTCAGGGGCTGATTTAAGTTTTGTGTCAAGTAAATTTAGTCCAAAAATCAAAACTCCGTTAACTCCTTTAGACAGAACTTATGTTGTAAAGGTAGCTAATGGTAAAGTGCTTACTGCTAAGACTGTGTATCGTAAGTGTAACATTAATCTGGCTGGTAGAGATTTTGAGGCAGATTTAATATCGATTGATCAAGGCAGTTTTGACGTTGTCATTAGTATGGATTGGTTGTCTGTGAATCGTGCTAAAATCGTGTGATATGAGAAAGCTATTCGTATTACTAGTGTGGTAGGAGAGCCGTTGATGGTTTTTGGGGATAAGAAATGCAGACAGTTAAATCTTATTAGCTGTTTGAAAGTTCATAAATATCTTCGCAAAGGCTGTCATGCTATACTAGCCCATTATGTTGATCTGCTCTTCTTCATCTTTGAACACTCTTGGACACAATAAACACAACTCTGTGAATCGTCGTTCGTATATGGTAATATCGAATCTTTGCGCTCGTAATTCTCTAAGCTCTGTTTTGAGCTTATTGACTTCATTTCTGGGACGGTACTGCTCATTCATCAAGTGTTTGAATGCTAACCACGGTAGTGTGTAAGCAGCATCTTGTTCCACCTGTTCGAGATAGGTGTTCTACCAGGTTAACGCAGTACCTGTGAAGGTATGTGTGGCGTACTTTACCTTGTCTTCTTCAGCACATTTGCTTATAGCAAACACAGATTCAACCTTCTCGGCCCAACGTTTCAGTCCGACTGGTCCTTCAGTCCTATCGAATTCCAGAGGCTTACAGGCAGTGAAAGCCTTGTAGGAGCATCCTACACGGTTTCCTATAGAGTTAACTCCACTGCTAGACCCTGAGTTATTGTTGCTGTTTTGCATTGCAGCCTGTACTGCGGCTATGTTTGCAGCAAGGAATGCACGAAAATCTTCTTCGCTCATATTCAAGTTCTGTCGAGTAGTCGGTGCCATTTCCTTCAAAAATAGCCAAAAGAGTTAAGTTAATCATATAGAATATTAGGAGTAGATAATAGTATTTCGTAGCATAATATGAACTTATTTATAAAAGACTTTTCTTCATATTAGCATTTAATAATTTTAGTTCGGGTAGTACCTACCCGTTAAAGTTCATACTTAATAGCTAGCGCAAAAATTAACTACTACTATCGAAATAATATTCTATCATGAAAAACTTAATTCATTAACATTTCACGCTTAAAATTTTGATACAATATTTTACAATCATACCATACCGCTATTTTACATATAGCATAAAAGTACAAGCACGTTATCATACATATATTACAAAACATGGTTGAGTAAATGACTTCAACTCTTTTATTCAGACTCACTTGTTTCTTCCTCCTCGGACTCAGTTCGTTTTGCTAATTTCCTAGGGATAAATGGTGATCCTCTAATACGAGCTGTCCTTTTTACAAATGGTCTAGAAAAACCTGGTGGCTTAGATGTTTCCGGGTTATAGTTAAAATTTAAGAAATACGGGTGTTTACGGTATATTCCGTCAGGGTATTTCATGTTAACATATAGTTTATCGGGTTTTGGATCTGGTTTCTCTATTTTAATAGATTTTCCCTTATCATTTTCCCTTTCTTTATTAAATTGGTCCGCGGTAATTTCTATTACTTCATCGGAATCCTCATCGGGATCCGATTCATCAGAAAATTGGTAGTTTTCCCAATATTTTTCCTCCTCAGCGGAGACACCATCGACCATTTTTAACTTTGGTCCATTAGTTGAAGATTTTCTTTTATTTAATGGTTTTTCTGTGATATTTATTATTTCCTCCTCCTAATCTTCTTCTTCCGGTTCTTCTTCTTCTTCCGTTTCCTCTTCTTCCGGTTCCTCTTCTTTCGGTTCCTCTTCTTCTGGTTCTTCTTCTTCTTCCGGAATTTGTGAATCTTCCCAAAATACATTCGACTCTTCATTGTTATTAGGTGAGTCGATGGGATTGGTACTAGAAGTAGACATATAATACACAATAGCAAACACGTTAAGAGATTAATATATCACATAATATTTACATGTTAAAAATATATAGTTTCCAACAAAAGTGCTAAGCAATCGTTTTTAAAGTAAACACGGTCGAAGTCCAGACTCACTAATGCATCCTAACAAACTCGATAAGACACACTAATACAAATTTTTGGTTCTCTAAGACCAACGCTCGGATACCAACTGAAATTTCCCATTCATATCGATTATAAACGTTTCATATTAATTGGTTTCGTTGCGAGGTTTTGACCTCTATATGAGACGTTTTTCAAAGACTGCATTCGATTTTTAAAACAAATCATAACCTTTATTTTATCGATAAAGGTTTAAAAATCATTATGAAGATTATCAAATAATGATAATCTAAAATATAGCGTTTACACATGACCATTACATAATGGTTTACAATAATATTACACAATAATTTAAGTCTCCAAATATAGTTTTTAAACAATATTACACAAGCATGCAGACTCCAATTCCTGTCTTTATTTATCATGCAACAGCGGAAGCTCTTAACAATCACCTGAGAATAAACATGCTTAAAACGTCAACAAAAATGTTGGTGAGTTATAGGTTTAACCTATACATTTATCAAATCGTAATAATAGACCACAAGATTTCATTTTTCATAAACATCCATCTCATATCAGGCATTTTGCAAAAACTGCATAGAGATAAAAAATCATTCATATGGTGAACACCTGGTAACCGACATTAACAAAATGCATCTAAAATATCCCCATCATTCTGGGACTCTCATCGGACATGATAAAATCGAAGTACTAAAGCATCCGTAACCCGGATGGGGTTTGTTAGGTCCAATAGATCTATCTTTAGGATTCGCGTCAATTGGGGTTGTGTTCCCTAATTCTTAGATTACCAGACTAAAAAGGTTGATATTCGGTAATAATAATTCAACCAGAGAATGTAGTTTCGCATACTTGTGTCTATTTTGTAAAACATTTATAAAACTGCATGTATTCTCATCCCGAAAATATTAGATTTTAAAAGTGGGACTATAACTCACTTTCACAGATTATCAATTCGTCGGGAATTAGACTTGACCACGGGTCGATTCACGAACCAATAACAAATATATACATATATATCAAAGTATGATCGAAATATATTCACAACATTTTTTTATTACGTGTTGACGCTTTAAGTTGTTAAGTTAGTAGTCCACAATTAGTAGTCCACAGTTAGTAGTACATAAATAAATTAACATATGCATATTATCTTGAATCAATCCACGACCCATTGTATACATGTCTCAGACTCGATCACAACTCAAGGTATATATATTATTTTAGAATCAACCTCGACCCTTTATATGCTAACTCGAGCATTACCGCATATAGAGTGCCTTATAAGTTATTCCAAATAATATATATAGATGATGTCAATATGATATGTCATAACATTGTATACGTGTCTATGGTCTATCAAGGTATATATATAATATAGGATAAGTTAGTTAGTATATGGTTAGTATAGTTTTGTTATAATATTTTTCGTAGCTAAAATTAGTAAATATAACCAATTTTGTTTTACCCATAATTTCTTCGTTACAAATCCGTTTTTAGTGAATCAAATGGATATGATTTCGTATCGAACCAAACATTAATAATCTAAACATAAAAAGTATAGGTTTATAGTCAGAAATACATGTTATAAGTCGTTTTTGAAAGAGATAGTCATTTCCATCGAAAGAACGACATCTTGATGACCATTTTGAAAAACATACTTCCACTTTGAGTTTAACCATGATTTTTGGATATAATTTCATGTTTATAAGAAATATCATTTTCTCAGAAGAAAAACTTTTAAATCAAAGGTTATCATAGTTTTTAATTATCCAACCCAAAACAGCCCCCTGGTTTAACTACGACGGCGTATGTCCGGTTTTACGGTGTTCTTCGTATTTCCAAGTTTTAAATCATTAAGTTAGCATATCATATAGATATAGAACATATGTTTAGTTGATTTTAAAAGTTAAGTTAGAAGGATTAACTTTATTTGCGAACAAGTTTAGAATTCACTAAACTATGTTCTAGTGATTACGAGTTATATTCTTCGAATAAGATAGTTATATATATATATATATATATATATATATATATATATATATATATATATATATATATATATATATATATATATATATATATATATATATATATATATATATGAATCTAACAAGGTTATGGACACCATTACTACCTCAAGTATAGTAGGTAAACCTACTAGAAATGATGAAAAAATAACTTGAGCTTCAAAGGATCTTTGATAGCTTGGAAGTTCTTGAAGTATAATCATGACACGAAAACAAGTTCAAGTAAGATTACTACTTGAATTAAGATATTTATAGTTATAGAAATCGAATCAAAGTTTGAATAAGATAACCTACTGTAAATAACAAAAGTTTCTTGATCTTAGATGATTGCTTGGAATGAATTAGAAAGCTTGGAAGTAGACTTGCAAACTTGAAGGTGTTCTTGAAGTGTTCTTGAGTAGTTGTTTTGAAGGTTGATTTATGTTAGGATTTTTAAGCTAGATTGATGTAGATTTTGATGAAGATGATGAAGAACACTTAGAACATCGAGAGAGAATTTGAGAGAGATGTGTTTGATGCATGGAAGTTGCAAAATGAAAGTGTTGGTGGTGATGAAAGTTCACGTGAACTAGGGTGTCCATATATGGTCACCTTAGTTTGTATTTTTGTTAGATATTTCATGCTAGTTGCCAAATGACGGTTCCTACATGTTTGATGACTCATTAAGGGATGCTAAGAGCTAATCATTGAAGTGTATATACCAATAGTATGTACATCTAGGAGCTGGGTATAATACGAGTACGAATACTGAATGAGTACGAGCAGAATTGTTGATGAAAATGAATGAGAATGCAATTGTAACCAACTTTGATAAGTATGAGTATTTTGATATGTGTCTTGAAGTCTTCCAAAAGTGTATCAATACATCTTAATACACTACATGTATATACATTTTAACTGAGTCGTTAAGTCATCGTTAGTCGTTACACGTAAGTGTTGTTTTGAAACCTTTAAGTTAACGATCTTGTTAAATGTAATTAATCCATTGTTATAATACTTAATGAGATGTTAAATTGTTATGTTAACATGATAACATGGTGTATTAATATATTTTAATATGATATATAAATAGTAAGACATTATTACAACGATAATCGTTACGTATAGATATAGTTTTGAATTCCTTAAGTTAGTAGTCTTGTTTTATGTATATAGTTTATTGTTAATATACATAATGAGATACTTAAATATCATTTCATCATGTTAAACATATTTATGTGTCCATATATATATTATCATGTCATATACAAGTTATAGCGTTCGTGAATCATCGGACAAACTGGGTGGTCAAACGTTAACACAAAATCCGTTTCAATTAAACAAGTCTTAACAAGTTTGATTGCTTAACATGTTGGAAACATTTATTCATGTAAATATTAATCTCATATAATATATAATCATGGAAAAGTTCGGGTCACTACATTTGTTATATTAATTATATCATTTAAACTTATGTTAACTTTATTAATTCAATTTAATTTAATTAAACTTATGTTATGACATAATTATACATATATGACTTCAAATAACATTATAACTTATATTATTATTATAACTTATACTTTAAAAATTAATGTTGACTATGTTTGACCAAGGTTGACTTTTGAGTTGACTTTCGGTTTACTTTGACTTTTAGTTGACTTTTGTTAACTTTCTAATTAAGAAAACTTTCCTAACTTAAAAACTTTCTAAAAATAGAAACTTTCTAAATATGGAAGCTTTCTAAATATAGTAACTTTCCCAAAATAGAAACTTCCCTAAAATAGAAACTTTCCCAAAATAGAAACTTTCTAAAAATAGAAAGTACGTGTTTTTACGTTGTCCTGATCAAACCGAAGCATACTGAGTGTTGTTCTATGTCTACTTGCAACAAGTACTATAGCTATCATACTAAGACTTGACCTAAGTTAGTTATTTACATCAGACCTAAGTTAGTTATTTACATCGACCTGCTTTATTTATAGGTCGGCGTTGTGATCATTCTTGATCACTTTATCTTTGCGGTGCACGTTTTTCGTGTGGTTACTTCGTTTACGTTAAGGTGAGTTATAGTCCCGCTTTTCATACTATTTTAAAGTATTTTGGGATGTGATTACATGCATTTTTTTTACATCTAGACACAAGTGGCAATTAAATTTAAATTATTCATTATGAGTTGAACGAAAATATTTCCTAGTCTGGTAACTGTAATTACTGGTTTCTACCGGTGAACGCGAATCCTATGGATAGATCTATCGGGCTTGACAGCCCCATTTTGAGCTAGTCGCGCTAGCAATTTATAATCGGAATGTATTAGTACTTCGTTATTATTTGAAGATACACCTATTCGGTGTATATATTGTGTTTGGTACGGGTATGGAAATGGTTAAGTGGTTACCATGTGACTCATAGATAATGGAATAATATTTTATGTTTTCTAACATTTTAAATCTTGTGGTCTAAAGTTTATACGTTTATTTAAACCTATAATTCACTCAACATTTTTGTTGACAGTTTACTCGCATGTTTTCACAGGTACTTGATTATTTGGGCTTCTGCTGTGTTAGAGTGTCTGCATGCATTTGGGCAGATTTTTATTAAACATTAAAACTTTGCATTCTCTTTGGAATTATTAAATTGTGGGTATTTGGTTGACAATGTTTTATGTCAACTTTGGTTATTTTAATATGTTGGGTTTGTTTAAACTATATATTTTGGTAGATTTCCTTTTTGGTAAACTTTTTGAATAAAGAATGCAATGTTGTTTAATAAATTCATTTAAAGTTCGATCAAGCTGTGGGACCAAGTGACGGAGCCGTTAAGGGTACTTGACTGGGCCATCACACATAATTATTAAAATCGCTATTTAGCACAGAAGGATAAATAAGTCATTGCCACTAGGCCCGAAGCTAGGCTGTTACATATACGATTTTCATCTTTTAAATTTTTTGAATATTTCATCTCCATAATAGGCGATCTTTTTTCGGGAGGTGGATTAGGTAATATTACTCGTAATGTGATATCTTTGTTCTAGGGTTATCTGTTTCTATTTTTCTTTCGTTATACCCAATAGTATTCAGCTATGTGGGTTTTTGGTTATGTACATTTTAAACTATCCATTTATTTGCATTTATCATTTTTATTTTTTAGTATTGCACTTAGTAGTATGAATATCATCTCCAAACTCTTTGATCTCGAGCTCAGTGAAATTGATGTATTTCTAACACTGTTAATATATCATAAAATTGAAGTACTTATTGTCTTTATTTGGGGCTAATTTTTTTTTATTTTTCTCTGTTTTGGCTACAGGTAAAGAAGGGAATGTAGGTTACTTTTAGAGCTATTTTTTTGCTTTAGATGATGGAAAAGGTACCTACATTAGGCTATTTTATGAAATTTTTGGTGATCTTTTCGGTTAATGATTGTGTTTCTTAATGTTCTATAGCTGATTGTTTTCAACTAATATGTGTATTATCTTTATGAAAATCTGTTTGATTACTTTCCGAGTTAATCATGTGTGTTTTGGTGCCTTATCACTGAGCAAAAAGTTGGTTGTCGGACAATTTTTATTTGTTGATAACAACAAATTGGTTTAATTCACGTTTGCGGCGTAGTGTATCTAAGGTAATGTTTGCTTATTGTGTATGATGTTCGTGCAATTTTTTTCCCAGTTTTTCACTTGTTTGAAGGTAACTTCAGGTTTTATTTTTTAGACAATAGATGTTGTTTCAAGTGATTTATCTGTCTGCATTCCGTGGTTGACTGACGTGAGGTGAAAACTTCAACCCACAATTGACCAGTTTGCGTTGTAGTGTATTTCAAATGGGTCATCAAATAAAAAGATGCCAACTACAAAGGGGAATGATTCTCACAATTGATCAATTTACGTTGTACTTTTCTTCGAATGGGTAAACAAAAGAAGCAGCTACAAGTAAAAAAAAAAGGTATGAATTTGTGTTTAAGTGGCTTTAGTTAATAGTCAAATGGTTTTTAATGCACGTGTTATTACATTTCAGGTGGACAAAAATGCAATTTATATTTAGATAAATATTGACAAAGCCTCATATATAGGTATGTATGTGTGTTATCTATAGTTGGTTGCTCAGTGGAAAATGGTGACCCATTTGGGCTAAATGTTAGATAACCTGACTACAAGAAGGGTGTTTTTTTAGTACTTGATTACCATTGTGTCTGTTTTAGCAACGATCAATGTGAAAACGCTTATCAAAATACTTAGGTCATTAAAACCAAGGAGTTGTAGTGTAAAATCTGACTACTGAGATATCGTATCCACATCATATGTAAGAACATTTTTACCTATTTGTTTGTTTGATTGCGTTTGATTTCATGACTGTTACATAGGTGTGTTGGTTGCATATTATCTTAGTTGTATTTGGAAAGGTGGCTACATCCATTTGGTTTACAGCGTGTTATATTTGGAAAGGTGGTCAAGCAGGTTTGGGTCAGAATGGCAGTTCTTTATGTGGGTTGCGTCACATTTACCTAGACTAATTTTGTCTGAAGTTATTGGACATTTTATAAATACTTGGCTTGTGTAAGATAATTATGAAAGTTACTTTAGTTCTATATTACTTACAGAAATTCTAATCGTAACATAATTTAAGGTGTTTTATGCATTAAATTACATGATGTCCTTTGGGTAAATTCGCTACCTTTAAGCTATTGCTATTATAGTTCGTTTGACACATTAGAGATCAAACGTAACCCATATTGATCCAATAAAGTAAACGGGTTGAAATTTTCACCTCTACTCTTGGTATATAAGTTCTGTAACCGTTCTACAAGATCATTACTTTTGGTGTTGTAGCTCTATTAAAGCAATAACAACATGTTGGAAAAAGGGAAAGATAAAAAGTGCTCCTGCAGGTGAGGAAGTTGTGGCATCGTTGCTTGAAGGAAACGGGAAATTTAAGGTTTGTTTAAAAAAAATTCATACATAAAAATGTTAAATAAGTTAGTCAAATGGTTAGTCTTTAAGCGGGGTTTCTAGGACAAACCTTAGGTCATTAAACAGTCAAATGTATAATTTGATTGTGATGTTGGTCGCTAAGTTTAAAGAGAAATGGAATGATAAAATAGAAAGGTTTAACTAATGTAACTCACTTTTATAGGTGTTACAAATTATATTTTTTTACTCAGTTGAACTTTACTTATTAATGTTTGTATTATACTTAATTTATATATATGATATTTTGTTTAACTACATTCTCTCCTTTCATTTATTTATTATACATAACTTGTGTCGATTTTTTACTTGAACTAATACATAATTTATGATATTTGATAATTTTATTGACGAAACTCGTGAATTCGCGGGTCTTAAGCTAGTTTTACATCTGTAATATTAAAGCTTAAATTTAGTTTAACAAAAAATGTTCAAAAAGTTATCTATATGAAAAATAAGACTGTAACGTCTCATTCCAAAACTGAACAGACAGATTTTAAGGATTAACAAATTAATGCAAATAACACCCAATTAAAACCAACCTTTTAAAAAATTTTAGTCACTTTTATTTATGTATTTATTTACTTACAGTACATTTTAAATTTTATATAAATTTAAACAAACACATAACTATCAAATCAAAATACTATCCCTACTAAGTGGGACCCATGATAGAGAAATAGAGATCCAGATACAAAGACATTGAGGGGCCATCAGCTCTAATTCTGATACTGTCGTTAGTAATAAATTTAAATTTTTAAAAAAATAAACAAAAAAAAAATATATACTCATACATATATTTATATTTATCATATGCATATGTGCCCTTTCATTTATCTCCATCCACAAGATTCTCTGTACACAGACACTTACACAATTAGGATTCCTATTTTCTTAATAAACCCTAGATCTCTAATTACCTTCACATTTCATTTTCTTCATATTAATATATTCTTGTAAGTTTATATATGTTCTTATTTTGCCTTAAAATTTGTTCCCTCATCGATTTCTCCGTTTTCTTATTCCCAATACATATACATATACATTACGTACAGATATATGTATATACTGCATCTTATCTTATCCGTTTAATTAATTCAATCTGCTGTAAGTTTTAATTTTTTAATGCAAATATGTGTGAAGTATTTTAGTTTTGAGTTTGAATGATTCAATGCTTATAGGTGATTTATAATGGTTTTGATTTATGTGATTTTAATATTGTGATAAATGTTGTGAATTGAATAATATACTGAGTATTTAGTTTGATTGTGTGCATATTGATTAATGATCTGAATTTGCTTTTAGTATAAAGAATGATATGTTGCTATCTGTTATGAACTATATTATTATATGATTTGGAATAGATAGATGTAATGATAGTGATTTAAATCTGGTTAATTTGTAAATTTGTAGCTGAATCTGGTAGGTAGTTCATAGCTGTTAGAATGAACAGGGTTTGGGATCGGGTTAGTTAATTGCGGGTGTGTTTGCAACGACGGGCTGAAGCAGTGACTCGAGTTGGAGTTTGTGGTACATCACAAATCTTTTTTTTTTTTTTTTTTTAAAGTCACATTTTGGATTTGTTACCAAACGAAGCTTATGGGTTGGGGCTTATTTAAAGTAGAAACTCAAGTCCTTAAAAGCCCTCAAAAGCCCCTTGCCAAACACACCTGATCGTTATACTTAGATGCAATCGATTGTGATTCTAAGTTACAATGTAGTAATAATCATTTGAAAAGTGTAGTATTTAAGTGCTACATATACTGTTGGAGTGACTCATGATGTCAAATTTTGTCTTGCTTGTTAGTTCTAATAGTGTTAAAAGACGTGAAGTGGTTGCACGAGTTGTGACTTTATAGTGCTTAATCGGCTTACCTGCAATGCAATTAAGCTGAACTGCTGAAGTCATAAAGGGTTATTTGAATATATATTAAAAAATGTGAATGGTCATGTTTTGTTAGCTTTTAAGAACTGAATATGGTACGATGTTAGTTCAATTATAACTGTAGTATGTTTGGTCCATTGATACAATCATCAAGTAAACTTTTGAGCTGTGCTAGTATTCTTTTTTGCAATTATGATGATGATAGAGGACTAAAAAGGTGATCTGACTAATTTTTCTTTGCATTGGTCCCCTTGCAGGATTCATTACCCACTTCTTTTATGCCGAAAAGATAATAAGGTTATGTTCAGACCTGAGGCATGTGAAATTTTAATACGGTTATATAATTATTGAGTAGAGGAAATTTTAATTATAGATGGGTTCGTTGTATGGTACTCATGAGATTGTTGAGCTGAAAGATGAACCTAATTTCAGTGATGCTTTAGATGACAAAGCGAAAAAACCACCTGTTGGGTGCAGTAGATATATGGAAGATGATATCAATAAACTATTTGAAGCGATTAATATCAGAACGTCGTTTAATGGTTCAAGTTGCTCGGATGATACAGGTGGGGCCACACCAAGGAAAAACCCGTCCAAAAAACCAATGAGGATGAGTTTATCATCTTCATCTGGAATCGGGTCTTCTGATTCTGTGTCTATAAAGAAAGCTTTAAGAGGATTATGCATCGCTCAAGCTTCAGAAATGGCTGCTATACGAAGGTCATCGATGCCTTATAGCAGTAGCGCACAGTCAACCCCTAGAATGTATATTGAGAAGTCAATAAAGAACGTGGGACCCCCAGTTCAGCTAAAGGAGATTTTACTTTCTCCAGAGTCTGAAAGTCAATGGTCAAACGAAATAGTGCAAGAGAAGAAGGATATATCTATACCTTCGACACCTACGGGTATTCATCCAGAAGGTTCATTGGAGTCGGTTAATTCTGAAGTTGTTGTAGTAAATAATCGTGATCATAAGAATAATACTACACCAACAAAGTCAACCGCAAAGTCTCGTTATAGAGGAAGGTCAATGAGAACATCCCCTCGTGCTATCAAGACAGTAATTCGGACCAAGAATATCGTGAAGAAAAAGTCAAGACAAGAGTTGACTACAGCATCTGTTCCAGCGAATGCTAAATCGGGTCCGGATACGAGTCATCCAATTTGTCAAAAATGCCACTGTGCTATAAAAGATGCAAAAGACGAGCCCGATAAAGACATTGCATCACCTGTTTCTAGTAAAGATAAGGGTAGTCAAAGAAAAGTCAACACTTTGACTAGCTATGGTAAAACCATATCCTTATTACACAATAAGAACTCTAAATATGGAGATAAAGGGGAGTTCACTCAAAGTTCAAATAGCAGCAGTATTTGTGAATACAGTAGTAGTACGAGTATTAGCGAAGAGAGAAATCTCAGCGGGTGCATTGTTATCAACCGGCCCCATATGTCGAAAGACATCAGATGGCAAGCGATTAATCATACGATGAACCAATACGGGTTTCTTGGTTTGAAACATTTTAATCTGTTGAAGAAGCTTGGTTGTGGAGATATTGGTACTGTTTATCTTGCTGAATTGGTTGGCACAAATTTCCCGTTTGCTATCAAAGTCATGGATAACGAGTTTTTAGAAAGGCGGCAAAAGATGCCGAGAGCCCATATGGAAAGGGAGATTTTGAGCATGTTGGATCATCCATTTCTCCCGACACTTTATGCTCATTTTGTATCCGAGAACTTATCTTGTCTCGTTATGGAATATTGCCCAGGTGGTGATCTGCATGTTCTTAGACAGAAGCAACCTGCCCGATTTTTTCATGAACAAGCAGCTCGGTAAAGTCAAAAACTTCCCATTTATTTATAAAGTATGTATTGTTTGGTTTATTTATCACTATTGGGTGAAAGGAAACTAGGTTAAAGGAAATGGGCCAAACGGTTCAAAATTCACGTAGCGTAGATTTCCTACTTATAAACCCTTTCAAATCTTGTCATATTTATCCCTAATGTGTGAAAGGGAAAAGTAGCTCAAAGGAAATGGGTCAAATGGGCCAAACAGGTCTCAAAATTCACGTAGTGTAGATTTCTTTCTCATAAACCTTTCTAAATCATGTTATTGAACGAGCTAGATTGTTTTTGTAATAACATAAGTTTGAAACATATTTGCAATACTTCGGGATAAAGTTTTCAGGTCCAACCTGGACCCAAACTTGTTCCAATGAATTTATGAACATTTGAAAAATAGACATTTAAAGAAACTTATATTTATTTATATTTTTAAGATTTAACTAACCAGTACAATTCGTGTACGCAGATTTTATGTTGCGGAAGTTCTTCTTGCACTGGAATACTTGCATATGCTTGGCATTGTCTACCGAGACTTAAAACCCGAAAACATTCTAGTTCGAGAAGATGGTCACATAATGGTCACTGATTTTGACCTTTCACTTCGTTGTTCAGTGAACCCAATTCTCTTGCATTCACCTTCAACAGGCGCACATGAGCCACCTAGAATGTCTGGACCATGTGCTGGTTCCAACTGCATAGACCCGTTCTGTATCAAACCCTCCTGTCAAGTCTCTTGCTTCAGACCCCGAATCTTACCCGCTCCAAAAAGCAGGAAAGCAAAACTCAACCTAGCCATACTAAACCGCTCATTACCACAACTTGTGGCTGAACCAACAGAAGCGCGGTCCAATTCATTTGTTGGGACCCACGAGTATTTAGCTCCGGAGATCATCAAAGGAGTAGGGCACGGTAGTGCAGTCGATTGGTGGACTTTTGGCGTGTTTCTTTACGAGCTTTTATACGGGAAAACACCTTTTAAAGGTCCAGGAAACGATGAGACGTTAGCTAATGTAGTTTTGGAAAGCCTTAGGTTTCCTGAAACGCCCCTCGTCAGTTTTCACGCTCGGGATTTGATTAAATCGTTGTTAGTTAAAGAGCCTGAAAGCCGTTTGGGTTCAAGGAGAGGGGCGGCTGAAATCAAACAACATCCGTTTTTCGATGGGTTGAATTGGGCGTTGATACGATGTGCATCTCCACCTGAATTGCCTGAACCGTATGATGTCACTCTTTCGAAAGCTGCGTCATTAGAGAAAGCTAAGAAGTATTTGGATTACACCGAGGCTTCTGATGGACACGTGGAGTTCGAGTTATTTTAGTAAAATCGACGATATTTATATTTATCTCTTTGGTGTATAGCAAATCGAATAAGCCATCGGCCCAAAAACGAGCAATATTAAAGATGCTGTTTTTCAGCTAATGGTGGTGGCAATTGAAGATCTGGATGTGGAAGATGAAGATGGTGGCTGTATTCGGCCGCATTGGTGATGTGGCTTGAATGTTGATAGGAGAAATATGAGTAGTTCGTGGCCCGAGTTTTGGAATGTTTAATCGGGGCAGTTGTACAAGTTATTGGTTATTAATGAAATTTCGAAATATTTGCAGGATGTGTTTGAGAGTTTTTGGGTCATTTTCAGTTGAGCATTATTTGTTGTTGTTGTTGTTGTTGTTTTAGTTGAGCATTATTTGCTTGCTTATTTTCAGTGGTCAAATTCGACCATTTCCACCTGTTCATTTGCGTTTTGAATGTGATTATTTGATTATCACGTTTTCAAAACGTAAATAATTAAAAAATAGTGTTTGGCAAACTAAAGTTTAGAATCAATTAATTGGATTTGAAGATCTCAAAACGTGAAAAATGAAAAAGTTCTTTCTTTTTCTTTTGATTTTTCCCCCTAATAACTTTTAATTTACCAAATAATCTGATTTGACAAACACTTAAGAGGTTGATTATTAGATTATTACGTTATAAAGCAGCATAATCAAATCCAAACACCACTAATAATAAATACGTTTTGCTACAACTGATTATTTGATTATGATTATTTAAATCGCATAATCAATTTTCAAAACGCAAATCCAAACACCCCTTTAATGTACGTGTACATTTTTTTGTGGCAAAGAAAATAGTTTATATTAACTAGAAACACAACCAACATACAACAAGATCAGGAATAAAATAACAATCCCAAACTACTGAAAAAACAAAGAGGCTAGCACTGCCACATATGTATTCTGTATGCATAAAATAAGAGAATCCAATGAAAAACCATTTTATATTATAAATATTAAATATATAAATATTATACATATACATAAATATTATACATATACCTGATAGACAAAAGTTATGAATAGTAATTAGGGGTATTTTTGACTTTTCACCTTTTTTTTCCCTTAAATTTTAACTAAATTTCATTTCACCAAAGCCCCCCAAACTTTTGTCAAAAATTCAAATCCACCCAAATATTCAACGAGTCATATTTTCTCGCTTGCAACGAGTTAAATTTTTCCGACACCATCGTTAAACTCGAAATAATTTTAGGAACACAATGTGACTAACTATACCCAATACGGACGCTTTTTTAAAAAACGCTAAATATTTGGGTTACTTTTCATACACGTTGATTTTGCGTTAGATTTTTAAAAGTCGACAATTTAATAGCGAAACGCGGAGATGCACATATATTGTTAATTTAAAATAACATTTAAATCTTTCAAGGGTTATACCTTTTAGTTCGACTCGGGTTGCGGTTCAACGACATCATCGTTAGCCACAAAATAATTTTACAAACTAAACGCAATAAAATACATTGATAACCGAACCCCCGGCGCGAAGCGAGGGTTCGAAAACTAGTTGATACTAAATTAGTATAAGTACTTCTTGACAGTAATAAAACAATAAAGATTGAGATATAGACTATAAAGGAAGTGAATTGATATTTTCACTATTAAAATCATATGTTAGGTACCAACGAGCTTTTAATTGAGTTTATAAGTTTACTCATTGGCTCATGTGTATCGTGTGATAAATAATCGCGAATGTGATTAATTTTATTTTGGGTGATGCTGAACTGTCGCTAAAAAAATATTTTTCGTTAGGTAGTTATAGAAAAAAATTGTTAATGTAAATATGTAATGGATTTATGAATTTTGATGGTATAATTTTCGTACTGTAACATTTTGGTAGAAACTCAACATCATTAAAAACGGGTCTTGGTTGGGCAAGATGGGTCAGCCCGTTAATACGATCCGTATCAAAATGAGGTTATGAAATACGGAGTAAAAAATACTACGTAACTAACTGTCGTTCTGTACACTCTCCAGCAGCTCCGATCTTGTTAGCATTAGCCGTTAACATCTCCGGTGTCTCTACTTGTCGGAACGGCCACTATCGCAGCTCCGGCGACACCTACTCCGGTTCAGGTTCTTTATCTCTGCTTCCTGCAATTTCTCTCCACAGTAATTCTTAACCTCTTTATACTTCCAAAATTTTTAACTACTAATGCATCAATCAAACGTTGATCAATAATTATTTTAATATATTATTTTGTTATTATTAACGTCTGTGTATTAGATCCTAGCTATCTTAATCTCAGTTTTTTGTTACTGTTTCCGCTTAATTTAAAATTAGATTGCTGAAAACCCTAATTTTGAACTCGGAAACCTTAAGTTGTTTTACCTTCGTTAATTAACCGTGGATTAAGTTTTTTGCTACATTTTTAGATAATAAATTTTTTATTCCTAACATCTAAATTATAACCTTTCTGTTTTATTTTTTTGTCAATGCTGAAAAGTACAAACCCTAAGTAGATAAGCTGCTTTGATATACCTTTTAGGTTATAGTTTTAATTTATGTTATTTTTTTAATTGTGATTATCCGAAAGATGCCGAAAGTGAAGACGAATCGCGTCAAATACCCGGAGGGCTGGGAACTCGTAGAACCTACTCTTCGTGAATTGCAGGCAAAGATGAGAGAAGGTTTGTATGTTTAAATATTTGATGTCACATTGAATATAAAACTGCTATATATTTATCACAAGTTTTAAAATGGAAATGGTATGAATAGTAATGTAGTATTCTCGTATTTCTGATATGGTCATTGTAATATGAGAACAGTTAAAAAAAGATAGGTTGGTGTTTGATTGGATCAACATAAAAATATGCTCGAATGTATATTATATTGTGATGGTTAATAGTGTTATATGGATTATTAAAATTAAAAGGATAAACTAGATAGATTGAGTGCTTATATTCTCTTTTTTAATTACACAGCTGAGAATGATTCACATGATGGCAAGCGAAAATGTGAGGCCCTGTGGCCAATATTCAAAATTGCACACCAGCAGAGTCGATATGTCTTTGATCTGTACCACCGCAGGAATGAAATTTCTCCAGAATTGTATGAATTCTGCTTGGATCAAGGGTATGCTGACCGTAATCTCATCGCCAAATGGAAGAAGGTAAGTTTTTTATTTATTTATTATTATTTAGGTATTCTTGACATTTCATGACTTCATGCATTATACCCTGCTTTCAGAAAATCTTTATTTTGCCTCCAGTCTTTGATAATGTTATATTTGTATAATTATAGTATCTCACTAGGTGTTGTTGAACGAATGAAGTATATAGCTTATATAGGTGGCAATTTTAACCTTTTTGCTTGTGCATGGATGAAATCAGGACTATGTTTTTGTAACTGAGGTAGTAATTTGTCGGGTGAGTAAAAGATAGTAAATATGTTAAATGGGTCATGGGTCAAACAGGTCAAAAGAGCTGAAAGTCTTCCGATGTGCAGCTTTTTGATACTTGGCAGTTTATTGACAAAAACTAGATCATTATTGGAATTCTATAATTGTGCACTATACATAAACTGCCTCTTATTACATAACCGGATTTTTTCCACCTCTACTTATCGTGAACAGATGTGTTTGTTAACATACATTTGACCATGTGTTCTGATGGTTGACGATTTAATTTCAGCCTGGATATGAACAACTTTGCTGTTTAAGATGCATGCAACCACGTGATCACAACTTTCAGACAACGTGTGTTTGTCGAGTGCCCAAGCACCTTAGAGAGGAAAGTGTAATAGAGTGTGTACATTGTGGTTGCAAGGGCTGTGCTAGTGGCGATTGATCACGTGTACCAAATTGAATATCCATCAAGTAACCCTAATCTTCTTGCTCCTGCTTTAGCAATTTGCAAACTTGTATTTTGTAGTCAGGTATTTATTGCATATGAACAATTCTATATTGCTATGTACTCTTCATTTGCTTCTTCATGTTTTACCTAAGCTGGATTAATGAACGTTTTTTTTTTTTTTTGCTATTTAACTGTTAATTAGTGGATTGTTTATTTCTTCCTTTCCTTTCCTTTCTATTTATCGTTTTGTTTTCCATTTTTCTTTCCTACAAGTAGCTTGTTCGTATATAGCTTCGGTACCAGTTAAGAGTTGTTGGGCGTGGGTCATTTACTCGTTGATGCTTTGTATTGTGATCATATTCTTTTTATGTTAATATATCTTCTTAAGAGTTGCTGGGCTAACAAGTAAACAAGTGAATCTTGCGTATGTGATAATGTGAATAGAATGTTGTTGCATGTCCGAGCTAAGCGACTAAGCTACTTCTCTGCGTTGCGTTTTGTGTAGGTGAATAGAGTTGGCTGTTTCGAGCATGGGTCATGGATGCTTTGTTTTGTGAACTTGTGATCATATTCGTTACTATATGTTAATTAGGTTGTTGTAACAATGCTGTATTGACCAAGTTATGGGATCGGTTGGTGGTTTATAATTATAATAATGTTCCATTCTTCTTTAAGTTAGTTTTAAGTTAGTTTTTGAAAGAAAGTTTTACACTTTGATTGTGGCTATTCTGGATTTCCCTCCTCTACTTCTTAGGCCCCGTTTGGTTGAAAAAATATTTTTTGAAGGAATGAAATGTGTCAATGGAATTGAAATTCAAAGGAACTGGAATTGATAAATTTCATGGAATTTGAAAAAAAGTGTTTTTTGTTGACATGAAATGATTGAATTCCATTTTATAAAATAACTAAAAGGTTATACAAAAAATTTTACGTCACCAATTCTCATTTTCGAACTCATGTTTCCAATTGAAGTTTTGAGATTCGTGAATCGATAACGCGCACCGATAACGCACACCGAAAACGCGCGCCGATAACGCGAGTCGAAATGTATGTATAATATAAACATAAATATTTGAGGTGGTTTTGAGTTTTTGAATATTAAATGTTGGAGAATTCAAATCAATCAATATTTTGAAGGAATGAATATTCAGTAAATGAAGGAATCTCAAGATTTTAAGGAATATAATTTTTATCAAAATATGTCAACCAAACGGATCAGTATAAGGAATTCAATTTTAATTCCATCAAATTCCCTTGAGATTCCTTGAACCAAACGGGACCTTAGAGTTAGTTTCGGTTCGGACCTTCTCCATTTCTTAGATGATTTCAAGATCATCTGGTGTCCTACTTGACTCAGCTTTACATCTAATTTACAACAATATTGTCACATTATTTGACCATTCATGGGTATTGTCTCTCATTTAAACGTTACATTAGCCCAAGATATACGAGCTTGGTTTAAATATTTCAAAGGTTTAAATGGGCTATTTGTTCAACCTGATCCAAAGGTGATCAATGTCACATTATTTGACCATTCATGGGTATTGTCTTTCATTTAAACGTTACATTAGCCCAAGATAGATGAGCTTTGTTTAAATATTTCAAAGGTTTAAATGGGCTATTTGTTCAACCTGATCCAAGTGATCAATGTACAACTTATAATATACAAAAATACCAACTAAATGGGATGATGTACAAATTTGAACACAAGACTAAAAACAGAAAGATAAATTCTACTAAAAAAAAAAAAAAATTAACGGCGATATCAACATCGAATGCTCTCATTTGTCAATGCTCTCATTTGTCACCTACTCACGCGTTAGGAGGAAACTTAATTCGCGACGATATTGGCAGTACCATCGAAGGTTGGGAAAACCCCCAAAGACCTTCTCAAATTGGATTGATGTTGGCAGTACCTTCAAAGGTTGGAAACTCCCTGAGAATCGAATCTTGGTTGGCAGTATACCAAGGTGGATCTCACCCCCATACTACTCAAGTAGTGAAAAATATAATTACGTCCCGTGAAATTCATTTTATCTCGCGATTATATCGAAATTTACATGTCTATATATCTTTATTAAACCATATAACCGCATAGATTAGTCCGTAAATTATAATGTTGACTCAATCGGCTTGGTTAGTAAAAATTACTTGTAAACAAGTAAACAAAATTACTTGTTTTCTTTTTACAAAAAGAATGAATGATGATAATAAAAAGAAAGAAAAAAATGTTTACTTGTGAGTGAAGATATGGATCAGAATTAAGGCTTTATCCCATAAAGACAATAAAAATATTGGTTGCCACTTTAGGTGAACGAACGAGACCTCCACTATTACTGTTGTTTTGGTGGTTCATGAGTTGCGATCACTAAATAAAGAAAAATACTTTATATAACTTAACAATATGTCTATATATAACAGTTTATGTTAACCATTTTATAAGAAAAATAATCATGTGCGCATGATAATCATTTTATGTATTGAATCGCGTGAAGTTGTGAAGTACATCAATGTGGACATGAAAATGAAAGGAAGATCGACAAATTTTTGGTGATAATGTTAATCAGTTAATCTTATGGTCCAACAAGTCGTAGCTCTGTAGTCGGTGTGTATCTCAAGTTCTCAAGTGATTATGGATTGAAGAACTTTCTATAAATGATCTCGAATCAATCTTATTAGTGATACAGTTGGTTACAAACAACTCTAGGGTTCTCATTATGCAATTAAAACATGTTAATTCTATTTGTATATTATGATAACCACCACTCTATGAAAATAAGTAACTCCAAATGTATCACTATTTAATGCGTACATTTATTTTTTAATGATAAATCTAAAGAATGTCATTAGAAAATTTCATAACTTTAAGTTAAACTTTTTAAGTATCAAATTCTACGGAGTATACACTAATTAAAATCATCGTAACCAACCTTTTGTTTAGTAAACGGCCAAGAACCTAATATGATCAATATCGGTTGTTATTTATGATAGTTTTACATGGCAAAGATTATGTGATAGAGTTGGTTAACCACCTAAAACCACTCTTAACCATCACTAATTTTCTTGAGATAGACCGCCACCTCAGCACTTTTTCAAACTTTTCATGAGAACTTGATCATTATCATTGATGGTATAATTCTTCAAAAAACTCAGACCCACTATATATTATTTAAATAATAAAATATAATTATATTATATTTAGACCGATTTTTTCTCATTGATCAACCCAAATCCCACATATTCATCGTCACGGCCTCTTTTTAACCTTATTAATGTAAACCTCATACGGGAGCTGTGAGAAGCATCATACATTTATTTCACTCATCTACAAACAGAGATGCAACTAGGGATGGCGTCCATGGGCAACGGGCACGGGTTCTATATACCCGCGACCCGCCCGTCGGGTTGTATTTTTAATCGTTGAGACCCATTACCCGTCCGCGGGTATAATTTTTTTGCCCATGCCCGTGACCTAGCGGATACCCGTGACCTGCGGGTAGCCCGTGTTTAATAATAATATACAACTTCGTTATTTTTTTCTAGAAAAGTTAGTAAATTTTATTAATTATAAACAATATGTACAATTAAACATTTGTAATATGACGTGAAAGTCAAGTTTTTTACTTATATGTAATATTATATTTTTAATCATTATTGTATTACAAGTAAAATCCCCTTTAAATTGATAATTGTACGTATAAATCCGCGACGAGTAGTATGTACCCGCGACCCGCCCGTGACCCGTTGGCTGGTACAATTTTTTACCCGTACCCGTGCCCGCGGGTAAGATTTTATGATTTTACCGGCCCATCACGGATCGGGTACCCGCGGGTCACTGGTTTTTTCTCGCTCATTGCCTTCCCTAGATGCTACCATGTCAGAGGACCACATACATACTCCACGGATAGACCGTGATGTCTAAAGACGACAACAAAGCTGTTCAAGACGAACGGATGCAGTCAACAGAAGCAATGACCGCCACCCTAAACAATAAACACTGACAAGCATTTGGTACAATAAATCAATATTTCAGACGCTATTCTAATAGAAAGTAAATCAAACAAATGTGTTGCTCAATTAATGTTATCGTGAATTCATAAATAGACATTAAAAATCGAAAAGATCGGGAAATCAAACAATCATAGAAATCTAGGTTGTAGTGTCCTCACATTGATTGACTAATAAACAAATGCATCCATGAAGAAGACAATAATTTATTAAGAATAACCTCAAACATTCGTTAACAATAACAGTATCAACAAAACAAAAAAATGCAGAACATACGTTATAAACAGCAGTTTAAACAATTATTATAATAGCACGAAAAACATAAAGAAACCATTGTTGGTTAGTGATCCAATGATAATATTCAAATGTTAACCACTTTGTTTTGATGATGACACCACGTTTTATGTGCTTAAAAACGTATAGAACAACACAAGTTCACAAGCCTACAAAATCTCTAGCAAACGACCAATACACAAAATAGTTAAGTCAAAAGAGTCAATTGAAAAACACTGGAAGGGGCACGGCTGGTCCACGGTCGACCGCAGGTCCGACCGTGGGATACCCTGTAGTTGGTACTACGAAACAAGGTGCACGGTCGACTCCACGGTCAGACGTGGGTCGACCGCAGTTTTCACTGTCCGGATTTTTGATCGAAAATTGTTTGACTACTTCGGGGAATCTATAATTTTACAAAACTTATTTAAACATGCTTAGAATAGTTGTCTCCTTCATATCTAAATGAGTTTTGGTCACTAAAACACCAATCTTGATTAATCACACTTAATGACATTTTAATGACACTTTTAGCTTGTGAGTAATGTTAAGCACACAAGTATGGCTAAGAGATCTTTTTCAAAAGTTATCTTTTTAAATTAAAAGTAATATTTAAGATGGTCATTAAAGTCCCAACTAAAGAGATATGCTCCACTTGATTAACTTTTAAGCATTACTTACATGCTTAAGTATGATTAATCTTAGTAATTAGTGCAACTTTCAAAAAGTCTTTGCAAGGTTCAAATTAGTCTCATTTGGCTTGTTGAAGGTAACCAATGAGATTAGATACTTCCATAAAAGAATAGACAAGTTGGTGAAGACATAGGATATGAGGTTTGAAATGTAATGGTTTATCTTTTTATGATTAGTGTAACTCCCAAAGATTCTTCATAAGATTTAAAATGGTCACTTTTGGCTTGTTGCAAGTTACCAATGAGGTTAGATGCTTCCATCCATAGACAAATTGTATGAAGACATGAGATTTGGGGTTTGGCTTGTTGTGGATTGTCATGGAGCAAAAATCGGCACTTACCTCTTTTGGAATCAATGACAAAAGTCTCAAGAGAAGATGTTTTCCTCATTTGCAAGCTCATGTCCACTGATCAAACCAAAATCGTAATGGTGAAATGGATTTCGGGTTTGGGTGCTAGATTTGGGGAAAAAGCGTGGATCGAATGTTTTAACTCCAATAATCGTGCGAGCCCTGATTTGAAATTTGGATTTCAAGGGCGTAAAACAATCGATGAGATTAACCTTACTCGATTGGAATTGAGTAAGTTAATATCTTAATGAAGATTAACTAAGATGGCGACCGGAATCTTGACCGGAGTCGTATTATCAGCTAGAGAAATGTTACCGTAATTAATTTGGGCAGAGTAACATTAATGCATCCAGTCTCTTTGAATGAATGATCTTGTTCGTGTATTTATAGATGTTATGAGGGAATGGTGACGTGGCACATGTCCCTTTCATGGTTATAACAAACTTTGCTAATCCCAAAGACTGACGTGGCACCTGTCCCTTTCGTGGGAATAACGAGCTGATCCTAACAAACTTTTCTAGATTTGTGGGTTGACGTGGCGTGCAGCTTGTTTGCATGTTTATTCCGGGATCAAGTACCCGTTCTGGGACAGTGCACTTATTCCGGGATGAAGTGCCTGTTCCGGAATAATGCACTTATTCCGGGACAGCGTGCTTGTTCCGGGACAGCGTGCTTGTTCCGGGATGGTATCTTTGTGCTAGGCCAAGATACCTAAATCGGGAAGTTTGGGTAGTCCTGAGAGTGAGGTAGGTCCGACCAGGTCGTGACGGATGGATGTCTTGTTGAGTTAAGAAGGTTTTGCCTAGTGTTTATTCCAAGTGTTTCTTCACGGTAATGTTACAGCCGGGAAAGATCATAACCGGTTTATGGTTAACCCTATAAAGGTTATCGGGTGCCCGACATTCACGGTCCAGCAGCCTTTTTACGTGATGGTATGGATCCCTGTTCCTTAATGCTTTTGTGCCCGATTAGCTGGTACCGGTAGCCTGCGCACTCGTCTAAGTAAGATAAGTCTTATGTAATCGTCTCGGCCAGCCTTCGTCCGATACGCTTCTTTCCGGACTCGTACGCGAGTAACCTTCTGATTGGGTTACTAAAGTAGAGCCGGAAAGCCGTTGCCCGCCCGTGATGCTTCGTGCCAAGAACATTCTAGCCGTAATGCTATTAATAGTGTGCCTTTTTGAGACGGATCATTATGCGTATCATCAAGTCCCCCCAGTTTGGTGATGTCAAAGGGTGTTGTGCCTTGCCGGAGAAGGGGAGACATGATCCAGGTGAATCTCAACCACTTATCCAAAAATTAGGGAATAGAGAGAGGGTCAAAGAGTTATTCGTTGGTTACTCCCAGATTGGCCTCCATCACCAAACGTGCCCATGATCATGAAGATAGTGTGCATCATGGAGATAATTTGCTTCTTTTACATTCAAGTATAAATTAATGTAAAAGTAAAGAGTGGGATCACACCTCTAGTTATAGTAATCTGTAAACTAGAGAGAGATCAATATTATTTTACCCCATATTGTTTTGTCTTCTGTTTTCATTATTGCCGATAACAAAAAAACCATCCCAACAGTTCATATCATTACGATTAAAAACGTTGTTCAAATTTCGTAATGGATCAAAGACCCTAGATGGGCAGATATCAACGCCGAGGTTTTTAACTTCCACAGTAGATCGAGGAATAGCAAAGGGCCCTAACCTGTTTGGTCGTACAATACATCGAAAATCAGAAACAAATATACACGAACGATTAGCAACAAATAGGGTGACAAAACTCTAAGTATAATATAGGATTGTTTTGTAACTAATGAGTGTATTTTGATTTAAACAGGTAGCAATCGCTTCAAAAGTCAAACAATGGTTCATCGATTACGTCGTAGGTAATAGCGTCTCCACGACGATTAAGAAATCGAAGACATAAAAACCGGTAATCGCAACAAAGCATGGCGAATATCGCCAATCCATGTGGCGTCATTTTCAGTTAGGTGAGGAGATGAAGTTGACGGTTATGGTGAAGGAAAGAAAGGGAAGGTGAACGATAAGAACTGAAGAATAACAAATGAAGTAGATTGTTCCAAAGATAAGGTGCACATAGTAAAAAAAACGAAAATACCATTTAGGAATAAATAAATTTTTTTTTTATTCCTAAATAAATTTTATTCCTAAAGGTGAACAGTAAAGACATAGTCTCTAATGATATAATTATAATAGGGTTAAGGCTACTCAAGGGTCATATATTTTTTTTTGCCCCGATCTCGGCCATATGCCCAAAAAATATTACTGTAGGTTATATACATTGGAAAAGTGTGCTAATGTAAACAAAAGGTGATCGGTTTCCTGCTAAACTGGTCATCTTAATCTTCATCTTCAACAGCAAAATCAGCAGAAGCTATGGTGGTCCATGGCGGTTTATGGTGGTGCAAATCGAAAACACCTCAAAGCTTGACCAAAACTCATCAAAATTTATAGTTAGCTGCGGTATATCATTACCCATTGATGGATTTCATAAAAACATAACCAAATATGAGAAAAGGGTCGATTTTAGTAACGATTTTTCGAAGAAAAAAAAAGCTCATAACTCGATTTTGTTGATGTTTTGAATCCGAAATCTTCACAAAATTTGTTTATCGTTGCTCAAGGATCGTGTTTCAATCAATTTTGAGGATCTATTTGATCAAATTTCACTCTAAAAATTTTTGTTCATCGTGTTCTCTTAACAGCAGGTTAACAAGTTAAGTGTGTTTACATTAACACACTTTTTCAAAGTTTATGGCCTACAATAATATTTTTTTTAGGTATATGGTCGACATTGAGACAAAAAAAAAGTATATAACTCTTAAGTAGCCTTAATCCATTATAATATAATAATATAAATTTTCCAGTTCTAATTACTCAAATTGTGCAGAAATATTTTACTCATATATATGCGATCTAGCTTGTTTACTCAATTTTATTTTTGAACGGTAATTTTAACATTGAATTCTCTCATTTTCTATTCACGCACCCGCTATATGGAGTAGTTAATTAAAACTCAAGGAGAGATTTAAGAAATAATTATTGATTACTGAGGGTATAACTTATATGCTTATTGTAACTAATTTTTAAGAGGTCTAACGTCATAAAACATAAAATATATTAATCATAATCAAGGGAGGCTCGGTGGGAGCAACCCGATCGACCGTTCGGGGCACAGAATTTTCAAGGGGTCCAATTTTATATATATATATATATATATATATATATATATATATATATATATATATATATATATATATATATATATATACCCCCACACACACACACACACACAATCGGGGATTTGATAAACATGAGAACTAGGGAAATACAACTGAAGCAGCGAAGACGAAACACAATAGACTCAAAAACAACAATCAAATGCCCTAGAAAAGAACTCACCCTTGTGGTTCAGTGGTTCATCCATTTACACTTGTGCATTGGGATGGGGGTGGGGAGGTCTCAAGTTCAAGTCCCTCCCCTTAAAATATTCGTGGGATTTATTTTCTGAAAGCCAAATTACTTCGGGGAAGGTTTTACTGACCCATATTCTGAAGGTTTCCAGCCGTCATCTAGATGTTCAAAGCTGCCGACATTGACAACGCGTATGGAAGTGGCAAACTTGAACACGATGACCACCGCCAACTTCTGCCAACCTTCCTCGTTCACACCATTCACCGCCATAAGATTTTTAGTATAAATAGAGGTTGAAACTTCAATTGTAAATCATCTCAAAAATCACTCAGAGAAGTGTAATCACAACCTAGATAGTGTGTGTGAGTTTAAGAGTTTTATTTTTATAAGAGTTTTGTAATACTCTGTAATTTATTCTTGTGAGTAATAGAGTTATTTTCTCTCAAATTTATATCTCCCAATGTCCAGGCGATTCTCTCTTCCCAACACGTGGTATCAAGAGCTTGGTTAGAGACGTTGGTCGAGTTTTGAGTTTTTTGAAGTTTTCTCAAAATTCAATTTTGAGTGTACCATTGGATTCATCTCGTCAAACCGAGTCCAACGCAAAAAACGGTGACTTAAACGGAGTTATAACGAGCCCAGAAAACGCGGTCAAAGTTTGGTCAACTCGCCGGAATCTCGCCGGAGAAGACGACCGGTGCCGGAATTTTTGCCGGAGAAGAAAGGTCCTGTAGCAGTCCTGTAGCAATTCTCTGTAGCAGCTGGCTGCACTGTAGCACGTTTCTATAGCAGTATTGTAGAAGTACTGTAGCAATTCTGAAATTTTACAATTTGGTCCCTGAAATTTTCAGAATTTCATTTTTTGGTTCCTGAAGTTTATAAAAATTATAATTTTGCCCGTTAAGTGGAATTTAAGCCGCGAAGTGTTTATTCCACCATTTTCAACCGTTCCGGACGTAACGGTGATCTCTGTTTTCTACAATTCAACACCGTTTGTGTTGAAAAATTATTTGTAAGGTGATAATGTCCATAGAAGAGTCAACATCATTTTCGGGAGCTATGATTATGCTCACAGCCAAAAACTACACGCTGTAGAAACCTCGGATGGAAGATCTCCTCAGCTGTAAGAATTTGTTTGATCCTATTGAATTGAAGGGTATAAACCCTGATTCTGCCAAAGAGATAGATTGGAAGAAATTAAACCGAAAAACTATTGGTCAGATCTGTCAATGGATTGATCATAGTGTCTTCCACCATGTTGCACAAGAGACAGACGCATATGTCCTCTGGAAAAAGTTTGAGGACATGTACCAGGCCAAGACTGCTCGGAATAAAGCCCTGCTGATGAGGCGTTTAGTCAACATGAAGCTCAAAAGTGGAACTTCAGTTGCCGAGCGTACCAGTGAGTTCCAGAGCTTGGTCAACCAGTTATCGTCTGTAGAGATGCCGCTTGGCGATGAAGTTCAGGTGCTACTGCTACTTAGTTCTCTTCCCGATAGCTGAGAAACACTGGTCGTAACACTCAGCAACTCAGCTCCGAATGGCAAACTTACCATGTCAATGGTCAAGGATACCCTATTCAGTGAAGAGGCAAGGAGAAAAGACATGTGCACAGATCAGACCCATGCCTTTGTCATAGAGAATCGGGGGAGACAGTAAATGAGTAGCAAAAATAAATGGAGGGGCAGAAGCAAGAGCAGGGGCAGGTCAGCTGATGGCAGAAAATCAACATATAAATGTCATCATTGTGGATTAGAAGGACATATGAAGAAGAACTACTACAGATTGAAAGAGGAACAAGATCAAAGCAGTTCACAGTCGAAGAACAAGGGTGGAGAAACATTAGTTACTATCACTGGTGATGTAGCTTATTGTTCAACCCATGATGAGACATGTCTTCACGTCTCACGAGAAGAAATAGAATGGGTGGTAGATACTGCAGCTTCCTACCACGTGACTCCATATAAGGAATACTTCACAACATACAAAGCTGGTGACTTTGGAGCTGTGAAGATGAGAAATTCCAGTTCCGCTGAGATTGTCAGAATTGGTGATGTCAAGATAAAGACAAGTTCCGGGAGCACAATCACTCTGAAGGATGTCCGCCATGTGCCAGATCTTCGGCTAAATTTACTTTCTGGAGTAGCTCTCGACAAACAAAGTTATGACAGTCATTTCAGTAAAGGTACATGGAAATTGTCAAGAGGCGTTATGATAGTCGCTCGAGGGCACATTTGTGGCACACTATACAAAACTCATGTGAAGATCTGCACAGACAGCCTTAATGTTGAAGAAAAGGAGGCTTCACAAAATTTATGGCACCAGAGACTCGGTCACATGAGTGAGAAAGGGTTGTCTACCCTAATAAAGAAGGAGCTTATCAATGTAGACAAGGATGCTGCGCTAGATCCTTGCAATCATTGTTTGTTTGGTAAGCAGCATAGAGTCTCGTTTAATTCCTCTTCAACGAGAAGTCAGAGTTACTCAGTCTGGTACACTCTGATGTTTGTGGTCCCTTAGAGGTTGAATCAATTCGCGGCAATTGATACTTTCTGATGTTTATCGATGATACTTCTCGAAAGGTGTGGGTATATTTCTTGCGGACGAAGGACCGAGTGTTCGATTACTTCAGACAGTTCCATGTCATGGTAGAACGTGAGACAGGAAAGAAGTTAAAGTGTCTTCGATCCGACAATGGCGGTGAATACTCTTCCAGGCAGTTCGATGCCTATTGCAGATCATATGACATCCGACACGAGAAGACAGTTCCACGTACCCCTCAACATAATGGTATAGCAGAAAGAATGAACCGAACAATCATGGAACGTGTTCGGAGCATGCTCAGTATGGCTAAGCTGCCAAAGCCATTCCGGGGAGAAGCAGTCAGAGCCGCATGTTACTTGATCAACCGATCTCCATCAGTACCACTGAATTTTGAAGTTCCAGAGAAATTTTGGTCTGAAAAGGACCCATCATACTCTCACTTAAGAGTATTTGGATGTTTGGCGTACGCACATGTATCCAAGGAGCTCAGGCAGAAGCTGGATGCAAGGACCACTCCATGCATATTCAGAGGCTATGGAGATAAAGAATTTGGATACAAATTATGGGATCCAAAGGAGAAAAAGATGATCAGAAGTAGGGACGTAGTGTTCCATGAAAGCCAGACAATAGAAGATATTGAAAAGCCCACAATATCTCAGAAATCAAATGTTGCTGCTCAGGTGCCAGAGGCAACAACGGAATCATTCATGAGAAATGAATATACAATGCAAGATGAAATACCGGAAGTAGAAGATAATGAGGAAAATGACGGTGATGAGCAGGGGGAGCCACAACCCCATCTGCCAGACGTTCCAGGACCATCACAAGGTCAAGATGATGGTGGATCTCCTCAGAATGTTCCAGAAGTTCGTAGATCTGAACGAGGTCGGATTCCATCGAGTAGATATCCAGAATCCAAGTAACTTCTACTTAATGAAGATGGAGAACCAGAGAGTTTTCATGAAGCAGTAACTCATAAGGATAAATAAAAATAGTTGCTTGCAATGCAGGATGAGATGGATTCTCTGCAGAAAAATCAAACTTATGAGATTGTAGAACTTCCACGCGGGAAGAAGGCACTGAAAAACAAATAGGTGTTCAAGCTGAAAAAGGATGGTAGTGGAAAAGTGGTGAAATACAAATCACGGCTTGTATTCAAAGGATTCCAACATAAGAAAGGGATTGATTTTGACGAGATATTTTCACCAGTAGTCAATATGACTTTAATTAGAGTCATATGGTTGCGTACTACTTATCACTACGGTTGCGTACTACTCGTTATCATACTTCGTTACTCTTTCCATGCCTAAAGACATTATTGTTTGACTTGAACCGCATTGACGTGAACAATCATTTACACACTTTCCTCGGGAAACGCATATTCAGAGTTGCACAAATTCTTTCGATTCAATACGAGTCACGTTAGAGATGTCATCACACTTTGTTCATTTTAAATCTTCACGATTACACGAACTTGATTTTATGGAGTGATGTGGGAATGGAGGTATGAGTTAGTGTAACATAACGACACTCGATCAACGTGATTATATTATTGTAAGTCATACCAAAGTTCTAATAACATGTGATGGTGGTTGGACTCGATCAACCTAATCACCACCATGTGCCATGTACATGACTTCATTTTTCTTGTTGGATATCCGAAAACTCCGAGAATATTGATAACAACATACCAGGGACACATCTTCGATTATTGTCGAACCATACTTATGATTCTGAATGAATGGCAAATTCTTTCAACTTCAAACATATGTTACACGTGTATACTATCTCGTTTTCGCGCAGTTTTATCGACGAACTACAATATGCTCGTTATGCTCACATCGAGGCGGAAACTTCTCTCGCATTACACTCGTACTTCCGTATAAGAAAATCTTTTATCTAAATTCTCAATGGAGGGATAGATTCTTCACGTTATACTAGTATTCACCACGAGGGTGAATAGTCCTAATGAATGTTTTTCAGAACCCGATAAGAAACTTGATCTAACAAACATTTTTAGAAACCGGTAAATCTTCCGCGGCGCGAATTTCTTGAGAAACAAAAACTTTTTCAAACATATCTTAAAGAAATGTACCTCGTCTCGGATCGAGATTCTCGTTTCACTTCTAGATTTTTGGAGTGCCTTACGAAAAGCCTTGGGACCACGTTTAGACATGGGTACCGCGTATCACCCACAAACCGACGAACAAAGCAAATGTACGATTCGAACCTTGGAAACCATAATACGAATTTGTGTTATCAACTTCAAATTTACTTGAGAAAAGTATTTGCCTTTAACCAAATTCTCTTACCACGATAGTTATCACCCGAGTATTAACGCCACACCTTTCGAGAACTCGTATAGCCACAATTGTCGTTTTTCTTAATTGTTGGACCGAAGTAAGTGACAAGCAAACCACCGGACTCGAACTCACTCACGAAATAACCGTTATGATCGTTCAAACCCAAGAGAGGCTCAAGACGGCCGTAGTCGCCAAAAGAGCTATGCCGATGTTAGACGTAAACCTTTCGAATTCCAAGTGGGTAGCCGCATAACGTTAAAAGTCGCACCTTGAAAAGGTGTAATCCGTTTCGGGAAACGTAGAAAGCTAAATCCGCAATATTTTGATCCTTTGAAAATCTTGGGGCGTATTGGACCCGTTGCTTACCGTTTTGATCTTCCGACTCAATTAAGCTCCATTCATCCTACATTCCGTGTATCAAAGTTGAAGAAGTGTCTTTCCGAACAAGAACTTGTTATTCCCTTCGATGAGCTTACTATCGATGACAAACTCCGCTTCCTAAGAGGACCGGTTGAAATTATAGATCGTGAAACCAAACTTTAAAACAACTTAAAATCCCGACCGTCAAAGTTCGTTGAAATGCCCAAGGAAGTACCTTCACTTATTCATAGAATTGGCAACACAAGATCTCGAGGAAGAAACAACGACCACAACTTCCAACTAAATTTCGGGACGAAATTTCTTTTAAGGTGTAGGTAATGTAACATCCCGCATTTTTCTGTTAAATTTATTTTTAACACCGTCTTTTTTTATTAGATGATATCTTTTGTTATCTAAATTCGTATCTTTCGTTAACTAACGTTCTTAATATTTTCGTTATTTGATTTAACATCTCTCGATTACTCTAGCGTTTTTAAAATATTCGTTTGGTTAATTCACGCACTCGCTTTCAAACACGAGGGATCGAAGTTGCCAAGTGGGCAAACTAGTTGACTAGGGCAACTAGTCAACCCACTTACCACCACTCATTCATTTTCATCTTCACCTCCTCATCTCTTTATCCTCTCTAGTTCAAGAACACCATCTTCACCCAACTTCACTAATTCATCATCCATTTCGAATCTCGGAAGCTTGTTACAAAACAAATTACATATTCGTGATCCTCTCATCATCCTCTATATTTTGGTACCAATTTCATCTCATTTGGGTAACATTTATAAAACTCTAGATTTCATGTTCTTAGTGTTTTTGACTAGAAATGGTGTTAATTAGTGTCTATGGCTCAAGTCTAACATGAATATGTGTTTGGTTTGCTCGATTTGTTATTTTTAGTATCTAGCATGAACACTTGAAATATGTGTGCTTAGTCTTTGATTTCGGATGATTAAATGTTGTTTAAATGTTAAAGTTCATGCATTAAATGTGTTACTAGCATCATTAGCTTCAATTTGATGTGTAGGTTGACTTGGAAAACTTCACTAACATGATTATTGATTTTGTGATTCTTGGTTAGGGTTTGATAGCTTTTAAAATGAACTTTTGATACATTGAATGCTTGTTAATGTTGTTAGTAAGTTTTTAGTTGCAATGTATGTTTAATTACCTTCGAAACGGCATATCGTATGTGTAAATTGGATTTCCCGAATCATAAAATGTGTTTTACGAACTTGAAACTTCAATGATGAACTTTTAACGATCATTCAATGAGGATTTGGTCATTTAAATGATGTAATTGTTTGATGATATGTGATTAGTTGTATTCCTCATCAAAATACCTTTCCAACGATATAAGATACATGTTTTAAGTGTTTTCGGTTCACAATTTGTGTTTGTTTGAAGTTTGGTTCGTGCACTTGTGTGTTTTCAGCAAAACAGGACCTGGGCACTAATCTGGACGCCGTCCAGATTCTTGGACGCTGTCCAGGCCTTCACATCTGGACGCCGTCCAGCCAATCTAGACGCCATCCAGATGAACTACCTGGTTCTGATTTGGTTGGCCCATTTAATTCTAACTATGCTACGCACCTCCGATTTACATGTAACATGTTCTAACATGCTTATATATGATTAAAAACCTCAGAAAAATAGTTCGGGGCCCGACCCGAACGTGTTGACTTTTTCGTTGACTTTGACTTGGACCAAAAGTTGACTTTCATTCAAACATAACCAATACTTTGTTTAAACGGTATAACCTTTCGTTTACACTTATATCTTGCATGAAACTTGACAACGTGATTCACAAGCTACATAATCGAGTCGTAACGAGCCATAGGACTAATTGATAACATTTCGCCCGACCTTGTGTCATGACCGGTTAATTGATACAACTTACTTGTTTAGGTCAAGGCTAAACAACTTTCATGCACACGTTTACTTTGTGAAGTACATTTATACTCGTGCACTCGAGGTGAGATCATAGTCCCGTCTTTCAACAACTTTTATACTTTTAAATCATGGGATGAGAAACATATACAATTTTATACTACATACTTTATACTTTGAACACAAGTACGAAAACAAACATTCCACGTGCGAGTTAGAACAAAAAGCCTCAATTCAATTATCATTAGTTACACTTGCAGGGTGTAAACGTGAACTTATATTATGTGATCACATGGGCTTGACGAGCCTCATTCGGACGGTTCGCTACCGTTAGCGGATGAAATATATTTTCGAGTATAGTGTATGTTCTAACACTACGTAACAGGGTACAAAACAGTTAAGTTTGATAATTGGGTGCTCGCGATACAAACAACAACTTTTGGAATGCAAACGATTTGGATAATCAATTATACAAATTCTTGTGGTTCAAAAACAACGTTTACAAACACTTATGATTTCACCAACGTTTTTCGTTGACAGTTTTTCTATATGTTTCTCAGGTTCATGATTGGCTATTTGATACATGCTTCCGCGTGCACTCATACTTGCTTGGGGTCATGCATACATGCATACACTTTGATTACTTGCTTGGAGTCAAGCATACATGCATACGCTAGTGATAGCACCTTTCGATTCAAACAAATGTTTACATACATATTTACGCTATTTATAGCAACCGTGATTTTAAACTAATTGTGTCGCAAGTTATTTCATTTATACTTTATAACTTTGTAAACTTAAACTTGTTGTCGAACTGTTTGGTAAACTAAACTTTGCAAGTCATGCACGTTTCAAATGAATGCGACATAATTTTGGTCAAACGCGTCTCAAATAGGGACTATGACCATGTAACGGGACCTAAGTTAACGCCGCCGTCAATGACGATTTTGTCGGGTCACCACAGTTTTGAGGTTTCTGGAGATAACATCGTATGCAAGCTGAAGAAAAGTTTATATGGTTTGAAGCAGGCACCTAGGCAGTGGTACAAGAAGTTTGACTCGTGCATGGTGAGTCAAGGGTACAAGAAAACTGCAGCAGATGAGTGTGTCTACATTCAGAAATTTTCTGAAGGAAATTTCGTTGCTTTTCTACTATATGTAGACGATATTTTGATCGTAGGGAAAGACTCAACGAAGATCAACCAGCTGAAGAAGGAACTCTCGAAGTCTTTTGACATGAAAGACTTAGGACAGGCTCAACAAATTTTGGGAATGAAGATAACCCGAGACAGGAAGAATAAAAGGTTATGGCTATCTCAGGAGAAGTATATTGAACGAGTGCTTTCACGTTTCAATATGAACAATGCCAAACCTGTTAGCATTCCATTAGCCAACCTTTCAAGTTAAGCAAGAGTTCTTGTCCCTCATCCAAAGAAGAGATCGGGGAGATGTCTTCAGTACCATATTCTTCAGCAGTTGGAATTTTGATGTATGCAATGGTGTGTACAAGGCCCGATATTGCTCATGCAGTGGGAACGGTGAGTCGTTTTCTCTCCAACTCTGGAAAAGAGCATTGGAATGCGGTAAAATGGATTCTCAGATATCTTAAAGGTACAACGAATCTATGTCTTTGTTATGGGGGAGCTGATCCAATCTTGGAAGGCTATACAGATGCGGATATGACCGGAGATCCTGATAGTAGGAAATCTACTTCAGGATTCATTTACACTTTTGCAGGAAGAGCTGTTTCATGGCAGTCAAGACTAAAAAAGTGTGTTGCATTATCCACAACTGAAGCAGAGTATATTGCTGCCACAGAAGCTGGAAAAGAAATGTTGTGGTTAAAGCGTTATCTTCAAGAATTTGAAATCAAGCAAAAGGAGTACAAGGTACATTGTGATAGTCAGAGTGCTCTAGATTTGAGCAAGAACTCCATGTACCATTCTCGTACAAAATATATTGATATTCGCTATCATTGGATACGCGAGATAATTGATCGATAACTGTTGAGACTAGTCAAGATCCATATAAAGGAGAATCCTGCGGATATGTTGACAAAGGTGGTGACTCGAGAAAAATTGGAGTTATGCAGAGACATAACTAGAATGTTCGTGGATTCGGCTGGAGGGGGGAGAATTGAAGGTTTCCAGCTGTCATCTAGATGGCTCTGTTCCAGCCGTCATCTAGATTTTCAATGAAATGTCCCGTTCTTTTTGATTAAAAACGTTCCATATTAATTGATATCGTTGCGAGGTTTTGACCTCTATATGAGACGTTTTTCAAAGACTGCATTCATTTTAAAACAAACCATAACCTTTATTTCATCGATAAAGGTTTAAAAAGCTTTACGTAGATTATCAAATAATGATAATCTAAAATATCCTGTTTACACGCGACCATTACATAATGGTTTACAATACAAATATGTTACAACGAAATAAGTTTCTTGAATGCAGTTTTTACACAATATCATACAAGCATGGACTCCAAATCTCGTCCTTATTTAAGTATGCGACAGTGGAAGCTCTTAATAATCACCTGAGAATAAACATGCTTAAAACGTCAACAAAAAATGTTGATGAGTTATAGGTTTAACCTATATATTATCAAATCATAATAATAAACCACAAGATTTCATATTTCAATACACATCCCTTACATAGAGATAAAAATCATTCATATGGTGAACACCTGGTAACCGACATTAACAAGATGCATATATAAGAATATCCCCATCATTCCGGGACATCCTTCGGATATGATATAAATTTCGAAGTACTAAAGCATCCGGTACTTTGGATGGGGTTTGTTAGGCCCAATAGATCTATCTTTAGGATTCGTGTCAATTAGGGTGTCTGTTCCCTAATTCTTAGATTACCAGACTTAATAAAAAGGGGCATATTTGATTTCGATAATTCAACCATAGAATGTAGTTTCACGTACTTGTGTCTATTTTGTAAATCATTTATAAAACCTGCATGTATTCTCATCCCAAAAATATTAGATTTTAAAAGTGGGACTATAACTCACTTTTACAGATTTTTTACTTTGTCGGGAAGTAAGACTTGGCCACTGGTCGATTCACGAACCTATAACAAATATGTACATATATATCAAAGTATATTCAAAATATATTTACAACACTTTTAATACATTTTGATGTTTTAAGTTTATTAAGTCAGCTGTCCTCGTTAGTAACCTACAACTAGTTGTCCAACGTTAGATGTACAAAAAAAATTGATATATATTATCTTGAATCAATCCACGACCCAGTGTATACATGTCTCAGGCTAGATCACAACTCAAAGTATATATATTTTTGGAATCAACCTCAACCCTGTATAGCTAACTCCCACATTACTGCATATAGAGTGTCTATGGTTGTTCCAAATAATATATACACATGGGTCGATATTGAAATGTCCCGTTCTTATTGATTAAAAACGTTCCATATTAATTGATTTCGTTGCGAGGTTTTGACCTCTATATGAGACGTTTTTCAAAGACTGTATTCATTTTAAAACAAACCATAACCTTTATTTCATCAATAAAGGTTTAAAAAGCTTTACGTAGATTATCAAATAATGATAATCTAAAATATCCTGTTTACACACGACCATTACATAATGGTTTACAATACAAATATGTTACAACAAAATAAGTTTCTTGAATGCAGTTTTTACACAATATCATACAAGCATGGATTCCAAATCTCGTCCTTATTTAAGTATGCGACAGCGGAAGCTCTTAATAATCACCTGAGAATAAACATGCTTAAAACGTCAACAAAAATGTTGGTGAGTTATAGGTTTAACCTATATATATTAAATCGTAACAACAGACCACAAGATTTCATATTTCAATACATATCCCATACATAGAGATAAAAATCATTCATATGGTGAACACCTGGTAACCGACATTAACAAGATGCATATATAAGAATATCCCCATCATTCCGGGACACCCTTCGAATATGATATAAATTTCGAAGTACTAAAGCATCCGGTACTTTGGATGGGGTTTGTTAGGCCCAATAGATCTATCTTTAGGATTCGCATCAATTAGGGTGTCTGTTCCCTAATTCTTAGATTACCAGACTTAATAAAAAGGGGCATATTCGATTTCGATAATTCAACCATAGAATGTAGTTTCACGTACTTGTGTCTATTTTGTAAATCATTTATAAAACCTGCATGTATTCTCATCCCAAAAATATTAGATTTTAAAAGTGGGACTATAACTCACTTTCACAGATTTTTACTTCGTCGGGAAGTAAGACTTGGCCACTGGTTGATTCACGAACCTATAACAATATATACATATATATCAAAGTATGTTCAAAATATATTTACAACACTTTTAATATATTTTGATGTTTTAAGTTTATTAAGTCAGCTGTCCTCGTTAGTAACCTACAACTAGTTGTCCACAGTTAGATATACAGAAATAAATCGATAAATATTATCTTGAATCAATCCACGACCCAGTGTATACGTATCTCAGTATTGATCACAACTCAAACTATACATATTTTGGAATCAACCTCAACCCTGTATAGCTAACTCCAACATTCACATATAGAGTGTCTATGGTTGTTCCGAAATATATATAGATGTGTCGACATGATAGGTCGAAACATTGTATACGTGTCTATGGTATCTCAAGATTACATAATATACAATACAAGTTGATTAAGTTATGGTTGGAATAGATTTGTTACCAATTTTCACGTAGCTAAAATGAGAAAAATTATCCAATCTTGTTTTACCCATAACTTCTTCATTTTAAATCCATTTTGAGTGAATCAAATTGCTATGGTTTCATATTGAACTCTATTTTATGAATCTAAACAGAAAGAGTATAGGTTTATAGTCGGAAAAATAAGTTACAAGTCATTTTTGTAAAGGTAGTCATTTCAGTCGAAAGAACGACGTCTAGATGACCATTTTAGAAAACATACTTCCACTTTGAGTTTAACCATAATTTTTGGATATAGTTTCATGTTCATAATAAAAATCATTTTCTCAAAATACAATTTTTAAATCAAAGTTTATCATAGTTTTTAATTAACTAACCCAAAACAGCCCGCGGGGTTACTACGACGGCGTAAATTCGGTTTTACGGTGTTTTTCGTGTTTCCAGGTTTTAAATCATTAAGTTAGCATATAATATAGATATAGAACATGTGTTTAGTTAATTTTAAAAGTCAAGTTAGAAGGATTAACTTTTGTTTGCGAAACAAGTTTAGAATTAACTAAACTATGTTCTAGTGATTACGAGTTTAAACCTTCGAATAAGATAGTTTTATATATATGAATCGAATGATGTTATGAACATAATTACTACCTCAAGTTTAGTAGGCAAACCTACTGGAAGTGACAAGAAATGATCTAGCTTCAAAGGATCTTGGATGGCTTGAAAGTTCTTGAAGTAGGATCATGACACAAAAACAAGTTCAAGTAAGATTTTTACTCGAATTAAGATAGTTTATAGTTATAGAAATTGAATCAAAGTTTGAATATGAATATTACCTTGAATAAAAAAGATAACACACTGTATATAACAAAGGTTTCTTGATCTTAGATGATTACTTGGAATGGATTAGAAAGCTTGGAAGTAAATTAGTAAACTTGAAGGGATTTTTGAAGTGTTTTTGAAGTGTTCTTCCTATGATGATTATAGCTTGATTCTTGAAGTGATTTTTGATGAAGATGATGATTAACTACTAGAAAAATACGTTCATAATAGTGTGTGTGTGTGTTGAGAGAGAATTAGAAAGAGAATTGGAAGTGAAATGGAGTGAATGATGAGTGGTAATTGGTGAGTGGTGAGTGGGGTTAAAAGGAGTTCTAGTTAGTTGACTAGCTCATGGTAGAAGTTAAAATTGATTAGTCATACATGAAATAATCAAGAGTGGAATCCCATGCTAGTTCCTATTGGTATATACCCATAGTAAGTACGTTTTGAAGCTGTGTATAATACGGGTAAGAATACGACTAGAATTCTTGATGAAAGAAAAGAATGGGAAAGTAACTGTAACCATTTTCGTTAAGTATGAGTGTTTTGATATATGTCTTGAAGTCTTCCAAAAGTATTTTAATACATCTAAATACACTACATGTATATACATTTTAACTGAGTCGTTAAGTCATCGTTAGTCGTTACATGTAAGTGTTGTTTTGAAACCTTTAAGTTAACGATCTCAATTAATGTTGTTAACCCATTGTTTATTATATCTAATGAGATGTTAAATTATTATATTATCATGATATTATGATATATTAATATATCTTAATATGATATATATACATTTAAATGTCGTTACAACGATAATCGTTACCTATATGTCTCGTTTCGAAATCCTTAAGTTAGTAGTCTTGTTTATATGTATATAACTCATTGTTAATATACTTATGGAGATACTTACTTATCATAATCTCATGTTAACCATATGTATATCCATATATATATCGTCATGTCGTTTTTACAAGTTTTAACGTTCGTGAATCGCCGGTCAACTTGGGTGGTCAATTGTCTATATGAAACATATTTCAATTAATCAAGTCTTAACAAGTTTGATTGCTTAACATGTTGAAAACATTTAATCATGTAAATATCAATCTCAATTAATATATATAAACATGGAAAAGTTCGGGTCACTACAGTACCTACCCGTTAAATAAATTTCGTCCCGAAATTTTAAGCTGTTGAAGGTGTTGACGAATCTTCTGGAAATAGATGTGGGTATTTCTTCTTCATCTGATCTTCACGCTCCCAGGTGAACTCGGGTCCTCTACGAGCATTCCATCGAACCTTAACAATTGGTATCTTGTTTTGCTTAAGTCTTTTAACCTCATGATCCATTATTTTGACGGGTTCTTCGATGAATTGAAGTTTTTCGTTGATTTGGATTTCATCTAACGGAATAGTGAGATCTTCTTTAGCAAAACATTTCTTCAAATTCGAGACGTGGAAAGTGTTATGTACAGCCGCGAGTTGTTGAGGTAACTCAAGTCGGTAAGCTACTGGTCCGACACGATCAATAATCTTGAATGGTCCAATATACCTTGGATTTAATTTCCCTCGTTTACCAAATCGAACAACGCCTTTCCAAGGTGCAACTTTAAGCATGACCATCTCTCCAATTTCAAATTCTATATCTTTTCTTTTAATGTCAGCGTAGCTCTTTTGTCGACTTTGGGCGGTTTTCAACCGTTGTTGAATTTGGATGATCTTCTCGGTAGTTTCTTGTATAATCTCCGGACCCGTAATTTTTCTATCCCCCACTTCACTCCAACAAATCGGAGACCTGCACTTTCTACCATAAAGTGCTTCAAAAGGCGCCATCTCAATGCTTGAATGGTAGCTGTTGTTGTAGGAAAATTCTGCTAACGGTAGATGTCGATCCCAACTGTTTTCGAAATCAATAACACATGCTCGTAGCATGTCTTCAAGCGTTTGTATCGTCCTTTCGCTCTGCCCATCAGTTTGTGGATGATAGGCAGTACTCATGTCTAGACGAGTTCCTAATGCTTGCTGTAATGTCTGCCAGAATCTTGAAATAAATCTGCCATCCCTATCAGAGATAATAGAGATTGGTATTCCATGTCTGGAGACGACTTCCTTCAAATACAGTCGTGCTAACTTCTCCATCTTGTCATCTTCTCTTATTGGTAGGAAGTGTGCTGATTTGGTGAGACGATCAATTATTACCCAAATAGTATCAAAACCACTTACAGTCCTTGGCAATTTAGTGATGAAATCCATGGTAATGTTTTCCTATTTCCATTCCGGGATTTCGGGTTGTTGAAGTAGACCTGATGGTTTCTGATGCTCAGCTTTGACCTTAGAACACGTCAAACATTCTCCTACGTATTTAGCAACATCGGCTTTCATACCCGGCCACCAAAAATGTTTCTTGAGATCCTTGTACATCTTCCCCGTTCCAGGATGTATTGAGTATCTGGTTTTATGAGCTTCTCTAAGTACCATTTCTCTCATATCTCCAAATTTTGGTACCTAAATCCTTTCAGCCCTATACCGGGTTCCGTCTTCTCGAATATTAAGATGCTTCTCCGATCCTTTGGGTATTTCATCCTTTAAATTTCCCTCTTTTAAAACTCCTTGTTGTGCCTCCTTTATTTGAGTAGTAATGCTATTATGAATCATTATATTCATAGATTTTACTCGAATGGGTTCTCTGTCCTTCCTGCTCAAGGCATCGGCTACCACATTTGCCTTCCCCGGGTGGTAACGAATCTCAAAGTCGTAATCATTCAATAATTCAATCCACCTACGCTGCCTCATATTCAGTTGTTTCTGATTAAATATGTGTTGAAGACTTTTGTGGTCGGTATATATAATACTTTTGACCCCATATAAGTAGTGCCTCCAAGTCTTTAATGCAAAAACAACCGCGCCTAATTCCAAATCATGCATCGTATAATTTTGCTCGTGAATCTTCAATTGTCTAGACGCATAAGCAATCACCTTCGTCCGTTGCATTAATACACAACCGAGACCTTGCTTTGATGCGTCACAATAAATCACAAAATCATCATTCCCTTCAGGCAATGACAATATAGGTGCCGTAGTTAGCTTTTTCTTCAATAATTGAAACGTCTTCTCTTGTTCATCCTTCCATTCAAATTTCTTCCCTTTATGCGTTAATGCAGTCAAGGGTTTTGCTATTTTGGAGAAATCTTGGATGAATCTTCTGTAGTAACCAGCCAATCCTAAAAATTGACGTATATGCTTCGGAGTTTTTGGGGTTTCCCACTTTTCAACGGTTTCGATCTTTGTCGGGTCCACCTGGATACCTTCTTTGTTCACTATGTGACCGAGGAATTGAACTTCTTCCAACCAAAATGCACACTTTGAAAACTTAGTGTCATAACCCGTCCTTAACCGTAAGAACGTGTTAGATAACGTATGATTTCATTGCGAGGTATTGACCTCTATATGCGACATTTTTAAAAGAAAAACTGCATATATTATACATTACAAACCATGATTCTTATTTTTGATACAAGCTTTGGACGAAATAAAGATGATTATCGTTTAGCGATAATCTTCGACTTACAAACTTTACAAATGATGATAACAACACGATTTCTAGCATATTTTACAACACAAGTTCTTGGATATGCAGTTTTATTTTTGACACAAATATGCGTACGCAAGATCCTGCTCAAATTCAACATAATGCAGCGGAAGCTTCTAATTATCACCTGAGAATAAACATGTTTAAAACGTCAACATAAAGTTGGTGAGATATAGGTTTAGTGCCGGCAGCAATATATATATATATAGACCACAAGATTTCATATATAAACATTTTCATAAAAATATTCTAAGTGGTTGAGCACTTGGTAACCATACTTAACATTTAATCACGTCGCATATTCCCTTTAATATGAAATCTTACTACACCGTACCAAGTGTAGTCACAAAACGAAGTACTGTGCAACCGTTGAATACTGGTCGTCCAGTCCGGTTGGGGTTGTCAGGCCCAATAGATCTATCAACAGGATTCGCGTTTACAATACCGCTGTAAATATTAGTTACCAAGCTACAGGGAAGTATGCCAGTGGTACAACTCAACGTAGAATATATTTTCAGTTACTTGTGTCCATAACGTAAAACATAAAATACATGTATTCTCATCCCGAAATATTTAGAGTTTAAAAGTGGGACTATATACTCACTTTCGTCTTGAAGATATATATAATTTGACTTGGTCTCCGGTTGATATCACGAACCTATCCATATATAATATATCAATACCTTTTCTTTTTAAACAAACGTCACATATATATACTTGTTATACTTTTAATACTTTTAATAATTCCTTAGTCCGTAGTTAGCAGTTCGTTGTTAGTAATTCAATTTTAATGGTTCATTTTTAGATGTTTAATATACCCGCAATGAAATAAATAAAACCCCCAACGAAATAAATAAAACCCCATCGTATATGTATTGGTCGAGATTAATCTTGACCCATGGTACCGGTGTTGTCAAATGACGTGTTGCGTACATAAAGTACCGGTGTTGTCAATTGACGTGTTGCGTACAATCATGGGATCTTATGATTAATCTTCTCGTATTGTTTACGGGTGATCCTGAACCATATAAAATTAAATTATGAGTACATATATATAAAATATCATGTTATTTTAAAAAGATGTGATTTATTTAATTTTCTCCAATTATTTTCGTAGCTAAACTAGTCTTACATATCCGATCTCGTTTTGGTCATAGTTTCTTCGTTACAACTCCGTTTTCGTTGATTCAACTTGCCACTTCCTTGGATCGAGTCCCTCTTTAAGACTATGAACTGTAAATACCTTAGTTTGTATTCGAAATCACAGGTCATAGGTCAAACTTTAGTGAAACTTATGAAGTTAATCATTTTCCATCATGTAAACAACCTTAAATGATTATTTTTCTAAAAATACTTATACTTTGAGTTAAATCATGAAATTTTTATGTGTTATCATATTTATAGTAAAAATCATTTTTCCAGAAAATAAACCTCCAATTCAAAGTTTAAGATGGTTTTTAATTATCCAACCCAAAACAGCCCCCGGTTGCACTCCGATGTCGTAAATTCAGTTTTTAAGGTGTTCTTTGAAAAACCAAGTTATACCTTGTTAAATTAGCATATATTTAAGATATATTACAGGTCTTGAAGTATTTTAAAAGTTAAGTTAGAAGGATCTATTTAGTTTGCAAACAAGTTTGAAAACTTTCAAACTATGTTCTTGTTGTTAAACTTTTATACCACAAAATAAGATAGCTATATATATATGAATCGAATAAGGTTATGAACATAGATTCTACCTCAAGTTCCTTGGACAAGGTTGCTGTAAAAGAGGAGTAAGAACCTAGAACCAAAAGGGTGATGGAAGTGGATGAAAGGTTGGAAGTAAGTTGGTGTTCTTGGAAGGATTTCTTGAAGTGTTTTTGTAAGGTTTTCTTATGAGGTTTAAGTGTTGTTTTTGAAGCTAAATGATGGGGAAAATGCTTGGAGATGATCAAGTATGAAGTTAAGAGTATTTTGAGAGAGAAATAGAAGTGTAAGTATGAGAAAATGGGGTGAAGAAATGGTGTGCTTGCATAAAAATGTTTTTAGGTTATAAAGGAAAAAAAAGATACCTAACTTTGTTTTCTTGCTAAATAATTCATGCTACTTGACAAATGGTTGGTTCCACATGTTTCTTAATCATTTAAGGCTGCTAAGGAGCAGATTTTTATTGGTATATACCAATAGTAAATACATCTAGAAGCTGCGTATGATACGGGTACATATACCCTAGGTATACGTATAGAAATCTTTGAGAAAACGGAACGAGGATTCAAATATAGCTATCTTTTGTAAATATACTTATATTGTTTTATGTATGTAAGCCCTTTAAAAGTGATTAAATACATTACTTATACGATATATGTATAAACATTATAGGTTATAAGTATTTAAGTCAAATAACGTTACGTATGGTTATCGTTTTGAAAACTTAAGTTAGTAGTTTCAAAATATACTTATAACTTATTGTTATTAATACAAAATGAGATATTAAAACATTCTTAGATCATGTTAAATATGTATATATACATATATATACACAAACGTATAATTATCATATATTGTATAGTTCGTGATATCATCGGTCAAACTAGACGGTCAAACGTTGTGTAAAACTCTTTTCGGAAACATAAGTCTCAACAATTTGGATTGCTTATCATGTTGGTAAGGTTTAATTTATGTAAATATTAATCTTATAAGTATAGAATGATCGAAAAAGTGCGGGTCGTTACATTACCTCCCCGTTAAATAAATTTCGTCCCGAAATTTTAAAATTGTACCTATTTTGCGTCATCGAGAAACAAGTGTGGATACTTTTGTTTCATCTGATCCTCTCGTTCCCACGTATACTCGGGACCTCTTCTAACATTCCAACGAACCTTAACTATCGGTATGTTGCTCTGCTTGAGCTGTTTAACTTCACGATCCATGATTTCGATTGGTTCTTCGATGAATTGTAGTTTCTCGTCGACATGGATTTCTTCAAGAGGAATGGTGAGATCTTCCTTTGCAAGACACTTCTTAAGGTTTGAGACGTGAAAGGTATTATGTACTCCGGCGAGTTGTTGCGGTAACTCGAGTCGATAAGCTACCGGTCCAATGCGTTCGATGATCTTGAACGGGCCTACATATCTTGGGTTCAGTTTACCCCTTTTTTCGAAGCGTATTACACCTTTCCAAAGTGACACCTTTAGCATAACCATGTCCCCGATCTGAAACTCTAATGGTTTCCTTCGGACATCGGCGTAGCTCTTTTGGCGACTACGGGCTGTTTTCAATCTCTCCTTGATTTGTACTATCTTCTCAGTCGTTTCGTGTATGATTTCGGGACCAGTTAATTGTCGATCTCCTACTTCATTCCAACAGATAGGAGATCTACACTTCCTTCCATACAATGCTTCGAATGGTGCAGCTTTAATGCTCGCATGATAACTATTATTATACGAGAATTCTGCTAATGGTAGATATTTATCCCATCCGTTTCCAAAATCGATCACACATGCCCTGAGCATGTCTTCAAGAGTCTGAATCGTTCTTTCACTCTGCCCGTCGGTTTGCGGATGATATGCGGTACTCATATCCAAACGAGTTCCTAGTGCCTCCTGTAGTGATTGCCAGAACTTTGAGGTAAATCTACTATCACGATCGGATATAATGGAAATAGGTATTCCATGTCTTAAAACAATTTCCTTTATATACAATCGTGAGACGATCAACAATCACCCAAATGGTGTCGTATCCCCAGGCAGTCTTTGGTAACTTCGTGATGAAATCCATGGTAATACCGTCCCATTTCCATTCTGGGATTTCTGGTTGTTGAAGTAATCCTGACGGCTTCTGGTGTTCTGCTTTGACTTTGGAACAAGTTAAACATTCCCCAACATATGTTGCAACGTCTGTCTTCAAATTAGGCCACCAATAATGCGTCTTAAGATCTTGATACATCTTTCCAACTCCAGGATGTATCGAGTATCTTGTCTTATGTGCCTCATTCAATATTAACTTCCTTAATCCACCCAACTTTGGTACCCAAATACGGTTTGCAAAATATCGAATTCCATCTTCCCGCATAATGAGTTGTTTCCCATACTTCTTCATTATTTCATTTCCTATGTTTTCTTTAGTAAGAGCTTCTCGTTGAGCCTCTTTGATTTGTGAGTTGAGATTCATGCGAATTTTTATGTTCATTGCTCGTACTCGAATTGGTTCTCGTTCCTTTCTGCTTAAAGCGTCAGCCACCACATTCGCTTTCCCGGGATGATAACGAATTTCACAATCATAGTCGTTTATTAACTCGACCCACCTACGTTGCCTCATGTTCAGCTGTTTTTGATCGAAAATATGTTGAAGGCTTTTATGATCAGTAAACACAGTGCATTTAACCCCATACAAGTAGTGTCTCCATATCTTCAATGCAAACACGACTGCTCCCAGTTCTAGATCATGCGTCGTATAATTCCGCTCGTGAATCTTTAATTGTCGGGATGCGTATGCAATAACTTTCTTCCGTTGCATAAGAACGCAACCAAAACCTTGTCGCGAAGCGTCACAATATATTTCAAAATCATCGTTCCCTTCTGGTAATGATAAAATAGGCGCCGTAGTCAACTTCTTTTTCAGTAATTGAAATGCACTCTCCTGCTCGGAAGTCCATTCATATTTCTTCCCTTTTTGCGTTAACGCTGTCAACGGCTTAGCTATTCGGGAAAAATCTTGAATAAACCTTCTATAATAACCGGCTAAACCCAAAAATTGGCGTATCTGCATTGGTGTCTTAGGAGTCTCCCATTTTTCAATGGCTTCAATTTTTGCTGGATCAACCTGAATTCCTTTGCTACCAACAACGTGGCCAAGAAATTGCACTTCTTTCAACCAGAAAGCACATTTAGAAAATTTAGCATATAGCTGTTCTTTTCTCAATAACTCTAATATCAACCTTAAATGCTGTTCATGCTCTTGCTCACTCTTGGAATAGATAAGAATATCATCAATGAAAATGATAACAAACTTATCTAAATATGGACTACAAACTCGATTCATGAGGTCCATGAATACAGCTGGCGCATTCGTCAATCCAAACGGCATGACCAAAAATTCGTAATGACCGTAGCGTGTCCGAAAAGCAGTTTTCGGTATATCTTCTTCTTTGACACGTAATTGATGATAACCCGATCTTAGGTCAATTTTCGAGTACACACATGATCCCTGGAGTTGATCAAATAAGTCGTCAATTCTCGGTAGTGGATACCGATTCTTGATAGTTAACTTATTTAATTCACGATAATCTATACACATTCGGAAAGATCCGTCTTTCTTCTTGACGAATAAAATTGGAGCTCCCCACGGTGAAGTGCTTGGTCGTATGAATCCACGGTCTAGTAATTCTTTTAACTGACTTTGAAGTTCTTTTAACTCGGACGGTGCAAGTCTATATGGAGCACGAGCCACTGGTGCAGCTCCTGGTACTAAATCTATTTGAAATTCTACAGATCTAAATGGAGGTAATCCCGGCAACTCTTCCGGAAATACTTCAGGAAAATCTCTTGCCACAGGCACGTCATTGATGCACTTCTCTTTTTCTTTCTTTTCGACTTTATTAACATGTGCTAAGATAGCATAGCACCCTTTCTTCAAGCACTTTTGAGCTTTCAAATAACTAATGAGTTTTAGCTTTGAGTTACCCTTCTCTCCATAAATCATTACGGGCGTTTTATTCTTACGAGGAATGCGAATTGCCTTCTTGGCACACACAACTTCAGCTCCTATTTTGGACATCCAGTCCATGCCGACTATTACATCAAAACTTCCTAATTCTACGGGTATTAAGTCAATTTTAAACGTTTCTCCGGCTAAATTTATTTTACAATCACGACAAATTTTATCGGCTTTAATTAGTTTACCATTAGCTAACTCAATCATGTACTTAGCATCTAGAGGTAATGATGAACAATTCAATTTAGCGTGAAAGTCTCTACACACGTAACTTCTATCAGCACCAGTATCAAATATAATAGATGCGGATAAGTTATTAATGGTAAACGTACCCGTAACAAGCTCCGGGTCTTCACACGCCTCTCTAGCATTAATAACAAATGCTCTCCCTCGTGCAGGTCCGATATTCTTCTCTGGATTCGGGCACTGGCTCTTATAGTGACCTTGTTTTCCACACCCAAAACAAGTAATGGTAGCCAAAGCAGTTCTATTTGCATTGGTGGCGGGAGTCTTGGTACCATTTGTATTTGTAACGAGAGCCCTACAATCTTCAGAAAGATGACCTTTTCGATTACATTTGTTGCATACCACATTACAGTAACCAGAGTGATGTTTGTGGCATCGGTTGCATAAAGGATTTTGTCCTTTATAACCAAAGCTTAAACCACTACCCGCACCTTGCGTGTTTTCTTGTTTCTTAAAAGATTGTTGTTGGTTACCTCGATCATAATTTCCATTCCACTTTCTTTTGTTACCTGATACCTTCACATCAGTATTGGATACTTTCTTATCCATGATGACCTGATCCATTAGCTCGTTTGCCATAGTTATAGCTTCATGAATTGTCTTAGGTTTCGATGCTGTAACATTTGCCTTGACCTTTTTGGGCAAACCATCTTTGTACATTTCAATCTTCCGTTCTTCGGTTGGAACCAATTCAGGACATAGCAAAACTAATTCCATGAATCGCTGATTGTAGTTGGTGATTTCAGTACCAATAACCTTCAGACTTCGTAACTCATCTTCCAACTTCCTAACCTCGTTCCTTGGACAATATTCATTGATTAACATTGTTTTGAATTCTTCCCACGGAGTATCATAAGCTACATCTCCTCCTACAGCCTTCACATAATTTTTCCACCACGTGAGTGCACTATCTTGTAAAGTGCACGATGCATACTTGGTCATGTCCTTTTCAACACAACCACTGATTTTAAACACAGTCTCCATCTTTTCTATCCACCGGGTTAAACCGATCGGTCCTTCTGTTCCACTGAATGATGAGGGCTTGCAAGCTTGAAAAGTTTTGTAAGTGCACCCCACACGAGGATTTGGGTTAACTGCAGCACCTCTTGCAGCCTCGACCCATAACATTCTGTCGTTCACTCGCTGATTGATGAGTTCCTGGATTTCTTGTTCCGTCATTCGGTTCAATCGCGCCATATTCTTCTATAAGAATGAAAAGAAAATAATTATTCACATGGAATATTATAGATGTAGTGTATATTTACAGTACATTATAGCTTATTAATAATATGAACCAGGTATTATTATAAAAGCCTTTTTCTTCTTATTAGCTTTTTATAATTATATCTAGGGTAGTACCTACCCGTTAATGTCCATACTTAATAGCTTAGTACAGAATCAATTACTACCATCTAAATAATACTTAACCATGGAAAATTATTGCATTTCACACTTCACTATTTTACATATGCTTATCTTACATCGAACTTTAAACAAACCACACTAATAATATTATACAAAACATTATATGATCCCATGGTTTAATACGGCAGCGCATCGTTTGGTCTATTTTCTAGGACGTTTAGGTTCAAAGAATCGCTTAACGCTTATCCTGGCTGTCTGCCTATATTTTGGCTGTGGGACTGAAGAACTGGATGCCGGGATAGAACGAATAGGAATAGCGGGGATAGGGGTGGTAGTGTCTAGTGGAGTTGGTGCCACATCATCCTTATTAAACTCAGGATTTGAATTTTCTAATTCATTAGCCTTTCGTTTCTTTCCTAGTTCGAACTCTTCTTTTGTAATTTCCTGTATTTCTTCCTCGGGTTCACTTTCCCCCTCGGGTTCACTTTCCTCCTCGGGTTCACTTTCCTCCTCGGGTTCACTTTCCTCCTCGGGTTCACTTTCCTCCTCGGGTTCACTTTCCGGGTTCTCTATAGTCGGTTCATCCGGAATTTGTGAGTCTTCCCCAAAGATATTATTTTCGTCATCGGATAGGTTAATGACTGGAACACCATCTGAAGATTCTGGTTCGGAGTCGCTGAATGTGATAACAAGTTTTGAGCCCGACATCTATCACACAACAACTAACCCATTAGTACTACATAATATTTACATATAAATTTTAACCAACAATGATAAGCAATGGTTTTTAAATCAGACCCGGTCAAAGTCCAGACTTACTAATGTATCCTAACGACTTATCAGTTAGACACACTAATGCAAACCTGGTTCGCTAAGACCACCGCTCTGATACCACATGTCATAACCCGTCCTTAACCGTAAGAACGTGTTAGATAACGTATGATTTCATTGCGAGGTATTGACCTCTATATGCGACATTTTTAAAAGAAAAACTGCATATATTATACATTACAAACCATGATTCTTATTTTTGATACAAGCTTTGGACGAAATAAAGATGATTATCGTTTAGCGATAATCTTCGACTTACAAACTTTACAAATGATGATAACAACACGATTTCTAGCATATTTTACAACACAAGTTCTTGGATATGCAGTTTTATTTTTGACACAAATATGCGTACGCAAGATCCTGCTCAAATTCAACATAATGCAGCGGAAGCTTCTAATTATCACCTGAGAATAAACATGTTTAAAACGTCAACATAAAGTTGGTGAGATATAGGTTTAGTGCCGGCAGCAATATATATATATATAGACCACAAGATTTCATATATAAACATTTTCATAAAAATATTCTAAGTGGTTGAGCACTTGGTAACCATACTTAACATTTAATCACGTCGCATATTCCCTTTAATATGAAATCTTACTACACCGTACCAAGTGTAGTCACAAAACGAAGTACTGTGCAACCGTTGAATACTGGTCGTCCAGTCCGGTTGGGGTTGTCAGGCCCAATAGATCTATCAACAGGATTCGCGTTTACAATACCGCTGTAAATATTAGTTACCAAGCTACAGGGAAGTATGCCAGTGGTACAACTCAACGTAGAATATATTTTCAGTTACTTGTGTCCATAACGTAAAACATAAAATACATGTATTCTCATCCCGAAATATTTAGAGTTTAAAAGTGGGACTATATACTCACTTTCGTCTTGAAGATATATATAATTTGACTTGGTCTCCGGTTGATATCACGAACCTATCCATATATAATATATCAATACCTTTTCTTTTTAAACAAACGTCACATATATATACTTGTTATACTTTTAATACTTTTAATAATTCCTTAGTCCGTAGTTAGCAGTTCGTTGTTAGTAATTCAATTTTAATGGTTCATTTTTAGATGTTTAATATACCCGCAATGAAATAAATAAAACCCCCAACGAAATAAATAAAACCCCATCGTATATGTATTGGTCGAGATTAATCTTGACCCATGGTACCGGTGTTGTCAAATGACGTGTTGCGTACATAAAGTACCGGTGTTGTCAAATGACGTGTTGCGTACAATCATGGGATCTTATGATTAATCTTCTCGTATTGTTTACGGGTGATCCTGAACCATATAAAATTAAATTATGAGTACATATATATAAAATATCATGTTATTTTAAAAAGATGTGATTTATTTAATTTTCTCCAATTATTTTCGTAGCTAAACTAGTCTTACATATCCGATCTCGTTTTGGTCATAGTTTCTTCGTTACAACTCCGTTTTCGTTGATTCAACTTGCCACTTCCTTGGATCGAGTCCCTCTTTAAGACTATGAACTGTAAATACCTTAGTTTGTATTCGAAATCACAGGTCATAGGTCAAACTTTAGTGAAACTTATGAAGTTAATCATTTTCCATCATGTAAACAACCTTAAATGATTATTTTTCTAAAAATACTTATACTTTGAGTTAAATCATGAAATTTTTATGTGTTATCATATTTATAGTAAAAATCATTTTTCCAGAAAATAAACCTCCAATTCAAAGTTTAAGATGGTTTTTAATTATCCAACCCAAAACAGCCCCCGGTTGCACTCCGATGTCGTAAATTCAGTTTTTAAGGTGTTCTTTGAAAAACCAAGTTATACCTTGTTAAATTAGCATATATTTAAGATATATTACAGGTCTTGAAGTATTTTAAAAGTTAAGTTAGAAGGATCTATTTAGTTTGCAAACAAGTTTGAAAACTTTCAAACTATGTTCTTGTTGTTAAACTTTTATACCACAAAATAAGATAGCTATATATATATGAATCGAATAAGGTTATGAACATAGATTCTACCTCAAGTTCCTTGGACAAGGTTGCTGTAAAAGAGGAGTAAGAACCTAGAACCAAAAGGGTGATGGAAGTGGATGAAAGGTTGGAAGTAAGTTGGTGTTCTTGGAAGGATTTCTTGAAGTGTTTTTGTAAGGTTTTCTTATGAGGTTTAAGTGTTGTTTTTGAAGCTAAATGATGGGGAAAATGCTTGGAGATGATCAAGTATGAAGTTAAGAGTATTTTGAGAGAGAAATAGAAGTGTAAGTATGAGAAAATGGGGTGAAGAAATGGCGTGCTTGCATAAAAACGTTTTTAGGTTATAAAGGAAAAAAAAGATACCTTACTTTGTTTTCTTGCTAAATAATTCATGCTACTTGACAAATGGTTGGTTCCACATGTTTCTTAATCATTTAAGGCTGCTAAAGAGCAGATTTTTATTGGTATATACCAATAGTAAATACATCTAGAAGCTGCGTATGATACGGGTACATATACCCTAGGTATACGTATAGAAATCTTTGAGAAAACGGAACGAGGATTCAAATATAGCTATCTTTTGTAAATATACTTATATTGTTTTATGTATGTAAGCCCTTTAAAAGTGATTAAATACATTACTTATACGATATATGTATAAACATTATAGGTTATAAGTATTTAAGTCAAATAACGTTACGTATGGTTATCGTTTTGAAAACTTAAGTTAGTAGTTTCAAAATATACTTATAACTTATTGTAATTAATACAAAATGAGATATTAAAACATTCTTAGATCATGTTAAATATGTATATATACATATATATACACAAACGTATAATTATCATATATTGTATAGTTCGTGATATCATCGGTCAAACTAGACGGTCAAACGTTGTGTAAAACTCTTTTCGAAAACATAAGTCTCAACAATTTGGATTGCTTATCATGTTGGTAAGGTTTAATTTATGTAAATATTAATCTTATAAGTATAGAACGATCGAAAAAGTGCGGGTCGTTACACTTAGCGTACAGTTTTTCTTTCCTCAATACTTCTAGCACTTTTCTCAAATGTTCTTCGTGCTCTTGATCATTCTTTGAGTAAATAAGTATGTCATCGATGAAAACAATGACAAACTTGTCAAGATATGGCCCACACACTCGGTTCATAAGGTCCATGAACACAACTGGTGCGTTAGTCAATCCAAACGGCATAACCATAAACTCGTAATGACCATAACGCGTCCTAAAAGCAGTTTTTGGAATATCATCTTCTTTCACCCGCATTTGATGATACCCGGAACGTAAGTCAATCTTTGAATAAACAGACGAGCCTTGTAGTTGATCAAATAAGTCGTCGATTCTCGGTAGTGGGTAGCGGTTCTTGATGGTAAGTTTGTTCAACTCTCGGTAGTCGATACACAACCTGAATGTACAATCTTTCTTCTTGACAAACAAAACAGGAGCTCCCCATGGTGATGTGCTTGGTCGAATGAAACCACGCTCTAAAAGTTCTTGTAATTGGCTTTGCAGTTCTTTCATCTCGCTGGGTGCGAGTCTGTAAGGAGCACGAGCTATTGGTGCAGCTCCTGGTACAAGATCTATTTGAAATTCAATGGATCGATGTGGGGGTAATCCAGGTAATTCTTTCGGAAATACATCGGGAAATTCTTTTGCAATGGGAACATCATTGATGCTCTTTTCTTCAGTTTGTACTTTCTCGACGTGTGCTAGAACAGCATAGCAACCTTTTCTTATTAGTTTTTGTGCCTTCAAATTACTAATAAGATGTAGCTTCGTGTTGCCCTTTTCTTCGTACACCATTAAGGGTTTTCCTTTTTCTCGTATAATGCGAATTGCATTTTCGTAACAAACGATCTCTGCTTTCACTTCTTTCAACCTGTCCATACCGATTATCTCATCAAAACTCCCTAACTCTACTGGTATCAAATCAATCTTAAATGTTTCACTAACCAGTTTAATTTCTCGATTCCGACATATATTATCTGCTGAAATTAATTTACCATTTGCTAATTCGAGTAAAAATTTACTATCCAAAGGCATCAATGGACAACTTAATTTAGCACAAAAATCTCTACTCATAGCTTCTATCCGCACCCGAATCAAATAAAACGTAAGCAGATTTATTGTCAATAAGAAACGTACCCGTAACAAGCTCTGGGTCTTCCTGTGCCTCTGCCGCATTAATATTGAAAACTCTTCCGCGGCCTTGTCCATTCGTGTTCTCCTGGTTCGGGCAATTTCTAATAATGTGGCCCGGTTTTCCACATTTATAACAAACTACATTGGCATAACTTGCTCCGACACTACTTGCTCCGCCATTACTTGTTCCGACACCATTTGTTCCTTTCGTTCTATTAACCCCTGGTCCGTAGACCTCACACTTCACCGCGCTATGACCATTTCTTTTACACTTGTTGCAAAATTTGGTGCAGAACCACGAGTGATACTTTTCACACCTTTGGCATAGCTGCTTCTGATTGTTGTTGTTGTTGAAGTTATTATTGTTGTTGGGATGATTGTTGTAGTTGCTGTTGTTGTTGTTGTTGTTGTTGTTGTTGTTGTTGGGCCGTTTGTTGTAGTTGCGATTGATGTTGCGATTGTTGGGATAATTGTTGCGATTATTGTTGTAATTGCTGTTGTTGTTGTATTGGTGATTCTTATCACCGTTTTCCTCTCACTTTCTTTTGACTTGCTTCACATTGGCCTCTTCAGCAGTCTGTTCTTTAATTCTTTCTTCAATCTGGTTCACTAGTTTGTGAGCCATTCTACATGCCTGTTGTATGGAGGCAGGCTCGTGTGAACTTATATCTTCTTGGGTTCTTTCCGGTAATCCTTTCACAAACGCGTCGATCTTCTCTTCCTCATCTTCGAATGCTCCCGGACACAATAGGCACAATTCTGTGAATCGTCTTTCGTACGTGGTAATATCAAATCCTTGGGTTCGTAACCCTCTAAGTTCTGTCTTGAGCTTATTGACCTCGGTTCTGGGACGGTACTTCTCGTTCATCAAGTGCTTGAATGCTGACCACGGTAGTGCGTACGCATCGTCTTGTCCCACTTGCTCTAGATAGGTATTCCACCATGTTAACGCAGAACCTGTGAAGGTATGCGTAGCGTACTTTACTTTGTCCTCTTCAGTACACTTACTTATGGCAAACACCGATTCGACCTTCTCGGTCCACCGTTTCAATCCGATCGGTCCTTCGGTTCCATCAAATTCCAAAGGTTTGCAGGCAGTGAATTCTTTATAGGTGCATCCTACACGATTTCCTGTACTGCTAGATCCAAGGTTATTGTTGGTATGTAGCGCAGCCTGTACTGCGGCTATGTTTGAAGTTAGAAAAGTATGGAATTCCTCTTCATTCATATTCACGGTGTGTCGAGTAGTCGGTGCCATTTCCTTCAAAATAGTCAAATGGAACAAGTTAATCATACAGAATATTAAGAGTAGTTAATAGTATTTTGTAGCATAATATGAACTCATTTATAAAAGCTTTTTCTTCATATTAGCGTTTTATAAGTTTAAATTCGGGTAGTACCTACCCATTAAGTTCATACTTAGTAGCTAATATACAATTCAACTACTACAATTCTATATGAAAAACTGATTATAATAATATTTCGCGTTCAAACTTTTATACAATATTTTACAAACTTACAATACCGCTTATTTTACATAAAGAATGAAATATAGCACACAATAACTTTGATTCAAGATAGTTGTGAAGATAATTCTAGCTAGTACACAAGTCGTTCAGCAAAGGCAATAAAGACACGTAATTCATACGTCCAGAAACAAGTCATGCATTCTGGTTTTACTAGGACTACTTCCCATCCTTGGTCTTGTGGAACATAACCGTTATGGCCGTTGATAAGACAGCGTGTTGTAATGTCGTCAAAGGGACGAGGGTTACGTAATGTCCAACAGTCCCGTAACAATCTAAAAACCTCATTTCTTACCCCAATTACCGACTCCGTCACTTGTGGGAACGTGTTGTTTAATAGTTGTAGGCCGATGTTCTTGTTCTCACTTTGGTGAGAAGCGAACATTACTAATCCGTAAGCATAACATGCTTCTTTATGTTGCATGTTAGCCACTTTTTCTAAATCACGAAGTCCAATATTCGGATATATTGAGTCAAAATAATTTCTTAACCCATTGCGTAAAATAGCATTTGGGTTCCCCGCAATATATGCGTCAAAGTAAACACATCGTAACTTATGGATTTCCCAATGTGATATCCCCCATCTTTCGAACGAAAGCCTTTTATAAACCAAGGCATTCTTGGAACGTTCTTCGAATGTCTTACAAACTGATCTTGCCTTGAATAGTTGTGCTGATGTTTTAGCAGAGTAGTATATAAAATAGCTTATATTTTTACAGAAAATACTATTAAATACGATACAATTTTACACAAGATATTTATTTACTTATAGAATGGATATACTTAAACCTTGCTACAACACTTATAGGCAGTGTACCTAATCGTACAGTAGTGTAGTTTTTAGTAAGTCCGGTTCGTTCCACGGGGAATCTTTTTAAACAAAGCTTAACGCTATATTAGTTTACTTTTATAAAAATACAAATATATATATATAAGTAATATTATTATTATAAAGGGGGGTTTTTACCGTTTAATGACCGGTTTGTCGATCTTAAAACTTTAGTCGCAGTTAAAATCAAATGTAAAATATTAAAAATAAATACAAGACTTAAATTAAAGCATAAAGTAAATAACGATAATGAAATTGCGAATAATAAAAGTGCGATAAAATAAACTTGCGATAATTAAAAAGTACGATAATTAAAAGTGCAATACAATAACAATAAAAATGCGATAATTAGAAGTGCAATTAAATATAAAATAAAGGAAATTAAATATGAAATAAAAGAATTATGCTTATTTAAACTTCCGTAATCATGATGTTTGACGTGTTGATTTTAGTTTTATACCCATGGGTTAATTGTCCTTTGTCCTGGATTATTTAATATGTCCATCTGGTTTTTGTCCATAACAGTCCATCAGTCATAAATATAAAGTGCGAGTGTCCTCGTCAAATTATCCTTATACCCGAAGTTAAATATTCCAACTAATTGGGGACTTAAACTGTAACAAGATTTTAATACTTTGTTTAATAATTACACCAGGATGTCGACTGAGTGTAACCCAAGGTTTTAATATTTTGTTATCAATTATACCAAGTGTCCTTGTACATAATTTCACCCCTGTTTTAATTATTCTAGTGGCTATTAATCCATTTCCGTGTCCGGTTAAATGAACGATTATTCGTACATATAAATACCCCGCCCATCGTGTCCGATTGAGTGTATATGGTAATTTATAGGGACGCCCAATTGTAAATCTTTATATTAACATTAACAAACTATCATTTAGTTAAACAAATATAAAGCCCATTAATAGCTCATAGTCTAATTTCCACAAGTGTCGTTCTTTTGTCCAAACCCCAATTATGGTACAAAGCCCAATTACCCAATTTTAGTAATTAGCCCAACATCATGATTACTTCGGATTAAATAAGCATAATAATAACTTAGCTACGAGACATTAATGTAAAAAGGTTGAACATAACTTACAATGATTAAAAATAGCGTAGCGTTACACGGACAGAATTTCGACTTACACCCTTACAATATTCGCTAACATACCCTTATTATTAGAATTATAATTAAAATTAAAATTAAAATATAAATTATAAATATAAATATATCGTATTAATGGAGAAAAGAGAAAGATAGATTGATTTGTGGTGCACCAAAGCTCGATTTTTATAGGCATGTGGGCTGGAACTGGGGCTCATGCGATCGCATGGATTTATGCCTTCCAGGCCATGCGATCGCATGGCCAGCTGGGGAGGCTCATATTTGGTTGTTTTCTTCTGCCGACGGTTTTATAAATAATATAATATATTAAATAATTATAAGAATTATTTAAATATTATATTATATTTATGTGCATAGTTGACTTGTAATTTTTAGTCCGTTGCGTCGAGCGTTGAGAGTTGACTCATGTCCCGGTTCCGGATTTTCGAACGTCCTTGCGTATAATTTAATATCTTGTACTTTGCGTTTTGAATCTTGTACTCTTGTAATTTCGAGACGTTTCTTATCAATAATTGGAACCTCTTTGATTGTATTTTGTACTTTTGAGCTTTTTGGTCGTTTGCGTCTTCAATTCGTCGAATCTGTCTTTTGTCTTCACCTTTTATTATTTAAACGAATATCACTTGTAAATAGAACAATTGCAACTAAAAGCTTGTCTTTCTTGAGGAATAATGCTATGAAATATATGTTCGTTTTTAGCATTATCAAATATTCCCACACTTGAGCGTTGCTTGTCCGCAAGCAATATCGTCTTGAAATACTAGAATCACTTCTTTATTCTTCACACTTTGTACATCAGTGATTTCTATACGGCGGTATAAACAATGATAGTAACGATAGAACCATGGTTAAAGGTGGGTGTGTCATCCACAGTTGCCTCGGGTTTAGGTCAACGACACTTGCAATCAAATAGCCGATTTACTTTCGGTTTCCAAAGCAAAGTGCACATTTGAAAGGCGGTTTACAGTCCCACATGACTATGAAAATGTAGATCCTTAAGGAAATTGGATCTTTATGAAAATATTTGATCTTTTGAAAATTCAAGCTAGCTTTTACCCTAGATAAGTTTTCCGGAATAACCCTTTATCGGTGTTTGCAAAATATTTTTGTGGGTTTGGTGGGTTTTAGATTTGAAAATTTTAGCTCAAAACTTGCGGTTTTGTGTCACCCACTTGCTAACCTTGTATTTGGAAAGCAACACTTCCAGTTTACTTGTCCCGTATATTACCTTTCGATAAACTACCGTCCGGTTGTAAAGGAAAGCGTTGAACAAGCAACCGTTAAGGCAATGTCCCCTGACATGCTTTTAATTATGGTCTATAACGTGTCGGACGCAATTACTATCCTTGGTAGGAGCAATAGTAAAGCTCACCCTTATGATTTTTCGGTCTGGCACAAGGTCCTGTCTTTGACCACTATGCAACCACCGTTCTTACGGTTGACACCCGATTTGGTTCAGGTGACCTAATGAATTCCAGGTGAATTCCTAGGATTTTACGTTCAATGGTAATGAACGCATTGAAAATGGGTTTTCAGAAAACAAATCGGTTTTAATTTGATCAAAATATTTTCTCGTTCAAGCTCGAGTTTAGATATCATCGAATTCCATGAGTTTGTAATTCTCAATCTTTAAAGTCAATCTCAAGGATTGAGTAATATCAGTCTTAAAAGCTGATTTTTGATCTTTTAAGGAGATTATCCTTTCTGGAGATCTGATTCATTAGTCTTATCAAGCTAATTTGCACGGTGCCCCCCCATTGTACGAGATAAATCCTTCTCATGGTTAGGATAAATCTGACCACTTGGCGACCCTGTTTGATGCTGAGGTCCGTGGATTTCCTGCTGATTTTAGAGATGACTTTTCTAGATTTTTTCGTCAACCTACAGCTGGTCTAGACGACAACTTCTTGACCTAAATCAAGAAGCGCGTGTCTTTTTTGGAAGACTTTACTTCCTTTTAATGATGGAATTGATTCATCGTGTAGATCCATCTCTTCTTTTCTTTCATCGGGTAAAATGGTTTAGTTTAGTCCAAAGCAAAAGTATTTTCAGTTATTTGTTACAGATATATGTGACATATGTTTAAGATAACTTGGTAAATTTTCCCACACTTGGCTTTTATTTTCCTTTTTATCGTCCTCTATTCCATTTTAAATGAATTTCAACATTTTGGTTTGTTTCTCAATTTATGTCCTTTCCGAGGTTACAATAATTTCGGTGTTAACACCTAGTTTTATCGTTCATAAATATGTATAAACATGATTTTGAGTTCATTTAATTGAAAATTTTGAAAAATTTTACTAGAATTGAGTAGTCAGTATATAAGACTAGGACTGTTCTTTATTATCAGAGAGCACTAGATTCTAATACAACTACTACGTTACTAGTATTTTTAATGGTAACCAAGTGTATAAAGATAAAAATTTTAAAAATCCGAAAGAATTTAACCCCTTCCCACACTTAAGATCTTGCAATGCCCTCATTTGCAAGAAATCAGTACAATTTAAATTATTGAGGGTGATTAGCGTAGAAATGATTAAATTTTACCAAAGTTTCCAAATATATTAGCGTTTGTTTGCTGAATGATAAATGGTGCATAGCATTTGTTCATTTCATCTGTTGTTACATCACATTTATTTGTCATCTTGTCATCAAAATTAGTAGCTTTTGCTGAACTTAATGCCAGTCTTTGAAAATGCGCTGTTTTACCCTGTTTTGAACAATTGACAATATACATACATACAAGTATAATCATGCATGGCAATTTGAAATGGGACTTAATATCCCACTTTCAAATTATAAATATGAAATATTAGTACACAATAATAATAAAATAATAAAAATTACACAAATTTATCCAATAACATAAGTTTAAACATGAAAAAGTTAAAAGATAAAAACATAATAATCATAAAAATAATCAAATGGAACTAAATCAGTCTGGATAGGGGTTCCAGTTCATCTCATCGGGTGGGTTCCATTGTTGGTTATAGGTGTTCTGATAGGCTTGGTTATAGTCATACCGGTTAAAGGGTGGTTGGATATCGGGGCTATGTGGCAGAAAATGAGCAGGTCGAGTAGGTACATAGTTATTTGGTACCTGATATGATAGCTGGCTCATGATTTGGTGCTGATGAACTAACCAGCTATCGTGTTGGCGTCGCCTATAATCCTCGTATACTCGCTCGGAGTTCCACTGCTCATACATACTATGTCTTGCCGCGTTCGTCATTGCTTCCTCATCTATACGAACGTGGACGTCAAGAATAGCATCTCGAAAGACATCCCTAATGTCTTTCGCCTCCTCCATTTCCTCGTCTGAGCCTCTCTCTACCTGAGGATGAGATCCCTCATAGGGTACTGCCTGGTTACGTCTACTTTTCAATACCTTAGCACCCACATAAACTTTCAATCCTAAGGGCTCAACCTGTTCTCTACAAATCTGTAATGGACCCCCTTGGTTCCTATCAACACCTAAATACTCTCCAATGAGGGTAACAAAAATACCTCCTCCTATTATACTCCCGTCCTGCATTCCCTCTACCATTTTAGATAAATAAAAAGCAACACAGTAAGGGATATTGACAAAGCTTCTAGGATCCCGAATACACTTTAGGTAGAATAAATCATATAAGGTAATTTTTTCTTTATTATGACCTCTTTGTGTAATCGAGTTAGCCAAAAATCTATGAATAATACGAAGCTCGGCTCTGTCAATATGTGTATAGGAGTGTCCTCCTGCTCGTGTAAAAACATCAAAATGTGACATACGCCTCCAAATGGCGTCAGCGTCAAAGTTACTATCTACCCGTTCACCATAATGAATCAAGTTTGTACAATCGGGTAATAGCAACTCACCAGGAGTATATATCTGTAAGGCCCTGGCCATGTCCAGCATGGACATTCTGTACATCCTACCGCCAAGGATAAACCTAAGAAATCTTCTATCATCTATCCTAACTATATTTGTATCAAGTGATACAGTACTCATCAACTCAACACACCATTCCTTATATACAGGTCTACGAATGGTGAAAAGACGTTCCCAATCTGTAAAAGAAGAACTGCCATACCTTTGAACTAAAAGCTGTCTAACACGGTCAGCTAGATGGACCGTTTCCAAAGGGGCCCAATCAATTACCCTTGGCACCTCTACATTTTTTGTTACCAATTTGAATTTGTTCCTTTGATATGTCTCGTAATCTCTCCATCTTCTATCAAATCTCAGATTAGGATGTAGAGTGTGCTCAGGAATCGTTGGGAATTCTACTGGTGGCCTCATTGGGAATACTATGAATTCATCAACAAACTGTACTGGATCATAATAAGGTATGTGCTGATCAGGCTGTTGTTGTTCCTGTTGTGGTTCTTGTTCGTGTTGCATTTCTGGTTCTGGTTCTGGTTCTGGTGCTGGTGCTGGTCGTCTAGATGATGATGCTCCTGAACCTCCAGTATCGGCTCTCTGTAAAACACATTAAACACAAAAATTGTGCATCCAAATATGCATTAGTGTTAGCAAAATAACAACTTAAAACAATCACTATAACATGTTAAATCAAAATTAAACTTATACACATTTTCACAATTTTTCACAATTCTACACTTTTCAAATAAGCACATATGAAAATGTATACAAAATTCATAAGCATTTAACTCAAATAACATGTCAAAATATTCATTATTAATAATTAAACAAGTCTCAAATGGCAAATATATCAAATTAATCAAGTTCATGAATTTTGGACTTAAAAAGTCCACTTTAATCTCCAAAAATCATGTTTAGGATCATTGTTTGGATCATTTAACTATCTAAACATGTTACACTACTCAATTTAGCAATAATTCATGACAAAAATCGGCCATAACCTGTTTATATCAAAAAGTCCCAAATTGCTCAAGAACACAAACCCTAGATTTCTAAAAATTTTGAAGTTTTTGGCTTCAAATCATGTTAAATAGCATCAATCTAGGTTATACATGCATAAAATACTAACAATTTAACACTAATTGCACTAGAAATTAACAAAATTGCATTAGGTAAAAAAATTGGTAATTATCACAAAAACTAGGAATTTATAGAGTTTAGGGGTGTAATTTTTACCAATTTGCTGAAGAATGAGAATCTAGGCATGATTAGAGCAAAAAAAATGACGAATTACGGTGAATTTTGGCGAAATTTGGTGAAGATTTGAGAGTTTTTTCGGGTGTATGTGTGTGTTTTGTGTGAAGAACAGACCCGCTGCTGTTATTTGTTTCTGACCTGCATTTGGTCCCCATGCGATCGCATGGGTTCCAAGTGCAAACCCCATGCGATCGCATGGGGTGCCGGCTACAGTGTTTTCAGCTTTTTTTTTTTTATAAAACCTTATGCTTTATAAAACTTATAATTAATTAAATTTTAAAAATTTTGTTTTTCTTTAGGAGCGAGGGCGTTTCGGATCGTTGTCCTAGTCTGTCCCTCGACAAAATTTTAAAATTTGTCAAATCAAAGCGCGGTTTTTGAAAGTAAAGATTTTTGGGTTTTTTAATGTTTTTGGCATACTTTAATTCAATAAGATTAAAAATAATGATAATAAAAGTTCTCGTCACTTCCTCGGGTAAAGCAATTTCGGTTCAAAGACCTAGTCTTCAACTTACGAAGAATTTTAAAAAACATATTTTTAACTTAATGAGATAAAGTAAATTTTTGTTTTTAAATTCACACAACTTAAATATAATTTAAGATTAAAAATTCACACCAAACTTAAATATAATTTAATATTAAAAATTCACACCAAACTTAAAATTTGAAATGCATAAAATTAAAAATTCATATTTTAAAAATTAAAAATTCACACCAAACTTAATTTTAAAAATTCACATTATAAATTCACACCAAACTTATATTAATTTTTCAAATATTTACATTTTTAAAAATATTGTTTTTACAAAGTTTACAATATTAATTTAAGATTTAAATATTAATTTTAAAAACATGGTAAAAATAAAATTAAAAATCTTTTTGGCTTTTTATCCCACTTTAATCAATCAAATATTATCAAAAATATGCGCCCCTCTTTTCGGTAAAGTAATTTCGGTTCCAAGACCTAATTTAACTCATGACGAATTTTTGAAATATTTTGGGTTGATTGATTAAAGATATTTATACCTTAAGAATAAACGTTAAATTTCGCAGTGATGTAATAAATTTTTTAATGATATCAATAATTTCGGTCGCCAAACCTAATTTTATTCAATACCAATTTAATACTTTTTAGCGAACAAATTAGCGTTTATTATCAAAAGGTTAAAAATAAAAATAAAAATAAAAATAAAAACTGTACAGACATACCTGTGAAATAGATTTTTTAGTTATATGATCTATCCCATTCATAAGATAGTCGGTTTAATTGGTTTTCCATGGCTACATAGGCGTAACCTCGAGCATTCAGTGTCTTTTCTTCTAAACATATGAACGGTCCGTCTCTGCATAAAGTAACAAATTCGGTATTTGAATAGGTTTGATTATTTGAACATTTACCTCCATGTGACCATTTTCCGCATTTGTGACATCTTTCTAGGTGTCGTGCTCTTCTTTTCGCTGCGGATTTTGATTTTCCTTTACCAAATTGTAATTTATTATCTTCGCATCTGGATTCTTTTCTAACTCCGTCCATTCTTTCTCTGATTACTGATACTAATTCACTCGGTAGTATGTCATTATTACGTTTAGTGATCAAAGCGTGTAGCATTAGACCATGGTTTAGTTCACAGGCAGTCTCATTTCGTAAAAACCTAAAAAAAATTAAAAATTCAGTATGGGGGGAGAAGACTAGTTCTTTAGGGTCTGCTAGGGAAAGACTATTCGGGTTCCATTTTCGAGAACTACACGAAAACAGACAATCTAACTCTAACAGAAATACATATTATCCTTTAAAGACTTGATTCTCCCCACACTTAGTTAGCTGTGGTGTCGAAATTGTGATTAACTTCGTTGTCGACTTCCATCGGACCATGTATGTAATGTTTAACTCTGTGACCATTAACTTTAAATTCAATCCCATTGGAATTTATTAATTCTATCTTTCCGTATGGGAAAACTCTTTTGACTATGAATGGTCCAGACCATCTTGATTTCAATTTTCCAGGAAATAGCTTGAATCGTGAATTGAAAAGAAGAACTCTGTCTCCTTCTTTAAATTCTTTTGAACTTCTGATTCTTTTATCATGCCATTTCTTCGTTCTTTCTTTATAGATTAACGAATTTTCGTATGCTTCATGTCTTAATTCTTCTAATTCGTTTAGTTGACTTAACCTTAGACGTCCAGCTTCATGTAAATCAAGATTACATGTTTTCAAAGCCCAAAATGCTTTGTGTTCAATTTCTACTGGAAGATGACATGCTTTTCCATAAACAAGTCTAAAAGGTGTGGTTCCAATTGGAGTTTTGTAGGCTGTTCTAAAAGCCCAGAGTGCATCCTCCAATTTAATGGACCATTCCTTTGGATTTGATCCTACGGTTTTCTCTAGAATACGTTTTAAGGCTCGGTTGGTATTTTCAACTTGTCCACTTGTTTGTGGATGATATGCGGTGGAGATTTTATGAGTTACTCCATATCTTTTAAGAACTTTCTCAAGTTGATTATTACAGAAATGAGTACCCCGATCACTTATCAAAGCTTTCGGTGTTCCAAACCTTGCAAAAAGACGTTTTAAAAAGTTGATTACAACTCGTGCATCATTAGTTGGGAGAGCTTGTGCTTCCGCCCATTTAGATACATAATCAATGGCTACGAGTATATATAGATTATTATGAGATTTTGGAAATGGACCCATAAAGTCAATACCCCAAATGTCAAATACTTCACATACTTGGATGACATTTTGTGGCATTTCATCACGTTGACTTATTTTTCCGGCCCTTTGACAAGCATCACAGGATTTGTAAAGAAGGTGTGCATCTTTGTAAATTGTAGGCCAATAGAATCCAGCATCATAAACTTTTCTTGCTGTTAGTTGAGGCCCATAATGCCCTCCTGTTGGTCCTGTGTGACAATGGTTTAATATTTTACTAGCTTCATCTCCAAATACACATCGGCGTATTATTCCATCGGGACAACTTTTAAACAGATGTGGATCTTCCCAGAAATAGTGTTTTATATCACTGAAGAATTTCTTTCGTCTTTGGTACGATAATCCTTTTTCAAGGAATCCACATACTAAATAATTTGCATAGTCTGCAAACCATGGGATTTCTTTATAATCTATCTTCAATAGATATTCATCAGGAAAGTTGTCTTGTATGGCTGATTCATTTAGAACTTCTAATTCGGGATTTTCAAGATGAGAAAGATGATCAGCGGCGAGATTTTCTGCTCCTCTTTTATCTCAGATTTCAATATCAAACTCTTGTAAGAGTAAGATCCAACGGATTAATCTTGATTTAGCATCTTGTTTTGAAAATAGGTATCTAAGAGCAGAATGGTCGGTATAGACCACCGTTTTTGCTAGAACGAGATATGATCGAAATTTGTCAAAAGCAAAGACAATAGCAAGGAGTTCTTTTTCAGTAGTTGTATAGTTCGTTTGTGCTCCTTGTAACGTCTTACTAGCATAATATATAGGTTGAAATCGTTTTTCAATCCTTTGTCCTAAAACGGCTCCCATTGCAAAATCACTTGCATCGCACATTAGTTCAAATGGTAGATTCCAATTTGGTGTTATCATGATCGGCGCATTAGTGAGTTTTTCTTTAAGAATATTAAAAGATTTGATACACTCATCTGAAAAGATGAATGAAGCATCCTTTTCTAGGAGTTTATTCATAGGAGTGGCAATTTTAGAAAAATCTTTTATGAAACGTCGGTAAAAACCGGCATGCCCTAGAAAACTCCTAATTCCTCTAACATTGGTGGGATGTGGAAGTTTAGCAATTACATCTACTTTAGCTCTATCCACTTCAATTCCTTCTTTTGAAATTTTATGTCCAAGAACGATGCCTTCTTTAACCATGAAATGGCATTTCTCCCAATTAAGTACTAGATTTGATTGTTCGCATCTAAGAAGCATTCATTCCAGATTAACTAGACATGATTCAAATGTATCACCGAAGACTGAAAAGTCATCCATGAAAACTTCCATGCATTCTTCTATCATGTCGTGAAAAATCGCCATCATACACCTTTGAAAGGTTGCAGGGGCGTTGCAAAGTCCAAATAGCATGCGTTTGTAAGCAAAAGTACCATAAGGGCACGTGAATGTGGTTTTCTCTTGATCTTCGGGTGCTATTGGAATTTGAAAATATCTGGAAAATCCATCTAGAAAACAATAGTAACTATTTCCGGCTAATCTTTCCAACATTTGATCTATGAAAGGTAAGGAAAAGTGATCTTTTCTGGTGGCGTCATTTAATTTTCTATAATCAATACACACACGCCATCCTGTTACGGTTCTAGTAGGAATAAGCTCATTTTTCTCATTTGTAATGACAGTCATGCCACCCTTCTTAGGCACGCATTGAACTGGGCTTACCCATGGACTATCAGAGATTGGATAAATTAGACCTGCATCTAGCAGTTTAATAATCTCTTTCTTAACTACATCTTGCATATTAGGATTTAGTCTTCGTTGGCATTGCACATACGTTTTATGACCTTCTTCCATAAGGATTTTATGTGTGCAATACGAAGGACTTATTCCTTTAATATCATGAATCTTCCATGCAATGGCTGGTTTATGAGCTTTCAACACAGAAATGAGTTGTGATTTCTCATTTTCAGTAAGAGAAGACGATATTATTACAGGTAATTCAGATTCACCATGTAAATAAGCGTATTCCAAATAGTTTGGAAGTGGCTTTAACTCTAATTTCGGAGGTTCTTCTATCGATGATTTGTATCGATATTTGTCTTCTTCTTTTAGCATTTGAATTTCTTCTGTTGTTGGTTCATATCCATTAGCTATAAGTGTAGCTAACATTTCAGCTTCATTAATTGGTTCATTACCTTCTCCTAAAGAACATTCTCCTGTTCCTTGTAATTCTGGAAATTCTTCTAATAATTCTGCATGTGCATCTATAGTTTGAATATAATAACATGTATCATCTGCAGATTGTGGTTGTTGCATTGCTCTATCAACTGAAAAGGTAACACTCTCATCCTCTATACTTAGGGTCAGTTTCTTACCGAACACGTCTATCATTGCTTTAGCCGTGTTTAAGAATGGTCTTCCTAATATGAGAGGAACTTGAGAATCTTCTTCCATGTCCAAAACAACAAAATTTACTGGAAATACTAAAGTACCAACTTTAACTAGCATGTTCTCCATTATCCCTCTAGGATATTTTATTGATCTATCGGCTAGTTGTATGCTTATTCTGGTTGGTTTCAATTCTCCAAGGTCTAGTTTAGTGTATAGTGAATACGGCATTAAATTTATACTAGCACCTAAGTCTGCCAATGCTTCTATTGAACTAAGACTACCCAGAAAACATGGAATTGTGAAACTTCCTGGATCAGATAATTTTTCTGGTATCTTATTCAACAGCACTGCTGAACAATTAGCATTCATAGTAACAGCCGAGAGTTCTTCCATTTTCTTTCTATTTGAGATTAGATCTTTCAAGAATTTAGCATATCTAGGCATTCCTGAAATCACATCAATGAAAGGAAGATTTACATTTATCTGTTTAAACATATCCAAAAATTTGGATTGCTCGGCTTCAAGTTTCTCTTTCTTCATTTTACTCGGGTAAGGAAGTGGTGGTTGGTATGGTTTAACATAAGGTTTATCCTTAACTGTGTATCTTCATTAACCTTTTCAACTACCGGTTCTTTTTCCTTATCTTGATCAGGTTGTGGTTCTTGTGGAGTAGGAATAGTTTCATCAGAAGTTACAGGTATTTCCGGTGGTTTAAGTGTTGTACCACTTCTTGTGGTAATGGCTTTAGCTGTTTCATTCTGGGGGTTAGCATTTGTATCACTAGGTAGACTTCCCGGTTTTCTTTCACCTATTAACCTTGCTAGGTTACTTACTTCTTGTTCCAGATTTTGAATAGAAGCTTGTTGATTTCTAAATGCTTGAGCATTTTGTTCATTGGTTTGTTTCTGAGAGGTGAAAAACTGCGTTTGAGTTTCAACTAGCTTCGTCATCATATCTTCTAAATTCGGCTTTTTATCATCGGTTTGTTGTGGTGGTTTGTTTTGAAAATTCGGTCTTTGCTGATTGTAATTATTATTGGATACTTGTTGATTGCTAGGACCTTGTTGGTTGTTGTATGGAATATTTCGGTTATAATTCTGGTTTTGATTGTAAATCGGTCTTGGCGGTTGATAATTATTCTGATAATTATTTCCAGGCCTTTGGTTTATGTATGAAATATTCTCTCTTTGTTCCATTGTTAATTCAATACTGAGACAATCTTTTGTCAAATGTGGTCCTCCACACTGCTCACAACTAATTCGTATTGAGTGAATATCTTTAGTCATCTTTTCCATTCGTCTCTCCACAACATCTATCTTTGCGGAAATGGAATCTAAGTCATGGCTAGAATCAGCTCTAGCTGCTTTAGATGATCTAATGATATCTTTTTCTTGGTGCCACTCATGTGAGTGGGAAGCAGTGTTATCAATAATTTTGTAAGCATCAGTTTCGGTTTTCTTCATAATAGAACCACCAGCTGCTATATCTATGTCTTTCCTTGTAGTGATGTCGCATCCTTGGTAGAATATTTGTACTATTTGACAGGTGTCTAAACCATGTTGCGGACATCCTCTTAACAACTTTCCATATCTTGTCCATGCCTCATATAGAGTTTCATTTGGCTTCTGTGTAAACGTAACAATTTCTGCTTGAAGTCTTACGGCTTTAGATGCAGGAAAGAATTGTTTAAGAAATTTGTCAACTAAAACATCCCATGTATCAATCGCCCCTTCAGGTAATGATTCCAACCAATCTTTGGCTTCTCCCTTTAAAGTCCAGGGAAATAACATGGGATATATCTGTTCATCCTCCACTTCTCGGATTTTAAATAGTGTGTAGATCCTATTAAAGGTACGTAGATGTTCATTTGGATCTTCCTTCGGCGCACCACTAAATTGGCATTGATTAGTCACCATGTGTAGAATTTGTCCTTTGATTTCATAATCTGGTGCATTAATGTCTGGATGAGTAATTGCGTGACCTTGGCCAGTGCGTTTAGCTCTCATTCGGTCTTCCATACTTAAAGGTTCCAGATTCTCCATAATTGAATTTGTTGAATCGGAATCACTAGAGGATTCTGATTTAATGGTTCGTTCCTCAACAATCTCTGTTTGAATGATTGGTGGTTCCGGGGGAAAGTTTAGTGGTTCAGGATCTACGAACCGTTCCTGAATATTCTCCGGATTCTCAATTGTGAGGTCGGGTTCAAAAAATGGATTATCGGAAATTTGAACTGAAGTACTTGGTCGACTGGATGACGATTCTAAAGAGAAATCAACGGCGATTATATTTGCTAAATGTCTTGATCTAGTTACAGGTGGTGAACGTACAAAAGGTGGTGAACGTCTTGCTCGGTGCATTCACTGAATATCCTATTAGTTTTAAAAAGGAAAGAAAAATTATAATAAGTTATCCAATCAATAGACTTTTCTGATTTTGCCCACGTTTCGAATAGCCAAAAGATGCAGCAGAGGGGCAGGATTCGTTTGGTCTCAATATAATTGAGGACTGTTTGGCTCCAATAACCCGGTCCACGTACAAATCCAACTATTACTACGAACCAGAAAATTTTGATGTCTATCAATTTAACCACTTAAAATAAATTTTCGTAATTTTAAGAAAATTAGATAAGAAGTAGAATAAAAATCTATGTCCTAAAAACTAGAATAGCGAGAAATAAGAAAGAAAAAGAGTTCGTCGAAAAAGATCGGAAAAGAAAAATGGTTGAAAAATAAAAGGTGACGGAAAAATTAAAGAAACTTATAAAACTTAAAAGTACTTTGACTAACCTAACCTTATTACTACAACTAACTTAAAATTATAATCGCAAATTGAAATTACTAATTGGAATGATAATTGATACATAGTAAAAGGTGTCTAAAAATATTAAAGCTTACAGGAAAAACTAAATCCCAAATGGAATTAACTTAAAAAGAAACTAAAACTTAAAAAGGCGTCGCAAAATTCTAAAGCACTTAAATCTTAGTCTAAAAAAAAACTTAAGGAATTCTACGGCAAAGCCTAAAAATCTAGAAGTAAAAATAATTATGGCAAAAACTTATGAATTAAAACTAAATATGAGCTAAAAATACAAATATTACGCTAAAACGATTAAAAATGAAAAAAATATAAAAATATATAAAAAGTTGTAAAAAGTACAATTTTTATAAAAATATTATTTTTATATTATTTATTTTATAAAACTATTAATTTTACAATTTAAATAAACTAATTAAACTAAAAATACAAATTAATTAATATCTAAAATTAATTAATATAATAACTAAACCTAATTAGGGTTTAATATTAATAATAATTAATAATATTCCGTAATTAATGCTGTCGGCAGGTTCAGTAGGGCGTGTCAGATGGGCTCATGCGATCGCATGAGTCCTCAGTTGCCCAGCCATGCGATCGCATGGGCTAGGGTTTCGGGCCACAGAGTGGGCTGCTACAGTACAGGCCGAATTAATAAATTTTTTTTTTCTGTTTTTGCTGTAAAATATAAAATATATTTATAAATTAAATAAAACTTAAATTTTTACAAACTAAAAAAAAATAGAAATAAAGAAACTTTATAAAACTTAAATATTTACCAAACTCTAAAAAAAAATATTTATATTTTTGTTTTTCTTTTAATATTTTTGAATATTTAAAACGTATTTTTACAAAAGCGTACTAAAAATAAAAATCTTTTTTTTATTTTTATATTAGCGTTGCGCTTCCGGCTTTTAAGCTAGAATGATGTTCCCCGGCAGCGGCGCCAAAAATACTTGATGTTTTAGCAGAGTAGTATATAAAATAGCTTATATTTTTACAGAAAATACTATTAAATACGATACAATTTTACACAAGATATTTATTTATTTATAGAATGGATATACTTAAACCTTGCTACAACACTTATAGGCAGTGTACCTAATCGTACAGTAGTGTAGTTTTTAGTAAGTCCGGTTCGTTCCACGGGGAATCTTTTTAAACAAAGCTTAACGCTATATTAGTTTACTTTTATAAAAATACAAATATATATATATATATAAGTAATATTATTATTATAAAGGGGGGTTTTTACCGTTTAATGACCGGTTTGTCGATTTTAAAACTTTAGTCGCAGTTAAAACCAAATGTAAAATATTAAAAATAAATACAAGACTTAAATTAAAGCATAAAGTAAATAACGATAATGAAATTGTGAATAATAAAAGTGCGATAAAATAAACTTGCGATAATTAAAAAGTACGATAATTAAAAGTGCAATACAATAACAATAAAAATGCGATAATTAGAAGTGCAATTAAATATAAAATAAAGGAAATTAAATATGAAATAAAAGAATTATGCTTATTTAAACTTCCGTAATCATGATGTTTGACGTGTTGATTTTAGTTTTATGCCCATGGGTTAATTGTCCTTTGTCCTGGATTATTTAATATGTCCGTCTAGTTTTTGTCCATAACAGTCCATCAGTCATAAATATAAAGTGCGAGTGTCCTCGTCAAATTATCCTTATACCCGAAGTTAAATATTCCAACTAATTGGGGACTTAAACTGTAACAAGATTTTAATACTTTGTTTAATAATTACACCAGGATGTCGACTGAGTGTAACCCAAGGTTTTAATATTTTGTTATCAATTATACCAAGTGTCCTTGTACATAATTTCACCCCTGTTTTAATTATTCTAGTGGCTATTAATCCATTCCCGTGTCCAGTTAAATGAACGATTTTTCGTACATATAAATACCCCGCCCATCGTGTCCGATTGAGTGTATATGGTAATTTATAGGGACGCCCAATTGTAAATCTTTATATTAACATTAACAAACTATCATTTAGTTAAACAAATATAAAGCCCATTAATAGCTCATAGTCTAATTTCCACAAGTGTCGTTCTTTTGTCCAAACCCCAATTATGGTACAAAGCCCAATTACCCAATTTTAGTAATTAGCCCAACATCATGATTACGTCGAATCTGTCTTTTGTCTTCACCTTTTATTATTTAAACGAATATCACTTGTAAATAGAACAATTGCAACTAAAAGCTTGTCTTTCTTGAGGAATAATGCTATGAAATATATGTTCGTTTTTAGCATTATCATGTGCCGAAGAATTCTGACCGACTCTAGACAAGATTTCATCAATCATGTCTCCGGGTAGGTCTCTTAAAATATTGGGTTGTCTATCCATTTTGTGTTTTTATACTGTAAAATAGACAAGAGTTAGATTCATAAAAAAAAATACTTATTAATACAAGCAATTTTTACATATATCATAAAGCATAAGCACACTATATTACATATATTACACCACACGAATACAACTATCTTATTCCGACTCGCTTGTTTCTTCTTCTTCGGTTTTGGTTCGTTTTGCCAAGTTTCTAGGGATATATGATGTTCCCCTAATACGAGCCGTCGTTTTCCACATTGGTTTAGAAAAACCCGGTGGTTTAGAGGTTCCCGGGTCATTGTTACAACTTAAGGACTTCGGGGGTTGACGATACATATAAAGTTCATCGGGGTTGGAATTAGATTTCTCTATTTTTATTCCCTTTCCCTTATTATTTTCTTTTGCCTTTTTAAATTCAGTTGGGGTAATTTCTATAACATCATCGGAATTCTCGTCGGAATCCGATTCATCGGAGAATTGGTAATCCTCCCAATATTTTGCTTCCTTGGCGGAAACACCATTGACCATAATTAACCTTGGTCGGTTGGTTGAGGATTTTCTTTTACTTAACCGTTTTATTATTTCCCCCACCGGTTCTATTTCTTCATCCGGTTCCGATTCTTCTTCCGGTTCCGATTCTTCTTCCGGTTCCGACTCTTCTTCCGGTTCCTCTTCGGGAACTTGTGAATCAGTCCACGAATCATTCCAATTTACATTTGACTCTTCATTATTATTAGGTGAGTCAATGGGACTTGTTCTAGAGGTAGACATCTATCACATAATATCAAACGCGTTAAGAGATTAATATATCACATAATATTCACATGTTAAAAATATATAGTTTCCAACAAAATTTGTTAAGCAATCATTTTTCAAGTAAACACGGTCGAAGTCCAGACTCACTAATGCATCCTAACAAACTAGATAAGACACACTAATGCAAAACTCTGGTTCTCTAAGACCAACGCTCGGATACCAACTGAAATGTCCCGTTCTTATTGATTAAAAACGTTCCATATTAATTGATTTCGTTGCGAGGTTTTGACCTCTATATGAGACGTTTTTCAAAGACTGCATTCATTTTAAAACAAACCATAACCTTTATTTCATCAATAAAGGTTTAAAAAGCTTTACGTAGATTATCAAATAATGATAATCTAAAATATCCTGTTTACACACGACCATTACATAATGGTTTACAATACAAATATGTTACAACAAAATAAGTTTCTTGAATGCAGTTTTTACACAATATCATACAAGCATGGATTCCAAATCTCGTCCTTATTTAAGTATGCGACAGCGGAAGCTCTTAATAATCACCTGAGAATAAACATGCTTAAAACGTCAACAAAAATGTTGGTGAGTTATAGGTTTAACCTATATATATCAAATCGTAACAATAGACCACAAGATTTCATATTTCAATACACATCCCATACATAGAGATAAAAATCATTCATATGGTGAACACCTGGTAACCGACATTAACAAGATGCATATATAAGAATATCCCCATCATTCCGGGACACCCTTCGGATATGATATAAATTTCGAAGTACTAAAGCATCCGGTACTTTGGATGGGGTTTGTTAGGCCCAATAGATCTATCTTTAGGATTCGCGTCAATTAGGGTGTTTGTTCCCTAATTCTTAGATTACCAGACTTAATAAAAAGGGGCATATTCGATTTCGATAATTCAACCATAGAATGTAGTTTCACGTACTTGTGTCTATTTTGTAAATCATTTATAAAACCTGCATGTATTCTCATCCCAAAAATATTAGATTTTAAAAGTGGGACTATAACTCACTTTCACAGATTTTTACTTCGTCGGGAAGTAAGACTTGGCCACTGGTTGATTCACGAACCTATAACAATATATACATATATATCAAAGTATGTTCAAAATATATTTACAACACTTTTAATATATTTTGATGTTTTAAGTTTATTAAGTCAGCTGTCCTCGTTAGTAACCTACAACTAGTTGTCCACAGTTAGATATACAGAAATAAATCGATAAATATTATCTTGAATCAATCCACGACCCAGTGTATACGTATCTCAGTATTGATCACAACTCAAACTATACATATTTTGGAATCAACCTCAACCCTGTATAGCTAACTCCAACATTCACATATAGAGTGTCTATGGTTGTTCCGAAATATATATAGATGTGTCGACATGATAGGTCGAAACATTGTATACGTGTCTATGGTATCTCAAGATTACATAATATACAATACAAGTTGATTAAGTTATGGTTGGAATAGATTTGTTACCAATTTTCACGTAGCTAAAATGAGAAAAATTATCCAATCTTGTTTTACCCATAACTTCTTCATTTTAAATCCATTTTGAGTGAATCAAATTGCTATGGTTTCATATTGAACTCTATTTTATGAATCTAAACAGAAAGAGTATAGGTTTATAGTCGGAAAAATAAGTTACAAGTCGTTTTTGTAAAGGTAGTCATTTCAGTCGAAAGAACGACGTCTAGATGACCATTTTAGAAAACATACTTCCACTTTGAGTTTAACCATAATTTTTGGATATAGTTTCATGTTCATAATAAAAATCATTTTCTCAGAATACAATTTTTAAATCAAAGTTTATCATAGTTTTTAATTAACTAACCCAAAACAGCCCGCGGTGTTACTACGACGGCGTAAATCTGGTTTTACGGTGTTTTTCGTGTTTCCAGGTTTTAAATCATTAAGTTAGCATATCATATAGATATAGAACATGTGTTTAGTTAATTTTAAAAGTCAAGTTAGAAGGATTAACTTTTGTTTGCGAACAAGTTTAGAATTAACTAAACTATGTTCTAGTGATTACGAGTTTAAACCTTCGAATAAGATAGTTTTATATATATGAATCGAATGATGTTATGAACATCATTACTACCTCAAGTTTAGTAGGTAAACCTACTGGAAGTGACAAGAAATGATCTAGCTTCAAAGGATCTTGGATGGCTTGAAAGTTCTTGAAGTAGGATCATGACACAAAAACAAGTTCAAGTAAGATTTTTACTCGAATTAAGATAGTTTATAGTTATAGAAATTGAATCAAAGTTTGAATATGAATATTACCTTGAATAAGAAAGATAACCTACTGTATATAACAAAGGTTTCTTGATCTTAGATGATTACTTGGAATGGATTAGAAAGCTTGGAAGTAAATTAGTAAACTTGAAGGGATTTTTGAAGTGTTCTTGAAGTGTTCTTCCTATGATGATTATAGCTTGATTCTTGAAGTGATTTTTGATGAAGATGATGATTAACTACTGGAAAAATACGTTCATAATAGTGTGTGTGTGTTGAGAGAGAATTAGAAAGAGAATTAGAAGTGAAATGGAGTGAATGATGAGTGGTAATTGGTCAGTGGTGAGTGGGGTTAAAAGGAGTTCTAGTTAGTTGACTAGCTCATGGTAGAAGTTAAAATTGATTAGTCATACATGAAATAATCAAGAGTGGAATCCCATGCTAGTTCCTATTGGTATATACCCATAGTAAGTACGTTTTGAAGCTGTGTATAATACGGGTAAGAATACGACTAGAATTCTTGATGAAAGAAAAGAATGGGAAAGTAACTGTAACCATTTTCGTTAAGTATGAGTGTTTTGATATATGTCTTGAAGTCTTCCAAAAGTATTTTAATGCATCTAAATACACTACATGTATATACATTTTAACTGAGTCGTTAAGTCATCGTTAGTCGTTACATGTAAGTGTTGTTTTGAAACCTTTAAGTTAACGATCTCAATTAATGTTGTTAACCCATTGTTTATTATATCTAATGAGATGTTAAATTATTATATTATCATGATATTATGATATATTAATATATCTTAATATGATATATATACATTTAAATGTCGTTACAACGATAATCGTTACCTATATGTCTCGTTTCGAAATCCTTAAGTTAGTAGTCTTGTTTATATGTATATAACTCATTGTTAATATACTTATGGAGATACTTACTTATCATAATCTCATGTTAACCATATGTATATCCATATATATATCGTCATGTCGTTTTTACAAGTTTTAACGTTCGTGAATCGCCGGTCAACTTGGGTGGTCAATTGTCTATATGAAACATATTTCAATTAATCAAGTCTTAACAAGTTTGATTGCTTAACATGTTGGAAACATTTAATCATGTAAATATCAATCTCAATTAATATATATAAACATGGAAAAGTTCGGGTCACTACAGATATGATATGTCAAAACATTTGTATACGTGTCTATGGTATCCCAAGATTACATAATATATTAGAATACATGTATAATACAATATAAGTTAGCTAGGATATGATTAATATAGATTTGTTACCAATTTTCACGTTGCTACAACAAGAAAAATTATCCAATCTTGTTTTACCCATAACTTCTTCATTTTAAATCCGTTTTGAGTGAATCAAATTGCTATGGTTTCATATTGAACTCTATTTTATGAATCTAAACAGAAAAAGTATATATTTATAATCGGTAATATTAGTTACAAGTCATTTTTGTAAAGGTAGTCATTTCAGTCGAAAGAACGACGTCTAGATGACCATTTTAGAAAACATACTTCCACTTTGAGTTTAACCATGATTTTTGGATATAGTTTCATGTTCATAAGAAAAATCATTTTCCCAGAAGAACAACTTTTAAATCAAAGTTTATCATAGTTTTTAATTAACTAACCCAAAACAGCCCGCGGTGTTACTAGGACGGCGTATGTCCGGTTTTACAGTGTTCTTCGTGTTTCCAGGTTTTAAATCATTAAGTTAGCATATCATATAGATATATAACATGTGTTTATTTAACTTTAAAAGTCAAGTTAGAAGGATTAACTTTTGTTTGCGAACAAGTTTAGAATTAACTAAACTATGTTCTAGTGATTACAAGTTTAAACCTTCGAATAAGATAGCTTTATATGTATGAATGGAATGATGTTATGAACATCATTACTACCTCAAGTTTTCTGGATAAAGCTACTGGAAATGAGAAAAATGGATCTAGCTTCAAAGGATCCTTGGATGGCTTGAAAGTTCTTGAAGCAGAATCATGATACGAAAACAAGTTCAAGTAAGATTTCCACTCGAAATAAGATTGTTATAGTTATAGAAATTGAATCAAAGTTTGAATATGAGTATTACCTTGTATTAGAAAGATATCTTACTGTAAATAATAAAGATTTCTTGAGGTTGGATGATCACTCTACAAGATTGGAAGTAAGCTAGCAAACTTGGAAGTATTCTTGATTTTATGAAACTAGAACTTGTAGAATTTATGAAGAACACTTAGAACTTGAAGATAGAACTTGAGAGAGATTAATTAGATGAAGAAAATTGAAGAATGAAAGTGTTTGTAGGTATTTTTGGTCGTTGGTATATAGATTAGATATAAAGGATGTGTAATTTTGTTTAAATGTAAATAAGTCATGAATGATTACTCATATTTTTGTAATTTTATGAGATATTTCATGCTAGTTGCCAAATAATGATTCCCACATATGTTAGGTGACTCACATGGGATGCTAAGAGCTGATCATTGGAGTGTATATACCAATAGTACATACATCTAAAAGCTGTGTATTGTACGAGTACGAATACGGGTGCATAGGAGTAGAATTGTTGATGAAACTGAACGAGGATGTAATTGTAAGCATTTTTGTTAAGTAGAAGTATTTTGATAAGTGTCTTGAAGTCTTTCAAAAGTGTATGAATACATATTAAAACACTACATGTATATACATTTTAACTGAGTCGTTAAGTCATCGTTAGTCGTTACATATAAGTGTTGTTTTGAGACCTTTAGGTTAACGATCTTGTTAAATGTTGTTAACCCAAAGTTTATAATATCAAATGAGATTTTAAATTATTATATTATCATGATATTATGATATATTAATATATCTTAATATGATATATACATTTAAATGTCGTTACAACGATAATCGTTACATATATGTCTCGTTTCGAAATCCTTAAGTTAGTAGTCTTGTTTTTACTTATGTAGTTCATTGTTAATACACTTAATGATATATTTAATTATCATATTATCATGTTATATATAATATAACAATGTATTAATATGCTTCATATATATTTAGTAAGACGTGGTTATAACGATAATCGTTATATGTATCGTTTCGAGTTTCATACGTCAATAGTATCCTTTTTAAGTATATAACTTATTGTTACTATTTTTAATGAGATACTTGATGATCATTATATCATGTTAAACATATATATTTATTCATTTATGTATCATCATGTCATATACAACTTATAGCGTTCGTGAATCATTGGTCAAACTGGGTAATCAGACGTTTACAAAATTTCTGTTTCAATTAACAAAGTCTTAACAAGTTTGATTGCTTAACATGTTGGAAACATTTAATCATGTAAATATAGTTTTCATTAAACATATAATCATAGAAAGGTTCGGAAAAGTTCGGGTCACTACATTCAAAGCTGCCGACATTGACAACGCGTATGGAAGTGACAAACTTGAACACGATGACGGCCGCCAACTTCCGCCAACCTTCCTCGTTCACACCATTCACCGCCATAAGATTTTTAGTATAAATAGAGGTTGAAACTTCAACTGTAAATCATCCCAAAAATCACTCAGAGAAGTGTAATCACAACCTAGATAGCGTGTGTGAGTTTGAGAGTTTTTTTTTTTTTTTTTTTTTTTGTAAGAGTTTTGTAATACTCTGTAATCTATTCTTGTGAGTAATAGAGTTATTTTCTCTCAAATTTATATCTCCCAACGTCTAGGCGATTCTCTCTTCCCAACATATTCAGGACCCAGGTCCGACCACCTGCCCCTGGGATGGTATAAGGTTCAGATCTCTGTAATGCGGTTCGAATTTCCTGCCCAAAAGCGCGTGCGTGCGTGGCAAATGAGAGTATCCAATAACAACAATTTGCCTTTCAGAAGAAAAGAAAAAAAAGGCCCTAGAAAAAAACGAAATCAAAGTCTACTTGTATTTTAACAAAGACTAAAAGACTTTTATAAATAGTTTATATTATTTGTTAGTCTATAATTTTTTTTAATAATATATATTATATTCACGTAAGTATTTTCTTCATCTCGTTATAGATAATTAAATTTTTGAGAGAGGCCGTGATCTGAATTACTTTATAAGATAGTGTTAACAATATATTTCAAAAGAATCAATCGAGCACCTTTCGAGCACCTTAAGGAGCATGCTTTGGTGACCCAATATATAGTGTGGTCCTACATACATGATGTATTTATCCGTTATAAATCTGTTTTTATTTCATTATAATAACGACATAACGCTGATATCTATATTACGCTTTTAACAAGTTTTCGTAAGTTTTTATCATCACTTCAGTATTAGCAAACTAGCTCTCACAAGTTCTTACAATCTGGAGATTAAATTTGCAGGTTATTTAATTACGTAGATAGATCAATGTTTTATGAGAAAGCTAATTCTATAAGAACAAACCGATCGAGACCCACACGCAACATAGGCACAAACCAAAGACGAAATTACCGACTTTTACAACCTAACAAAACTAATCAAGAAAAGCCCAACGAAGTCAAATAAACACAACAGATATTTGTATAACAATATATAATTAATGTGTCATTAACAATACCCAAATGTATATATAAAACGTTAATCATATAATGACGTACGTCCCGCCATGGCCGTCACGTGTGACGCATGGCGTATCCTGTAGCTGGACGTTTAGCTTCAACTTCTGGTTGAATGCCAAGTCAACGCCGTTCTTAGGCCACAAATACCCCTGCGCTACGTCACCCGTAGCGTGCCGTTAGCATTTGACTTGGTTTGCACAGCCACTTGTCCGTCCGACAAATCAGGAGAACGTGGAGCAGTTAGTGGGCATGATTAGAGGATTCCAGGAGTGGTAATCATGGTTTAGTGGGCTAGTGGTGGTTATCCTTGGTAACTTCCATCTTATGCCAATAAATACTGCTCATAATCACACATTTAGAAAGGAATCAACATTTTAGACTTACCACAGCTGATTACTATTCTAAGCTCACCTTGGAGGCTCAGCAAAAGTTAACCACCACAATACCCCTCATACTCATCACGCAAACCGAAGGAAACCCTTTCGAAGGTTAGTCACTCAACTAATTGCACTCAAGTCAATTTTGGCTTGATCATTTGGCGCCATCCGTGGGACCGTTTGATCAATACTTTAACACAAGATGACAGGAGATTCTAATCCGTCACCAAATGCCAACACCGGCGAAGAACCGTATGACCCTTTGAAGCCCAATGACGACAGCTCTTTTGAGACACCAGATGACTCCATAAAGCGTACCAGGTTGCAATTTGAAAGGACCCGTTCATATACATTATAAACGATTCACAATAGTTGATTACATTGCGAGGTATTTGACCTCTATATGATACATTTTACAAACATTGCATTCGTTGTTAAAAGACAAACTTTCTTTACATCGAAAATTGACAGGCATGCATACCATTTCATAATATCCACTATCTAACTATAAATTGATTTAATAATAATCTTTGATGAACTCAATGACTCGAATGCAACGTTCTTCGAAATATGCTATGAAAGACTCCAAGTAATATCTTTAAAATGAGCAAATGCACAGCGGGAGATTTCTTTAACACCTGAGAATAAACATGCTTTAAAGTGTCAACCAAAAGGTTGGTGAGTTCATTAGTTTATCATAATCATTTATTTCCATCATTTTAATAGACCACAAGAATTTCATTTCCAGTTCTCATAAATATACGTCCCATGCATAGAGACAAAAATAATCATTCATATGGTGAACACCTGGTAACCAACATTAACTAGATACATATAAGAATATCCCCTATCATTCCGGGATCCTCCTTCGGACATGATATAAATTTCGAAGTACTAAAGCATCCGGTACTTTGGATGGGGTTTGTTAGGCCCAATAGATCTATCTTTAGGATTCGCGTCAATTAGGGTGTCTGTTCCCTAATTCTTAGATTACTAGACTTTAATAAAAAGGGCATATTCGATTTCGATAATTCAACCATAGAATGTAGTTTCAATTACTTGTGTCTATTTCGTCAAACATTTATAAAAGCGCATGTATTCTCAGTCCCAAAAATATAAAGGGTAAAAAGGCAAATGAAACTCACCATACTGTATTTCGTAGTAAAAATACATATAACGTCATTGAACAAGTGCAAGGTTGACCTCGGATTCACGAACCTAAATTAATTATATATATTTATGTGTTGGTCAATATTTGTCTAACAAATTAGGTCAAGTCATAGTGTACCACAATCCTAATGCTCGAGACTAATATGCAAAAGTCAACAAAAGTAAATTTGACTCAAAATAATTTCCAAAAATCTATACATGATTAATATATGGTTTAAATATCGTTGTTTTATATTTTTAAAAGATTTATTAGAGTAAATAATATAATTTATTTATTAATAAATAAAATTTTATATTAAATTTATATAATAAAATATACTTTTATATATATTAAGTAATAAAACTTATAGGGTTCATTTAATATCATAAAGATAATATGATAGGTATTATTAAAGTAAGTTATTACACGTAATAAAATATGTTTGTATAACATATTTATTTGATAAAATAATATCTATAATGATAGTAAGTAAAAGTTGTATTATTTTGTAATAATAATTATTATTATAAAAATATCAATATTTATAATTACTAAGATGACATTATGATAAAACGATAATTCTAATTATGATAACTTTAATATTTACGATAATTTTTAATATTATCTTTAAAATAATAATTCTATTTAAAATAATAATAATAATGATATTTTATAGTAACAATGACATTTCTATTAAAATGATAATTTTTGTTAAAATGATAGTTTTAATACTAACGATACTTTTAATAATAATAGTAATGATAAAAATAATAAGAACGATAATTTTATCTAAATCAATATCTTATAATATTTTAATTTCATCATGATACTCTTACCCATTATTTCCTAATCGTTTCATTTAATAGCTTTTAATCGTCTTTTATATCGTGTTCATAATAATGATAATAATAGTAATCAAAATAATTAGGTGTTACAAATATTTGTTTTAATTACACTAATATTAATAATGATAGTTACTATAACATTATTAACGGTAATACTAATAATTATCTTAATGATAATATAGTAATAATAATAATAACAATAACAATAACTATTTTTAAATAATGATATATATATTAATAATGATAATAATAATAATAATACCAATAATAATAATAATAATAATAATAATAATAATAATAATAATAAGAATAATAATAATAATAATAATAATAATAATAATAATAATAATAATAATAATTGGATAATAATAATAATACTAATTATAACTTTAACGATAATAACGATAGTAATAATAAAAAAAATAACAATTTTTAATGATAAATTCCTTTTATTGATAAAGATAATAATAATGATAATAATAAGATAAAACTAGAACGACGATAAAAACGACGATAATAATAATCATTTTTAATAAAAATATCAAAAATTCAATTGATTATAACTTCTAATCCGTTCATCGAAACCATTCGATATCTAAAGGAAAAGTTCTTAATTTTTTGCTAGCTTTCCAAGGACATGCATATCTTAAACCTTATCTCAACCGCAAGTGTAACTAATTCAAGATTCAACCTAACCTGTTTAAGGGCAATATCAAAAGTACAAGCATGCATAATCCTAAATACTCGAGCACTAGTCAGGGATACACTATTAGTATGTAAAAGTTAAATTATGAGTACTCACGTATCAATATTGAGATTCAATATTGCAGGAAAGGTACGTAGATGCAATGGAAATGATAAACACTATATTGACCTCACGAGCATACCCATGAACCATACTCAATCACCTCCATAGCTATAACCCATAATTTCCTTAATCCTATCCCACTCGAAAAACAATTTCGAAATCACTCGGACAGCACTCCGTCGTAATATTTTATGTATACTAATAATATCTTGAAATAATACGGAGTAAATATATATATGTAAATCGATTGAGAGAGTTTAGAGAAAAATATTTTCAAGTTTCTATTAAATAATGAAACCTATTGAATTCTATTTATAATAGATTTTTGAATTATTAAAGTGAATTATTAAAGTATGAATTATTAAAGTATGAATTATTAAAGTGAATTATTAAAGTATGAATTATTAAAGTGAATTATTAAAGTATGAATTATTAAAGTGAATTATTGAAGTATGAATTATTAAAGTGAATTATTAAAGTATGAATTATTAAAGTTAAAGTAAAGTAAAAATAAAGTAAAGGTAAATTTTAAGTATAGTAAAAGTGTAAAACTATGTACGTATAATACGCGTATAAATATATATAATATTAATTTAAATCCTTATATATATTTAATAAAATAAAATATAAATATCGTTATCTTTATCATACTAGTTAAGTAATGAGTTGTCAAAAGTGGTTCTAGATATTTATAAAAGTTATATACGTTTTAATAATAAAGTTCTTTTAAACTGAAAACGTTTTTGTACGTTTGAAACTAAATAGATTAATCGAGTCTTTATGAGATTCAATCTTCCACTATCCTTTGTCTAGTTCTCAATGATTGACAATTTGTTCTTATTTATAAATCACTTTACCATTTTTCGAATATTGTTAAAATGGAAAGATTTCTCAAATCAACGTGGGCCTTTCAACAGAGACTTGTAATCATAATTCAATATATCTGATAATTCAATCATTTGATCTTATCTTCTAATTCCATTGATAAACATTTTGAAACAGATACAATCATATAAAGTATTTAATCTAATATTTTGTTTATGTTTCAAGTTATAATATATATATACACATATACATATATAATCATATTCGTTTAATGGTTCGTGAATCGTTGGAACTTGGTCGAGGTTGAATGAATGAATGAACATAGTTTAAAATTCTTGAAATTTAACTTAACAAATATTGCTTATCGTGTCGAAAACATATAAAGATTAAAGTTTAAATTTGGTTGGAAATTTTCGGGTTGTCACAGTACCTACCCGTTAAAGAAATTTCGTCCCGAAATTTGAGTGGAAAGGTCATGAATGATAATAAGTATGTTTTCATGATGCATACGGGCTGAAAATTAGAGTTTTATCATCAGCGAATAATTTGGATAAACAATCCATTTATATGAAGAGTATGAATGAAGCTAACATAGAAGAGTGAAATGAGTAAGTGTAGATTCATCATATAATTTGACATAGATATGATTGATTCCCAGATTTCAAGGGATTTGAAGAAAATCTTCTTAATAAGATTTGACTCTCCGGTAATCAAGGGAATTAGGATCCGCTTTAAATGCGATCGTCCATTTTAATTGTTCTGTCGGAGATTTTCTTATAAATTCACCTCATTCGTTTCCTTACAACTCACACCTTCTGTTGATGCATTTTATGCAAGTCCCTAGACATCTACCCACGTCCATTGCAGGTACAACAATTTACAGGCCACCATGATTGCTCGTTATTATCCTATCCGTGTTTATATGTGGTTACAGGAACTGCAGGAACGAGATTTAGATGTTTGACTATGTTAGACTTAGTCAGACGTACGAGTGAAGCCTCACTAGTACGGCTGACAGGCTCATACGCACGGTTGATGCTGAGCTAAGTCACAATTACAACCTAAATGAGAAGACACGAGTGAGTGATCACCCGTACGGCTGATGAAGCTAACTCGTACGTGTGATGAATGAATCGTATGGGTGAGTCAACAGCAGGAGTATATAAAGTCTTATGTTCTTCATTTTAGGTTAAGCTTCTCATTTGTTACACACACTCAGATCTAGTGAGCTCCTCCGATTCTCTCTCAGTCCAAATCACCCAGGTGGTGAATAATTGCTCTAGGTGTTGATCTAATCACACTTGATTTAGTTGTGGTTTGACTAAATTAATCAAAAAAAAACTTAACCTATTCACTAGAGGGTTTGATTCACTTATTCCGCCATTGTGTGAGTTAAATCTGTTGATTTCTAAGTTCCTAGTCATGTTTCATCACCTTCTATTCTTTCCCCCTCAACTCATATTTTAAAGTATTCATCAATATACTCCATCCAGTTCTGATTCTCGATATACTTCTACTATACTCTTGGGTTTATAGTGTTTCTAGTTCTCCCGTGTCTTTATATTGCTATATGCATCGATATATATGGTTTATAATTTCTGGTTTGTCGTTGGGCTTTATATGTTCCCTTATATTTCAAAGTCTCTGCTTCTGTCTTCTATAATCATTATCATTCACAGTTAATGCTCTCTTTTATTTGTTGCAATTTATACCTCAATTTCTATTTCGAAGTTTTGTCCGTTCGTTTCTTCTTCTTGCGATTAAGCACCGCTTGTAATGGTCCAGAATTCACAGATATGAATTTCAGAATGAACATTGTTAATGTTCTAGGAAGGAAATTGTGATGGCCCGATCTTGACTTGTCAAATTACTAGAATACCTTGGAAAAGGCCGAATCATCAAGAAATATTTTCTTGATATTTTAGAGGTTAAATAGAATACAAGAGTCGTATAACATGGCACATGATGATGTTATGATCTGTGAATCATCACGTTCCATTTAGATACTCAGCATGACTTACTGTAATATAATCACATTGATCAAGTGTCATTATATTATACTAATTCATGCTTCAGTTCCCAACACTACTTCAAAATATTCCTATTTTAAACTTGAATGTTTCAGAATTTAGAAACTAAAATAGTTTCTTTTATGATGTAATACAGATAGCGCGAAGAGGTAAATGATTTCAAATAAGAAAAATTAAGAAAATATCTTCAGAAATATGGAGGATATTTATAGTGAAAGATATGATGATATTTTAGAATTTCTAATATCAGAGGATGATGAAGAATATTGTCCGCAGGGGTTTAGAGTCAGGAGCAAGGTATTCGTTAATGACTTCAGCAGGTACTGAATCATTTAGATCCTTTGAAGTCAGGTTCATTCTTTGTAATTTGTCCATAGCCTCCTTCCTACTTTGCTCAATCCGTTTTCTAGTTCCAAAACTTCTCTTTTTCTGCGCTTTGCCAGCACACTTCATCATTATCATCCAGCTTTTACCGTTTAAATTCGTTTATAGTTTTTGCTGCTTCATCAGCATTTTTTCCATTTTCGGAGAACCAATTCGTAGTTCGGAGTGTTTTTCAGAAACTTCACATTCAAATTAAGTCCAGAAGATTGAGGTTATATATACACATATAACTATTTGTATAGACATGCTGCGAGATTTCAAAATACTGATTGCTAATTCCCAATGATTCGTATGGCAATTCTCATTACAAGATGCGAATGAGTAAATGATGGGGTTTCAATGAATAATTATAATGACTTTTTGGAGAGGCTAAAGTCAAAGGGTAATGAAGTTGTTGGTACATCTGCTAATAATGTGGTGGAATGTAAAAGGTTCCCTGGTAACGATGGTGTATATCTCAAGGTTATAATAAGGTTAGTCTGACTGAAAAGTTGAAGTTGACTTGCTGGAGCTGTGACAAAACTGGTTACTTTGAATAGGAGTCGCAAAGTTATTTTTGCTAATAAATGCCAAAGAATCTGACGCGGATACATTGTTTAAACTTTTACTTTGGTTTCAAGAGTTTTTCGGGTACATAACTGTGGGTAACATGTGGTTGGATCATCATCTTGATTGCTCATCATTCGAAGTGTCTTCAAAAATTTTCGAAGGGTTTGAACACAGATTGTAATCATTAACATACATTTGATGTTCTAACACAGTTTTGAGGTCAAAATATAGCTTGTGAAAGATGTAAGGATCTAAGAGTGATGATTTTGGTCATATCTCGAGTTGAATTTTGAGATTTCAAAATCAGAATATGTAATTAAATTTTGAATGAGTATGGTTGTTTTGATTTCTATAAAAGAATGTATATTGTTGTGAAAGTAGGGAGTATAATGGATGATTTGCTGAATCAGATTCGAAGAATGTAACATATTATTTGTGAATTTATATATCTCTCGGGTATTACCTACCCGTTAAAAAAATTTCACAATTAATATTTTGTACAAAAGAATTTTATTACAGTCTTTATGAAAATATATATATGTATATTTTCTTCAGATGTAACATAGATTTAATGAGTTAATGTTAAATTAAACTCATTTGATTTACGGTTGAAACTAGAATTGAATAATCCTTAAAGGCTTTAAAAAGTACATAACTTTTACGCAATATTTCTTTAATGACATTAAAATTATGAATCAATACTTCGTTATTTATTGATGTATGATGTTCGGTTCGTGGAATTCTTGTGAATTTCGCAAAGTACGAATGATGTTATCTGAAAAGTTTCAGGTACATCGATGATGAAAGTGTAAAATCAAATATATACTTGATTTATTATGAATTGGAATTTGTTGAATTGCGAGAGAGATTGTAGTTAACGCTGGTTAAGTTGCTGCCGATTGACGTACATTATTGCATATTTGTAATATGAATTAACCGAGTAGTTAAGATTCACACACAATAGCTTAGCACGGAAAGATTTATTTCATAATATATATATATATATATATATATATATATATATATATATATATATATATATATATATATATATATATATATATACATATAATTTCTTCAGAGGGAATGAGTTAATTCTTCATAACTCGTTGATACAATATACACGTTATTGATTCGTAATGATGTCCACAGTGATTCTTGAACTGACGGAGTTTGTGATGTTATCGGTGTTGTTGATTCGGATGTTGACTGTACTGACAATGCTGGTAACGCTGACGGTACTGTTGATGCTGTTGGTAAAGCAAGTTTAGCTTGTTAATCACACACCATTTTTGTCAGGGTTTCTACTCTTCCTTCTATCATTTTGGTTCGCTTAACTGATTTATGGTTAGGGCTAGATTAGATAATCTTTAAGACTTTAGAGATTACATAATCGCCGCGGAATGTTTCTCCAATGAAGTTTTGAATTAATACTTCGTCAGTTATTGTTGTTGGTACTCCTTGGTATCTATGGTGCGTATGACATTGATGCTCTTGGGACAGATTGTGAAGTTGAGGTTTACGACGAGGTTGTGGTTGGAGGTGGTAATGGTACTGTTGGCGTTGATGATGGTGGTACTGGTTATGCTGCTGATGCTGATGCTGGTGTTTGTAATCTCTGCACCATATTCTCCAAAGCCACTACCCGAGCGTGAAGCTCGTTGACTTCTTCTATTACACTGGGGTGATTGTCGGTTCGGACGAGCGAATAAATAAAATCTAAAATTTGATGTAATATATAATCGTGACGAGATACTCTGGAAATGAGCGAGAAAATGGTGTTTCGGACAGGTTCGCCGGTATGTGCTTCAGGTTCTTCGTGAAGAGGGCAATGTGGTGGATGGAAGGGATCACCTTCTTCTTGTCTCCAATGATTGAGGAGGCTACGAACCCATCCCCAATTCATCCAGAATAGGTGATGACTGATTGGTTGATCTATTCCGGTCACACTGCTTTCGGAGCTTGAATGGGATTCCATTTCGGAATCTGAGTGACTTGAACTGATGACGAATTCCATTTCGTACGATTGGATAAAGGATTTTTTTTTTCCAATATGAAATGATTTTGGCTAACGGATGGTATTCTAATTACATAGAATATATATATATATATATATATATATATATATATATATATATCAAAAGATTTCGTAGATTACGGAGGACTTTGCGGGATATGTCAGGCAAAGTTTACAGTAACAGATACGATAAGATATGATTTAGCAGATATGCTAAGATATGAATTTTTATCTATACACTATTCATGCAATCAATGCAGCAAGACGTGTCTTAGACTAAAAATGATAAGCATGTAATTTTCTGAGGATGATAAGTAGTTAATTTTCGACACAAAATGATAAGCAAAACTTTTGACATGCAGACACGGTGGAAGTCCAGACTCACTAATGCATCCTATCGACTTATCAGTTAGACACACTAATGCAGACCTGGTTCGCTAAGACCACCGCTCTGATACCAACTGAAAGGACCCGTTCATATACATTATAAACGATTCACAATAGTTGAGTACATTGCGAGGTATTTGACCTCTATATGATACATTTTACAAACATTGCATTCGTTTTTAAACGACAAACTTTCTTTACATCGAAAATTGACAGGCATGCATACCATTTCATAATATCCACTATCTAACTATAAATTGATTTAATAATAATCTTTGATGAACTCAATGACTCGAATACAACGTTCTTCGAAATATGCTATGAAAGACTCCAAGTAATATCTTTAAAATGAGCAAATGCACAGCGGAAGATTTCTTTAACACCTGAGAATAAACATGCTTTAAAGTGTCAACCAAAAGGTTGGTGAGTTCATTAGTTTATCATAATCATTTATTTTCATCATTTTAATAGACCACAAGAATTTCATTTCCAGTTCTCATAAATATACGTCCCATGCATAGAGACAAAAATAATCATTCATATGGTGAACACCTGGTAACCGACATTAACTAGATACATATAAGAATATCCCCTATCATTCCGGGATCCTCCTTCAGACATGATATAAATTTCGAAGTACTAAAGCATTCGGTACTTTGGATGGGGTTTGTTAGGCCCAATAGATCTATCTTTAGGATTCGCGTCAATTAGGGTGTCTGTTCCCTAATTCTTAGATTACCAGACTTTAATAAAAAGGGGCATATTCGATTTCGATAATTCAACCATAGAATGTAGTTTCAATTACTTGTGTCTATTTCGTCAAACATTTATAAAAGCGCATGTATTCTCAGTCCCAAAAATATAAAGGGTAAAAAGGCAAATGAAACTCACCATACTATATTTCGTAGTAAAAATACATATAACGTCATTGAACAAGTGCAAGGTTGACCTCGGATTCACGAACCTAAATTAATTATATATATATGTATGTGTTGGTCAATATTTGTCTAACAAATTAGGTCAAGTCATAGTGTACCACAATCCTAATGCTCGAGACTAATATGCAAAAGTCAACAAAAGTAAATTTGACTCAAAATAATTTCCAAAAATCTATACATGATTAATATATAGTTTAAATATCGTCGTTTTATATTTTTAATTATTTTTAAAAGATTTATTAGAGTAAATAATATAATTTATTTATTAATAAATAAAATTTTATATTAAATTTATATAATAAAATATACTTTTATATATATTAAGTAATAAAATTTATAGGGTTCATTTAATATCATAAAGATAATATGATAGGTATTATTAAAGTAAGTTATTACACGTAATAAAATATGTTTGTATCACATATTTATTTGATAAAATAATATCTATAATGATAGTAAGTAAAAGTTGTATTATTTTGTAATAATAATAATTATTATAAAAATATCAATATTTATAATTACTAAGATGACATTATGATAAAACGATAATTCTAATTATGATAACTTTAATATTTACGATAATTTTTAATATTATCTTTAAAATAATAATTCTATTTAAAATAATAATAATAATGATATTTTATAGTAACAATGACATTTCTATTAAAATGATAATTTTTGTTAAAATGTTAGTTTTAATACTAACGATACTTTTAATAATAATAGTAATGATAAAAATAATAAGAACGATAATTTTATCTAAATCAATATCTTATAATATTTCAATTTCATCATGATACTCTTACCCATTATTTCCTAATCGTTTCGCTTAATAGCTTTTAATCGTCTTTTATATCGTGTTCATAATAATGATAATAATAGTAATCAAAATAATTAGGTGTTACAAATATTTGTTTTAATTACACTAATATTAATAATGATAGTTACTATAACATTATTAACGATAATACTAATAATTATCTTAATGATAATATAGTAATAATAATAACAATAACAATAACCATTTTTAAATAATGATATATATATATATTAATAATGATAATATTGATAACTTCTAAACCATTCATCGAAACCATTCGATATCTAAAGGAAAAGTTCTTAATTTTTCGCTAGCTTTCCAAGGACATGCATATCTTATACCTTATCTCAACCGCAAGTGTAACTAATTCAAGATTCAACCTAACCTGTTTAAGGGCAATATCAAAAGTACAAGCATGCATAATCCTAAATACTCGAGCACTAGTCAGGGATACACTATTAGTATGTAAAAGTTAAATTATGAGTACTCACGTATCAATATTGAGATTCAATATTGCAGAAAATATACGTAGATGCAACGGAAATGATAAACACTATATTAACCTCACGAGCATACCCATGAACCATACTCAATCACCTCCATAGCTATAACCCATAATTTTCTTAATCCTATCCCACTCGAAAAACAATTTTGAAATCACTCGGACAGCACTCCGTCGTAATATTTTATGTATACTAATAATATCTTGAAATAATACGGAGTAAATATATATATGTAAATCGATTGAGAGAGTTTAGAGAAAAATATTTTCAAGTTTCTATTAAATAATGAAACCTATTGAATTCTATTTATAATAGATTTTTGAATTATTAAAGTGAATTATTAAAGTATGAATTATTAAAGTGAATTATTAAAGTATGAATTATTAAAGTATGAATTATTAAAGTGAATTATTAAAGTATGAATTATTAAAGTTAAAGTAAAGTAAAAATAAAGTAAAGGTAAAGTTTAAGTATAGTAAAAGTATAAAACTATGTACGTATAATACGCGTATAAATATATATAATATTAATTTAAATCGTTATATATATTTAATAAAATAAAATATAAATATCGTTATCTTTATCATACTAGTTAAGTAATGAGTTGTCAAAAGTGGTTCTAGATATTTATAAAAGTTATATATGTTTTAATAATAACGTTCTTTTTAAACTGAAAACGTTTTTGTACGTTTGAAACTAAATAGATCAATCGAGTCTTTATGAGATTCAATCTTCCACTATCCTTTGTCTAGTTCTCAATGATTGACAATTTGTTCTTATTTATAAATCACTTTACCATTTTCCGAATATTGTTAAAATGGAAAGATTTCTCAAATCAACGTGGGCCTTTCAACAGAGACTTGTAATCATAATTCAATATATCTGATAATTAAATCATTTGATCTTATCTTCTAATTCCATTGATAAACATTTTGAAACAGATACAATCATATAAAGTATTTAATCTAATATTTTGTTTACGTTTCAAGTTATAATATATATATACACATATACATATATAATCATATTCGTTTAATGGTTCGTGAATCGTTGGAACTTGGTTGAGGTTGAATGAATGTATGAACATAGTTTAAAATTCTTGAAATTTAACTTAACAAATATTGCTTATCGTGTCGGAAACATATAAAGGTTAAAGTTTAAATTTGGTTGGAAATTTCCGGGTTGTCACACAATTTGACGATTATGATGAAACCAATAGGCGTGACGCCGTGAAGACGGAAAACCCGGAAATGAATTTAAGCCAACTTAAACCCATCGGCGGAGCAGAAGCGATACTTTTTCTGGCAAAAGGGGGATTCGTTTTACCGTCACTCATGTCCAAAGGTGGCAAAAGGCCAACTGGTATGTCCAAAGTTCAACTACAAAGCTCTACATGTCTGGCGTCAGACGTTGGTAAAAGTTCTGACAAAACCCGAGAGGAAGCACGAAAGGACTTAATCGAGAATTTAATTCTAGCCGCGCCGGAATCTATGAGTGCCCAGGTCGAGCAGCCTGGCGTGGCGGACAACATGTTGAACAATTGGTACGCTATGATGGGAGACAACGTTAAGAGGACGTTCGAAGTTTCCGCGACGTCTAAGAAGTTTACCCGGGAGATAGCCACCCATCCGTTGCCTGCCGTCCTTACTACTCCCCTCATGCTAGGGGTATATGACGGCACCACTGATCCGGAGGACTTCCTGCAGCAATTCGAACACGCTGTCAAGACGCAGCATTGGGATAGCTCGACGGCATGCCACATGTTCCCGGGACAGCTCCAAGCCGTCGTGAGAGAGTGGTTTGTCAAATTGCCTGCCTTGAGCATATCCAGCTACACGGACCTCAGAACTAAGTTTGTGCAGCATTTCCAGAACTTTAAACGCAACGAACTGACTCACCTAGATGCACATAACATCAAGATGAGGTCGCGTGAATCCCAAATGAATTTTACTTCCCGCTTCACAGCGGAATGCCAAAAAATTCTAGATCTTCCTGAATCGCAGCAGATCTCCGCGTACATCATGGGAATCTGCCAAACTAGTCATTTGTTGTTGGTAAAATCGATGCGGCTCAAGTTTCCAAAAACGTACGTTGAAGCTGTAAAAAAATGGTAAAGGATTATGTACGTTCCGAGGAGTTTGTAGACGCTGCCGTTGGGGATCACAGCACGACAGATCAGAGCGATAAAGACGAAAAGGGAAATAGTAAAGGTAATACAGGTAACAAGTATAAAGGAAGTGGTAGCGGCGGCAACAAGGGCTACGGACATTCCAGTCATAAGTCTGACCACCGTAACAGCTACCGTCCTTATGAATGGTACGCACCCAAGAGGTTGTCGGCAGAAGAGGAAAGTTTGGTCAAGTCATTGTCAAAAACGCCTAAAGAAATTTTGGCAACGGAAGAGATAAGTAAAGATTTTCCGCTACCAAAGCCGATGCAGCCCCGTTTCACTGTAGATGAAAGTAAATGGTGTATTTTTCACGAAGATAAAGGTCACGACGTGGACGACAGCAGGGAACTAAAGAAGGTGATAGTTGAACGGCTGAAATTGGGGGAACTTGACCATCTAAAACCATCACGTGTCAAAGTCCCCGGGACGAAGAAATTTGTCTGGCAACGGGGAAAAGAAAAAGCTCCAGAAAAACACATCCACATGGTACAAATGTGGCACGCGGGTCACGTTCGTAAGGCGGAAGTTTTGGAGGAATGTGAATGTGCCCCTATCACATTTCCTACATTCTGGAGAGTCTGTCCTACCGACCTACCCGTCACAATAACCGCCACGGTAGGACGATGGAAGGTCTCGAGAATTTATGTAGATACGGGAAGCGCCGTTGACTTTTTATACGAACATTGCTTCTTACAGCTACCACAAGATGTGCAGGACAAACTAAAACCCCCACTCCATCCCGTCGCGGGGTTCACAGGCGAAACGACTTGGCCTCTGGGTCGAGTAAGCATTGACGTTACGTTAGAGGAAAATACGAAACGGCGACCGGTAGCTTTAAACTTTGTGGTTGTCAGAAGCCAGTCGAAGTACAACATTATCATGGGACGGGAAGCATTGTGCGAATTCGGCGATATAGTATCAACTGTGCATGGAATGATGAAATTCCTAACTCCGTTAGGCGTTACAACTGTTTTCTTTGATCGGGTCCCGATTGTGGGCCAGGTCAAATAGCAGTTGCATCAGACGGCACCGATTGAACAAGGAAGAAGCGTTATCATCAATCATTCCTTTCCTGAGAAGACAATACAGATTGGACGCACGCTATCCGACTCAACGAAAAGTGCATTATGTGAACTCTTGGCGAACCCAAGTATGACTCCAGTAAGGCAAAAGAAACGGGGCATGGCTCCGGAGCGTAGCGACTTCCTAAGGAATGAAGTGGAGAAGTTGGTACAAGCAGACATATTGCGTGAGGTTAAGTACCAAACATGGGTTTCCAATCCAGTACTGGTCAAAAAAGCGAACGGCTCGTGGCGGATGTGTGTCGACTTCAAAGACATCAATAAGGCTTGTCCCAAAGACAACTATCCGCTACCAGAGATAGACTGGAAGTTAGAGTCATTGGCGGGCTTTTGTTTCAAATGTTTCCTTGATGCTTACCAGGGCTATCACCAGATCCAAATGGTGAAACGTGACGAGGACAAAACCGCGTTCCACATAGATCAAGGGATCTTTTGTTACAAAAAGATGCCCTTTGGTTTGAAAAATGCCGGCGCGACGTACCAACGGGTCATCGACGTTGCGTTCAAAGAACAGATCGGTCGAAACGTGAAAGCATACGTTGATGACATAGTAATAAAGAGTCACGCCGAAGCGGACCTTTTGAAGGACATTCAGGAAACGTTCGATTCTCTACGAAAAATCAACATGAAGCTGAATCCAGAGAAATGTAGTTTTGGATTCGAGGAGGGAAAGTTCTTGGGGCACGTCGTCACAACGCGTGGTATACGGGCGAACCCTAAGAAAATTCAAGCTATTGATGAAATGGCAGCACCACAAACGAGAAAGAAGGTACAAAGTCTGAACGGCAAGTTGGCAGCGTTGTCCAGATTCCTGTCAAAGGCGGCAGAACGGTCACTTCCGTTTTTCAAAGTGTTGAAAGACAACGTGGGACGGAACTTCGACTGGACTCCTGAAGCGGATCAGGCTTTCCAGGAAATGAAGGCTCTAATAAGGACATTTTCGACGTTAACGGCACCGGTACCGGGTAAAGTAGCCGTTCCGTAATAATTTTTTTCGAATTTATAAATATTGTGATGCTAACATGTTAAGAGTTCTCAGGCGAAACTTTGACAATTTACTTGGCGGCAGGAACTGAGGTTGTTAGCTCGGTGCTCGTCTCGGAGCGTGGCGGCACACAGATGCCAGTTTATTTTGTGAGCAAAGTGCTACAACATGGCGAAGTCAACTACTGACTGGTCGAGAAGCTCGTTTTCGCATTGGTCCACACCGCACGACGGTTGCGATGGTACTTTCCAGCGCACCCTATGCTGGTGCTAACTGATTCGCCTATTAAATAGGTACGGTACGGCGATTGAGACCGGAGAATGTTGGAGGAAAGTTATTCTAACAAGTTTTTCATGCAGGTATTGAGCAAACCGGAGGTTTCTGGCAGGCTAGCCAAGTGGGCAATCGAACTGGGTGAACATGAAATCCATTACGCCCCCCGTACCGCTGTCAAAGGCCAAATCATGGCAGATTTTATGGTTGAATTCATATGCGCCGCGCCACCAGCGCTGGTCGTCGAAGAAGTACCGAATATCGTCACGTGGGAACTATTCATGGATGGAGCATCGAGTTCTGACGGAGCGGGTGCAGGTCTAATTCTAATTGGCCCTGACGGAGAGGAACATACCGACGCGTTACGTTTAGAGTTCCCCGCCTCCAATAATGAAGCGGAATATGAGGCATTGCTGTCTGGTTTGAGAATGGCTGAAAAGATGTGAATAAAATACCTAAAGGTGTCGGTTGATTCCCAACTCGTGGCGAATCAGATGACCGGGACGTTTGAAGCTTGGGATCTGGCTATGAAAAATTATTTGGCATTGGCAGAAGAAATGGCCAACAAATTTGAGCGTTTCTCAATAACGCAAGTGATAATGCTAAAAACGAACATATATTTCATAGCATTATCCTTCAAGAAAGACAAGCTTTTAGTTGCAGTTGTTCTATTTACAAGTTATATTCGATTAATTAATAAAAGGTGAAGACAAAAGACAGATTCGATGATTTGAAGACGCAAACGACCAAAAAGCTAAAAAGTACAAAGTACAATCCAAGTGGTTCAAATTATTGATGAGAAACATCTAAAAATGGCAAGAGTACAAGCCGCAAAAAGCAAAGTACAAGATATTAAATTATACGAAAAGGCGTTCGAAAATCCGGAACTGAGACATGAACCAACTATCAGCGTGCGACGCAACGGACTAAAAATTACAAGTCAACTATGCACAAGAATATAATATAATATATAATTAATTATATATATTATTATATATTATATTTTTAAGCAGCCCACGTTTAATTCACTATGGTGAGCTGGATTCCAAAGCTCCGCACTGGCGGAGCTGTGAAGCACAAAAACTCTGCACTCGCGGAGCACAACAGTTCAAAGTGGGCCTATAAAAGGCCGCGCATTCTGATCGATTTCACTCACCCCTTTTCTTTCTTTTCTATATACGTAAATATATATATATATATATATATATATATATATATATATATATATATATATATATATATATATATATATATATATATATATATAATTTTAATTTAAGTTTAATAATAATAAGGTTATGTTGGCGAATGTTTTAAGTTTGTAAGTCGAAATTCTGTCCATGTAACGCTACGCTATTAATACTCATTGTAAGTTATGTTCAACCTTTTTAAATTAATGTCTCGTAGCTAAATTATTATTATGCTTATTTAAGCCGAAGTAATCGTGATGTTGGATTAAATATTAAGACGGGGTAATTGGGCTTTGTACCATAATTGGGGTTTGGACAAAAGACCGACACTTGTGGAAATTGGACTATGGGCTATTAATGAGCTTTATATTTGTTTAACTGAATGATAGTTCGTTAATTTAATATAGAGATTTACAATTTGAGGTAATTATAAATAACCACATACACTCGATCGGACACGATGGGTGGGATATTTATAAATACTAATAATCGTTCATTTAATCGGACACGGGGATGGATTAATAGTGAATGGACTCATTAAAACAGGGGTGGATTACATACAAGGACACTTGGTGTAATTGTTAATAAAGTATTAAAACCTTGGATTGCACGCAGTCGATAACCTGGTGTAATCATTAACAATGTATTAAAACCTTATTACAGTTTAAGTCCCCAATTAGTTGGAATATTTGACTTCGGGTATAAGGATAATTTGACGAGGACACTCGCACTTTATATTTATGACTGATGGACTGTTATGGACAAAAACTAGATGGACATATCGAATAATCCAGGACAAAGAACAATTAACCTATGGTAATAAATTAAAATTAATACAACAAACGTCATGATTATGGAAGTTTAAATAAGCATAATTCCTTTATTTTATATCTCATCGTACTTATAATTATCGCAATTTTATTTATTGTCATTTTATTTATCGCACTTTCAATTATCGCATTTTTATTTATCGTCATTTACTTTACGCTTTAAATTAAGTCATTTGTATATTTAATATTTTACATTAGGTTTTAATTGTGACTTAAGTTTTAAAATCGACAAACCGGTCATTAAACGGTAAAACCCCCCTTTATAATAATAATAATACTACTTATATATATATATATATATATATATATATATATATATATATATATATATATATATATATATATATATATACACACACACACACACAAATATAGTTTAAAATATATATAGCGTTAAACTCAGCTAGCTCCCTGTGGAACGAACCGGACTTACTAAAAACTACACTACTCTACGATTAGGTACACTGCCTATAAGTTTTGTAGCAAGGTTTAGGTATATCCCATCTATATAAACAAATAAAACTTGTATCATATTACGCCGTATTTCATATTAAAAATAATGCTATTTCGTACTACACCTCGCACACATTAAGTTTTTAGCGGCGCTGCCCGGGAGCGGTAAAACGCTATATTTTTAAAAAAATATATTAAAAAAATAATAATAATATAAAAAAAAGAAAAAAAATATATTTTTAAGAGTTTGTTTAATATTTATAAAATTAAAAAGTATTTTTAGTTTTATTTCTAATTTTTAAAATATAAGTTTATTTTATTTTCTAAAAAAAACAAAAAAAAAACAAAAAAAACTGAACCTACACGAATTTGGCCTGCACGAAATCTGAATCTGCAAACTCCGCACTCGCGGAGACATTTGGACATCAAGAATCCGCACTCGCGGAGCTGTCTGACACGCCCAAGCCTGGTACAGCATTTATTACGGGTTAGGTTTTAAATTAATTATTATTAATACTTAACCTAATTAGGGTTGTAATTAATTAATTAGTTTTTAAGTTTAGTTTTAATTAGTAATATTAAGTGTAATTTTTATTATTAATTATATAAATTAATATCTTTTATAAAATAATAATATAAAATTAATTTTTTTTTATATAAAATTAAGTAATTTTATCATTTTTGTATCTTTTTATTATTTAGTACGTAATTTATATTTATCGTTCGTAATTAGTTTTAAACTTAGTATTTTGCCGTAGTTATTTTATATTTCTAGATTTTTAGGCTTTGCCGTAAAATCCCTTAAGTGCTTTTTCTTTAGATTAAGACTTAGGCGCTTTAGAAATTTACGACATCGCTTATCGCTTTAGTTTTAATAAATTTCAGTGCCTTTTTTAAGTTATTGTCGTTTTGGATTTAGAATTTCTTTTAAACTTTAATACCTTTAGACGCAAGTTTTAATTTTTAGTTTTTAGGCTTTTAAGTTTCGACGCTTTACTTTCTTATTATTATTTTTCGACTCTTATTTTTCGACTCTTATTTTTCGACTCTTATTTTTCGACGCGCTTTTTCTTTCACATTTCTACGCTCTAGTTTTTAGGACATAGATTTTTATCTTCTTTAAACTTCGACAGAAAATTATTTTAAGTGATTAAATTGATAGACATTCAAATTTTCTGGTTCGTAGTAATAGTTGGATTTGTTAGTGGCGAGTTGTGGGCTTCCGATTTAAAGGGTCCTGGCTACCTGCTGCATCTATTGGCTATTCGAAACGTGGGCAAAATCAGAAAAGTCTATTAATTTGATAACTTAAATAATTTTTATCTTTATAACTAATAGGATATTCAGTTAATGCACCGAGCAAAACGTTCACCACCTTTCCTACGTTCACCACCTGTAACTCGATCAAGACATCTAGCCAATATTGTCGCCGTTGATTTTTCTTTAGAATCATCATCAAGTCGAACAAGTACTCCAATTCAAATTTCCGATAATCCATTTTTTGAACCCGACTTCACAAGTGAGAACCCGGAGGATATTCAAGGACAATTCCAAGATCCAGAACCACTAATCATTCCTCCTGAACCACAAACCGTTAAATCAGAATCCTCTAGTGATTCGGATTCAACAAATTCAATTATGGAAGTAACGGAACATCAAAGTATGGAAGACCGAATGAGAGCCACACGCACTGGCCAATGTCACGCCATTATTAAGCCAGATGTTAATGCACCAGATTATGAAATCAAAGGACAAATCCTACACATGGTAACTAATCAATGCCAATATAGTGGTACGCCAAAAGAAGATCCAAACGAACATCTTTGAACCTTTAATAGGATCTGTACTCAATTCAAAATCAGAGAAGTTGAGGATGAACAGATCTATCTCATGTTGTTTACCTGGACTTTAAAGGAAGAAGCCAAAGATTGGTTAGAATCGTTACCTGAAGGGGCGATTGATACATGAGATGTTTTAGTTGAGAAATTTCTTAAAAGATTCTTTCCGGCATCTAAATCCGTGAGATTTCAAAGAGAAATTGTTACGTTCACGCAAAAGCCAAATGAAACTCTATATGAGGTGTGGACAAGATTCGGAAAGTTGTTGAGAGGATGTCCTCAACACGGTTTAGACACTTATCAAATAGTACAAATATTCTACCAAGGTGTCGACGTTGCTACACGAAAAGACATCGACACAGCAGCTGGTGGTTCCATTATGAAGAAAACCGCAACCGAAGCTCACAAAATTATTGATAACACAGCCTCCCACTCACATGAGTGGCACCAGGAAAAAGATATTTTTCGTTCATCTAAAGCGGCTAGAGCCGATTCTAGCCATGATTTTGATTCCTTTTCAGCAAATATAGATGCTTTCGAGAGACGAATGGAAAAGATGACTAAAGATATTCACGCAATACGAATCAGTTGTGAGCAATGCGGTGGACCACACTTAACGAAAGATTGTCACATTGAACAAACGATGGAACAATGAGAGAATGTTTCCTACATGAACCAAAGGCCGGGAAATAATTATCAACCTCCAAGGCCAAACTTTAATCGAAATCAAAACATTCTTTACAATCCAAATGGACCCAACAATAACTCGTACAACCAACAAGGTCCGAATAACCAACCAACTCAAAACAACACTTTCAATCAACAAAGACCTGGCTTGTATAAACCACCACAACAAACCGAAGAGAAAAAGTCAAATCTGGAAGAAATGGTACAAAAGCTAATGGAATCTCAAACACAATTTATTACATCTCAAACCCAAATGAATGAGAGGTTTGATCAGTCATTAAGAACTCAACAAGCTACCATTTTGAATCTAGAAAAACACGTAGATACTCTTGCTAGCATGACGAGTGAGAGGGAACAAGGAAAGCTACCGAGTAATAGTGAAGTAAATCCTCGTAATGAGAATGTTAATATGGTGTCAACAAATTCTGAAAAACCAGCACTAGAAGATGGGAAGGTTTTAGATGTAAGCAACAATGAAGAAGTTACACCACCACCACCACCCGAGTATGTAAAGCCAGTGGTGGCACCATACACTTCCAAGAAAAGGAGTTGAGTATGAGCAAGTAATAGGTAATAAAGTTTGTGATACCTCTGGAAAGAAGAAGAAGAATAAGAAAGTGCAAGAAACAAAAACTGTAAAAGTAAACCCGGTGAAGACAGTTCCACCAAAAGTTCCACCCAGGTTGGGTGATCCGGGTGAATTTATTATTCCTTGTCTACTTACTGATTGTGTCATATATGATGCACTAGCAGATTTAGGTACGAGTGTGAGTGTTATGCCTCTTTCATTATATAAGAGATTAGGAGTAGGTGAGTTAAGCCCAACCGAGATGAGTATTCGACTCTTTGATCAAACCATTAGGCACCCAGTTGGAATTGCTGACAACCTACCCGTTCAAGTAGGTAATTTAACCTTTCTAGTCGAATTTATTGTCATTGACATAGAAGAAGACCCAAACATTCCTCTAATTTTAGGTCAACCATTCTTAGCGTCCACTGGGATGTTATTTAATGTAATAGAGGGTAGAATGACACTTAGTAATGATGAAAAATCAATCACCTTTGTGAGTCGAAAGGCTAAATCTCCACCAACCAAAACCGTTGAACCAACAAAAATGATTGGTAAGAACCATATTGTTTTACCAACTCCAATGGTAGTGCTTAGCAATAATAAAACACCTAAGTGTGGGGAAAATGAAGTAACACCTAATGATGATCTGATAATAAAGAACCCCGTTGTTGATGACCCCGTTACTAATAGTTCAATGAAGAAACTTAATAAACGGATTCGTGATGCTAGAACCAAGGGGAACATTAAGTTATGTAACCGGTTAGTATCCAATCTATTGTGATGACCCAGGAATTTTCAACCAAATTTAAACTTAATCTTTATATGTTTCCAAGACGATAAGCAAAGTCTGTTAATTTGAGTCTCAAAATGTTTTTTTTGGAACTGTTTCATATATTCAATTGACCTTCGACTGCCCTCGACGATTCACGAATAATTAATTGTAAATAGGTATGTGTGTATGTATATATATAAATAATAATACGAAATATAATTTAAAGTATTATATGTTGTTGTTATTAAAAATTAATAAAATAAAAATAGGGTATTATAATAATTATTATTTAAAATATATCTTTATATATAAATAAAGTATGTTGAAAATAAATATTTAATGATTGTAATACTTGTTTGATGTCCCGATTGATATTAAACAAGTTTAATTCAAACTTATATGATTTTAAAATAAACGGTGATCCGAAAATGAGTTATATAAGTTATAGTGATATTAAAAGTATATTTAGGATCTAATTATTTAATTTTAACACTTTTTATATTTTACTCATAAATGAGAGGGACAGTTGATGTACTTTTTATTTATTAAATTAATGACCGAATGTTATACCAAAATAAATAAATATAGTTAATTTAAAAATATGAGATTTTTCTGAACACTTTTATTCGCCACTGAGTGGACAACGGAGTACGAAATAATAGTTCGTAAAAACTGTCGGTAACTATAAAACAAGTGTATGCCCGATAAGCACTTTAATTACCACGTTTTGATTCTTATTTAATTATTATAGTATTATTTTACTTTATGAATTTGAAAACATGTACCACTTGTCTCCTTTACTTTTTCATCCGTGAATGGAATCATTATTATGATGGTCACTGTTTTTGGTTCATATTCAATCCAAATTCGCTATATACATATGAAATTAATCATATAGATAGAGACATTAGATTTATATATGCATATAATATGAAACCATTATATATATATACATATACTTACACTACATGCTTGAGAACAATAAAAACCCACTTCATCTTCTGTTTTCCATTTTTATTTCTCCAACCATCATGTTAATAATTGATCATCATTTGCAATCGATGAACTATAGTTTCTTGTGTTCGGTACAATCCTCACAACACATAAATACGCTAACCCAAACATAACATCATCATCTATCACCCACCATCTTCGGTCCTTAGTTCCACCCAGTTAACCATCATCACCCGAAACCATTCACCCACATCAAACCATTTTCGTGACCTTTTCTTGCTCACCTCTACGACATCACCAAAACCGCCACCAAACACCATTCTCACTATCATTTATCTATTCTTTATATATATACATAACATATACACCGGCATGTTAATATATATCACAAAAAAAAAAATTAATATAAATAAATAAACAAATTTGATCGTGAACCACCTCAGCTGCAGTTGTATTGCTACTGCTATCATTCCATTATCATTCCCGTTCAAACGAGGATCAACTTCAACCCTTATCAAACACCCACTACTGTTCATCGTCATCTTTATAAACCATCGCCATCATAACATAACCTTCTACTGCTATACTACTGCTATATACCTCGTTTGATTCCTGTGTACAACCGCATCAACACCATCCTGTCAAAACAGCAGCATAATACAGTGATGATGAACAGTAAATTGTTAGTGCTGCAACGATGCTACTTCTTGAACTATTATTTGCCATCTGCTTTGTTCGATCAATACCATGAATCAAAACCCTTTCGATTAGTTTGTTACGGCTGCAATTTTAAACGATATTCCATGAGTTTTATTTGGGCTTTAAAATGTAACCAGGCCTTAATTAAACTAAATATTACTAATTGGTTTTGTGTAAACTTGGGCTTATAAAACTGCTGTTGGGCCGAAGGATTTGGGTCAGTTTATAGAGGGAATAAACGAGTTATATATAATTAAGTGGTGGATTAATGAGATAAAGAGACACAGAAGGTTGGTTTGGTAGTTTGATGGGTGAATGAGAGGTCATGGGTTCGAGCCCGGGCAGTGGCATCTATTTTTAAGCCTATTCTTGTGAGGTAGTAATTTTATTATCTTTATTATTATTATTCCATTATTATTATTATTATTATAATTATTATTATTATTATTATTATTATTATTATTATTATTATTATTATTATTATTATTATTATAATTATTATTAACCTATGTATCATTAAATAAATATTAGAGTTATTAATATTATTGTAACATGTGTATTATTATAAAGATAACCATTATTATTATTATTAACATTTTTAATGTAAATATTATTATAAATTTTGCCATTCAAGTATTAGTATCACTTTTAGTACTACTATTATTATTATTAATAACATAAGTATTATCATTATTATTATTAACATAACCATTAGTATTATCATTATTAAATTTACTATCATCATCCTTACAAAAATTATTATTTTGTTATTATCAAAACAATCAATATTATCATAAATAGATACTTTTATATCAAAATACATTAAGCTATACTTTTCTCATTAAAAAGATATTAGTTAAACTATATTATGTAATATATATAAATATATATATATATACTAAACCTTATTATACAGTTTTTATTATTAATGATAAGTAATAGCTATATAAAACATATAAACTAAGTATATAAAATTTATCTAAATAACATATAGTATAATTAGTATATTATTAATAACAATATATATATATATATATATATATATATATATATATATATATATATATATATATATATATATATATATATAATTATTCAATTACGATTATATATTTTATTATATATATGAATAATATAGGTTCGCGAATCCAAGGCCAACCCTGCATTGTTCAGTTTCGTCATATGTATTTTTACTACAAAATACAGTATGGTGAGTATCATTTGCTCCATTTTTAAATGCTTTTGCAATATATATTTTTGGGACTGAGAATACATGCGCTGCTTTTATAAATATTTTACGAAATAGACACAAGTAATCGAAACTACATTGTATGGTTGAATGATCGAATCGAATATGCCCCTATATAGTCTGGTAATCTAAGAATTAGGGAACAGACACCCTAATTGACGCGAATTCTAAAGATAGATCTATCGGGCCCAACAAGCCCCATCCAAAATACCGGATGCTTTAGTACTTTGAAATTTATATCATGTCCAAAGGAGGATCTCGGAATGATGGGGATATTCTTATATGCATATTGTTAATGTCGGTTACCAGGTGTTCAATCCATATGAATGATATTTTGTCTCTATGCATGGGACGTATGTTTATGAGAAATGGAAATATGAAATCTTGTGGTCTATTAAAATTATGAAATGATTATTTATGATAAACTAATGAACTCACCAACCTTTTGGTTGACACTTTAAGGCATGTTTATTCTCAGGTATGAAAGAAGTCTTCCGCTGTGCAACTGCTCATTTTAAAGATATTACTTGGAGTCATTCATGACATATTTCAAAAAGATGTTGCATTCGAGTCGTTGAGTTCATCAAGATTATTATTAAGTCAATTATAGTTAGATATATTATAAAATGGTATGCACGCCGTCAACTTTCGATGTAATGAAAGATTGTCTTTTCAAAAATGAATGCAATGTTTGTAAAATGTATTATATAGAGGTCAAGTACCTCGCGATGTAACCAACTGTTGTGAATCGTTTATAATCGATGTGGATTTCGTCCGGATGGATTAGGACGGGTCTTGACAGTTGGTATCAGAGCAGAGGTCTTAGCGAACCAGGTCTGCATTAGTGTGTCTAACTGATAAGTCGTTAGGAGGCATTAGTAAGTCTGGACTTCGACCTGGTCTGCATGTCAAAAGTTTTGCTTATCATTTTGTGTCAAAAATTAGCTGCTTATCATTCTTAGAGAATCACTTGCTTATCATTCTTAGTCTAGACACGTTTTACTGCATTGACTGCATGAATAATGTATAGACAAAATTCATATCTTAGCATATCTGCTACTTCATATCTTAGCGTATCTGTTACTGTAACTTTGCCTGACAACTTCCGTAGATTCCCCCGTAACTTATGGGATTTTAGTATTATATATGTATATGTAAATTATGTATTGCAGGGTACTAATCTACATCCTATAATCTATTGCTTATCGAAAATCTTTCATCTGATCGTACGAGATGAATCCTACAACCAGTTCGAGTCCCTCAGATTCCAATAACTATTCCGATAGTTATTCCGACAGCTATTCCGACATAGATGTTCACCTAAGCTCCAAAAACAGCGTCATCGGTATGAATCAACCAATCAGCCATTATCAATTCATCTGATGGGTTCGTAGTCAAATTAATTAATGGAAACGCGCAGAAGGTAATCCCTTCCACCAACCGAATTCACCTCTTGACAATGAACCTGAAGCGTTTACCGGTGAACCTGTTCGAGACACCATTATCAGTCTCATTTCTAGGGTAACTCGACAAGATTATATTCTATCCACAATTCTGAACCTTATTCATCCGCTCGTTCCGACCGACAATCATCCTGGAGTAATAAGTCAACGAACTTCGCGCTCGAATAATCAATTCGGAGAATATGGTGCAAAATGTACCAGCTTCAGCAACATCACCGGAACTAACAGTACCATCAATAACAGCACCAGTACCATCAACAATCCATGCTTCAATATCACCATCTGTACTTCGAGTATGATCTTCGTTTGACGTATCGTTCTACCTCATTTATCTTCGTTCGACATGGCGAATATGTAATCTCTAAAGTTTTAGAGATTATTTATTCTAGTTCCAACTGAAAACTAAATGAGTTTAATATTAAGTTAACTCATTAAATCCATGATTACATCTGAAGAAAATATATATGTATATATGTTTTCATAAAGATTGTAATTAAAAATTCTGTTGTACAAACTGTTAATGGTGAAAATATTTTAACGGGTAGGTAATACCCGAGGGATATTTAAGATTTCACATTAACAAGTTACATTATACGTTCTTTGAATCTGATTCAACAGTCATTTACTATCCTACTTACATCCACAGGTATACGTATCCGTTCACCGCCTAATAACCATTTTCATTCAAATTTCATATTAGGATTTTGACATATCAGAATCTAACAAGTGGCATAATGAAGAAAAAATGGACACAATAAAAATTGATTAGAAACAGACTAATTAACAATATGAAATTTTGTTAAGAATCCACGCTAACAAAATCCTAGCTAACTGTTCCTAGCTAACTGTTAATTCCGTATTACATTTTTTTTATCGCAATTTAATTATCGCAATTTATTTTATCGCAATTTAATTCTTGCAATTTTATTTATTGTTATTTAATTTCTGTTATTTACTTTACGTACTTTATTTATCGTTATTTAATTTCTGTTATTTATTTTACGCACTTTAAATATCGGGACGCATATACAAGGTTTTGACATATCATATCGACGTATCTATATATATTATTTTGAATCACCATAGACACTCTATATGCAGTAATGATCGAGTTCTCTATACAGGGTTGAGGTTGATTCTACAATAATATATATAGTTTGAGTTGTGATCGAGTCTGAGACGTATACGGGTCACGACACGTATTAATTAATTCGAATATTATATATCAAACTATATATATCAATTATTGGACTGTCAACTGTGGACTATCGACTGTGGACTAATAACATTAAACAATTAAAATGAATTAAAATATTGATTATAATATATGAAACTAAACAATTCTTCAAGTTTGCCACTTGATTTCATCTTAAACGCCATTTGTATCTTGACAATTCTAATTTACGTTCAAACCTTTCATGATTTTTGAAAACACCTCAATCGATAGGATGAATCAACCGCACTTTATCTACGGAAGGAAAGATTTATGCATATAGTTATGCACATGAAAAACTCTCGACAACTGAGTAAAAGTTTAACACGTGGCCACGTTAGATCCTTTGGTATTTATTAGCAAAAATAATTTTTGCGATCCCTTTTCAAAGTAGCCAATTTTGTCACAGCTCCAGCAAGTCAACTTCGACTTTTCATTCGAAGTAACCTGACTATAATCCTGAAATATATACGATTACCCTTTTGGTACCGGAGAATTCTTTTATATTCCACCATATTACCAGCAGACGTACCAGCAATCTCGTTGCTTCTTGGCTTAGATCTCTCTGACAAATCATTATATTTATTCATTGAAACCCTATCATATACTCATCCGCATCTTGTAACGAGAACTGCCATACCAATTACCGGGAATCAGCAATCAGTACTTTGAAAATTCACATCATATCTACATCAACAGTTATATGTATGACATTTATCTCTTAGAATTATGATCTCTCATTTTGAAATTCTGAAAAGCACTCTGTCACAAATTAATACTATGAATGTTGAAAAAGTTGAATGAAGCAGCAGAAACCATAGACAACCGTAAATGACCTTAATCATCGGAAGTTTGATGATAAAAGATAGTATGTTGGAAAAGCTCAGAAAAGTTGGAACTGGAAAACTGATTGAGCTAACCACGAAGGAGACCAAGGACAAATACAAGGACCAAACCCTATATTCAAAGAATTCAGATAATTCTGAATCCGATGAAATCTTTAGAGAATATCTTGCTTCGAAGTCATGTTAAAATCTTGCGGAAAATCTTTCTCCATCAACCATCGAACTTAGAAATTCCAAAATATCATCATCAATATCTTCGATACTTCTGAGGATATTTTCAAAAAAATATTCTCGTCCGAAATTATATACCTCTTCGTGCTTCCTGTGTATCATTATATTGGAAACATTCAAGAGAAAATTTAGTACCGAAAAGCAGATTATGCGAAATTATGAAGAAAGCCGTGGACAAATCACAAAGAATAAGTTTGACTTCAAAGAATCTAAATGATTCAATGTCTGCTGAATTCTTTAGCGAATATCTTGCTCGTTACTCCAAACCCTTGTAGACAATAGTTTATATCATCATCTGATCTTAGATATTCCGAGATATCATCGTATCTGTCATTATAAATATCCTCCATATTTCTGAAGATATTTTTATAATTATTCTTATCTGAAATCATCAATCTCTTCGTGTTATCAGTGTTACATCATATAGAAACTGTTAGTTTCTATATTCTGTAAACTTTCGAGCTTAAATTATGAATGTTTTTGAAGTAGTGTTGGGAATTGATGCATGAGTTAGTATAATATAATGACACTTGATCAACGTGATTATATTACAGTAATTCATGCTGAGTTTCTAAATGGAATGTGATGATTCACAGACTCTAACGTCATCATGTGCCATGTTACACGACTCTAGTATTATATTTAAACCTCTAAAATGTCAAGAAAATATTTTTTGATGATTCGGTCCTTTCCAGGGTATTCTGGTAATTTAGCCAATCAAGATCGTGCCATTACCACTCCCTTCTTAAGAACATTAACTATGTTCATTCTGAAATTCTATCTGCGAATTCTGGACCGTTACAAGAGATGCCTAACCGCAAAAAGAAGAAACGAAGGGACAAAGCTCCGAAATAGAAATTAGAGTATAAATCGCAACAACTATGAGGGAATATTAACTGTGGATAACAATGATGATAGGAAACAGAAATATGGACATTGAAGTATAAGGGAAGATATAAAGCCCAATGACAACACCGAAGTTACAAACTGTGGATATCAGTGCGTATATCAATATAAAGACACGGGAGGATTATAAATACAATAACCCCTAGAGCATAGTAGAAATAAACAGATTCTTCCAGTGGGAGTTGGAAAAGAAGAACGATCATTGCGATAGTCAGAATAAGAACAAGGATTAGAACTGGATTAAGCATTATCATAATCTTTTAGATATATGAACTGAGAAAGAAGGTATAGAAGTGGTGGAAATTAATAGAACGGAAAAGGTAAATTTATAATGGAAATACCAGACAGAGTAATCGAGGCAGATCACCGTATTAAATTATAGAGATCTTAATTTCCTTATTCGCCGAAGAATCAAATCTTTTAGATTTCGAAGATTTTCTTTAAATCCCTTAAATTCCGGAATTCAACCAAGACGACGTCAAAAGTTAAGACGAAGCTGCATTTACTCATTTCACTCTTTTGTGATAACTTCATTCATACGCTTTGAATAATCGAATTGTTTTATCCATATTACTCAATAATGATAAAACTCTATCCATCGACTCATATTCGTCATGAAAACATTTCTATTGTTAGCCATGACCACCACACTCAAATTTCGGGACTAAATTTCTTTAACGGGTAGGTACTGTGACGACCCGGGAATTTTCGACCAAATTTAAACTTAATCTTTATATGTTTCCAAGACGATAAGTAAAGTCTGTTAATTTGAGTCTCAAATTTTTTTTTTTGGAACTGTTTCATATATTCAATTGACCTTCGACCGCTCTCGACGATTCACGAACAATTAATTGTAAATAGGTATGTGTGTATGTATATATATAAATAATAATGCGAAATATAATTTAAAGTATTATATGTTGTTGTTATTAAAAATTAATAAAATAAAAATAGGGTATTATAATAATTATTATTTAAAATATATCTTTATATATAAATAAAGTATGTTGAAAATAAATATTTAATGATTGTAATACTTGTTTGATGTCCCGATTGATATTAAACAAGTTTAATTCAAACTTATATGATTTTAAAATAAACGGTGATCCGAAAATGAGTTATATAAGTTATAGTGATATTAAAAGTATATTTAGGATCTAATTATTTAATTTTAACACTTTTTATATTTTACTCATAAATGAGAGAGACAGTTGATGTACTTTTTATTTATTAAATTAATGACCGAATGTTATACCAAAATAAATAAATATAGTTAATTTAAAAATATTAGATTTTTCTGAACACTTTTATTCGCCACTGAGTGGACAACGGAGTACGAAATAATAGTCCGTAAAAATTGTTGGTAACTATAAAACAAGTGTATGTCCGATAAGCACTTTAATTACCACGTTTTGATTCTTATTTAATTATTATAGTATTATTTTACTTTATGAATTTGAAAACATGTACCACTTGTCTCCTTTACTTTTTCATCCGTGAATGGAATCATTATTATGATGGTCACTGTTTTTGGTTCATATTCAATCCAAATTCTCTATATACATATGAAATTAATCATATAGATAGAGACATTAGATTTATATATATGCATATAATACGAAACCATTATATATATACATATACTTACACTACATGCTTGAGAACAATAAAAACCCACTTCATCTTCTGTTTTCCATTTCTATTTCTCCAACCATCATGTTAATAATTGATCATCATTTGCAATCGATGAACTATAGTTTCTTGTGTTCGGTACAATCCTCGCAACACACAAATACGCTAACCCAAACATAACATCATCATCTATCACCCACCATCTTCGGTCCTTAGTTCCACCCAGTTAACCATCATCACCCGAAACCATTCACCCACATCAAACCATTTTCGTGACCTTTTCTTGCTCACCTCTACGACATCACCAAAACCGCCACCAAACACCATTCTCACTATCATTTATCTATTCTTTATATATATACATAACATATACACCGGCATGTTAATATATATCACAAAAAAAAAATTAATAAAAATAAATAAACAAATTTGATCGTGAACCACCTCAGCTGCAGTTGTATTGCTACTGCTACCATTCCATTATCATTCCCGTTCAAACGAGGATCAACTTCAACCCTTATCAAACACCCACTACTGTTCATCGTCATCTTTATAAACCATCGCCATCATAACATAACCTTCTACTGCTATACTACTGCTATATGCCTCGTTTAATTCCTGTGTACAACCGCATCAACACCATCCTGTCAAAACAGCAGCATAATACAGTGATGATGAACAGTAAATTATTAGTGCTGCAACGATGCTACTTCTTGAACTATTATTTGCCATCTACTTTGTTCGATCAATACCATGAATCAAAACCCTTTCGATTAGTTTGTTACGGCTGCAATTTTAAACGATATTCCATGAGTTTTATTTGGGCTTTAAAATGTAAGCAGGCCTTAATTAAACTAAATATTACTAATTGGTTTTGTGTAAACTTGGGCTTATAAAACTACTGTTGGGCCGAAGGATTTGGGTCAGTTTATAGAGGGAATAAACGAGTTATATATAATTAAGTGGTGGATTAAGGAGATAAAGAGACACAGAAGGTTGGTTTGGTAGTTTGATGGGTGAATGAGAGGTCATGGGTTCGAGCCCGGGCAGTGGCATCTATTTTTTAAGCCTATTCTTGTGAGGTAGTAATTTTATTATTATTATTATTATTATTATTATTATTATTATTATTATTATTATTATTATTATTATTATTATTATTATTAACCTATGTATCATTAAATAAATATTAGAGTTATTAATAGTATTGTAACATGTGTATTATTATAAAGATAACCATTATTATTATTATAACATTTTTAATGTAATTATTATTATAAATTTTGCCATTCAAGTATTAGTATCACTTTTAGTACTACTATTATTATTATTAATAACATAAGTATTATCATTATTATTATTAACATAACCATTAGTATTATCATTATTAAATTTACTATCATCATCCTTACAAAAATTATTATTTTGTTATCATCAAAACAATCAATATTATCATAAATAGATACTTTTATATCAAAATACATTAAGCTATACTTTTCTTATTAAAAAGATATTAGTTAAACTATATTATGTAATATATATAAATATATATATACTAAACCTTATTATACAGTTTTTATTATTAATGATAAGTAATAGCTATATAAAACATATAAACTAAGTATATTAAATTTATCTAAATAACATATAGTATAATTTGTATATTATTAATAACAATATATATATAATTATTCAATTACGATTATATATTTTATTATATATATGAATAATATAGGTTCGTGAATCCAAGGCCAACCCTGCATTGTTCAGTTTTGTCATATGTATTTTTACTACAAAATACAGTATGGTGAGTTTCATTTGCTCCCTTTTTAAATGCTTTTGCAATATATATTTTTGGGACTGAGAATACATGCGCTGCTTTTATAAATATTTTACGAAATAGACACAAGTAATCGAAACTACATTGTATGGTTGAATGATCGAATCGAATATGCCCCTATATAGTCTGGTAATCTAAGAATTAGGGAACAGACACCCTAATTGACGCGAATTCTAAAGATAGATCTATCGGGCCCATCAAGCCCCATCCAAAGTACCGGATACTTTAGCACTTCGAAATTTATATCATGTCCGAAGGAGGATCCCGGAATGATGGGGATATTCTTATATGCATATTGTTAATGTCGGTTACCAGGTGTTCAATCCATATGAATGATATTTTGTCTCTATGCATGAGACGTATGTTTATGAGAAATGGAAATATGAAATCGTGTGGTCTATTAAAATTATGAAATGATTATTTATGATAAACTAATGAACTCACCAACCTTTTGATTAACACTTTAAGGCATGTTTATTCTCAGGTATGAAAGAAGTCTTCCGCTGTGCAATTGCTCATTTTAAAGATATTACTTGGAGTCATTCATGACATATTTCAAAAAGATGTTGCATTCGAGTCGTTGAGTTCATCAAGATTATTATTAAGTCAATTATAGTTAGATATATTATAAAATGGTATGCACGCCGTCAACTTTCGATGTAATGAAAGATTGTCTTTTCAAAAACGAATGCAATGTTTGTAAAATGTATTATATAGAGGTCAAGTACCTCGTGATGTAACCAACTGTTGTGAATCATTTATAATCGATGTGGACTTCGTCCGAATAGATTAGGACGGGTCTTGACATCTATCGCCTAAAGAAAAGGCAAAACTAGTTGAATTTGTGAATATTACACAGGAATCCGACCAATGGCTTAAAGCAAAAGTCACAGATATGCAAGTTGATTATGGTCCAAGAGAAATTGACAATGAAGTTAATCACAATTTCGACACCATAGCTACCTAAGTGTGGGGAGATTCAGATCTTCTAAAAAGAAGATGCTGTCTAGAGTTAGTTGTTCTGTTCTCGTGTAGTTCCGAGAATGGAATCCGATTGGTCTTTTCCACTAGCAGACACTAAAGAACTAGTTTTCTTCCCCCATTCTAAATTTTTATTTTTATAGGTTTTGTATGAAATTAATATGCATTTTTAAATTTAAGTTTTGTGTGAATTTAAAAACAAAAATTACTTTATTTCATTAAGTTTAAAAAATGATTTCTAAAATTCATCGTAAGTTGAAGACTAGGTCATGGAATCGAAATTGCTTTACCCGAGGGCGGGGCGAAAAATTTTGTTATCATTATTTTTAATTTTATTGATCTAAAGTATACCAAAAAAAATTAAAAAAACCCAAAAATCTTTGCTTTTAAAACAATCGCTTTAAAAACGACAAATTTTAAATTTTGTCGAGGGACGGACTAGATAAACATACCGAAACTACCTAAAGTAAAAGGAAACAAAATTTTAAAAAATTATTCATTTAATTTGTTTTAATAAATAAAGGTTTATATATATATATATATATATATATATATATATATATATATATATATATATATATATATATATATGTTTGTAGTTTATCTTATGTATAAAACAGGGTAAAACAGCGCATTTTCAAATACCGACATTAAAGTTCAGCAAAAGCTACTAATTTTGACGACAAGACGCAAAATATCAAATGTGATATAAAATAATATGTTTGCAAACTCGGTATTTTTAATCACTTTTCTACACTAATCACCCTCATGAATTTATAATTATAGTCTGATTTCATGCAAATGAGGGCATTGCATGATCTCAAGTGTGGGGAAGGGTTATAAATTCTCTCGGGTTTACACTTAGTTTATTTGCCAAATTTTGTGAAAATTTGAAAAATTTTCAATAAAATGAATTCAAAATAATGTTTATACATATTTATGAACGATAAAACTAGGTTAGTACCGAAATTATTGTTACCTCGAAAAGGACATAAATTGAGAAACAACCCAAAATGCTTGAATTCATTTAAAATGGAATAGAGGAGAATAAAAAGGCAAAGAAAGAAAGAAATAAAAGCTAAGTGTGGGAAGAATTTACCAAGTTCTTTAAAACATATGTCACATAATTTGTACAAGATTATTGCAGGTACTTTTGCTTTGGATTAAACTAATCAGTTTTACCCGATTTATTGTAGTACATTTGAAAGAATAGATGGATCCACACGATGAATCAATTCCATCATTAAAAGGAAGTAAAGTCTTCCGAAAAAGACACGCGCTTATTGATTTAGGTCAGGAAGTTGTCGTCCAGACCAGCTGTAGGTTGACGAAAAATCTAGAAAAGTCATCTTGAAAATCAGCAGGAAATCCACGGACCTCAGCATCAAACAGGGTCGCCATGTGGTCAGACTTATCCTAACCATGAGAGGGTCTGTCTCGTACAATGGGGGGCACCGTGCAAATTAGCTTATAAGACTAATGAATCAGATCCCAGAAAGGATAATCTCCTTAAAAGATCAAAAATCAGCTTTTAAGCCTGATATTACTCAATCCTTGAGATTGACCTTAAAGATTGAGAATTCAAACTCATGGAATTCGATGATATCTAAACTCGAGCTTGAACGAGAAAATATTTTGATCAAAATTACAAACTGATTTGTTTTCTGAAAACCCATTTTTAATGCGTTCATTACCATTGAACGTAAAATTTTAAGAATTTACCGAAATTCATTAGGTCACCTGAACCAAATTGGGTGTCAACCGTAAGAACGGTGGTTGCATAGCATGGTCGAAGACAGGACCTTGTGCCAGACTGAAAAAAATTATAGGGTGATCTTTACTATTGCTCCTACAAAGGATAGTAATTGCATTCGACACGATATAGACCATAATCAAAAGCATGGCATTAGACATTGCCTTAACAGTTACTTGTTCAACGCTTTTCTTTACAACCGGACGGTAGTTTACCGAAAGGTAATATACGGAGCAAGTAAACTGGACGTGTTATTTTCCTAATACAAGGTTAGCAAGTGGGTGACACAAAATCGCAAGTTTTAAGCTAAAGTTTTCAAATCTGAAACCCACAAAACCCACAAAAACATTTTGCGAACACCGGTGAAGGGTTATTCGGGAAAACTTATCTAGGGTAAAAGCTAGATTGAATTTTCAAAAGATCAAATGTTTTCATAAAGATCCAATTTTCTAACAGATCTAAATTTTTATAGTCATGTGGGACTATAAACCACATCGTTACCATCATTGTTCATACCGCCGTATTGAAATCACTGATGTACAAAGTGTGAAGAATAAAGAAGTGACTCTAGTAAAATTTTATTCAAGATATATATTGCTTGAGGACAAGCAACGCTCAAGTGTGGGAATATTTGATAATGCTAAAAATAAACATATATTTCATAGCATTATCCTTCAAGAAAGACAAGCTTTTAGTTGCAGTTGTTCTATTTACAAGTTATATTCGTTTAATTAATAAAAGGTGAAGACAAAAGACAGATTCGACGATTTGAAGACGCAAACGACCAAAAAGCTAAAAAGTACAAAGTACAATCCAAGTGGTTCAAATTATTGATGAGAAACGTCTAAAAATGGCAAGAGTACAAGCCAAAAAAAGCAAAGTACAAGATATTAGATTATACGAAAAGGCGTTCGAAAATCCGGAACCGAGACATGAACCAACTATCAGCGTGCGACGCAACGGACCAAAAATTACAAGTCAACTATGCACAAGAATATAATATAATATATAATTAATTATATATATAATTATATATTATATTTTTAAGCAGCCCACGTTTAATTCACTATGGTGAGCTGGATTCCAAAGCTCCGCACTCGCGGAGCTATGAAGCACAAAAACTTCGCACTCGCGGAGTACAACAGTTCAAAGTGGGCCTATAAAAGGCCCCGCATTCTGATCGATTTCACTCACCCCTTTTCTTTCTTTCTATATACATATATATATATATATATATATATATATATATATATATATATATATATATATATATATATATATATATATAATTTTAAGTTTAATTTTAATTTAAGTTTAATAATAATAAGGTTATGTTGGCGAATGTTTTAAGTTTGTAAGTCAAAATTCTGTCCGTGTAACGCTACGCTATTAATACTCATTGTAAGTTATGTTCAACCTTTTTAAATTAATGTCTCGCAGCTAAATTATTATTATGCTTATTTAAGCCGAAGTAATCGTGATGTTGGATTAAATATTAAGACAGGGTAATTGGGCTTTGTACCATAATTGGGGTTTGGACAAAAGATCGACACTTGTGGAAATTGGACTATGGGCTATTAATGGGCTTTATATTTGTTTAAATGAATGATAGTTCGTTAATTTAATATAGAGATTTCAATTTGAGGTAATTATAAATAACCACATACACTCGATCGGACACGATGGGCGGGATATTTATAAATACTAATAATCGTTCATTTAACCGGACACGGGGATGGATTAATAGTCAATGGACTCATTAAAACAGGGTGGATTACATACAAGGACACTTGGTGTAATTGTTAATAAAGTATTAAAACCTTGGATTGCACGCAGTCGATAACCTGGTGTAATCATTAACAATGTATTAAGACCTTATTACAGTTTAAGTCCCCAATTAGTTGGAATATTTGACTTCGGGTATAAGGATAATTTGACGAGGACACTCGCACTTTATATTTATGACTGATGGACTGTTATGGACAAAAACCAGATGGACATATCGAATAATTCAGGACAAAGGACAATTAACCCATGGTAATAAATTAAAATTAATACGTCAAACATCATGATTACGGAAGTTTAAATAAGCATAATTCCTTTATTTTATATCTCATCGTACTTTTAATTATCGCAATTTTATTTATCGTCATTTTATTTATCGCACTTTCAATTATCGCATTTTTATTTATCGTCATTTACTTTACGCTTTAAATTAAGTCATTTGTATATTTAATATTTTACATTAGGTTTTAATTGTGACTTAATTTTTAAAATCGACAAACCGGTCATTAAACGGTAAAGCCCCCCCTTTATAATAATAATAATACTACTTATATATATATATATATATATATATATATATATATATATATATATATATATATATATATATATATATATATATATATATTACACAAATATAGTTTAAAATATATATAGCGTTAAACTCAGCTAGCTCCCTGTGGAACGAACCGGACTTACTAAAAACTACACTACTCTACGATTAGGTACACTGCCTATAAGTGTTGTAGCAAGGTTTAGGTATATCCCATCTATATAAATAAATAAAACTTGTATCATATTACGCCGTATTTCATATTAAAAATAATACTATTTCGTACTACACCTCGCACACATCAGCAAGTTCCACGATCCTTGAACAAAAAGGCCGACGCACTCAGCAAACTCGCATCAAGCGTTTTCAGCCACTTCGTCAAGGACGTTTAGATGGAGGTCCTTAGTCAAAAATCCACTGACGTGGTACAGGTATCGACTCGCTTCGATAACAAACACGCTATACGCATAATCTATTTATAACATAACGTACACATGCCCTGATTTTCTTGCAAAATAATCACAGGAAGCAGCCACTGTAGAAGAGGTCGAGACGTGGATGAGTCCTATCGTTACGTACCCCAATAACGGAACGTTGCCGGTCGACGGGGCAACGGCACGTAAGAATCGTATGAAAGCACCTATGTACATGTTAAGGGATGGAGTTCTGTTCAAGAAATCCTTCACGGCACCACTTTTAAGGTGTGTCGGCCCAGTCGAGGTGGAAACAATCGTAATGGAGGTGCATGAAGGGACTTGTGGCATGCATTCAGGATTTAGGACCGTTGTGGGGAAGATAATGCGGCTAGGGTATTTTTGGCCGTCCATGTACCGTGACACGAAAGAGATCATCAAAGCTTGTGCTTCATGCCAACGTCACGCCCCGAAAATTCACATGTCGGCGCATGAGCTAATTCACGTGACATCTGCTTGGCCCTTTTACAAATGGGCAATTGATTTGGTAGGCCCCTTCCCGGATGGAAAACACTTGGTCGTTGCAATTGACTTTTTCACCAAATGGGTTGAAGCCAAACCTTTAAAGAGCACAACGGGTAAACAGATTGTGAATTTTGTTTGGGAGAAAATCGTGTGCCATTTCGGAATACCACACGAAATTGTAAGTGATAACAGCAAACAGTTTGCTCACGATCCATTTCGTTCATGGTGTGACGGGTTGAATATCAAACAGACTTTCAGTTCTGTTGCCCATCCGCAGGCAAATGGGCAAGTCAAAGTCACCAACAAGGATATCGTTGCCGGGATAAGGGCAAGGTTGGACACAGACATGAAAGGTTGAGCAGATGAGCTTCCACAAGTATTATGGGCGTTCCGAACCACGTCAAAAGGAAGTAATCGAGAAACGCCATTCAGCCTTGTATATGGTACCGAGGCGGTATAACCCGCTGAAATTGCTATCCCAACTCAACGGGTAGTGCAATTCAATGATGAGTCCAACATCATTAGCTTGAAGGAAAATTTGGACTTGTTGGAGGAAAGGCGTGACGCCGCCGCTATCAGGGAAGCGTCAAACAAACAAAAAATTGCCAAGTATTACAATCAACGTGTGAAGGAGCGTGCTTTCCGCCCCGGTGATTTTGTGTGGCATAATAACAACGCCATCCGGGTCGAGAATACTGTAAAATTGGGACCTAATTGGGAAAGCCCGTATGTGATTGCAGATGCACTTGGCAACAGAGCGTATAACTTAAAGACGCATGACGGCAAATTTGTGCCGCGTATCTGGTACGCAACCAATTTAAAGAAGTTTTATGTTTAAATATTTCGAATCATTTCGTTGTTGATATTTTTTCTTTTTCATTCTACCAAGTTTGTGATTGATCACCACAAATGTAAGCGCATCACGCATTAGACTTCTTTGTTTTCAGTTTTGAATTAAATGCATTTTTTAATCTTCATTACTAATGTATTGTGTAACTATTATGGCTGCGCTTCGACGTTATCAATGTAAGTCCACTCACAAGTTACTTATGCCATGAACAAAGACAACATCTAATCTTTGGACGGCATTGACAACGCTAGGCGTATTGGAAACCCTTTCGAAGCTTAGTCACTCAACTAATTGCACTCAAGTCAATTTTGGCTTGATCATCATACTTTTAGATATTTGTATACTATATCTAAAAGCGAAATCTATTTCTGTTGGCGGTCGTTTAACCCTCATTAAATCCATCCTAAGTAGTAATCCTCTCTACTATTTTTCCTTATTCCACGTACCTACCTCGATTCTTAAATCACTCGAATCTAAAAGACGAAAATTTTTCTGAGGCGGGTCTAACACATATAACAATATTAATTGGATTAAATGGGACCAAATTTTACTTCCATATGAGAAAGGCGGTTTAAACGTTGGTTCTCTTTTTAGTAAAAATATATCACTACTATGTAAATGGTGGTGGCGTTTCAAAAACGAAAAGAATGCTCTTTGGGTTCAAATCATCACAAGTATTTATGGGGCGGGGGCGGGTTCGCTACTAACATTTCTTGTAGAAACATTTCAGGTAGAACCGTTTGGAAAGAAATTATTAAAGCAGGTACAATTGCGGATGATACTGGAGCTTCGTTTTCTACTTCCATTTCCAAACAACTTGAAAATGGTGAATCTATAAAATTTTGGAAAGACAATTGGTGTGGCTCCGAAAGTTTTTGCACTTTATTCCATAGGCTATACATGCTTGATTCTAATAAAGATGCTTATGTCGCAGACCGAATTTCTCACATTGGCACATCATCTTGTGGTAATTGGTCGTGGATCCGTCCTCCTAGCGGAAGGGCACTAAACGAGCTCAACGAAATTAACAATATTGTGTTTTCCATCAAACTATCCGAGAAACCCGACAGTTGGAAATATGCTCTCGACCCATCCGGCGTCTACACTACTAGATCGTTAGCTCAAATAATTAACAACCTAAAACTCGGAAACCACACACTAAACTTTTCGATCTCACGCAACAAATACATCCCTCAAAAGGTTAACATTTTTGCTTGGAGAGCTGCCCAAAACAAAATACCGGTAAGGGTAGAATTAGACAAAAGAGGCATTGATCTCGATACCATCCTTTGTCTACTTTGTAACACGGACACGAAACAATTGATCACGCTATGGTACTTTGTCCAAAAATAGCACAAATTTGGTCGCTTATACTAATTTGGTGGAACCAATCTACCTCCTTGATCTCAAATATCGAAGATGCCATAATCAATCAACAATCTTTTACTAGTTCCAATATTGGCGCCTCCTTGTGGTAAGCTACCAAACGGACCGTGTGCTACACACTTTGGAAATTCAATCATAATATCCGAAATTCAATCTCAAAGCTTTAGTTGGATATCCAAACGTTTGAGTAGAAAGAAGCAAATAGAATGGCATCAATGGTTAATCAATCCATCTTCTTATGTTGCGGATTACCATAATCGTGTAGGTGTCGGTTAATTACCAAATGTTGTTTGAGGATGCCGTTCAATTCCTTTTTATTTCTAGCGAGGGTTGATTAATCGGGGCGTTTGACCGGGTAGCTTTGTTGTCGCTCTGATCGTCACTGTTATCCCCTTTCCCTCGGCTTGTTCTTTCAAGTTCGTTTATTCCTCGTTACAAATGGTTTGGTCTTTTTCGGTTATCTTCACAATAAACATTACTTCCGTATAATTCGATTATCCATTGTATAGATATATAGGTACATGTAATCTCACATTCCAATATTAATAATATTTTCTTGCTTTTCAAAAAAAAAATACTATATCTAATAAAATGGGTGATATTTTAATACAGTTCTCCAGGTCTAATTTATCATCTTCTATTATACTAACAACTAAAGTAAACACTTACCTTTAATTTACCAACTCATACCAACAAATAACAAACCAAACCAAACTTATACAATTATATATACTATGATTGATATCTGTGCGTATAACTACATGTGTATCTATATAATTTTAACATTTTGGGGTGGCCTCATTTGTCAATGGAGGTTAGCTTAGCTGCTGCTTATTTTTATGCCCATATTTTATTTTGTTTAATCTTAAGTTTATATTATATACACCAAATCATCTTTATAATAATCACTTTCGTTTCATTTTTAACATGTTAAATTAGCACACAAGAAGACGACCGATTGTGCGTGTTAGCGAGTGCACGACAAGGACTGATTTCGAGTTTTAACACGTTATATAACTTTGTTGTCTCATTACAACATTTTTACGAGTATTAGAAGTTTATTTCTTGATGTGTTCATGAAATATGGTTGATTAAGAGCATTGTTAATGGTGATGTAGAGGTGGAGTGGATATGGTGTACTTTTTGAGTATAGTCGGTGACATGGTCATGACATGAGAATAAGAGAGTTGTATTGAGAGCTTTTGTAAGAAGTTTGTATGTGATATAGTAAATTTTGATTGCTATTTAAATGGTAAAATATTAAAAAAGTGGAAAGAGAAATAACATTAATTAATCAGCACTTGTCACCTCATGATCTTTCTCCCACCCTTGTGCGTTTTTGTTTGACAAAAGCCCCACAAAAAATTGGCCATACAGGTGTTTGTGTGGTGATACCTCAAAGTGCTTTGGAAAAAAATCGTCCCATTATCTATGGTCTAGGAAGTATATTTTATTAGAATACTACATAACGGTTAGCTTGCTAGATAAACAACAAATGACAATAATATAAATATCTTATTTATAAATGGATACTACAGTGTTGTTATTACCATATATATATATATATATATATATATATATATATATATATATATATATATATATATATATATATATATATATATAAAAATTGCATGGTATAAACCGACCCTAGCATCTCCATTTTCTTAGGGCGACTAAGGCGTTAGTCGGCCATTCTTTTGATTTCAATCGATCTCATCAATTTAACAGGTGTTTCTTGATTCGCTAGTAATGGGTAAAACATCGGAAGGGGTTAAGAAGACTGCCACGAAACCCCCAACTAGGGTTTTGCGCAGTCGAACGATAGATGGGAAGGAAGATGACTCTGAGGGTGAATCGGATGGAGTTAAAAGTAACAGACGCTACACAAATTCATCTAGTGATTCGCAGGTGCTTGAATCAAGTGGAGATCATCAGGAAGAGGAACAAGTCGAGGTTCATACGGATTCATCAGAGGAGGAAATTGATCCGAGAACCAAATTCAATAATGAATTTCCAGTTTTGGATTCGATAAGAGGGAGTAATGCTCAGAATGTTCTAAAGATTCATGTAATCCCTCATGTGGATGTGGCTGTGAACACGACTAGCTTGCAGGTTCCTGTAAACCCTACTGTAAACCCTCTTGTAGATGTGGCTGTGAACGAGACTAATTTGCAGGCTCCTTTAAATCCTCCTGCGGTGGCTGTAAACACGCCTTGTATGCAGGAGAAGAGTGTTGATGTTTCAAAGCAACTTCCAAGTTATCTCTCTAAATTGAATGGTAAGCATGCTGACCAAAAGGTGAACTTTCGATTTATTGCAAGTGCACGTAATTTAGAAGATGATGTTGATGTTGAAATTCCAATAGAATCGGTTCTTGAGGTGAATGAACGTTACAGTAACACACTCTATGGTTATTTTCTTAGTAAAAGAGTAGCGTATCCGGTTGTAAAGAACTATGTTACTAATGTGTGGCTGAAGTTTGGCCTTGAAAAGGTGATGATGAATGCCAAGGGTTTCTTTTTCTTCAAGTTTGATACAGAAAGTGAAATGAATAATGTTCTCGAAGGAGGTCCATGGATTATTCGAAATATTCCCATCATCTTGAATAAGTGGTCTCCTGAAATTGCATTGACTAAAGAAGAATTACATAGCATCCCAGTTTGGGTCAAATTGCACGATATTCCACTAGCGGGATTTACTGAAGATGGGCTAAGTATTATGGCGTCAAAAGTAGGTATCCCAATCATGCTTGATTTGTATACTAGCACTATGTGCAAGGAATCTTGGGGTCGTCCTAACTTTGCTCGAGCTTTAGTTGAAGTGCCTGCTGAACATGAGATGAAAGAACAACTAAGAGTAGCAATTCCTAGCCCGTCGGGTAAGCCTGAAACTATTAGTACTGTTCGTGTTGAATATGAATGGAAGCCTTCAAGGTGTAACATGTGTGCAATATTCAGTCATAATGACAATCAATGTCCAAAGCAAGTTACGAAAGTGGCCAAGAATAAAAAGATTGACGATGAGGGTTTTGTACTTCCGAAGCAAAATAAGCAAACTAATAAAGATATTGTGAGTAAAAGTGTTTCTTTTGCGGTGGGTAAACCAAATCAAAAACTAGTGTATATGCCTGTTAACCGATCGCAACACACTAAGCATTCAGCTAGTACATCGCAGCATACCCCTAGTGACTCTCGTAATAAGGAAGTGGTGGAAACAAGTAATTCTTTTAGTGCGTTAGGCGTGGATGATGATAATATTGCGGATATCCAAAAGTTCCCGGATAAAGCTTCACAGGATGAGGAAAGTGACGTAGAAGGATCCCAAAAGGATCCTACTGATTTTGGGGATAATTTTGAAGGTGCAAGCACACCTTATAAAAAGTTTCCCAATGAATAGCCTTGCTACATGGAACATTTGGGGGTTGAATCGCATCCCGAAATAGAAAGAGATTCGTGAAGTGGTTACGGGTAATAATTTATGTTTTTGTGCTATTTTGGAATCTCATGTTGATATAAGTAAACTTAGTAATATTGGCGCGTCGGTTTTTCACCAATGGCAATGGACATCTAATAATAATTTATGCCAAGGTGGTACACGTATCATTATGGGTTGGAATCCTCTTGTAGTGAATGTTATTGTGATTGATATGTCGCACCAGGTTGTTCACTGCCTAATCCATTTTGTTCGTGAGGACAAACGCACCTATGTCTCTATTGTCTATGCCAAAAACTATTATATTCATCGTCGAGATTTGTGGGACAATTTATGTAAGCATACTATTTTTGTGGGAAATCACCCTTGGGTGATTATGGGTGACTTTAATGTTTCTCTGAATCTTGATGATTCAACAGTAGGTGGATCTAATGTTATATTGGCTATGCGAGAATTTCGTGAATGTGTTGATCATATGAGGATGATTGATGCTTCTCAGTCAGGTCTCCATTTTACGTGGAATTAAAGACCTAATGCTTCTGATGGTATCCTCAAAAAAATTGATAGGATTATGGCTAATGATATATTTATTAATGAGTTTTCGAATGCTCATGCTATTTTTCTTCCGTATCGGATCTCTGATCATAGTCCGGCGGTTTTGAAGATTCCAACCTCATACAATGCGCATATTAAACCGTTTAATTTTTCTAACTTCATTGTTTATAAAGAGGGTTTTGATGATATTGTGTTGAAAGGATGGCTAAGAGTTCTTATTGGTCACTCTATGTTCCAAGTTGTTAAAAAGCTGCGTGATTTAAAGAAACCTCTTAGGCGATTGATGTGGCAACAAGGTAATGTTCATAACCGTGTTGTGCAGTTACGGCTTGAACTTGATCAAGCTCAAATTCGTCTTGATTCAGATCCTTTTTCTAATGACGCTAGAGAAGAACACTGCCACTTACCTCATGCTTATAACTCTGCGATTATTGATGAGGAACGTTTTTTGCAACAAAAAGCGAAGATTGATTGGTTGCGTCTGGGTGATAATAATACTAGATTCTTTCATAAAGTGGTTAAAGGCAAACAACATAGGAATCATATTCTCACAGTGGAAGACAATATGGGCAACATTGTGGAGGGGCGAGATGTACCAGCATGCTTTGTCTCGCATTATACGAACTTCTTGGGTATTGCCCTGGACTCCACCCCGATCGACATTCCAGGTGATTTATTTACCCGTAAGATTTCTCATGATAAAGCTTCTTATTTGATACGCCTGGTCTTAGCAGCGGAAATTAAATCTGCTATATTTGGTATTGGGAACAATAAGTCGCCTGGTCCAGATGGCTATACCGCTGAGTTTTTCAAGTCTACGTGGAATATTATTGGTGATGATATTGTTAAAGTTGTTCAAGACTTTTTCTATAATGGTCAATTACTGACTGAAATTAACCACACGGTTATTGCTTTGATTCCTAAGGTTGAAACTCCAAGTAAAGTTACTGATTATCGTCCGATTTCTTGTTGTAATGTCCTCTATAAACGCATCAGTAAAATTATTGCTAATCATATAAAGGAGGTGCTTGATGATATTGTTAATATTAATCAATCGGCGTTTGTCCCGGGTCGTAGAATCTCAGATAATATTCTTCTTACCCACGAGCTAATGCGAAATTACCATTTACGTACGGGTGTCCCAAGATGTGCTTTTAAAGTTGATATCCAAAAGGCTTATGATACTGTTAGATGGGATTTTCTGGAAGTAGTCTTGACTCGGTTCGGTGTACATCGTGTCATGGTGAGATGGATTATGAAATGCATTTCAACTGTCTCATTTTCGCTTAATATTAATGGTGAGTTATATGGTTACTTTAAGGGTAAGCGAGGGTTACGTCAGGGAGATCCTCTATCTCCTTATTTGTTTACGATGGTCATGGAAATTTTGTCTCTTTTATTAGCACGTTCAGCTCAAATGACAGAAGGTTTTCAATACCATCCGAAGTGTGAAGAACAATAAATTATTAATCTGTATTTTGCAGATGACTTATTTATTTTCTCTCACGTGGACTTGGTTTCTGTTACTACCATAAGTGATACTCTTCACCAATTCACAGCTTGGTCCGGTTTAGTCCCAAGTTTGCCGAAAAGTACTGCTTATTTTGCTAATGTGCGACAAAGCACGAAGGACCTGATTCTAAATATTTTGCCATTTGAGGAAGGATCGCTTCCGATTAAATATTTAGGAGTTCCTTTGATTTCTTCACGACTTTATTATCGTGATTGTAAGGTTCTTGCTGATAATGTTAGAAATAGGGTGGAGAACTGGAAAAATCGCTTTTTGTCTTTTGCAGGTAGACTTCAACTGATTGTTTCAGTTTTGTCTTCAATGCAAGTTTATTGGCAATCCGTCTTCATTCTTCCATGTGCTACATTAAAAGAAATTGAATCCTTGATGAGAGGATTCTTATGGTGCCAAGGTACGCTCAAAAAAGGTAAACCGAAAGTTAAATGGAAAGATGTTTGCTTACCAAAATCAGAAGGAGGTTTGGGAATCAAGAGTCTTTCCGAGTGGAACTCTGCTCTTATTTCGACTCATATTTGGAGGCTTATCTCTCATAAAGATTCCTTATGGGTCCGTTGGATTCACACTCATAAGCTTGCAGGTCGAAACTTTTGGAATATTGATACTCAGCCAAATTCCAGTTGGAGTTGGCGGAAAATTCTTGAAGTTTGTGAGCTAGTTAAAGGAAGATTTATTCATATTGTTAATAATGGTGAATATACTTCTATGTGGTATGATATATGGTGTGATTTTGGCCCTCTTGCTGATTTAGTTTCGACTAGAATGATATACCATGAGGGTTATGATCCTTCATTCTCGATAAAGGATATGGTTCTAGCAAATAATTTGAATTGGCCATCTAGTTGGTTGTCTCGCTTTCCTCAACTTGCTATGATTTCAGCCCCAGATCTTTCCTTGGCCCCAGATGTTATTAAATGGCATGATATTGATGGTAATTTACAGGATTTCTCGGTCCACCTTGTATGGGAGGCTATTCGCAGCAAATCCACTCAGGTTCCGTGGGCTTCGGTTGTTTGGTTCTCGAATAACATTCCTAAGCATGCTTTTGTTATGTGGTTGCTTATGGGAGAAAAGTTAAAGACTCAAGACAAGCTTAAACATTGGGAAGTTTCGGAGAATCAAGTTTTGCTTTGTTCGTTATGTGAGCAGGTCTCAGATTCTCATGACCATTTGTTCTTCAATTGCCCGTTTTCTCTTCAGGTTTGGAATCATGTGAAAAAACATATGGAATTTCCTATTTTTAGCAATTCATGGAAAGACTTTACATTGTTGGTTAGCCCGTTTGCTAAAAGAAGGATTGCTAGAATCATTGTGGTCAAGTTGTTATACGCGGCTACAGTGTATAGTGTGTGGCAGGAGAGAAACAATCGCTTGTTTAAGAAGAAAGGTTATGTTGTTATACGCGGCTACAGTGTATTGTTCACTTGTTTAAAGAGATCGGTGGATCAAGTTTATAAAGACATTTATGCTACTATCAGGTTGAAGTTAATGACCATCAATTGGAAGAAGACTCCTCAGACGCTAAGACTGAAGTCGGATTGGAAGATATCTTGAGTCTTTTTTTTTTTATGTTATGTGTGTAAGTGAGCAGTTAGCTCTTAGGTCTATGTTTGGGTAGATGTAGCTTGGTTTTTTGAGAGGTTATAGGATTCACCTGTAACCGTCTGTGCGTATTTGTAAACATTCTTTTTTCTTTTTAGTAAGATTCACCGAGTAAAACCCATTACCCAAATATATATATATATATATATATATATATATATATATATATATATATATATATATATATATATATATATATATATAAGAATAAACACAAGTGAACAATACAATATATCTAAGGTAATTTTGACGTCAACATGACGTCATCAATTTCATTTTATGTTTTTTCTTTGTGGGAAACCTTGAGGGTTTTTTTTTTGCTCATTTCAATTTATTTTATTTAATTCAATTTTTCTCCTTTTTAACTATCTTAGCAAACTCCCAACTTAATGCGAGGGCCTCGTTACCGAAATAGCTGATAATCGGTCACATTTTCGTTACCGAAATAGCTGATAATCGGTCACATTTTGTTTACATTAGTATATATTTGGAAATTTACAACTTACATTTTTCTTATATATATATAGCATATAGTCTATATTAAAACAATACTTAAAGTATATGACTGATTGGTCGCTTTTACCCTTACATAAATTTCATTTTAAATTATTAATTAACTTTGCTTTGGTGGTTATATAGTTTTGTTTAGTTTCCACTAGTATGTATGAAGCTCTCTGTGACTCTGTATTTGGTTTTTTAAAGTCTCCTTATATTTTTATACTCCCTCCATCCAAATTTAATGTTTCCGGGACAAAAAACACACAGTTTAAAAAAAATGACAGACACATATACTTTTCTATCTACTTTTCAGTTTTATTTTTTAATTTTTACTTACATTTTGTCTTACTTAAATAAAGTAATGGTATAAAAGTACCTTAACCAATTATTCTTATCAATTTATTGAAGTGGACCATTAATTTGGAAGAAACAAAAAAGGAAACCGGACTATCTAATTGGGATGGAGAGAGTATGAAGTTTGTTTTTTGGAAAAACAAAAAAGAAAAACTATTATTCATGGGTGTTAATGTCTATCAATTTACAAAAATTCTACTTGAGTAATATAAAATGTAATTTGAAATGGTCAAATTAAAAGTCAACGTTCGTAAGATGTCATCCCAGGCCACAACACTAGACGTTAAATATGATACTACAAAAAATATATAAAAGAACGCATTTGCCGGAGTGTAAATATACAAGTTATCATCGACATCAACATCCACATGTCACCATATATATATAAAATAGATAGATAGGTAGATAGATAGATAGATAATATGTTTATTGTAATTCTTATCTCATGAATATATAAGAATATTCATTTCATAAACAATGACAGGTTAATGTAATGAGGTTTGTGATTGATTCAACTAAAAGTTATTATCAGTTTTTTTTTTTTTTTTTGAAAGACAAGGAGATTTTATTATTAAGGATAAAACAGTACACGAATAAAGACTAGCAAGGAGCTAGACAAAACACGGACTAACACACAACCGCAAAAAAAGGACGCACGCACACACACATGCTCGAAACTAAAGACGACACACAATCACGAGGACACGACACGACGACTAAAAAACTATGTTTCCGAGTCCGATGATGCGCAAGAAGAGCAACACGAGCAACAACCAATATCCTCTTCCGAGTCTTTCATCACATTCTCAATAAAATATCTATCGTGCCACCGAAAATTATCTCGACGTCGGTTACGCTTCATATTATTCCTACTCCACACGTGTTTAATAAAATGACTTTTGATCAAAGGAGGAGCTTTTTTCCTTTTAACACGAAACCGAGCTACCGCGGTAAAAGCAGGACAGAGGGGTACGTCCTGCAAGTCAGCTTGAACATTTTCTATTGAGCTAGGGTCACCCACGTCACGCTCATCCGAGCCCAGTTCTAGCCCGTTTAGGGCCTGATTGTCCATGGCAAATTCACAAGAAGAGTCTTGCCCAACATGAGTAACTGGCCCTGTATGAGGAACTGGCCCAGTTTGATGTTGATTTTGGGAACTGCACAAATGGGGAATCGGATAAACAGGCGCACACGTTGTAGTGACCCGAACTTTTCCATGTTTATATATATTAATTAAGATTGATATTTACATGATTAAATGTTTCCAACATATTAAGTAATCAAACTTGTTAAGACTTGATTAATTGAAATAGGTTTCATATAGACAATTGACCACCCAAGTTGACCGGTGATTCACGAACGTTAAAACTTGTAAAAACTATATGATGACATATATATGGTTATATATATAGTTAACATGATATTATGATAAGTAAACATATCATTAAATATATTAACAATGAACTACATATGTAAAAACAAGACTACTAACTTAATGATTTTGAAACGAGACATATATGTAACGATTATCGTTGTAACGACATTTAATGTATATATATCATATTAAGAGATATTCGTACATCATAATATCATGATAATATAATAATTTAAAATCTCTTTTGATATTATAAACATTGGGTTAACAACATTTAACAAGATCGTTAACCTAAAGGTTTCAAAACAACATTTACATGTAACGACTAACGATGACTTAACGACCCAGTTAAAATGTATATACATGTAGTGTTTTAATATGTATTCATACACTTTTGAAAGACTTCAAGACACTTATCAAAATACTTCTACTTAACAAAAATGCTTACAATTACATCCTCGTTCAGTTTCATCAACAATTCTACTCGTATGCACCCGTATTCGTACTCGTACAATACACAGCTTTTAGATGTATGTACTATTGGTATATACACTCCAATGATCATCTCTTAGCAGCCCATGTGAGTCACCTAACACATGTGGGAACCATCATTTGGAAACTAGCATGAAATATCTCATAAAATTACAAAAATATGAGTAATCATTCATGACTTATTTACATGAAAACAAAATTACATACCAAAAACACCTACAAACACTTTCATTCTTCAATTTTCTTCATCTAATTGATCTCTCTCAAGTTCTATCTTCAAGTTCTAAGTGTTCTTCATAAATTCCAAAAGTTCTAGTTTCATAAAATCAAGAATACTTTCAAGTTTGCTAGCTCACTTCCAATCTTGTAAGGTGATCATCCAACCTCAAGAAATCTTTGTTTCTTACAGTAGGTTATCATTCTAATACAAGGTAATAATCATAATCAAACTTTGGTTCAATTTCTATAACTATAACAATCTTATTTCAAGTGATGATCTTACTTGAACTTGTTTTCGTGTCATGATTTTGCTTCAAGAACTTCGAGCCATCCAAGGATCCATTGAAGCTAGATCCATTTTTCTCTTTTCCAGTAGGTTTATCCAAGGAACTTAAGGTAGTAATGATGTTCATAACATCATTCGATTCATACATATAAAGCTATCTTATTCGAAGGTTTAAACTTGTAATCACTAGAACATAGTTTAGTTAATTCTAAACTTGCTCGCAAACAAAAGTTAATCCTTCTAACTTGACTTTTAAAATCAACTAAACAAATGTTCTATATCTATATGATATGCTAACTTAATGATTTAAAACCTGGAAACACGAAAAACACCGTAAAATCGGATTTACGCCGTCGTAGTAACACCGCGGGCAGTTTTGGGTTAGTTAATTAAAAACTATGATAAACTTTGATTTAAAAGTTGTTATTCTGAGAAAATGATTTTTATTATGAACATGAAACTATATCCAAAAATTATGGTTAAACTCAAAGTGGAAGTATGTTTTCTAAAATGGTCATCTAGACGTCGTTCTTTCGACTGAAATGACTACCTTTACAAAAACGACTTGTAACTTATTTTTCCGACTATAAACCTATACTTTTCTGTTTAGATTCATAAAATAGAGTTCGATATGAAACCATAGCAATTTGATTCACTCAAAACGGAGTTAAAATGAAGAAGTTATGGGTAAAACAAGATTGGATAATTTTTCTCATTTTAGCTACGTGAAAATTGGTAACAAATCTATTCCAACCATAACTTAATCAACTTGTATTGTATATTATGTAATCTTGAGATACCATAGACACGTATACAATGTTTCGACCTATCATGTCGACACATCTATATATATTTCGGAACAACCATAGACACTGTATATGTGAATGTTGGAGTTAGCTATACAGGGTTGAGGTTGATTCCAAAATATATATAGTTTGAGTTGTGATCAATACTGAGATACGTATACACTGGGTCGTGGATTGATTCAAGATAATATTTATCGATTTATTTCTGTACATCTAACTGTGGACAACTAGTTGTAGGTTACTAACGAGGACAGCTGACTTAATAAACTTAAAACATCAAAATATATTAAAAGTGTTGTAAATATATTTTGAACATACTTTGATATATATGTATATATTGTTATAGGTTCGTGAATCAACCAGTGGCCAAGTCTTACTTCCCGACGAAGTAAAAATATGTGAAAGTGAGTTATAGTCCCACTTTTAAAATCTAATATTTTTGGGATGAGAATACATGCAGGTTTTATAAATGATTTACAAAATAGACACAAGTACGTGAAACTACATTCTATGGTTGAATTATCGAAATCGAATATGCCCCTTTTTATTAAGTCTGGTAATCTAAGAATTAGGGAACAGACACCCTAATTGACGCGAATCCTAAAGATAGATCTATCGGGCCCAACATGCCCCATCCAAAGTACCGGATGCTTTAGTACTTCGAAATTTATATCATATCCGAAGGGTGTCCCGGAATGATGGGGATATTCTTATATATGCATCTTGTTAATGTCGGTTACCAGGTGTTCACCATATGAATGATTTTTATCTCTATGTATGGGATGTGTATTGAAATATGAAATCTTGTGGTCTATTATTATGATTTGATATATATAGGTTAAACCTATAACTCACCAACATTTTTGTCGACGTTTTAAGCATGTTTATTCTCAGGTGATTATTAAGAGCTTCCACTGTCGCATACTTAAATAAGGACGAGATTTGGAGTCCATGCTTGTATGATATTGTGTAAAAACTGCATTCAAGAAACTTATTTTGTTGTAACATATTTGTATTGTAAACCATTATGTAATGGTCGTGTGTAAACAGGATATTTTAGATTATCATTATTTGATAATCTACGTAAAGCTTTTTAAACCTTTATTGATGAAATAAAGGTTATGGTTTATTTTAAAATGAATGCAGTCTTTAAAAAACGTCTCATATAGAGGTCAAAACTGAAATGTCCCGTTCTTATTGATTAAAAACGTTCCATATTAATTGATTTCGTTGCGAGGTTTTGACCTCTATATGAGACGTTTTTCAAAGACTGCATTCCTTTTTAAAACAAACCATAACCTTTATTTCATAAATAAAGGTTTAAAAAGCTTTACGTAGATTATCAAATAATGATAATCTAAAATATCCTGTTTACACACGACCATTACATAATGGTTTACAATACAAATATGTTACATCGAAATCAGTTTTTTTTTTAATGCAGTTTTTACACAATATCATACAAACATGGACTCCAAATCTTGTCCTTATTTTAGTATGCAACAGCGGAAGCTCTTAATATTCACCTGAGAATAAACATGCTTTAAACGTCAACAAAAATGTTGGTGAGTTATAGGTTTAACCTATATATATCAAATCGTAACAATAGACCACAAGATTTCATATTTCAATACACATCCCATACATAGAGATAAAAATCATTCATATGGTGAACACCTGGTAACCGACAATAACAAGATGCATATATAAGAATATCCCCATCATTCCGGGACACCCTTCGGATATGATATAAATTTCGAAGTACTAAAGCATCCGGTACTTTGGATGGGGTTTGTTAGGCCCAATAGATCTATCTTTAGGATTCGCGTCAATTAGGGTGTCTGTTCCCTAATTCTTAGATTACCAGACTTAATAAAAAGGGGCATATTCGATTTCGATAATTCAACCATAGAATGTAGTTTCACGTACTTGTGTCTATTTTGTAAATCATTTATAAAACCTGCATGTATTCTCATCCCAAAAATATTAGATTTTAAAAGTGGGACTATAACTCACTTTCACAGATTTTTACTTCGTCGGGAAGTAAGACTTGGCCACTGTTGATTCACGAACCTATAACAATATATACATATATATTAAAGTATGTTCAAAATATATTTACAATACTTTTAATATATTTTGATGTTTTAAGTTTATTAAGTCAGCTGTCCTCGTTAGTAACCTATAACTAGTTGTCCACAGTTAGATGTAAAGAAATAAATCGATAAATATTATCTTGAATCAATCCACGACCCAGTGTATACGTATCTCAGTATTGATCACAACTCAAACTATATATATTTTGGAATCAACCTCAACCCTGTATAGCTAACTCCAACATTCACATATAGAGTGTCTATGGTTGTTCCGAAATATATATAGATGTGTCGACATGATAGGTCGAAACATTGTATACGTGTCTATGGTATCTCAAGATTACATAATATACAATACAAGTTGATTAAGTTATGGTTGGAATAGATTTGTTACCAATTTTCACGTAGCTAAAATGAGAAAAATTATCCAATCTTGTTTTACCCATAACTTCTTCATTTTAAATCCGTTTTGAGTGAATCAAATTGCTATGGTTTCATATTGAACTCTATTTTATGAATCTAAACAGAAAAAGTATAGGTTTATAGTCGGAAAAATAAGTTACAAGTCGTTTTTGTAAAGGTAGTCATTTCAGTCGAAAGAACGACGTCTAGATGACCATTTTAGAAAACATACTTCCACTTTGAGTTTAACCATAATTTTTGGATATAGTTTCATGTTCATAATAAAAATCATTTTCTCAGAATAACAACTTTTAAATCAAAGTTTATCATAGTTTTTAATTAACTAACCCAAAACAGCCCGCGGTGTTACTACGACGGCGTAAATCCGGTTTTACGGTGTTTTTCGTGTTTCCAGGTTTTAAATCATTAAGTTAGCATATCATATAGATATAGAACATGTGTTTAGTTGATTTTAAAAGTCAAGTTAGAAGGATTAACTTTTGTTTGCGAACAAGTTTAGAATTAACTAAACTATGTTCTAGTGATTACAAGTTTAAACCTTCGAATAAGATAGCTTTATATGTATGAATCGAATGATGTTATGAACATCATTACTACCTTAAGTTCCTTGGATGAACCTACTGGAAAAGAGAAAAATGGATCTAGCTTGAATGGATCCTTGGATGGCTCAAAGTTCTTGAAGCAAAATCATGACACGAAAACAAGTTCAAGTAAGATCATCACTTGAAATAAGATTGTTATAGTTATAGAAATTGAAACAAAGTTTGAATATGATTATTACCTTGTATTAGAATGATAACCTACTGTAAGAAATAAAGATTTCTTGAGGTTGGATGATCACCTTACAAGATTGGAAGTGAGCTAGCAAACTTGAAAGTATTCTTGATTTTATGAAACTAGAACTTTTGGAATTTATGAAGAACACTTAGAACTTGAAGATAGAACTTGAGAGAGTTCAATTAGATGAAGAAAATTGAAGAATGAAAGTGTTTGTAGGTGTTTTTGGTCGTTGGTGTATGGATTAGATATAAAGGATATGTAATTTTGTTTTCATGTAAATAAGTCATGAATGATTACTCATATTTTTGTAATCTTATGAGATATTTCATGCTAGTTGCCAAATGATGGTTCCCACATGTGTTAGGTGACTCACATGGGCTGCTAAGAGCTGATCATTGGAGTGTATATACCAATAGTACATACATCTAAAAGCTGTGTATTGTACGAGTACGAATACTGGTGCATACGAGTAGAATTGTTGATGAAACTGAACGAGGATGTAATTGTAAGCATTTTTGTTAAGTAGAAGTATTTTGATAAGTGTATTGAAGTCTTTCAAAAGTGTATAAATACATATTAAAACACTACATGTATATACATTTTAACTGAGTCGTTAAGTCATCGTTAGTCGTTACATGTAAGTGTTGTTTTTAAACCTTTAGGTTAACGGTCTTGTTAAATGTTGTTAACCCAATGTTTATAATATCAAATGAGATTTTAAATTATTATATTATCATGATATTATCATGTATGAATATCTCTTAATATGATATATATACATTAAATGTCTTTACAACGATAATCGTTACATATATGTCTCGTTTAAAAATCATTAAGTTAGTAGTCTTGTTTTTACATATGTAGTTCATTGTTAATATACTTAATGATATGTTTACTTATCATAGTATCATGTTAACTATATATATATCCATATATATGTCATCATATAGTTTTTACAAGTTTTAACGTTCGTGAATCACCGGTAAACTTGGGTGGTCAATTGTCTATATGAAACCTATTTCAATTAATCAAGTCTTAACAAGTTTGATTGCTTAACATGTTGGAAACATTTAATCATATAAATATCAATCTCAGTTAATATATATAAACATGGAAAAGTTCGGGTCACTACAGTACCTACCCGTTAAATAAATTTCGTCCCGAAATTTTAAGCTGTTGAAGGTGTTGACGAATCTTCTGGAAATAGATGCGGGTATTTCTTCTTCATCTGATCTTCACGCTCCCAGGTGAACTCGGGTCCTCTACGAGCATTCCATCGAACCTTAACAATTGGTATCTTGTTTTGCTTAAGTCTTTTAACCTCACGATCCATTATTTCGACGGGTTCTTCGATGAATTGAAGTTTTTCGTTGATTTGGATTTCATCTAACGGAATAGTGAGATCTTCTTTAGCAAAACATTTCTTCAAATTCGAGACGTGGAAAGTGTTATGTACAGCCGAGAGTTGTTGAGGTAATTCTAGTCGGTAAGCTACTGTTCCGACACGATCAATAATCTTGAATGGTCCAATATACCTTGGATTTAATTTCCCTCGTTTACCAAATCGAACAACGCCTTTCCAAGGTGCAACTTTAAGCATGACCATCTCTCCAATTTCAAATTCTATATCTTTTCTTTTAATGTCAGCATAGCTCTTTTGTCGACTTTGGGCAGTTTTCAACCGTTGTTGAATTTGGATGATCTTCTCGGTAGTTTCTTGTATAATCTCCGGACCCGTAATCTGTCTATCCCCCACTTCACTCCAACAAATCGGAGACCTGCACTTTCTACCATAAAGTGCTTCAAACGGCGCCATCTCAATGCTTGAATGGTAGCTGTTGTTGTAGGAAAATTCTGCTAACGGTAGATGTCGATCCCAACTGTTTCCGAAATCAATAACACATGCTCGTAGCATGTCTTCAAGCGTTTGTATCGTCCTTTCGCTCTGCCCATCAGTTTGTGGATGATAGGCAGTACTCATGTCTAGACGAGTTCCTAATGCTTGCTGTAATGTCTGCCAGAATCTTGAAATAAATCTGCCATCCCTATCAGAGATAATAGAGATTGGTATTCCATGTCTGGAGACGACTTCCTTCAAATACAGTCGTGCTAACTTCTCCATCTTGTCATCTTCTCTTATTGGTAGGAAGTGTGCTGATTTGGTGAGACGATCAACTATTACCCAAATAGTATCAAAACCACTTGCAGTCCTTGGCAATTTAGTGATGAAATCCATGGTAATGTTTTCCCATTTCCATTCTGGGATTTCGGGTTGTTGAAGTAGACCTGATGGTTTCTGATGCTCAGCTTTGACCTTAGAACACGTCAAACATTCTCCTACGTATTTAGCAACATCGGCTTTCATACCCGGCCACCAAAAATGTTTCTTGAGATCCTTGTACATCTTCCCCGTTCCAGGATGTATTGAGTATCTGGTTTTATGAGCTTCTCTAAGTACCATTTCTCTCATATCTCCAAATTTTGGTACCCAAATCCTTTCAGCCCTATACCGGGTTCCGTCTTCCCGAATATTAAGATGCTTCTCCGATCCTTTGGGTATTTCATCCTTTAAATTTCCCTCTTTTAAAACTCCTTGTTGCGCCTCCTTTATTTGAGTAGTAATGTTATTATGAATCATTATATTCATAGATTTTACTCGAATGGGTTCTCTATCCTTCCTGCTCAAGGCATCGGCTACCACATTTGCCTTCCCCGGGTGGTAACGAATCTCAAAATCGTAATCATTCAATAATTCAATCCACCTACGCTGCCTCATATTCAGTTGTTTCTGATTAAATATGTGTTGAAGACTTTTGTGGTCGGTATATATAATACTTTTGACCCCATATAAGTAGTGCCTCCAAGTCTTTAATGCAAAAACAACCGCGCCTAATTCCAAATCATGCGTCGTATAATTTTGTTCGTGAATCTTCAATTGTCTAGACGCATAAGCAATCACCTTCGTTCGTTGCATTAATACACAACTGAGACCTTGCTTTGATGCATCACAATAAATCACAAAATCATCATTCCCTTCAGGCAATGACAATATAGGTGCCGTAGTTAGCTTTTTCTTCAATAACTGAAACGCTTTCTCTTGTTCATCATTCCATTCAAATTTCTTCCCTTTATGCGTTAATGCAGTCAAGGGTTTTGCTATTCTGGAAAAGTCTTGGATGAACCTTCTGTAGTAACCAGCTAGTCCTAAAAACTGGCGTATGTGTTTCGGAGTTTTCGGGGTTTCCCACTTTTCAACAGTTTCTATCTTTGCCGGATCCACCTTAATACCTTCTTTGTTCACTATGTGACCGAGGAATTGAACTTCTTCCAACAAAAATGCACACTTTGAAAACTTAGCGTACAATTCTTCCTTCCTCAATACTTCTAACACGTTTCTCAAATGTTCACCGTGTTCTTGGTCATTCTTTGAGTAAATAAGTATGTCATCAATGAAAACAATGACAAACTTGTCAAGGTATGGTCCACACACTCGGTTCATAAGGTCCATGAACACAGCTGGTGCATTAGTTAAACCAAACGGCATGACCATAAACTCGTAATGACCGTAACGTGTTCTGAAAGCAGTCTTTGGAATATCATCTTCTTTCACCCGCATTTGATGATACCCGGAACGTAAGTCAATCTTTGAATAAACAGACGAGCCTTGTAGTTGATCAAATAAGTCGTCGATTCTCGGTAGTGGGTAGCGGTTCTTGATGGTAAGTTTGTTCAACTCTCGGTAGTCGATACACAACCTGAATGTACCATCTTTTTTCTTGACAAACAAAACAGGAGCTCCCCACGGTGATGTGCTTGGTCGAATGAAACCACGCTCTAAAAGTTCTTGTAATTGGCTTTGCAGTTCTTTCATCTCGCTGGGTGCGAGTCTGTAAGGAGCACGAGCTATTGGTGCAGCTCCTGGTACAAGATCTATTTGAAATTCAACGGATCGATGTGGGGGTAATCCCGGTAATTCTTTCGGAAATACATCGGGAAATTCTTTTGCGATGGGAACATCATTGATGCTCTTTTCTTCAGTTTGTACTTTCTCGACGTGTGCTAGAACAGCATAGCAACCTTTTCTTATTAGTTTTTGTGCCTTCAAATTACTAATAAGATGTAGCTTCGTGTTGCCCTTTTCTCCGTACACCATTAAGGGTTTTCCTTTTTCTCGTATAATGCGATTTGCATTTTTGTAACAAACGATCTCCGCTTTCACTTCTTTCAACCAGTCCATACCGATTATCACATCAAAACTCCCTAACTCTACTGGTATCAAATCAATCTTAAATGTTTCACTAACCAGTTTAATTTCTCGATTCCGACATATATTATCTGCTGAAATTAATTTACCATTTGCTAATTCGAGTAAAAATTTACTATCCAAAGGCGTCAATGGACAACTTAATTTAGCACAAAAATCTCTACTCATATAGCTTCTATCCGCACCCGAATCAAATAAAACGTAAGCAGATTTATTGTCAATAAGAAACGTACCCGTAACAAGCTCCGGGTCTTCCTGTGCCTCTACCGCATTAATATTGAAAACTCTTCCACGGCCTTGTCCATTCGTGTTCTCCTGGTTCGGGCAATTTCTAATAATGTGGCCTGGTTTTCCACATTTATAACAAACTACATTGGCATAACTTGCTCCGACACTACTTGCTCCGCCATTACTCGTTCCGACACCATTTGTTCCTTTCGTTCTATTAACCCCTGGTCCGTAGACCTCACACTTCGCCGCGCTATGACCATTTCTTTTACACTTGTTGCAAAATTTGGTGCAGAACCCCGAGTGATTCTTTTCACACCTTTGGCATAGTTGCTTCTGATTGTTGTTGTTGTTGCGGTTATTATTGTTGTTGGGATGATTGTTGTAGTTGCTGTTGTTGTTGTTGTTGTTGTTGGGCCGTTTGTTGTAGTTGCGATTGATGTTGCGATTGTTGGGATAATTGTTGCGATTATTGTTGTAATTGTTGTTGTTGTTGTATTGGTGATTCTTATCACCGTTTTCCTCCCACTTTCTTTTGACTTGCTTCACATTGGCCTCTTCAGCAGTCTGTTCTTTAATTCTTTCTTCAATCTGGTTCACTAGTTTGTGAGCCATTCTACATGCCTGTTGTATGGAGGCGGGCTCGTGTGAACTTATATCTTCTTGGATTCTTTCCGGTAATCCTTTCACAAACGCGTCGATCTTCTCTTCCTCATCTTCGAATGCTCCCGGACACAATAGGCACAATTCTGTGAATCGTCTTTCGTACGTGGTAATATCAAATCCTTGTGTTCGTAACCCTCTAAGTTCTGTCTTGAGCTTATTGACCTCGGTTCTGGGACGGTACTTCTCGTTCATCAAGTGCTTGAATGCTGACCACGGTAGTGCGTACGCATCGTCTTGTCCCACTTGCTCTAGATAGGTATTCCACCATGTTAACGCAGAACCTGTGAAGGTATGCGTAGCGTACTTTACTTTGTCCTCTTCAGTACACTTACTTATGGCAAACACCGATTCGACCTTCTCGGTCCACCGTTTCAATCCGATCGGTCCTTCGGTTCCATCAAATTCTAAAGGTTTGCAGGCAGTGAATTCTTTGTAGGTGCATCCTACACGATTTCCTGTACTGCTAGATCCAAGGTTATTGTTGGTATGTAGCGCAGCCTGTACTGCGGCTATGTTTGAAGCTAGAAAAGTACGGAATTCCTCTTCATTCATATTCACGGTGTGTCGAGTAGTCGGTGCCATTTCCTTCAAAATAGTTAAATGGAATAAGTTAATCATACAGAATATTAAAAGTAGTTAATAGTATATCGTAGCATAATATGAACTCATTTATAAAAGCTTTTTCTTCATATTAGCGTTTTATAAGTTTAAATTCGGGTAGTACCTACCCGTTAAGTTCATACTTTGTAGCTAATATACAATTCAACTACTACAATTCTATATGAAAAACTGATTATAATAATATTTCGCGTTCAAACTTTTATACAATATTTTACAAACTTACAATACCGCTTATTTTACATAAAGCATGAAATATAGCACACAATAACTTTGATACAAGATAGTTGTGAAGATAATTCTAGCTAGTACACAAGTCGTTCAGCAAAGGTAATAAAGACACGTAATTCATACGTCCAGAAACAAGTCATGCATTCTGGTTTTACTAGGACTACTTCCCATCCTTGGTCTTGTGGAACATAACCGTTATGGTCATTTATAAGACATCGTGTTGTAACGTCGTCAAAGGGACGAGGGTTACGTAATGTCCAACAGTCCCGTAACAATCTAAAAACCTCATTTCTTACCCCAATTACCGACTCCGTCACTTGTGGGAACGTTTTATTTAATAGTTGTAGCCCGATGTTCTTATTCTCACTTTGGTGAGAAGCGAACATTACTAATCCGTAAGCATAACATGCTTCTTTATGTTGCATGTTAGCCGCTTTTTCTAAATCACGAAGTCCAATATTCGGATATATTGAGTCAAAATAATTTCTTAACCCATTGCGTAAAATAGCATTTGGGTTCCCCGCAATATATGCGTCAAAGTAAATACATCGTAACTTATGGATTTCCCAATGTGATATCCCCCATCTTTCGAACGAAAGCCTTTTATAAACCAAGGCATTCTTGGAACTATCTTGAAATGTCTTACAAACTGATCTCGCCTTAAATAGTTGTGCCGAAGAATTCTGACCGACTCTAGACAAGATTTCATCAATCATGTCTCCGGGTAGGTCTCTTAAAATATTGGGTTGTCTATCCATTTTGTGTTTTTATACTGTAAAATAGACAAGAGTTAGATTCATAAAAAAAAATATACTTATTAATACAAGCAATTTTTACATATATCATAAAGCATAAGCACACTATATTACATATATTACACCACACGAATACAACTATCTTATTCCGACTCGCTTGTTTCTTCTTCTTCGGTTTTGGTTCGTTTTGCCAAGTTTCTAGGGATATATGATGTTCCCCTAATACGAGCCGTCGTTATCCACATTGGTTTAGAAAAACCTGGTGGTTTAGAGGTTCCCGGGTCATTGTTACAACTTAAGGACTTCGGGGGTTGACGATACATATAAAGTTCATCGGGGTTGGAATTAGATTTCTCTATTTTTATGCCCTTTCCCTTATTATTTTCTTTTGCCTTTTTAAATTCAGTTGGGGTAATTTCTATAACATCATCGGAATTCTCGTCGGAATCCGATTCATCGGAGAATTGGTAATCCTCCCAATATTTTGCTTCCTTGGCGGAAACTCCATTGACCATAATTAACCTTGGTCGGTTGGTTGAGGATTTTCTTTTACTTAACCGTTTTATTATTTCCCCCACCGGTTCTATTTCTTCATCCGGTTCCGATTCTTCTTCCGGTTCCGATTCTTCTTCCGGTTCCGACTCTTCTTCCGGTTCCTCTTCGGGAACTTGTGAATCAGTCCACGAATCATTCCAATTTACATTTGACTCTTCATTATTATTAGGTGAGTCAATGGGACTTGTTCTAGAGGTAGACATCTATCACATAATATCAAACGCGTTAAGAGATTAATATATCACATAATATTCACATGTAAAAAATATATAGTTTCCAACAAAATTTGTTAAGCAATCATTTTTCAAGTAAACACGGTCGAAGTCCAGACTCACTAATGCATCCTAACAAACTCGATAAGACACACTAATGCAAAATTCTGGTTCTCTAAGACCAACGCTCGGATACCAACTGAAATGTCCCGTTCTTATTGATTAAAAACGTTCCATATTAATTGATTTCGTTGCGAGGTTTTGACCTCTATATGAGACGTTTTTCAAAGACTGCATTCCTTTTTAAAACAAACCATAACCTTTATTTCATAAATAAAGGTTTAAAAAGCTTTACGTAGATTATCAAATAATGATAATCTAAAATATCCTGTTTACACACGACCATTACATAATGGTTTACAATACAAATATGTTACATCGAAATCAGTTTTTTTTTTTAATGCAGTTTTTACACAATATCATACAAACATGGACTCCAAATCTTGTCCTTATTTTAGTATGCAACAGCGGAAGCTCTTAATATTCACCTGAGAATAAACATGCTTTAAACGTCAACAAAAATGTTGGTGAGTTATAGGTTTAACCTATATATATCAAATCGTAACAATAGACCACAAGATTTCATATTTCAATACACATCCCATACATAGAGATAAAAATCATTCATATGGTGAACACCTGGTAACCGACAATAACAAGATGCATATATAAGAATATCCCCATCATTCCGGGACACCCTTCGGATATGATATAAATTTCGAAGTACTAAAGCATCCGGTACTTTGGATGGGGTTTGTTAGGCCCAATAGATCTATCTTTAGGATTCGCGTCAATTAGGGTGTCTGTTCCCTAATTCTTAGATTACCAGACTTAATAAAAAGGGGCATATTCGATTTCGATAATTCAACCATAGAATGTAGTTTCACGTACTTGTGTCTATTTTGTAAATCATTTATAAAACCTGCATGTATTCTCATCCCAAAAATATTAGATTTTAAAAGTGGGACTATAACTCACTTTCACAGATTTTTACTTCGTCGGGAAGTAAGACTTGGCCACTGTTGATTCACGAACCTATAACAATATATACATATATATTAAAGTATGTTCAAAATATATTTACAATACTTTTAATATATTTTGATGTTTTAAGTTTATTAAGTCAGCTGTCCTCGTTAGTAACCTATAACTAGTTGTCCACAGTTAGATGTAAAGAAATAAATCGATAAATATTATCTTGAATCAATCCACGACCCAGTATATACGTATCTCAGTATTGATCACAACTCAAACTATATATATTTTGGAATCAACCTCAACCCTGTATAGCTAACTCCAACATTCACATATAGAGTGTCTATGGTTGTTCCGAAATATATATAGATGTGTCGACATGATAGGTCGAAACATTGTATACGTGTCTATGGTATCTCAAGATTACATAATATACAATACAAGTTGATTAAGTTATGGTTGGAATAGATTTGTTACCAATTTTCACGTAGCTAAAATGAGAAAAATTATCCAATCTTGTTTTACCCATAACTTCTTCATTTTAAATCCGTTTTGAGTGAATCAAATTGCTATGGTTTCATATTGAACTCTATTTTATGAATCTAAACAGAAAAAGTATAGGTTTATAGTCGGAAAAATAAGTTACAAGTCGTTTTTGTAAAGGTAGTCATTTCAGTCGAAAGAACGACGTCTAGATGACCATTTTAGAAAACATACTTCCACTTTGAGTTTAACCATAATTTTTGGATATAGTTTCATGTTCATAATAAAAATCATTTTCTCAGAATAACAACTTTTAAATCAAAGTTTATCATAGTTTTTAATTAACTAACCCAAAACAGCCCGCGGTGTTACTACGACGGCGTAAATCCGGTTTTACGGTGTTTTTCGTGTTTCCAGGTTTTAAATCATTAAGTTAGCATATCATATAGATATAGAACATGTGTTTAGTTGATTTTAAAAGTCAAGTTAGAAGGATTAACTTTTGTTTGCGAACAAGTTTAGAATTAACTAAACTATGTTCTAGTGATTACAAGTTTAAACCTTCGAATAAGATAGCTTTATATGTATGAATCGAATGATGTTATGAACATCATTACTACCTTAAGTTCCTTGGATGAACCTACTGGAAAAGAGAAAAATGGATCTAGCTTGAATGGATCCTTGGATGGCTCAAAGTTCTTGAAGCAAAATCATGACACGAAAACAAGTTCAAGTAAGATCATCACTTGAAATAAGATTGTTATAGTTATAGAAATTGAAACAAAGTTTGAATATGATTATTACCTTGTATTAGAATGATAACCTACTGTAAGAAATAAAGATTTCTTGAGGTTGGATGATCACCTTACAAGATTGGAAGTGAGCTAGCAAACTTGAAAGTATTCTTGATTTTATGAAACTAGAACTTTTGGAATTTATGAAGAACACTTAGAACTTGAAGATAGAACTTGAGAGAGTTCAATTAGATGAAGAAAATTGAAGAATGAAAGTGTTTGTAGGTGTTTTTGGTCGTTGGTGTATGGATTAGATATAAAGGATATGTAATTTTGTTTTCATGTAAATAAGTCATGAATGATTACTCATATTTTTGTAATCTTATGAGATATTTCATGCTAGTTGCCAAATGATGGTTCCCACATGTGTTAGGTGACTCACATGGGCTGCTAAGAGCTGATCATTGGAGTGTATATACCAATAGTACATACATCTAAAAGCTGTGTATTGTACGAGTACGAATACTGGTGCATACGAGTAGAATTGTTGATGAAACTGAACGAGGATGTAATTGTAAGCATTTTTGTTAAGTAGAAGTATTTTGATAAGTGTATTGAAGTCTTTCAAAAGTGTATAAATACATATTAAAACACTACATGTATATACATTTTAACTGAGTCGTTAAGTCATCGTTAGTCGTTACATGTAAGTGTTGTTTTTAAACCTTTAGGTTAACGGTCTTGTTAAATGTTGTTAACCCAATGTTTATAATATCAAATGAGATTTTAAATTATTATATTATCATGATATTATCATGTATGAATATCTCTTAATATGATATATATACATTAAATGTCTTTACAACGATAATCGTTACATATATGTCTCGTTTAAAAATCATTAAGTTAGTAGTCTTGTTTTTACATATGTAGTTCATTGTTAATATACTTAATGATATGTTTACTTATCATAGTATCATGTTAACTATATATATATCCATATATATGTCATCATATAGTTTTTACAAGTTTTAACGTTCGTGAATCACCGGTAAACTTGGGTGGTCAATTGTCTATATGAAACCTATTTCAATTAATCAAGTCTTAACAAGTTTGATTGCTTAACATGTTGGAAACATTTAATCATATAAATATCAATCTCAGTTAATATATATAAACATGGAAAAGTTCGGGTCACTACAAAAACCTCGCAACGAAATCAATTAATATGGAACGTTTTTAATCAATAAGAACGGGACATTTCAGTTGGTATCCGAGCGTTGGTCTTAGAGAACCAGAATTTTGCATTAGTGTGTCTTATCGAGTTTGTTAGCATGCATTAGTGAGTCTGGACTTCGACCGTGTTTACTTGAAAAATGATTGCTTAACAAATTTTGTTGGAAACTATATATTTTTAACATGTGAATATTATGTGATATATTAATCTCTTAACGCGTTTGATATTATGTGATAGATGTCTACCTCTAGAACAAGTCCCATTGACTCACCTAATAATAATGAAGAGTCAAATGTAAATTGGAATGATTCGTGGACTGATTCACAAGTTCCCGAAGAGGAACCGGAAGAAGAGTCGGAACCGGAAGAAGAATCGGAACCGGAAGAAGAATCGGAACCGGATGAAGAAATAGAACCGGTGGGGGAAATAATAAAACGGTTAAGTAAAATAAAATCCTCAACCAACCGACCAAGGTTAATTATGGTCAATGGTGTTTCCGCCAAGGAAGCAAAATATTGGGAGGATTACCAATTCTCCGATGAATCGGATTCCGACGAGAATTCCGATGATGTTATAGAAATTACCCCAACTGAATTTAAAAAGGCAAAAGAAAATAATAAGGGAAAGGGCATAAAAATAGAGAAATCTAATTCCAACCCCGATGAACTTTATATGTATCGTCAACCCCCGAAGTCCTTAAGTTGTAACAATGACCCGGGAACCTCTAAACCACCAGGTTTTTCTAAACCAATGTGGACAACGATGGCTCGTATTAGGGGAACATCATATATCCCTAGAAACTTGGCAAAACGATCCAAAACCGAAGAAGAAGAAACAAGCGAGTCGGAATAAGATAGTTGTATTCGTGTGGTGTAATATATGTAATATAGTGTGCTTATGCTTTATGATATATGTAAAAATTGCTTGTATTAATAAGTATTTTTTTTATGAATCTAACTCTTGTTTATTTTACAGTATAAAAACACAAAATGGATAGACAACCCAATATTTTAAGAGACCTATCCGGAGACATGATTGATGAAATCTTGTCTAGAGTCGGTCAGAATTCTTCGGCACAACTATTTAAGGCGAGATCAGTTTGTAAGACATTCGAAGAACGTTCCAAGAATGCCTTGGTTTATAAAAGTCTTTCGTTCGAAAGATGGGGGATATCACATTGGGAAATCCATAAGTTACGATGTGTTTACTTTGACGCATATATTGCGGGGAACCCAAATGCTATTTTACGCAACGGGTTAAGAAATTATTTTGACTCAGTATATCCGAATATAGGACTTCGTGATTTAGAAAAAGCGGCTAACATGCAACATAAAGAAGCATGTTATGCTTACGGATTAGTAATGTTCGCTTCTCACCAAAGTGAGAACAAGAACATCGGGCTACAACTATTAAACAAAACGTTCCCACAAGTGACGGAGTCGGTAATTGGGGTAAGAAATGAGATTTTTAGATTGTTACGGGACTGTTGGACATTACGTAACCCTCGTCCCTTTGACGACGTTACAACACGCTGTTTTATCAACGGCCATAACGGTTATGTTCCACAAGACCAAGGATGGGAAGTAATCCTTGTAAAACCAGAATGCATGACTTGTTTCTGGACGTATGAATTACGTGTCTTTATTGCCTTTGCTGAATGACTTGTGTACTAGCTAGAATTATCTTCACAACCATCTTGTATCAAATTTATTGTGTGCTATATTTCATGCTATATGTAAAATAAGCGGTATTGTAAGTTTGTAAAATATTGTGTAAAAGTTTGAACGCGAAATATTATTATAATCAGTTTTTCATATAGAATTGTAGTAGTTGAATTGTATATTAGCTACTAAGTATGAACTTAACGGGTAGGTACTACCCGAATTTAAACTTATAAAACGCTAATATGAAGAAAAAGCTTTTATAAATGAGTTCATATTATGCTACGAAATACTATTAACTACTCTTAATATTCTGTATGATTAACTTGTTCCATTTGACTATTTTGAAGGAAATGGCACCGACTACTCGACACACCGTGAATATGAATGAAGAGGAATTCCATACTTTTCTAGCTTCAAACATAGCCGCAGTACAGGCTGCGCTACATACCAACAATAACCTTGGATCTGGCAGTACAAGAAATTGTGTAGGATGCACCTACAAAGAATTCACTGCCTGCAAACCTTTGGAATTTGATGGAACCGAAGGACCGATCGGATTGAAACGGTGGACCGAGAAGGTCGAATCGGTGTTTGCCATAAGTAAGTGTACTGAAGAGGACAAAGTGAAGTACGTTACGCATACCTTCACAGGTTCTGCGTTAACATGGTGGAATACCTATCTAGAGCAAGTGGGACAAGATGATGCTTACGCACTACCGTGGTCAGCATTCAAGCACTTGATGAACGAGAAGTACCGTCCCAGAACCGAGGTCAATAAGCTCAAGACAGAACTTAGAGGGTTACGAACCCAAGGATTTGATATTACCACGTACGAAAGACGATTCACAGAATTGTGCCTATTGTGTCCGGGAGCATTCGAAGATGAGGAAGAGAAGATCGACGCGTTTGTGAAAGGATTACCGGAAAGAATCCAAGAAGATATAAGTTCACACGAGCCCGCCTCCATACAACAGGCATGTAGAATGGCTCACAAACTAGTGAACCAGATTGAAGAAAGAATTAAAGAACAGACTGCTGAAGAGGCCAATGTGAAGCAAGTCAAAAGAAAGTGGGAGGAAAACGGTGATAAGAATCACCAATACAACAACAACAGCAATTACAACAATAATCGCAACAATTATCCCAACAATCGCAACATCAATCGCAACTACAACAAACGGCCCAACAACAACAACAACAACAACAACAACTATAACAATCATCCCAACAACAATAATAACCGCAACAACAACAACAATCAGAAGCAGCTATGCCAAAGGTGTGAAAAGTATCACTCGGGGTTCTGCACCAAATTTTGCAACAAGTGTAAAAGAAATGGTCATAGTGCGGTGAAGTGTGAGGTCTACGGACCAGGGGTTAATAGAACGAAAGGAACAAATGGTGTCGGAACGAGTAATGGCGGAGCAAGTAGTGTCGGAGCAAGTTATGCCAATGTAGTTTGTTATAAATGTGGAAAACCGGGCCACATTATTAGAAATTGCCCGAACCAGGAGAACAGGAATGGACAAGGCCGCGGAAGAGTTTTCAATATTAATACGGCAGAGGCACAGGAAGACCCGGAGCTTGTTACGGGTACGTTTCTTATTGACAATAAATCTGCTTACGTTTTATTTGATTCGGGTGCGAATAGAAGCTATATGAGTAGAGATTTTTGTGCTAAATTAAGTTGTCCATTGACGCCTTTGGATAGTAAATTTTTACTCGAATTAGCAAATGGTAAATTAATTTCAGCAGATAATATATGTCGGAATTGAGAAATTAAACTGGTTAGCGAAACATTTAAGATTGATTTGATACTAGTAGAGTTAGGGAGTTTTGATGTGATAATCGGTATGGACTGGTTGAAAGAAGTGAAAGCAGAGATCGATTGTTACAAAAATGCAATTCGCATTATACGAGAAAAAGGAAAACCCTTAATGGTGTACGGAGAAAAGGGCAACAAGAAGCTACATCTTATTAGTAATTTGAAGGCACAAAAACTAATAAGAAAAGGTTGCTATGCTATTCTAGCACACGTCGAGAAAGTACAAACTGAAGAAAAGAGCATCAATGATGTTCCCGTCGCAAAAGAATTTCCCGATGTATTTCTGAAAGAATTACCGGGATTACCCCCACATCGATCCGTTGAATTTCAAATAGATCTTGTACCAGGAGCTGCACCAATAGCTCGTGCTCCTTACAGACTCGCACCCAACGAGATGAAAGAACTGCAAAGCCAATTACAAGAACTTTTAGAGCGTGGTTTCATTCGACCAAGCACATCACCGTGGGGAGCTCCTGTTTTGTTTGTCAAGAAGAAAGATGGTACATTCAGGTTGTGTATCGACTACCGAGAGTTGAACAAACTTACCATCAAGAACCGCTACCCACTACCGAGAATCGACGACTTATTTGATCAACTACAAGGCTCGTCTGTTTATTCAAAGATTGACTTACGTTCCGGGTATCATCAAATGCGGGTGAAAGAAGATGATATTCCAAAGACTGCTTTCAGAACACGTTACGGTCATTACGAGTTTATGGTCATGCCGTTTGGTTTAACTAATGCACCAGCTGTGTTCATGGACCTTATGAACCGAGTGTGTGGACCATACCTTGACAAGTTTGTCATTGTTTTCATTGATGACATACTTATTTACTCAAAGAATGACCAAGAACACGGTGAACATTTGAGAAAGGTGTTAGAAGTATTGAGGAAGGAAGAATTGTACGCTAAGTTTTCAAAGTGTGCATTTTGGTTGGAAGAAGTTCAATTTCTCGGTCACATAGTGAACAAAGAAGGTATTAAGGTGGATCCGGCAAAGATAGAAACTGTTGAAAAGTGGGAAACCCCGAAAACTCCGAAACACATACACCAGTTTTTAGGACTAGCTGGTTACTACAGAAGGTTCATCCAAGACTTTTCCAGAATAGCAAAACCCTTGACTGCATTAACGCATAAAAGGAAGAAATTTGAATGGAATGATGAACAAGAGAAAGCGTTTCAGTTATTGAAGAAAAAGCTAACTACGGCACCTATATTGTCATTGCCTGAAGGGAATGATGATTTTGTGATTTATTGTGACGCATCAAAGCAAGGTCTCGGTTGTGTATTAATGCAACGAACGAAGGTGATTGCTTATGCGTCTAGACAATTGAAGATTCACGAACAAAATTATACGACGCATGATTTGGAATTAGGCGCGGTTGTTTTTGCATTAAAGACTTGGAGGCACTACTTATATGGGGTCAAAAGTATTATATATACCGACCACAATAGTCTTCAACACATATTTAATCAGAAACAACTGAATATGAGGCAGCGTAGGTGGATTGAATTATTGAATGATTACGACTTTGAGATTCGTTACCACCCGGGGAAGGCAAATGTGGTAGCCGATGCCTTGAGCAGGAAGGACAGAGAACCCATTCGAGTAAAATCTATGAATATAATGATTCATAATAACCTTACTACTCAAATAAAGGAGGCGCAACAAGGAGTTTTAAAAGAGGGAAATTTAAAGGATGAAATACCCAAAGGATCGGAGAAACATCTTAATATTCGGGAAGACGGAACCCGGTATAGGGCTGAAAGGATTTGGGTACCAAAATTTGGAGATATGAGAGAAATGGTACTTAGAGAAGCTCGTAAAACCAGATACTCAATACATCCTGGAACGGGAAAGATGTACAAGGATCTCAAGAAACATTTTTGGTGGCCGGGTATGAAAGCTGATATTGCTAAATACGTAGGAGAATGTTTGACGTGTTCTAAGGTCAAAGCTGAGCATCAGAAACCATCAGGTCTACTTCAACAACCCGAAATCCCGGAATGGAAATGGGAAAACATTACCATGGATTTCATCACTAAATTGCCAAGGACTGCAAGTGGTTTTGATACTATTTGGGTAATAGTTGATCGTCTCACCAAATCAGCACACTTCTTGCCAATAAGAGAAGATGACAAGATGGAGAAGTTAGCATGACTGTATTTGAAGGAAGTCATCTCCAGACATGGAATACCAATCTCTATTATCTCTGATAGGGATGGCAGATTTATTTCAAGATTCTGGCAGACATTACAGCAACCATTAGGAACTCGTCTAGACATGAGTACTGCCTATCATCCATAAACTGATGGGCAGAGCGAAAGGACGATACAAACGCTTGAAGACATGCTACGAGCATGTGTTATTGATTTCGGAAACAGTTGGGATCGACATCTACCATTAGCAGAATTTTCCTACAACAACAGCTACCATTCAAGCATTGAGATGGCGCCGTTTGAAGCACTTTATGGTAGAAAGTGCAGGTCTCCGATTTGTTGGAGTGAAGTAGGGGATAGACAGATTACGGGTCCGGAGATTATACAAGAAACTACCGAGAAGATCATCCAAATTCAACAACGGTTGAAAACCGCCCAAAGTCGACAAAAGAGCTACGCTGACATTAAAAGAAAAGATATAGAATTTGAAATTGGAGAGATGGTCATGCTTAAAGTTGCACCTTTGAAAGGCGTTGTTCGATTTGGTAAACGAGGGAAATTAAATCCAAGGTATATTGGACCATTCAAGATTATTGATCGTGTCGGACCAGTAGCTTACCGACTTGAGTTACCTCAACAACTCGCGGCTGTACATAACACTTTCCATGTCTCGAATTTGAAGAAATGTTTTGCTAAAGAAGATCTCACTATTCCGTTAGATGAAATCCAAATCAACGAAAAACTTCAATTCATCGAAGAACCCGTCGAAATAATGGATCGTGAGGTTAAAAGACTTAAGCAAAACAAGATACCAATTGTTAAGGTTCGATGGAATGCTCGTAGAGGACCCGAGTTCACCTGGGAGCATGAAGATCAGATGAAGAATAAATACCCGCATCTATTTCCAGAAGATTCGTCAACACCTTCAACAGCTTAAAATTTCGGGACGAAATTTATTTAACGGGTAGGTACTGTAGTGACCCGAACTTTTCCATGTTTATATATATTAATTAAGATTGATATTTACATGATTAAATGTTTCCAACATGTTAAGTAATCAAACTTGTTAAGACTTGATTAATTGAAATAGGTTTCATATAGACAATTGACCACCCAAGTTGACCGGTGATTCACGAACGTTAAAACTTGTAAAAACTATATGATGACATATATATAGTTATATATATAGTTAACATGATATTATGATAAGTAAACATATCATTAAGTATATTAACAATGAACTACATATGTAAAAACAAGACTACTAACTTAATGATTTTGAAACGAGACATATATGTAACGATTATCGTTGTAACGACATTTAATGTATATATATCATATTAAGAGATATTCGTACATCATAATATCATGATAATATAATAATTTAAAATCTCTTTTGATATTATAAACATTGGGTTAACAACATTTAACAAGATCGTTAACCTAAAGGTTTCAAAACAACATTTACATGTAACGACTAACGATGACTTAACGACCCAGTTAAAATGTATATGCATGTAGTGTTTTAATATGTATTCATACACTTTTGAAAGACTTCAAGACACTTATCAAAATACTTCTACTTAACAAAAATGCTTACAATTACATCCTCGTTCAGTTTCATCAACAATTCTACTCGTATGCACCCGTATTCGTACTCGTACAATACACAGCTTTTAGATGTATGTACTATTGGTATATACACTCCAATGATCAGCTCTTAGCAGCCCATGTGAGTCACCTAACACATGTGGGAACCATCATTTGGAAACTAGCATGAAATATCTCATAAAATTACAAAAATATGAGTAATCATTCATGATTTATTTACATGAAAACAAAATTACATATCCTTTATATCTAATCCATACACCAACGACCAAAAACACCTAAAAACACTTTCATTCTTCAATTTTCTCCATCTAATTGATCTCTCTCAAGTTCTATCTTCAAGTTCTAAGTGTTCTTCATAAATTCCAAAAGTTCTAGTTTCATAAAATCAAGAATACTTTCAAGTTTGCTAGCTCACTTCCAATCTTGTAAGGTGATCATTCAACCTCAAGAAATCTTTGTTTCTTACAGTAGGTTATCATTCTAATACAATGTAATAATCATAATCAAACTTTGGTTCAATTTCTATAACTATAACAATCTTATTTCAAGTGATGATCTTACTTGAACTTGTTTTCGTGTCATGATTTTGCTTCAAGAACTTCGAGCCATCCAAGGATCCATTGAAGCTAGATCCATTTTTCTCTTTTCCAGTAGGTTTATCCAAGGAACTTAAGGTAGTAATGATGTTCATAACATCATTCGATTCATACATATAAAGCTATCTTATTCGAAGGTTTAAACTTGTAATCACTAGAACATAGTTTAGTTAATTCTAAACTTGCTCGCAAACAAAAGTTAATCCTTCTAACTTGACTTTTAAAATCAACTAAACAAATGTTATATATCTATATGATATGCTAACTTAATGATTTAAAACCTGGAAACACGAAAAACACCGTAAAATCGGATTTACGCCGTCGTAGTAACACCGCGGGCTGTTTTGGGTTAGTTAATTAACAACTATGATAAACTTTGATTTAAAAGTTGTTATTCTGAGAAAATGATTTTTATTATGAACATGAAACTATATCCAAAAATTATGGTTAAACTCAAAGTGGAAGTATGTTTTCTAAAATGGTCATCTAGACGTCGTTCTTTCGACTGAAATGACTACCTTTACAAAAACGACTTGTAACTTAATTTTCCGACTATAAACCTATACTTTTATGTTTAGATTCATAAAATAGAGTTCAATATGAAACCATAGCAATTTGATTCACTCAAAACGGAGTTAAAATGAAGAAGTTATGGGTAAAACAAGATTGGATAATTTTTCTCATTTTAGCTACGTGAAAATTGGTAACAAATCTATTCCAACCATAACTTAATCAACTTGTATTGTATATTATGTAATCTTGAGATACCATAGACACGTATACAATGTTTCGACCTATCATGTTGACACATCTATATATATTTCGGAACAACCATAGACACTGTATATGTGAATGTTGGAGTTAGCTATACAGGGTTGAGGTTGATTCCAAAATATATATAGTTTGAGTTGTGATCAATACTGAGATACGTATACACTGGGTCGTGGATTGATTCAAGATAATATTTATCGATTTATTTCTGTACATCTAACTGTGGACAACTAGTTGTAGGTTACTAACGAGGACAGCTGACTTAATAAACTTAAAACATCAAAATATATTAAAAGTGTTGTAAATATATTTTGAACATACTTTGATATATATGTATATATTGTTATAGGTTCGTGAATCAACCAGTGGCCAAGTCTTACTTCCCGACGAAGTAAAAATCTGTGAAAGTGAGTTATAGTCCCACTTTTAAAATCTAATATTTTTGGGATGAGAATACATGCAGGTTTTATAAATGATTTACAAAATAGACACAAGTACGTGAAACTACATTCTATGGTTGAATTATCGAAATCGAATATGCCCCTTTTTATTAAGTCTGGTAATCTAAGAATTAGGGAACAGACACCCTAATTGACGCGAATCCTAAAGATAGATCTATCGGGCCCAACAAGCCCCATCCAAAGTACCGGATGCTTTAGTACTTCGAAATTTATATCATATCCGAAGGGTGTCCCGGAATGATGGGGATATTCTTATATATGCATCTTGTTAATGTCGGTTACCAGGTGTTCACCATATGAATGATTTTTATCTCTATGTATGGGATGTGTATTGAAATATGAAATCTTGTGGTCTATTATTATGATTTGATATATATAGGTTAAACCTATAACTCACCAACATTTTTGTTGACGTTTTAAGCATGTTTATTCTCAGGTGATTATTAAGAGCTTCCGCTGTCGCATACTTAAATAAGGACGAGATTTGGAGTCCATGCTTGTATGATATTGTGTAAAAACTGCATTCAAGAAACTTATTTTGTTGTAACATATTTGTATTGTAAACCATTATGTAATGGTCGTGTGTAAACAGGATATTTTAGATTATCATTATTTGATAATCTACGTAAAGCTTTTTAAACCTTTATTGATGAAATAAAGGTTATGGTTTGTTTTAAAATGAATGCAGTCTTTAAAAAACGTCTCATATAGAGGTCAAAACCTCGCAACGAAATCAATTAATATGGAACGTTTTTAATCAATAAGAACGGGACATTTCACTCGTGCCCTTGCTTTCCTCGAATATAGCACCTTCATCGTTGGAAATTGCATCAGAAGACATCGGTGACAGAAAAATTTTGGGCAGTGAGTTGCCGCCTAAATTGAAATTCGGTGTGGACGTCGAGGGTGGAGGGTCATCGGATTGTGGCGGAACTAAGTTATCACCAAAATCAACCGTCGTGACCTCTCCCTCTTCAACCTCCTCATCAACGACACCATCGACATTCACAGTAAGATTATCACCCTGAAATTCCGTCTTATCTTCTTCACAATGAACATCCCCTTCTGCCGTTACATTAAGCTCACTTGACGAAATTGAATCCACATCTGACGATTTATTATCACCCAAATTAAAACCCATGGCCTGCTTCGATTGAAACCCACCATCAGCATCTTCGAACCGGGACTTATTTACTTCGATTAGAGACCACGAAATTCGATCCTTGTTAAAACTAAAAACAAGATTGTGATTGCTCACCGATTCCGGAAGATCAAAGTCGATCCATTTACCTCCGACTTTTATCTCGATACGATTTGGATTATTATGCTGAGACACATTGGGTTGTTGGTTAGACCCAGTAACAGAATCTGCGAAGGTTTTACCTTCCCGACTAATTGGATTTGACGGGTTCAACGAAGCACGACTCCAAGGAGCATGTGGAAATTCATCATAATCATCGACATTAAGATTGGGAACACGACCATAAGCATCAGTATTCAGGTTAGAAGCACGACCTTTATTCAGAACTCGTTTGGTTACATTTCTCTCCAGAGCTTTATAGGTACGAATCCACCTCCCGTTGAAATGTATGTTGTTTAAAACTTTCATAAAGGAATCGATGTCGGAAATGCCATCGAAACGGACGTAACCGAAGCGTTGGCCGCTCGACAATCTCTTCTGAGCAAAGTAAACATCTTTGAGAGTCCCATTATTCTCGAAAACTCTTCGACAATCATCACGAGACCAAGAATCTGGAAAGTTGAAAATCAAAAACGATGTAACACGACTATCACTCGACTTTGTAGGCGAAAAGCCATTTGGCTTCGACATAGGTATTACATCATCATCGGCCAGAGGACTGACCGGAGGAGATGATGGATTGGGTGGATGAAATGATACGGTTTGGTTTGAGAAAAGTATTCAGGATGGACTGCAGTTTAATGTTACAGTTTTGAGATACAATTTGCTTTTAGAGTTTATTGAAAATTGAAGATGTTGAATTTGATTTTTCCCTCTGATTAACAATCGAATCGAATTATAAATAAAACCCTTGGTGGTGGTTTTAGGAAAAAAGATGTCAAAAATTAATTGAAAAAGGTTATCGGAAGTGGATGAAGGAGGTGGTTGGAAGGTGGATTATGGTGGTGTATGGTGGATGATTGTTGGGGAAAGAGATTAAATACTTGAAAAAAGTTATTATCAGTTGTGATTTGCCCTTTAACCACATATATAAGTAAAAATACTATTCCCTTCCAAATAACTTTGAAAAATTAAAAAACTCTGTCCGTCTATACATTATTTAATTGTTTTAATATATTTAAACAAAACTCTGGTAAATTACTAACACCACTGGGTGCTCATATATCTTTGCCCCGTTAATATGTCCTAAAGTGTGAATTTCTCGAGAACACACATTCTTTAAAGGGATGAAGATGATGATGTTTATAGTTGTTCGTGTAAAGTTATCCTAACTCACTAGTTGGGGTTATTATTATTATTATTATTATTATTATTATTATTATTATTATTATTATTATTATTATTATTATTATTATTATTATTATTATTATTATTATTATTATTATTATTATTATTATTATTATTATTATTATTATTATTATTATTATTATTATTATTATTATTATTATTATTATTATGGAACAACTAAGATTTTATTAGAAATCGAGACCTTCTAGTGAGAAGCTAGGGAAACCAAACCCAACGAATTACAACGGGATTATAAAGGCTTCACGATTCAAGAGTTCCCAGTCAAATTAAACATGCATCTATTAACAAGTCTAATTAAACGATGTAGAACGAATAGAATCAAAGAGCATCTCCTCTTCATTGACGAAGCCTCGAATAAAACATTATTGCGAAGTCTCCATAAGTGCCATAGCATCGTGACTACAATAGCATACAACCTCATCTTCACATCCCACGAACCATGCCAACCATCCATGTAACAACCCAACCCGTAATCTAACTGAATACGCGATTTTTTTTTATATATCGCGCCGCGCACCCCTTGTGTGCGCAGTGCGCACAAGGCCTGGCAGCTCGCGGTCCAAAATGTCCAATTTTCGTTTAAAGATCTCCTACTTCCCGACACTTTTAGACGAGACGCTTTTCACAACACATTATAATATGTAAAACTAACACGCTTCAATAATAAAACAAGTTTTACGAAACCGGGCCCACATATGCCGAAATACGAGTTTCGTACAAAATATAAGGTTCGGCCACATTAGTTTAAATTCCAAATGACACTTTGAGCATGATGTTTGGGGGTTAAACTACCCAAATCTTGGTCAAACTTCAAAAAGATATACTCCTAAAAGCTTCTCCTATTATAACAAAGCGGGATCACTAGTCCGAACGAATACCCTTTCCCTTGTCCACGCCGGAGCCTATAAAAAGGTAAACAACGAGAGGGTAAGCAAAACGCTTAGTGAATGCAATAGTTATACGCATACATATATAATATACCTACTTGCAAACACTTACACACATACTGCATACATGCTAGCAATATATTTAGCATACCGTCTCAGGTACGAAACTAAAATCTCCAATACCGAAACTAGCATAAACAATAGCATATAATCGACATAATACAATATGCTACAATGCAACACACAACCATGGTTAACATACTCGAGTCATGGTGCTATCGGCTTTTTAGTTCATACCATACGCATCGGTTATGACGCTACCGGCTCTTTGGTTCACATCACAACCCGAGTCATACTCGCGCTAAGTGTTACTGGCTCTTTGGTTCTCACTACAACACACGTACTATGATGCTACCGGCTCTTTGGTTCACATCATAGCACAATCGCACATACTATGGCACTACTGTCTCTTTGGTTCATACCATAGCATACAAATAAATACATTATATACATACGCATATAATTATTCCACTCACCTTGTATTCAAAGCGAAGGTAAGCCAACAAGCTCTTCAACCGTTAACGAAAACACCTATAATATTAATATAAAATCAACACTTATCTAAATGGGACTCTAAACCCGCCCAAATAGACACCTAGTGCAATTGTTCACCCTTTTGCACTCATAATGCCAATCATAGGCCTAACTCGCTAATAACCACTAAAACTTGTGACCATGGCATTAAATCACCCAACTACACACCACTAGGTCATTCAAAATTCGTTTGACCCATACCGAGGTCAACACACCCTTTTGGGTCATCCACAACCCAAATAACACCCATTTACAAAAACAACAAAGTGTGCTAGTGGTTAACTATCCATTTAAGACTCATAACCACCAATTAACTTTTTGAAACCCTAGGTTAGTTACTATTGAGTCCTCATGACCCAATCTTACCCAAGAACACCCAAAATCACCAAATATGGGTTTTATGTTCACCATTTACCCAAACCCTAAACCTTATATAAATTAAAGTAAGGAAATCAAAGTTAGAACATACCACCACAACCAAAACATAGCTAAAGGCTAGATGAACAACTTTAATACTTGAGCTTTAACCCGAATCAAGCTTCTTCCTCCTTGATTTGAGCTTTCTCTCTCTCAAAGGGTTTCTCTCTCTAAAATTGAAGTGGAATTGAAGATGGTGTTGGTGGTTGTGTTGAATGTGTTTCAACCACCACAAAACTGGCCATAAGTGACCTAAACCCAACCTCAAGTGAAAGGACAAGAATGCCCCTAATTTAACTTTAATTTACAAAGCAGAAAATTGTGCCCAGGAGCAGTGCGCCACGCGCACCCTTAATAGTGTGCGGCGCGCACAAGTGATCTGAACGGGTTCTGACCCAGTTTAATTACACACTGTTATCCACACTTTATGTACCCTATTTATATCTCTGTACAATAAATAATCGGCTCTTACAACTCTCCCCACTTGAATCGGAGCACGTCCTCGCGATCCAAGCCGCATGACAAGAGGGAAGATAAACTAACACAAACTCTTTGGGCTCCCAAGTAAACTCAGAACCTTTACTACGACGCCATTGAACTTTAAAAGTTCTCACCTCTTTATTTCTCAACCTTTTGACCTTCTCATCGAGTATAGCAATCGGCTCCTCAATATACTCTAACTTATTGTTTAGCTCAATCTCGTCTAATGGCACCCATGAAGAATCATCCGCAAGACACTTACGGAGATGGGAAACATGAAATGTATTATGGATCCTCGCAAGCTCTTCGGGTAGTTCCAAACGATACGCAACTTCACCAACACGAGCTAAAATTTTAAATGGTCCAATAAATCGAGGAGCTAACTTTCCTCGTTTTCGAAACCGAATAATACCCTTCCATGGCGAAACCTTAAGCATCGCCAAGTCACCTTCTTGGAACTCAATCGGTCGTCTACGCTTATCGGCATACGACTTTTTCCTATCTTGAGCCGCTTTCAAATGAGTCTGAATCATCTCAATCTTACTATTCGTCTCTAAAACCAAATCGGTACTCCCGATTTCCCTTTATCCCACTTCACCCCAACAAATTGGAGTTCGACACCTACGCCCATAAAGCATCTCATAAGGTGGCATCCCAATACTAGTATGATAACTATTATTGTACGAGAATTCCACCAAAGACAAGTGCTCATCCCAACTACCACCGAAATCGATAATACACGCCCGTAACATATCCTCCAATGTTTGATTCGTACGTTTAGTTTGACCGTACGTTTGAGGATGGTACGACGTGCTCAATCTCAATTGTGTACCCATATCTTCATGAAACTTTTCCCAAAACCGAGATGTGAAACGAGTATCCCGATCTGAAATAATAGATATAGGAACTCCGTGTCTAGATATCACCTCCTTGATAAACAACCTTGACAAAGCCTCCGACGATATCGTTTCCCGAATGGGAAGAAACAAAGCAATTTTCGTCAATCGATCAACTATCACCCAAATCGTATCAAATTGGGTTCTCGCCGTCTTAGATAACTTCGTGATGAAATCTATGGTAATGTGCTCCCATTTCTATTTTGGGATTTCTAACGGTTGTAACATACCATACGGCTTTTGGTGCTCGGCCTTAACTTGCAAACACGTGACACATTGTTCAACATACTTTACAACATCACATTTCATGCCCGGCCACCAATACTCTTTCTTCAAATCAAGATACATTTTTGTCGCGCCCGGATGAATGCAATACTTTGACTTATGTGCTTCATCAAGTAGCACTCGTCGAAAATCTCCCATTCTAGGCACCCACACTCTTCCTTGAAAGGCCAACAAATCATGCGGGCCTAAGATAATGGACTCCGTTTGCCCCACGATTCGTTCTTCATGCTTGTTGTTGACAAAAGCTTCAATTTGAATCTCACCAAGCTTTACAAGAAAATCGTTAGTAATAATCATGCGTAACGATCCTACTCGTATCGCCGGATGTTGACTCTTTCGACTCAACGCATCCGCGACCACATTCGCCTTACCCGGATGGTAAAGTATCTTACAATCATAATCCTTTACCACATCCATCCATCTACGTTGATGATAATTCAAATCCCGTTGATCAAAAAGATGTTTCAAACTCTTATGATCCGAATAAGTCGTACACTTGACACCATACAAGTAGTGGTGTCAAATTTTCAACGCATGCACCACCGCCGCCAATTCAAGATCATGAGTCGGATATCTCTTTTCGTGTTCCTTTAATTGTCAAGAGGCGTAAGCGATGACTTTACCTCTTTGCATTAGAACACATCCGATTCCATTTAATGAGGCATCACAATAAACCATCATGTCTTCTACCCCTTCCGGCAATACTAACACCGGAGCTTGACACAACTTTTCTTTTAACAATTGGAAAGCGATCTCTTGCTCATTTTCCAAATTAAATCTCGCGTTCTTCCTTGTCAACTTCATCAATGGAGAAGCGATCTTAGAAAAGTCTTGGATAAACCGACGATAATACCGGCCAATCTGAGAAAACTTCGGATTTTCGTAGGCGTAGTCGGTTGTTCCCAACTCTTCACCGTCTCTATCTTCCCCGGATCCACTTGAATACCTTCTTTGTTCACAATATGGCCAAGGAATTGCACTTCCCTTAGCCAAAATTCACACTTGGAAAGTTTAGCATACAACTTCTCCTTCCGCAACATCTTCAACACTTCGCGCATATGACGTTCGTGTTCCTTCATGCTCTTAGAATAGATAAAAATCTCGTCGATGAACACAATTACTGACTTGTCCAACATAGGTTGGCACACTCGGTTCATAATATAACACCTCGCCAAATTACCATATGATGGCGTGTTAATCCAGGTCCCACAGTTAACAGTTACGCCCTCTATATGAGATGTTTAAAGCAATCGCATTTAATTTTATTAAAAATTAACTTTCAAAAGCACAAGTCAATAATCCCAAAATAGAAACACTGTTGTGATCGTAACCACAAGCCAACAGTATTTAAACAGTAGAAAAGTTTTAAATGCGAAAGTAAATAATGTTCTTTAAAATCAAATGCTGACTCCACGGCCAGTCATGCAGCAAACACAGCGGAAGCATACCTCTTAAGGACCTGAGAATAATAACACGCAAAAACAGGTCAACAAATAATGTTGGTGAATCAACAGGTTTAAAAGTATAACAGTATCTGAAAAACAGTTATCAGAAAAATAGTTTAATTTCCTTGACCACGAGATTTTACAAGTACAACACAAAGTCGTAAAACGTTTGCATAATTTGAGCACCTGAATAATAGCAACGACCCGAGTATAGAAGACACTATACCCGCCTTACCTCCTGAAATGTTATACACTTGTTCAAATGTATTTAATGTTCAAAGTAAATGCACCACAGTTTTTATAGTGGGTGAGGTTGTCAACCTAACGGATCCGTCCATCTAAATTGTGCTTACATCGATGGTATTAAAAGTATTCAAGCTAGAGGCTTTTTGAACAAACTCAATATGCATATATAGTACTCATGTCAATACAAAAGCATTTGAAAATGTAAGTATAATAGCGTGTATTCTCATCCCTGAAAACATGTAAAAAGCGGGACTGTAGACTCACCTTTGAATAAAGCTCGGATTGAAAAGTGAACAATTAACTTGTACGGTTTATAGCCGAGCAATACAACCTAAGTATACGTATTTAGGTTGGTCAATATATATATCTTAAATAAGTGTGGTTTCATAGTGTACGTTGTCTTATTGCTCGAATCGATGCTTTTCAAAGTAAAAGTCAACTATATCATGCAAGTCAAACAAAGTCAACCGAAGTCAAACCGAAAGTCAAACTTGGTCAATGTGGTCAAATAAAGTCAACATCAGTAGGTTCATGTCAAATATTGGTCAACATGTCAAACCTAAGTCAAACAATACGTTTTAGGTCATGAATGATCATTTTCACAATTTCAGTTTATCGTTATGCACAAAGTTCATGAACACGTAGCATACTTAGCACATTATCTCATAGTACAAAATTCAAGTAAACATGAAAAACTCCAGATCATAAATATACTTAAAATCAATTCCAAAAAGTCCAGCCAGGGACTCATACGACAATTAAAAGTCAGGAATCAGAAGGGATACATTTGGGGTTTGGCAAGTCAGTTTCTGACCGCGCACTGATTTCATTTTGGCTATAACTGGAGTTAGGAACATGAAATTGATACAAGACCAGTGTCCATAGTTCAACCAGTGTCTATACTTCAAAGACAAATCAAAGTAACACATATCAAAAATCTAGAAACTTTTGTTTAGCCAATTTGTACATTTTACTCGTGCAAGTTGAACATTCAGTTTTCAGCTCAAATCAGAATTCACACAAAGTATGGCTCTATTGTGCCCAATGCATAAGGTTTCAGAGATTGATATAAACTAAAAATAAGTCACATATCATGTTAAGTTTCATTTTCCATAAGTATACATGCTCATGCAATACACACAATCCACAGAGTACAAAACCGTTAGCAATTTACAGATTCGATTCTAATTTAACTAGTCACATTTGCACGCGATTATCAGAAGATCTAGATACAATTAGCCTATGATATCCACATGAAAAGTGAAGTAATTTTTGTCTACATTTCAAATATGCAAAGATTTAATCACGGAAGTTAACACATTTTATCATACAAGGTTATTTTCATGCAAGTGCTGTATAAAACTACTTTTACACTAATTCAAGCGTATCTCGGGCTATACATAAGAAAAAGGCATGATATCCTAGTCTAAATTGAGTGTTTTTAAATTATATTTCCAGTGGTATAAGTTTCACATGCCAATTCGTTGTCTAACAATTCCAGATTTCTTATCAAGCAACAAAAACACAACGATAATTCAAATTGACATAACTTAATCATACGGAAACGAAATCAAGCGAATCCAAAGCCTAAACTCAATAGTTTTTCGCAAGGAATCTGATTATAACATAATAATTAACATTTAAAAAACTTAATTTTTATGATCAAGCAAAAACAAATTCATTTTTAAACCCTAGCGCATCAAACAATCAAAATAACGATAACGATTAACACGTACGCGTATAGACTTGAGCAATTGACAACATAACTATGAAACTCTCATAAAAATCAGATTTTTAAGAATTAGGGTTCATGTAAATATACCTGATAGAGAACGAGGAGATGAACGCGATTCGTGTAGAACACTTTTGCTAATTTTGAAAGATGAAAGTGTGGTGGTGATGGTGATGGTCGACGATAAAGAGGGAGAGAGAAGAGATCGACTGCAGTTTTTTTTTCTTTCTTGTGAGGGTTATGCCAAAATTAGGTTTACCTTCTAATTTATATCAAGCCCTAAATCCACAATTAACACATAAGTCCTTAAAGTTACAAAAATTAAAATAAAAGGGGTGAGGGGAGTGGGGTAGGCCGAACATGGCCCATGGGGTATTTCGGGGCTCGTGTTTTGCAATTCCGTGTAATCGTGGTCCGTTTTAAGTGTCGTTTAGTCGTACCGAAGGCCCGGAACGCTAACCCGATCGTTAAACGCAACCAATTGCTTAATTTATTAAAAACCCAATAAATTAAATATTTTAAAAAGTTAATAATTAATAAAATTAATTATTAAAATAAACCCGAGCGTTTCGTTGCTCAAAAAGCTATTATCAAAATCGTATCGTTTTTATCGTATTTCATTATCCGAAATATTTATTTGAATTAATATCAACCCATATTAATTATTGTAACCATCCGAAGATCAAGTATGCATTTATTACACATAAACACATAAAAGTTAAATAATCGCCGTTAAATAAACTAACGAAAGGTTAACGAAAGAAACGGAAAAATCAGGGTTGTTACATTACCCACCTGTTATTGAAAATTTCGTCCTAAAATTTTAGTGATCGTTCACTGAAGTAGTTTCCTCGGGAAACAATTGCGGATATTTCAGCCTCATCTGGTCTTCACGCTCCCACGTGAACTCTGGTCCTCTTCTCGTGTTCCACCGAACTTTAACGATAGGAATTCTGCTTTGCTTCAACTGTTTGACCTCACGGCCCAAGATTTCAACAGGTTCCTCAATGAAATGAAGTTTGTCGTCGATACGTAGTTCCTCTAAGGGAATAATCAAATTATCATCGGCTAGACACTTCTTTAGATTGGATACATGGAAAACGTCATGAATACCGCTGAGTGCTTGTAGCAGTTCCAATCTGTAAGCTACTGGTCCAACTCTTTCAGTTATCTCAAATGGTCCAACATATCTAGGACTCAGTTTACCTCGTTTCCCAAATCGTACAACACCCTTCCAAGGTGATACCTTAAGCATAACCTTGTCACCAACTTGGAACTCTATGTCCTTCCGTCTAACATCGACGTAACTCTTTTGATGACTTCGAGCCATTCTCAGTCGTTCCTGAATCTGTAAGACTTTCTCAGTTGTCTCCTGAATAATCTCAGGACCTGTCAATTGACTATCTCCTAATTCGCTCCAACAAACGGGAGATCTACACTTCCTTCCATACAACGCTTCGAAATGTGCAGCTTTAATGCTCTCATGGTAGCTGTTATTGTATGAGAACTCAGCCAGTGGTAAATACTTATCCCATCCGTTTCCGAAATCAATGACACACGCTCTCAACATGTCCTCAAAAGTCTGAATAGTTCATTCGCTCTGGCCATCCGTCTAGGGGTGATATGTTGTACTCATATCTAGTCGGGTTCCCATTGCTTTCTGTAATGATTGCCAAAGCCTAGAAGTAAATCTGCTGTCGCGGTCGAATATAATAGATATAGGCACTCTATGCCCAGAGACGACTTCCTTAATGTAGATCTGAGCCAACTTCTCCATTTTACCAGTTTCCCTTATCGGTAAAAAGTGTGCGAACTTAGTGAGACGATCCACGATAACCCAAATAGTATCGTGACCTCCCGCCATTCTTGGTAGTTTCGTAATGAAGTCCATGGAAATACCATCCCACTTCCACTGGGGAATCTCTGGTTGAGTTAATAATCCTGATGGCTTCTGATGTTCAGCCTTGACTTTAGCGCAAGTCAAGCACTTCCCGACATAGGTAGCAATGTCAGCTTTCAAATTTGGCCACTAATAAAACGCCTTCAAATCTTGGTACATTTTATCTGATCCTGGATGAATTGAGTATCTCGACTTGTGTGCTTCCTCCAACACTAGTTCTCTCAATCCACCAAACTTTGGTACCCAAATTCGGTTAGCAAAGTACCGTGTTCCGTCCTCTTTGATGTCAAATTTCATATCCATTCCTCTGAGAAATTCAACATCGACATTTTCTTGTTTCATGGCTTCTTGTTGTGCTTCGCGGATTTGTGATGTGAGATTCGTACGGACAACTATGATAAGCGCTTTAACCCTAAGAGGTTTCTCTCGCTCCTTTCTGCTTAAGGCATCCGCCACAATATTCGCCTTGCCCGGATGGTATTGAAGTTCGCAGTTATAATCGTTAAGTAGTTCCATCCAACGTCGTTGTCTCATATTGAGCTGTTTCTGATCAAATATGTGCTGTAAACTCTTATGGTAAGTGAAGATAGTGAACTTGGTTCCAAACAGGTAGTGTCTCCACATTTTAAGTGCAAAGACAACAACTCCTAACTCAAGGTTGTGCGTAGTGTAGTTCTGCTCGCGAATCTTTAACTGACGTGATCCATAAGCAATAACCTTGTTTCATTGCATAAGCACGCAACCCATTCCTTGACGTGAGGCATCACAATAAACAACAAAATCTTCACTTCTCTCGGGTAGAGACAATACTGGTGTAGTTGTTAACTTCTCTTTTAACAACTGAAATGCAGTCTCTTGCGGTTCTGACCACTCAAACTTCTTGCCCTTATGAGTCAGCACGGTCAATGGTCGGGTGATCTTAGAGAATCCTTCAATGAATCTCCGGTAGTAACCAGCTAGACCCAAAAATTGCCTGATCTGCGTTGGCGTCTTTGGAGTTCCCAATTCTTAACCGACTCAATCTTTGCTGGATCGACCTGTATTCCATTGGCCCCTACAACATGGCCAAGAAATTGTACTTCTGGTAACCAAAAGTCACACTTAGAGAACTTTGCATACAACTGCTCTTCTCTAAGCATAGTCAATATTGAACGTAGATGCTCTTCGTGCTCTTCTCTATTCTTGGAGTACACCAATATATCATCAATAAACACAATGATGAATTTATCTAGGTATGGCTTACACACACGGTTCATGAGGTCCATGAACACTGATGGTGCATTCGTCAAACCAACGACATCACTGTAAACTCATAATGTCCATAACGTGTTCTAAACGCTGTCTTCGGGACATCAGCTTCTTTGACTCTCAATTGGTGATACCCGGATCTCAAATCAATCTTCGAATAACAACTGGATCCCACCAGCTGATCAAATAAGTCATCAATCCTCGGTAATGGATACCGATTCTTGATTGTCAACTTGTTCAATTCTCTGTAGTTTATACACAATCTCATCAACCCATCCTTCTTCTTAACAAACAGGACCGGAGCTCCCCAAGGCGAAGAACTCGGTCGAATAAATCCCTTGTCTAACAACTCTTGCAATTGACTAGACAACTCTTGAAGCTCTGGGGGTGCGAGTCTGTACGGTGCGCGAGCCACCGGTGCCGCTCCTGGCACTAAGTCTATCTGAAACTCAATTTCTCAGTGTGGTGGGAGACCAGGTAATTCCTCCGGAAAAACTTCAAGTAATTCCTTAACTATAGGAACGTCTTCGGGTCTCCTTTCTTCTGGTACAATTTGGCTTACATGAGCCAAGAATGCGATACATCCCTTTCTCACATACTTCTGGACTTTCAAGCAGTTAATGAGATGTAATTGTGAACCATTCTTTTCACCATAAATCATCATAGGTTCACCGTCAGCAATAGGAATACGAATAGCCTTTTATTCACAGACCACCTCAGCTTTGTGATCAGCTAACCAGTCCATTCCAACCACAAGGTCAAAACTTCCCAGTTTAATAGGTATCACATCAATGTTAAAAGGCTTACTTTCTAACGTCAAAGTACAATCACGATAAATCTTATCAGCTCTCATCAAGTTACCATTTCCTAGTTCTATGGAATACACGTTATCTAAGGAAGAAACAGGTTTCTTAACATTGTGACAAATATCCTTAGATATAAAACTTCTATCAGCACCAGTATCAAACAAAACATAAACAGGTTGATCATCGAGTGAAAATGTACCCGTGACTAACTTCGGATCATTACGAGCTTCTGCAGAATTGATGTTGAATGCCCAGCCTCGAGCATTCCCATTGTTGTTCTTAGGACGGTCCTTCTTGAAATGACCCAGCTGTCCATAACCATAACATTTCTTACCACTATTAGCATTGTTCGCGTTGCTTGCAGTGCTGTTGTTGTTGGTGTTTCCGTTGAGATTAACCTTGCAATCCTTTGACATGTGGCCAAGCTTCTTACAACGGTCACAAACGAGAACAGTACAGTTTCCGGTATGATGCCTGCCACACTTCTGCATGTTTGCGGGTTTTGAAGTAGTGACCCCTCCTTGAATATTCTCACTCAGACCTTCAATGTACAGTTCCACCTTACGCCTTTTCGGAGTAACCATTTCAGGACACATTAACGCCAGCTCAAAGAACCTCTTGTTATAGGCGGTGAGATCGTTGCCTACTAACTTCAGCTCTCGGAACTTGCGTTCCATTTTCTTAATCTCGTTCCTAGAATAATACTCCTCTATCATTCTTTGCTTCAGGGTTTCCCAAGGTAGGGCATAAGCTTGATCCTGACTCAGGGATTGAGCATAGTTGTTCCACCAGGTGAGCGCACTGTCCGACAGTGTGCCCGTAGCAAAACCTACCCGGTCATTATCATTACACCCACTAATGCGAAAAACCGACTCAAGCTTCTCAAACCATCTAGTGAGACCAACTGGTCCCTCAGTTCTGTTGAAAGAATGCGGGTTGCAACTAGTGAATGTTTTGTAAGAACATCCATTACGGCCTTGAGTGTTGTTCCCATTGGTGTTGCTCGAACCACCACGATCATTACTGTTTCAAGCGTTGTTGAATTCTCTCAGTAGTTCAGCCCTTTCAGCTGCGATTCCTTCGGCGACCATTCTCCTTATTTGAGCGGCGGTCGATTCCTTCGGAGGCATCTTCAACACAGAAAACACACCAGGTCAGTGTCAAAACAACGCTATATATGAAAATATACTAGCAACGAGAGTTGAAGACTAGTAAATAATAATAGTACGAAAAGATTCGTTAGTAGTGAGAAGTAGTGATAGTAGTGATAGTAGTGTTAGTAGTAACACTAGTGGTAGTAGTAGTGGTACTAGTGTTATGTAGTGATAGTAGTGGTAGTAGCACTAAGTAGTAACATTAATGGCAATAGTAGTAGTATAACATAACACAAGTATTATGATCATACAAAGTTACTAAATATAGAATATTACCGCATGCAATAAAAGATAATAGTTACTAATAGCATAAACCTCCATTATTATAAATAAAATCCGAAAGTGATAAACCAAATTCCAAAGTAGTAAACCAAACAATAAACATAATGTACTAGTAGCCCGGTTTATAACACCCGGTAAGTCTTATATAATCAATTAAAGAAAGTATGGCGGATGAAAAAGGAAAAGAAGCTCATGATCAACGACCCTTCACTTCCTCTTCTGTCGGGTACGGGAGGCAGGTCCATCATTCCTTGGCCTATTACGTTCCGCCTCCAACGCAGCAACCCTGGCAGTCAAGGCTGCTATCAATCTCGCCATCTCAACAAACCTCGCTTCAGCCTCTGATGTGTAATTTCGTACTCTAAATTATTAGCTAAATACCTATCGATTATCACACAATACAGGCAACTATAACCAGTTCGTGTAGTAATTAAACAAGTATTTGACCAATTCGTTCCACAGAGAGCAGGCAATTGAAAACTTGAATGATTAATTATTCTAAGATTTAAAAGGGGGGTTTTGTTGTAAAACTGATTAAACGCGAAAGTAAATTAAACTTAACTCAATAAGAAGCAAAGGTATCCACTTAGCTACAATTCCCTAGGCTAGGATTGCTCGTTTAAACTCGTTAAGTAAACAATTACAATGATGTGACACTGTATTTACCTGTCGATTCCTACAGTTTAAGACTAATAACCTAAGTATAACTGTCGTTAACCTAGAGTTACTAACCAATTCACAATGATATTACTCAAGATTATAATCTAGGTTTGGTGTCCCTAACAACCTCACAATTATTGCAACTAATTTCAAGCTCAACCACTATACGATTAATTTTATTCTCGGTGTCCCTCATAAAATCTCACGTATTCCTAAATTATTCATTTTCAATAATCTAGTAAAAGCTATTAATCAAGTTAACTGTCGTTAGTTAATTAATAACTTCCGTGATTTAACAATCAATAAGCTTTAATAACGGTGGATCTTAGCTAGACATAAACTTGTGTAATTTAATTAATTGTTGTTAACCAAAAGATCGCAATCCATCACCTAGGTTCATGCATCTAAGCGAATACTAAATATTTAGCTACTCATGGTAAAGCAAAGAACAAATAAATAAGAAGAACAATTAAACATAATCATTGAATTGAATGAAGAACAAATTAATAAAATTAATTAAACTAACTAAGAATGATATTGTAGCTTAAACCCTTGTAAAATAATGAAGAAAGACAAAGAAATTCGTAACTAAAGTTGCTGTAGGCTAAAGTTCGGAATAAAAACTGCATACCCTAAATTGGGGTAAAATTCGTCTATTTATAGAAGCTGGGAAAACAGCTGAAACCGACCTATGTCGCGATCCGCGACATCTCATCGCGTTACGAGATAAACAGGACGCGACAAAGCTGCTTAATACGCGACAGAATGGTCAGAACGGCCCCTTTTCCATGTCGTGTTCTGATGCACTTCATCACGTATCATGATGACCAAAACGCGATAAACCTTATCCTGAAGCGATGGAAACTGATTTTTTCACCCGAGGCACGTTTATCTTCAACTCTAACTTCGTTTTGGCTATAACCTCAATAAAATCAACAATAATGAGCCAACGAACCATATCTTGACACTTTTCTTCATTTTAAACTCAAATAACTCGATATCTCCACCAAAGTCTTCAAAATACTAGCAAATGGAACAAGATAACGCCCAAAATATATGTATGAAAATGGCGTTATCAGCCTCGTACATATAAGTATTTATACCTGTGACCCTTTCATCCAACCTGTCAAGATCATCGGGGTGCGGATATGTCCTAGCAATATCACTCAAAGCGTTAACACGATCAACTACATCCCTGTTACGGTTAGTATGAACCAAATCCAATGCATAAAGGTTCACGGGATGGTTAGGTATCTGATGCGGAGCAGGTGCTGGGGCTGGGGCAGGAGCATTCACCTCAGCCACACTGGAGTCGCTGCCACTGTTTCCTGAATTGTAACAACCCAAACCAACCCGCGATTAAACCGTGTAAAATTTACAAAAAAATAAAAAAAAAATTGCTGAACTGCCACCTGGCGCGACGCGCCATATAGGCCGCGCGGCGCGCCAAACCTGACTGTCCGGAAAGTCTTTAAATACGAAAATGTTTGACTAGTTCCCGACATATTTAGGCGTAACGCTTTTAACCCCATGTCCCATATATATAAACTAGCACGTTCTATTAATAAAATTATGTTTACGAAGCGGGGCCCACATTGACCCAAATTACCCTTAAGTATCAAAATACAATTTTCGACCATAAGACTTTTAATACAAAACAAAGCCGAGCATGGCGATTAGGGATACGCTACCCAATCCTAATAAATCCAAAAGCAAGCCTTCTACGCAAACTATGCAAGTCCTCTAATCCTCACGCTTACCCGAGCCACCATCCGCATGCAATCTATAAAAAGAGTCAACAACGAGAGGGTAAGCTAATGCTTAGTAAATGATAATATACTACATACATATATATGTATAAAATGGACACGCCACAAAATAACAAATACCGCATACCGAGGCATCCATATATAAGGCACTACACTAAGCATACCGTACGATCTCTAAGCAACGAGCTAAAGATACAACAACAATATAAGTTCACCAACGACGATGTGAACAACGCCAAATAGCTACACCCGGAGGGTTAGCTACAACACAACAATACGTTAATATATAACGATATAAACGAACAAGGTTAACACCTTAACCCAATACCGAGAACCAAATACCACAATGAAGATTGGCCGAACTACACGAGCCTTAGTAATCCGAAACCACACGAGATTACTATCTTCACAACATCGAGGTTGGCTGAACTACACGAGCCTTAGTAATCCGAAACCACACGAGATTACTACCTCAATAAGATGACCGAACTACACGAGTCACCATGAATCCGAACTACACGAGATTCATTTTGATAAGATGACCGAACTACACGAGTCACCATGAATCCGAACTACACGAGATTCATTTTGATAAGATGACCGAACTACACGAGTCACCATGAATCCGAACTACACGAGATTCATTTTGATAAGATGACCGAACTACACGCGTCATCGTAAATCCGAACTACACGCGATTCACTTCTCCAACTCAAAACCCTTCGCCATTGGGGTTATATCATCCACATCACAATCACGTGTGATAGTGTACACGCGAACGCGTACTTCGCCAAAGATGGTCAACCAAAACGCACAACCGTGCCAATTGGACTCATGCAAAAGTCCATCAAGTCCACCTACATGTGAAGTGAGCACTATAGCCGAGAATCACTTCACCCGACCCGCACCCATCCTACACATACATATGCACATAGGATATTATCACTCACCTTGAAGTCTTGAAGAAAGCTTCCAAGTAAACCGCAACTCGCCAATGGAAAATACCTATTCCATTATCATAATTACAACAATACACTTAGAGTGGATTCACAAATCAACCCAATTCGACACTTAGTGCAAATTTGACCCAAATGCACTTCCAAGCACAAACCGTGCCCAAAACTAACCAATAATCACTAACACAAGTGAGAATGGTCCTAATACGCCAATTAAACCCGAACTCAAGTGTTAAACACGTGTCATACCCATTTTGACACTTAAACCCTAATTTTGACCCATTAAGTCAAAATCTCACCATTTACAAGTTTTGACACCAAAACACATTTAACTTGGTTTTATACTTCAACTTAATCCATTTCAAGTTTATAAACCTCATTAAATCGCCAAATGGGTCATAATCACCACCAAACCCTAATTTGACCCAAAGTCACAATTAGTCAACCAATTAACCTTAAATGGGTTTCAATACTTCCTTAATCACTAACTTAAGTGATTAAACTCAATTTCAAGTCCTAAACATGGCCAATTAGTTCACCAACCCAAAATCCACCAACAATTAACAATAAACCCAATTACTAGCATCACTAAACCCATTTCATCATCTAAAAGGGTTTTTCATCAAACTAACTCAAAACCCTAACTTGAATAACAAATCCAATAAATGAAATTCGGAGTTTGAGCTTACCAATACTACAACAACGTAGCTAGGAACGAAAGGAACAATTTTAGAACTCGAGCTTTTGATCAATTCGGCCTCCTTCTTCACCAAAACCCTAAATCTCTCTCTAGAATCTCTCTCTCTCTCTAGATAGTTGGGAGTGATGAATGGATGTGAAAATGATCCAAAACTGATCCAAACCAGCTAATGTGGCTCACAAATCCGGCCCCAAGTGAAATTACCCAAATACCCTTCATTTAAACCAATTTAAAACAAAGGATTCTGTCAGCGCCAAATCGCGCCCCAAACCCGCGCGGCGCGCGACCCTACTGAAACAGTTTCTTTTGCATTTTAATTTATATACAATAAAACCCACACCCTTGAACACCATAATACACAAGTATACAAGATAAATATTCGGGTCTTACATGAATCCTGTGACATCTAACTCATAGTACAAGAACACATACGAAACAGATTAGTCAAGTAAAAACGTTAGTCACAAAGTACTCACGTAATGACTAAGTCCCGGTCGTAGTCTAGACTCATCAAGGTGTCCTAATGACCAAATCAGACACACTAATGCAAGTCCTAGTTTCCCTACGAACCTGCTCTGATGCCAACTATAACACCCTGCCAAATTACCATCTGACGGCGTGTTAATCCAGGTCCCACAGTTAACAGTTACGCCCTCTATATGAGACGTTTAAAGCAATCGCATTTAATTTTATTAAAAATTAACTTTCAAAAGCACAATTCAATAATCCCAAAATAGAAACACTGTTGTGATCGTAACCACAAGCCAACAGTATTTAAACAGTAGAAAAGTTTTAAATGTGAAAGTAAATAATGTTCTTTAAAATCAAATGCTGACTCCACAGCCAGTCATGCAGCAAACACAGCGGAAGTATACCTCTTAAGGACCTGAGAATAACAACACGCAAAAACAGGTCAATAAATAATGTTGGTGAATCAACAGGTTTAAAAGTATAACAGTATCTGAAAAACAGTTATCAGAAAAATAGTTTAATTTCCTTGACCACGAGATTTTACAAGTACAACATAAAGTCGTAAAACGTTTGCATAATTTGAGCACCTGAATACTAGCAACGACCCGAGTATAGAAGCCACTATACCCGCCTTACCTCCTAAAATGTTATACACTTGTTCAAATGTATTTAATTTTCAAAGTAAATGCACCACAGTTTTTATAGTGAGTGAGGTTTTCAACCTAACGGATTCGTCCATCTAAATTGTGCTTACACCGATGGTATTAAAAGTATTCAAGCTAGAGGCTTTTTGAACAAACTCAATATGCATATATAGTACTCATGTCAATACAAAAGCATTTGAAAATGTAAGTATAACAGCGTGTATTCTCATCCCTGAAAACATGTAAAAAGTGGGACTGTAGACTCACCTTTGAATAAAGATCGGATTGAAAAGTGAACAATTAACTTGTACGGTTTATAGCCGAGTAATGCAACCTAAGTATACGTATTTAGGTTGGTCAATATATATATATCTTAAATAAGTGTAGTTTCATAGTGTACGTTGTCTTATTGCTCGACTCGACGCGTTTCAAAGTAAAAGTCAACTATATCATGCAAGTCAAACAAAGTCAACTGAAGTCAAACCAAAAGTCAAACTTGGTCAATGTGATCAACTAAAGTCAACATCAGTAGGTTCATGTCAACTATTGGTCAACATGTCAAACCTAAGTCAAACAATACGTTTTAGGTCATGAATGATCATTTTCACAATTTCAGTTTATCGTTATGTACAAAGTTCATGAACACGTAGCATACTTAGCACATTATCTCATAGTACAAAATTCAAGTAAACATGAAAAACTCCAGATCATAAATATACTTAAAATCGATTCCAAAAAGTCCAGCCAGGGACTCATAAGACAATTAAAGTCAGGACTCAGAAGGGATACATTTTGGGTTTGCCAAGTCAGTTTCTGACCGCGCACTGATTTCATTTTGGCTATAACCGGAGTTAGGAACATATAATTGATACAAGAACAGTGGACATAGTTCAAAGACAAATCAAAGTAACACATATAAAAAATCTAGCAACTTTTGTTTAGCCAATTTGTACAAATTACTCGTGCAAGTTGAACATTCAGTTTTCAGCTCAAATCAGAATTCACACAAAGTATGGCTCTATTGTGCCCAATGAATAAGGTTTTAGAGATTGATATAAAGTAACAATAAGTCACATATGATGTTAAGTTTCATTTTCCATAAGCATACACGCTCATGCAATACACACAATCCACAGAGTACAAAACTATGAGCAATTTACAGATTCGATTCTCATTTAACTAGTCACATTCTCACGCGATTATCCGAAGATCTAGATACAATTAACCTATGATATCCACATGAAAAGTGAAGTAATTTGTTTCTACATTTCAAATATACAAAGCTTTAATCACAGAAGTTAACACATTTTATCATACAAGGTTATTTTCATGCAAGTGCTGTATAAAACTACTTTTACACTAATTCAAGCATATCTCGGGCTATACATAAGAAAATGACATGATATCCTAGTCTAAATTGAGTGTTTTTAATATATCTTTCCAGTGGTATAAGTTTCACATGCAAATTCATTGTTTAAAAATTCCATATTTCTGATCAAGCAACAAAAACACAACGATAATTCAAATTGACATAACTTAATCATACGGAAACGAAATCAAGCGAATCCAAAGCCTAAACTCAATAGTTTTTCGCAAGAAATCTGATTATAACATAATAATTAACATTTGAAAAACTTAATTTTTCTGATCAAGCAAAAACAAATTCGTTTTTAAACCCTAGCGCATCAAACAATCAAAATAACGATAACGATTAACACGTACGCGTATAGACTTGAGAAATTGACAACATAACTATGAAACTCTCATAAAAATCAGATTTTTAAGAATTAGGGTTCATGTAAATATACCTTAGATCACAAAATTGTTTATACCAATGGATAGAGAACGAGGAGATGAACGCGATTCGTGTAGAACACTTTTGCTAATTTTGAAAGATGAAAGTGTGGTGGTGATGGTGATGGTCGACGATCAAGTGGGAGGGAGAAGAGATCGACTGCAGTTTTTTTTTCTTGTGAGGGTTATGCCAAAATTAGGTTTACCTTCTAATTTATATCAAGCCCTAAATCCACAATTAACACATAAGTCCCTAAAGTTACAAAAATTAAAATAAAAGGGGTGAGGGGAGTGGGGTCGGCCGAACATGGCCCATGGGGTATTCCCGGGCTCGTGTTTTGCAATTCCGTGTAATCGTGGTCCGTTTTAAGTGTCGTTTAGTCGTACCGAAGGCCCGGAACGCTAACCCGATCGTTAAACGTAACCAATCGCTTAATTTATTAAAAACCCAATAAATTAAATATTTTAAAAAGTTAATAATTAATAAAATTAATTATTAAAATAAACCCGGGCGTTTCGTTGCTCAAAAAGCTATTATCAAAATCGTATCATTTTTATCGTATTTCATTATCCGAAATATTTATTTGAATTAATATCAACCCATATTAATTATTGTAACCCTCCGAAGATCAAGTATGCATTTATTACACATAAACACATAAAAGTTAAATAATCGCCGTTAAGTAACGGAAAAATTGATGGAATTTAACAAGTTCATAACAACATGTTCTTATAGTTAACATAATTACAAAACCAATTTTGTCTAGAGTTAAATCAAGCGGAAGCAAATGTTAAGTTCATGTTTATATGTTTAGCCATTTAGTTAAATTCCAAGTTAATATCAAGTCTTGAATATATGGTTACATATAAGAACAAGAAGAGAAGATTTATACCTCCTCAAGCTAGTTGAGGGTTGTTTTGCAAGTTGCAAGATGATGATGAAGATGATGAACAATAGCCTCTAACTTGAACCCTCAAGAGTGTTATACCTACAAGCCTTTGTGCACCAACACCACCTTTGTTTAGTTAGGATTTTAGACACTTAAATGAGCAAGATAAGCAAGCAAAACCCTCTCTTTTTTCCTTAAAATAGTTTGTCCAGCAGCCTAGGGAGAGGGCAGAATTTTTCTAGCTATTTTTATGTGTATTGCATGTATCACTTGAGTCAAAACCTTGGTTAACTAGTAGGCATGTACCTTAGGAGTTGTGTAGTCTTAAAAGTAACAAAGTTAAGCATGGGTGTGTGCCTTGTGTCCCTCAAAATTGTCCACTCTTAAGGGGTTTTAAAAAAAATGTAATTCTTTTATAAAACTTTGATAAAACCCATGCATTTTATTAAGTTACTTACATATTTATAAACCAATTTATAAAACATAACACAACATAATTATTTAAACCTATAAATAATTAAATCCTTAATATATATATATATATATATATATATATATATATATATATATATATATATATATATATATATATAAATTATCCAAATAATTTATCTCAAGTGATAATATTTTAGAAAGCCGATTTTCTAAGGTTCAAGTGTCGCGTATTTATTTAACGATCCAATCGTTATGATTAAATACATATAAGGTGTCGGTAAGCTTGTTATTGGGTATGACCCGACTTGGATCATAACATATTAGCCACATTAATTTAATATGTCTTTTGGGCATACGAAATACCTTCAAAAATCAGGGTTGTTACACATAAGATCCATGAATGCCGCCGGTGCATTCGTAAGACCGAAAGGCATCACTACAAATTCAAAATGCCCGTAACGCGTTCGAAAGGCCGTTTTCTCAATATCTTCCTCACGGACCCGCATTTGGTGATAGCCGGATCGTAAGTCAATATTAGAAAAATAAGTCGCACCTTGGAGTTGATCAAACAAGTCGTCAATCCGAGGCAATGGATAACGATTCTTGATCGTCACTTTATTCAACTCCCGATAATCGATGCACATCCTCATACTACCATCCTTCTTTTTCACGAATAAAACCGAAGCGCCCCATGGCGAAGCACTCGGTCGGATAAAACCCTTTCAAGCAACTCTTGGGTTTGATTTAACAACTCTTGCATTTCCGTTGGTGCTAAACGATAAGGAGTTTTTGCAATGGAAGTAGCCCCCGAAACTAACTCAATGCGAAATTCAACTTGTCTTTCCGCCGGAACACCCGGTAATTCATCCGGAAAAACGTCTTCAAATTCATTAACCACCGGAATTTCACGAATGGATGGGGCTCTTCACGAGTATCAACTACATGAGCAAGAAAAGCCATGCCACCACCACTAAGGAAACGACGTTCCCGTGCATAAGTGCATAATGGCACAAGTCTTCTCCGACTCTCGCCATGAATAATTAACTCTCCCCCATTAGGAGTCTTCACACAAATAGATTTTTCATGGCATGCAATATCGGCAATATAACGATCGAGCCAATCCATACCAACGACAATATCGAACTCACCCAAAATCATCGGGATGAGATCAATTTTAAAGGTTTCGGTACCAAACACAACATCACAATCATTACACACATCAACCCCTAGCATCGTCTTACCATCCGCTATTTTAACTTCTACCGGATGACTTTACTTAGCTAGCGGTTTATCAAGCTTAGACACGAAACTCGGAGACACAAACGATAAATTAGCACCGCTATCAAATAGTATCCTTGCTGGATTAGAGTTAACCATGAAAGTACGTGAGACAACTTCATTGGATTGCTTGGCCTCATCATGGGTCATTAAGTAATTTCGTCCCCTCGCCATCTCCGCCGCCTTTTCTAGCTTCTTAACTTGATCATTCCTCAAATCGGGACATTCCGTCCTTCGGTGACCCTCTTTTTGGCAATTAAAATAAACGATTTTGTTGGAAGATGAGTTCGTACAATCACGGGCCATGTGCCCTTGTCGCCCACAATTGTAGCACGTGGGTCCAAAACCCTTAGAAGCCCCCTTTTTCACACTACCGACTCTCTCAGTCACACTCCTACTCTTCTTGTTCGAGTGGCTAGTAGCTTCAAATTTTCGTTTGCCAAAGGTGAAGTCACTCTTTCTCGGAGCAAGCGACTCAAAACCCTTAGCGATATCGAACAACTCATCAAAAGTTTTGGCTGAGTTCCTACTAATCATTTCTTGATAGTTATCATTCAAGGTTCGGTAGAAATCTTCTTTTAACATATGGTCATTCCCGACATACTCCAGGCAAAATTGGGTCTTTGATAAAAAGGTGGACTTGAGAGTGTTCAAATCGATCGACCCTTGCCTTAAAGTACGCAACTCGTCCTTAAGCCTCGAAAGATAGGCCAAAGTTCGGTACTCCTTGAAAAATTTCACCTTAAACTCGTCCCACGTCAAACTTATACTTTGTTCTTCACCATAAAGTCGGATTTTCGCATCCCACCTCAACTTGGCATCACCCCTCATCATGCTTCTACCATACCTCGTCCTCTTATCGAGAGGGCCTCACTAGTACGAAAAGCCCCCTCCATATCGGAGATCCAACAAGCACTCTTGAGTGGGTCTCGTTCTCCCTCAAAGGTGGGAGGTTGAGCATCTTTGAAATTTTTATAGTGGAAGTCTCGCCTTCCAATGTTATCTTCTTGAAGAACAATCTTAACTTGTTCCTTGACTAGATTGACTACTTGCTCATCAATCGAATCTACGAATATCTTCTTGACGTCCTCTAGAAAAGCCGTGTGACGCCTTTGTATAATGGCCTCAACCTTGGCCGTGAACTCGGCTTCCTCGCTCGTACCTCCTTCATTGGTATCATGTCCATTTCTCATCTTCATTCTATAAAACGGTAATAGGTTAAACCATGAAACGAAGAGACATGACACATATATACAAACACACATCACCGCCCCATCTTGCTCAACAATCATCGTACATCACTTGTTTGACACGATTTGAATCCGTAACAATGGTAGCTAATCATTGTTACCGAGCACGTTGCATTAACTTGCTAGTACAACGTCTATCTCGCTTGGTGATTGCAAACACAACACAAAACAATTAGCGCAAGGTTAGTTCACATAAACCTAGGCACTAACCAATCCCGGTCCGACCCGTCTCCTATAAGTCCCGCATAAAGCGCATACACAATAAAGTCTAAGTCTAGGCACCTATCTCAAGTCGCTTAAATCCCTTAGACCATGCTCTGATACCACTTGTAACAACCCAACCCGTAATCCAACTGAATACACGAAATTTTTTATTTTTTATTTATATCAGCATGGTGCGCGGCGCGCAGCCCTTGTGTGCGCGACGCGCACAAGGCCTCGCAGCCCACTGTCCAAAATGTCCAATTTTCGTTTCAAGATCTCCCACTTCCCGACACTTTTAGACGAGACGCTTTTCACAACACATTATAATATGTAAAACTAACACGTTTCAATAATAAAACAAGTTTTACAAAACCGGGCCCACATATACCGAAATACGAGTTTCGTACAAAATATAAGTTTCGACCACATTAGTTTAAATTCCAAACGACACTTTGAGCATGGTGTTTGGGGGTTAAACTACCCAAATCTTGGTCAAACTTCAAAAAGCTATACTCCCAAAAGCTTCTCCTATCATAACAAAGCGGGATCACTAGTCCGAACGAATACCCTTTCCCTTGTCCACGCCGGAGCCTATAAAAAGGTAAACAACGAGAGGGTAAGCAAAACGCTTAGTGAATGCAATAGTTATACACATACATATATAATAAACCTACTTGCAAACACTTACACACATACCGCATACATGCTAGCAATATATTTAGCATACCATCTCAAGTACGAAACTAAAATCTCCAATACCGCAACTAGCATAAACAATAGCATATAATCGACATAATACAATATGCTACAATACAACACACAACCATGGTTAACCATACTCACGTCATGGTGCTACCGGCTCTTTGGTTCACACCATACGCATCTTTTATGACGCTACCGGCTCTTTGGTTCACATCACAACCCGAGTCATACTCGCGCTAAGTGCTACCGGCTCTTTGGTTCATACTACAACATACGTACTACGATGCTACCGGCTCTTTGGTTCACATCATAGCACAATCGCAAATACTATGGCACTACCGGCTCTTTAGTTCATACCATAGCATACAAATAAATACATTATATACATATGCATATAATTATTCCACTCACCTTGTATTCAAAGCGAAGGTAAGCCAACAAGCTCTTCAACGGTCAATGAAAACACCTATAATATTATTATAAAATCAACACTTATCTAAATGGGACTCTAAACCTGCCCAAATAGACACCTAGTGCAATTGTTCACCTTTTTACACTCATAATGCCAATCATAGGCTTAACTCACCAATAACCACTAAAACTAGTGACCATGGCATTAAATCACCCAACTACACACCACTAGGTCATTCAAAACTCGTTTGACCCATACCGAGGTCAACACACCCTTTTGGGTCATCCACAACCTAAATAACACCCATTTACAAAAAACAACAAAGTGTGCTACTGGTTAACTATCCATTTAAGACTCATAACCACCAATTAACATTGTGAAACCCTAGGTTAGTTACTATTGAGTCCTCATGACCCAATCTTACCCAAGAACACCCAAAATCACCAAATATGGGTTTTATGTTCACTATTTACCCAAACCCTAACCCTTATATAAATCAAAGTAAGGAAATCAAAGTTAGAACATACCACCACAACCAAAACGTAGCTAAAGCTTGATGAACAACTTTAATACTTGAGCTTTAACCCGAATCAAGCTTCTTCCTCCTTGATTTGAGCTTTCTCTCTCTCAAAGGGTCTCTCTCTCTCTCTAAAATTGAAGTGGAATTGAAGATGGTGTTGGTGGTTGTGTTGAATGTGTTTCAACAACCACAAAAGTGGCCATAAATGACCTAAACCCAGCCTCAAGTGAAAGGATAAGAATGCCCCTCATTTAACTTTAATTTAAAAAGCAGAAAACTGTGCCCAGGAGCAGTGCGCCACGCACACCCTTAATAGTGCGTGGCGCGCACAAGTGATCTAAACGGGTTCTGACCCAGTTTAATTACACACTGTTATCCACACTTTATATACCCTATTTACATCTTTGTCCAATAAATAATCGGGTCTTACAATCTAACCAAGCAATCCATTACGACAAAAAAAAAATCCGACATCTGGATATCGCCCTAAATCCTTGTCTTTCTATAAATATTCTCAGCCACATTACAATCAAACATCACATGATGCACTGATTCAACACGATGATCACAAAGAACACCCAATTTCGTTAATCTCCATTCCACGTGACAAAATATTCAACCTATAAGGCAACCTGTTTAAAGCCAATCTCCAAACAAAATATAAACTTTACGTGTAAAGAGGTCTCATCTTCGAATTTTGTAGTGGCCATATAAGAATTTGAAAATTAATCCAGTTAAGTCATGTACACCATCGTCCTCTCGGTAAGCCGTACATAGCAAAATCTTACCACTATTATTAATTTGATACATATGAATATGACATTTAATTCATAAACAAATGTATGTTTGTTCGCTAAACTTTGTTCCAGCAATCAGTATAGGTAGGGAACTTTAAAATGGTCACATTTGGTTCCAGTTTTAATGATCGTTACCTGCTCCCAATTAACTTACACTCGTGATTGGCACATGAGGGGTTTTTATAATCTTTTCTGTTAAGTTTTATCATGATCCTAAGATGTAAAGGTAGTTTTGTCTATTTGTCTTTTTCTTTCTATTTCATTTAATTTAATTCATCTTCTTCCCGTTCATTTTCATCTTCATCATCTCACATTTATCATCATCTTCATCCTCAAATTAAAACCCTAACTTCAATCACTATGGTCAAGGAAAAGAAAACAACAATCAATCCATCGAAGAAGAAACAGTCCGCATCTTTCCAACGATACAGAAAGATTGTTAATCTTGCTCAAGCCTCAACGTATTGGATTCAAAGATGATTGATTCTAGATATTTTTTCAGAAGCTGAAGTGGAAAGAGTATTTGAGATCTTAAAAAACTCTTTAGTGGTTTATCTTAATGGTAATAACTTTCATTTGAAACCTCAATTCTTGAAAGAGATCTTTAGTAGGTGGACATGGGTTCCTCGACAATTTTTTTTAGATTTCTTGTGGATAATTGTAGTAGTGCGAAGTCTAAGTATAGACAAGTTGAAGCGTTAGATTTGGTTTTGGAAACATTGAAGCCAAATGTGAGTGGTAACGAAGCTGGAAAAGAGATGGTAAGGGTACGCATCTTCTTCAATTGTGTGTCTTGATCAAAGAGCTGTTGATAAATATGCCTGAAAAGCAACCAAAAAGGGCTGAAATACGTAAAGTTTGTGGTAAAATCATTTATATTATAATCACTTTCAAACTTTCCGCACCGTTTCTTTATTTTTAGAGCAGAACTTAAATTCGTAAACCCTTTATTGATTTATAGAACCAAAATAATTAGCGGTATTAATTGCACTCTTTTTGGTATATAAAACCTTTAGAACTGTTCCCTTGAAGATGTAGCAAACTGGAAATGTTTGCTTCAGAAAATTTTAGGGATGAAGATGAATGTGAGACGATATAGTTTGGGGAAGAAGATGATTTAAATAAAAAAGAAAAAGAAATAACAAAATGACCCATTCTGTCAATCACGCGTGTAAGTAAACTGAGAGTAAGTAACGATCGCTAAAAGTTGGAACAAATCGTGCATTATGTTACTCCCTTCGTCCCATATTAATAGTCTACAGACAAAAATACACAATTTAAGAAAAAGTGACGGTCACATGTATTTATTCTTTACTTTACATATTTACCCCTTACTTTTTACCTACCTTTTGTGATATATGCAAAATTTAAAGACATAGGAAATCTACCTTATTATTCTTATTTATTAATGAAAATGAACTAATAATTAGGAATAGTTCAAAATAAAATACCGAACTATCAAGATAGGATGGAGGAAGTACTATTCATGATTATTTTAAAGTTCTCACCACATTTTAATTTTTGAAACAAAGTTTGATTTAGAGAGAAATATTCATTTGACTCCTTAATTTTGCTTGAGTTCTTACAATTATCATACCCCGTCCTAATCCACTTGGACGAAGTCATCAACATTTGGTCCCATTGCTAGGTATTGTCCTAAATATGCCATGAACGACTCCATGTAATATCCTTAAAATGAGCAAATGCACAGCGGAAGATTTCTTTCATACCTGAGAATAAACATGCTTTAAAGTGTCAACCAAAAGGTTGGTGAGTTCATAGATTTATCATAATCATTCATTTTCATCATTTTAATAGACCACAAGATTTCCAGATATTTAATTGTACACGTAACCCGAGTACAAAATAATACGCGTAACCCGCGAATTAAAAATCATTCATATGGTGAACACCTGGTAACCGACATTAACAAAAATGCATCTAGAATATCCCCATCATTCCGGGACTCTCATCGGACATGATAAAATCGAAGTACTAAAGCATCCGTAACCCGGATGGGGTTTGTTAGGCCCAATAGATCTATCTTTAGGATTCGTGTCAATTAGGGTGTCTGTTCCCTAATTCTTAGATTACCAGACTAAAAAAGTGCGATATTCGGTTTAATAATCAAACCATAGAATGTAGTTTTAAGTACTTGTGTCTATTTCATCAAACATTTATAAAAAAGCACATTTATTCTCAGTCCCAAAAATATATATTGCAAAAGCATTTAAAAAGGGAGCAAATGAAACCCACAATACGATATTTTGTAGTAAAAATATGCATACGACAGAATTGAACAACACAAGTGTCACACCCCCAAATAGGGCCTGGGGTATTTGTGACTAATTTTTTCAAATCACAGTTGTATAAACGAGAACGACTCTATATGAGACGTTTTATTGAGTTTTGCAGCGGAAGATAAATAGATTACATTGTATTTAGAACATTAAATGTCTTTAATTGATATGATATGTAATGAAGACTCAAAACATAGCAAGCAATTATCATCAAAGCAGCAGATATACAGCGGAAGCAATATTTATGTACCTGAGAATAAACATGCTTAAAAAGTCAACATGAGGTTGAGTGAGTTCATAGGTTTATCATAAATCAATAGTTCAGTATAGCATTAGACCACAAGATTTCAGTTTAAAGTTGATTGATACCCATCATATCAATCTAAAAAGAGTTGATGTAGTTTGTAATATCGCGACTAAACAGAATTTTACCCTGAGACACCTTGAACAGTCAGTGTCAGTTTGAATCATTATTATGTAACCAAAGACCAGAGGTTAAATGATTAGAGACGTTACTCTCAATAGCGCTATTCATAATAACTAAGTTTGCGTTCACCAAGCAATTAACGATATTACGGCAGGAATTTAGCATGACAAAGCACGTATTCAGCATAAAAGTTGGAGTACTTGTGTCTAACGTAAAACAGTTATAAAAGTTGCGCATGTATTCTCAGCCCAAAAATATATATAAAAAGGGAGCAGATGAACTCACGATACGATACGATAGTTTGTAGTAAATATGCATATGTTGGCACTACATAAGTGCAGAGTTGGCCTCTGATTTACGAACATATATCAAATATTTATATTAACACATATACTTGTAATCGAACGAATTAATATTATATCTTGAATTATATATCTGGTGTATTTAGTTTGCATATAAATTTAAAATGATTAATATTTATATAATTATGTTAATATATATATTTGATTAGTACTATATTAAAAATAATTAACTTGTTATATATGAATATTTATATAAGAATGGTTAATGTGATTAATACCTAATTTTATGTAATATTACTTATAAGTATATTTTTTTTTATGCACAATATTTATTTGGTAAATTAATATTAGTAACAGTAAATAAAAGTTGTATTTGATCATAATGATAATATTAATAATAACAATACTGATGATAATTATAATAATATTAATTTTAATGAAAATGATAATAATAATAACTATAATAATAATAATTTTAATAAATGATAATAATAATAATAATAATAATGGTAATAATTTTAATAATATAGATTTAATAATAATATTAATAATGATATTACTTAATTATAATTTTAATAATAATAATTTTTAATGAGAATAATCTTATTATTTAATAATAATCTTATTAATAATAATCTTAATACTAATGTTAATAATAATAATCATATTGTTAATATTTGTAATAATAATAATTAACTTAATAATAATAATAAATATAAAAATATAAGATTACCTTAAAAGCTTTTTTAAAAAAAAAAAAAGTTGTCATGAATGGGACTCGAACCCAAGACCTCTCATAAACCTGCTAACACCCTTAACCATCACTCTGCTCATCTCTTTTCTGATTATACTCACACGATTAAATATATAACCCGTCTAACTGTTTCTCTTCCTCTTCATTATGGAACGACTGGTATCTCACCAAAATATAGCAACAACTTCGATTTACAATTTGAAATTAAAAAGGAAACGTATTTTAGTGATACAATGATCAAACAGAAAAATATTTAGCAGCAGAAACAGTTTTTTTTTTTAAATAACGCGAAGAACACACTTTGAACTCAAACACTGATTTTGAAAATTAAAGGGTTTTAGCTCATAATTTCTACATGAAATATGTTTGAAATAACTCCTAGAAACTTTATGAATCTTCAATTTCAACAGAAACAACATCTAGAACTCAAATTTTATCAAGAACACGAGTTTGACTTTTTAAAATCGAAACTTTGACTCCAAAATTAGACTTCAATAGAAAGAATTGAGAAGTGAAACTTTGCAGAAAGATTGAATACAAGATTCCTAACAGAACTACATTTATATATTTTGAAATTTAATACGAAATTGAGTTTTTAAAAAAAATAGAACACGAACAGAGTATTCAACTGTTTCCTGTTTTGAATTTTCAATTGCAGTGGAAAATAGCGTTATTTATAGATAATAATCGTACAATTTAGCTAGTAAAGATGATTTGTTTGTGTTTGAATTAATTTGGACGTGTACACTTTACAGACAGGATTATCAATCAGGAAGGAAAAGAAAAAATAAAAAAAAAATGAAGTCGATTAATTTTTTTTTTGCTTGTATTGATAATGGAAGACTTGTTTAATCTAGCAGTTCACGATCCTAAATAAATTAATTAGATTTTGATCACCCAAATTAGGTATCTGTCGATATCCTCTTTATTATATTTTTTTTATAAATGTATTAATAATAATAATTGTATTAATGATAATAATAAAGAAAATAATATTAATAATTAATAATACTAATAATAATAATGATAATTATATTAATAATAATAATTATAATATTGATAAACTTAAAAATAATGATAAGTTTAATAAATTTAATAATAATTAGTAATAATGAAAATAATAATACAAATAATATTATTATAAATAATAATAAATTGTATTAATGTAATAATGATATTAATAATAATTTCAATTATTTTAGTAATAGTGATAATACTAATATTAATATTAGTAATTATATTAATAATAATTATTATTATTATTAATAATAATATTAATAATATTGATAATAATAATGATTGTAAATAAATATAAAATAATAAATGATAATTTTGTTTAAAACAATATTAATAATAATACTAATACATAATTATTTTCAAATAATTGTTCGTGAATTGTTGGAATTACATAAAAGTTTGGTTTAAATTTTATCGAAAATTTTTGGGTTGTTATATTACCTACCCGTTAAAAGAAATTTTGTCCCGAAATTTTAGTTGTTGCCATCAGTCGGCGTTGTTTGTAAATAGGTGAGGATATTTTCGTTTTTATTTTGTTTCCACGTTCCCAGGTATACTCGGGGCCTTGCGTGAATTCCAACGAATAGAATATTGTTTTGTTTCGAGCGTTTAAATCTTACGATCCATAAATTTTACGAAGTGCATTTTATTATCAATGCGGAGGTTATTTAAAGGATTTAACAAGAATGTCATTGATTAGGTTTTCTCAGAAAGAGATGATGACGCTATACAAGCATTTCAATACACATGAAATGAGTTATGAATAATAGTGAGCTTATTTAAACCTTGGGCATTTATGCCACAATATTAGGGTAGACAAAATAGAGAGGAGTTCGTGAAAATCACGGTCATGAAATCTGATAGAGATCGTTATTGTTTACAACAAGAATGATGAATGTGAGTTGAAAAATAGAGTTTTATCAACATTGGGTAATATGGATGAAATGATTCGATTATAGGAAGAGTATAAACGAAGCTACCGTAAAAGATTGAAATGAGGAAATTAAATGTTCGTCTTTACTTTTGACATATTTAAAGTTGATTTTTGGAATTCAAGGGATTTAAAGAAATCTTCGAAATCTATAAGATTTGATTCTTCGGTAATTACGGATATTAGGATTTCTTTGATTAAATGCGGTAGATTGCCTTGATTGTTGTGTCTGGAATTTTGCTATAAATTAGATTCTTCCGTTTCATTATCTTCATCACTTCTATACTTTCTTTCTCAATTCATACTTCCAAAAGATTTGTTAATATGCTCAATCCAGTTCTTGTTCTTAACCTTATATTGGTTATCGCCACAATCTTCCTTCTTTTCCAACTCCCACCAGAGGAGTCTGTTTACTTCTATTATGCTCTTGGATTTATTGTGTTTTTAGTTCTCCCGTGTCTTTACATTGCTATACACATTGATATACACGGTTTGTAATTTCAGTGTTGGTATCGGGCTTTATATTTTCCCTTATATGTCGAAGCTTCATGCTTTCGTAAAGCACGTAATGGTCCAGAATTCGTAGGTATGAAGTTTCGAATGAACCTAATGTTCTAAGCAGAAAGGAACGTAATATCATGATTTGATTTGTTAAATTACTAGAATTACTGAGGATAGAACTATCGAGAATATATGTTCTTGATATGTTCAGAGATTAAGTAGAATGTAAGAGTCGTGTAACATGGCAAATGATGATTATAAAGTCTATGAATTATCATCTTCCATTAAAAATTTAGCATGACTTACTGTAATATAATCACGTTGGCCTGACGTCATTATATTATACTAACTCATGCTTCAATTCCCAACACTACTTCAAATCATTCATAATTTAAACTTGAATTTTACAGAATATAGAAACTAAAACAGTTTCCTTTATGATGTGATAAAGATATCGAAAAGAGATAATTAATTGCGGACAAGAATCGTTATGAAGATATCTTCATAAATATAGAGGATATTTATAACGAAAGATACGGTGATATCTTAGAATTTCTAAGATTGAATGATAATGATGGAAATTCTTCTGTAAAGATTTAGAATGCGTAAAAAGATCTTCTGTGATTTCCTTCAGAAATCGAATCATCTAGATTCTTTGGGTATAGGTTTAGTCCTTGTGATTTGTCCACAGCTTCCTTCATGTTTTACTCAATCCGTCTTTCAATACTAGATTTTCTTTTGAGCGTTTCCAATGCACTATTCTTTATTATCAAGCTTCTGGTCATTAAGACCATCTACGACCTTTGCTGCTTCATCAGCACTAGTAGGGTTAACGAATCTGAATTGTTAGTTATAGTTCTAAGGTGTTTTCAAGAATTTTGAAGAATGTACAATATAACATATTAATATGAGATATAAATATTTCTCGGCTATTACCTACCCGTTAAAATATTTTCACCATCAGTAGTTTGTACAAAAGAATATTTAATTACAATCTTTATGATAATATACGTACATATATATTTTCCTTCAGATGTAATCATGGATTTAATGAGTTAATATAATATTAAACTCATTTGATTTGAGGTTGGAACAAGAATAAATAATCTCTAAAAACTTTTAGAAACTACATATTCTCTGCAGAGTATTTCTTCAATGTAGTTATGAATCAATACTTCTTCGTTTGTTGTTACTGGTATTCCTTGGTATCTATGGTGCGTATGATGTTGATGCTCGTGGCATAGATTGTGATCTTGAGGCTTGTAATACGGATGTTGTTATTGATGAAGCTGATGGTGCTGATGATGTTGCTGATACTGATGTAACTGCTGGTACTTATAATGCTTGCTGTGTTGGTGATGTTGGTAGTACTGTTGAGCCTGTTGTTGATTCTGGTAGTGCCGTCGGTGCTGGTGATGTTGACGATACTGCTGGTGGTGTTGCGGTTGCTGTTGGTATTGCTTGTGGTGTTGGTGATGTTGGTGGTACGGATGGTACTGCTAGTTATGCTACTGGTGCTGCTGATGCTAGTAGATATTGCACCATATTCTCCAGAGCCACCACTCGAGCGCGAAGCTCGTTGACTTCTTCTACTATTCTGGGATGATTGGCGGTTGGAACAAGGGGGTGAATAAGATCTAAAATCTTCGATATTATATATTCGCGACGGGATACCCTGGAAAGAAGAGAGAAAATGGTGTTTCGGACTGGTTCACCGGTAAGCGCTTCAGGTTCTTCACCAAGAGGTGAATTCGCTTGGTGGAAGGGATCACCTTCTTCTTGTCTCCATTGATTAAGTCGACTACGAACCCATCCCCAATTCATCCAAAATAGATGATGGCTGATTGGTTCGTTTGTTCCGGTTACGCTGCCATTGGAGCTCGAGGAGTTCGAGGAATCCATATTATGTGTTTTGAAATAGGGTTTGATATGAAATGGGTGTTGGATATTGAATGATATATTCGTTTCCTTGAATACGTATATATAGCAAAAGATTTCCGTAATTTACGGAGGAAATTTAGGAAAAATGTTAGACAAAGTCTATTGGGATAGATATGATAAGATATGATAAGATATGATGTGTTTATACTCCATTTATGTAATAATGGCAATATGACGTGTTGAGATTTAAAAATGATAAGTATGTAATCAGATAAACTTTTGATTAAAGACTTTCAATTCGTAATGGGCTATTCAGGTCTAGGGGCTTGAGCTATAGGATCCTTTAAATCGGTAATCCAAATCCTTCCATTCTAGAGTTTCGTAGACGCCATCCGTCAAGAAAATTGAATGATCAAAATAACGAGAAAGCAAAGATTTTGAAAGTAATGAATATGAATAGTAGAGATTTCAAGAATCATGGTTAACCTTTCATGTATTACGTATGTAATTCACAAAACCATGATAGATGACAAAGAAATGTCGAGAATTTCAATAATCATGAGTGACAGCCCTCGGTGTTTGTAATGATAGGGTTCATGCTAGTCATCATAAAAGAATGAGAGAAGGACGGTTACAAGCATTCTAAGGAAGACGTAAGGCAAGAGATAAAAGTATAGATAACAGATAGCAAGATAATAAGAGATAGGCAATTAAAACTAAGGCAGGAAAGGCTATAGTCCTAAAGATTGCTAAGGCACCCTAGCTAATACATAAGGCACACATAAAATGCAATCATGGTTCTCTATAACAGCCTGCTCTGATACCAATCTGTCACACCCCCAAATAGGGCCTGGGGTATTTGTGACTAATTATATCAAATCACAGTTGTATAAACGAGAATGACTCTATATGAGACATTTTATTGAGTTTTGCAGTGGAAGATAAATAGATTACATTGTATTTAGAACATTAAATGTCTTTAATTGATATGATATGTAATGAAGACTCCAAGCATAGCAAGCAATCATCATCAAAGCAGCAGATATACAGCGGAAGCAATATTTAAGTACATGAGAATAAACATACTTAAAAAGTCAACATGACGTTGAGTGAGTTCATAGGTTTATTATAAATCAATAGTTCAGTATAGCATTAGACCACAAGATTTTAGTTTAAAGTTGATTGATACCCATCATATCAATCTAAAAAGAGTTGCTGTAGTTTGTAATATCGCGACTAAACAGAATTTTACCCTGAGACACCTTGAACAGTCAGTGTCAGTTTGAATCATTATTATGTAACCAAAGACCAGAGGTCAAATGATTAGAGACGTTACTCTCAATAGCGCTATTCATAATAACTAAGTTTGCGTTCACCAAGCAATTAACGATATTACAGCAGGGATTTAGCATTACAAAGCACGTATTCAGCATAAAAGTTGGAGTACTTGTGTCTAACGTAAAACAGTTATAAAAGTTGCGCATGTATTCTCAGCCCAAAAATATATATAAAAAGGGAGCAGATGAACTCACGATACGATACGATAGTTTGTAGTAAATATGCATATGTTGGCACTGCACAAGTGCAGAGTTGGCCTCCGATTTACGAACCTATATCAAATATTTATATTAACACATATACTTGTAATCGAACGAATTAATATTATATCTTGAATTATATATCTGGTGTATTTACTTTGCGTATAAATTTAAAATGATTAATATTTATATAATTAGGTTAATATATATATTTGATTAGTACTATATTAAAAATAATTAACTTGTTATATATGAATATTTATATAAGAATGGTTAATGTGATTAATACCTAATTTTATGTAATATTACTTATAAGTATATTTTTTTTATACACAATATTTATTTGGTAAAATAATATTAGTAACAGTAAATAAAAGTTGTATTTGATCATAATGATAATATTAATAATAACAATACTGATGATAATTATAATAATTTTAATTTTAATGAAAATAATAATAATAATAATAACTATAATAATAATAATTTTACTAAATGATAATAATAATAATAATGGTAATAATTTTAATAATATAGATTTAATAATAATATTAATAATGATATTACTTAATTATAATTTTAATAATAATAATTTTTAATGATAATAATCTTATTATTTAATAATAATCTTATTAATAACAATCTTAATACTAATGTTAATAATAATAATCATATTGTTAATATTTGTAATAATAATAATTAACTTAATAATAATAATAAATATAAAAATATAAGATTCCCTTAAAAGCTTTTTCAAAAAAAAAAAAGTTGTCATGAACGGGACTCGAACCAAGACCTCTCGTAAACCTGCTAACACCCTTAACCATCACTCTACTCATCTCTTTTCTGATTATAATCACATGATTAAATATATGACCCGTCTAACTGTTTCTCTTCTTCTTCATTATGGAACGACTGGTATCTCACCAAAATATAACAACAACTTAGATTTACAATTTGATATTAAAAAGGAAACGTATTTTAGTGATACAATGATCAAATAGAAAAATATTTAGCAGCAGAAACAGTTTTTTTTTTTAAATAACGCGAAGAACACACTTTGAACTCAAACACTGATTTCGAAAATTAAAGGGTTTTAGCTCATGATTTATACATGAAATATGTTTGAAATAACTCATAGAAACTTTATGAATCTTCAATTTCAACAGAAACAACATCTAGAACTTGAATTTTATCAAGAATACAAGTTTGACTTTTTAAAATCGAAACTTTGACTCCAAAATTAGACTTCAATAGAAAGAATTGAGAAGTGAAACTTTGCAGAAAGATTGAATATAAGATTCCTAACAGAACTATATTTATATATTTTGACATTTAATACGAAATCAAGTTTTTAAAAAAAATAGAACACGAGCAGAGTATTCGACTATTTTCTGTTTTGAATTCTCAATTGCAGTGGAAAATAGCATTATTTATAGATAATAATCGTATAATTTAGCTAGTAAAGATGATTTGTTTATGTTTGAATTGATTTGGACGTGTACACTTTATAGACAGGATTATCAATCAGGAAGGAAAAGAAAAAAATAAAAAAATGAAGTCGTTTGATTTTTTTTTGCTTGTATTGATAATGGAAGAATTGTTTAATCTAGCTGATCGCGATCCTAAATAAATTAATCAGATTTTGATCACCCAAATTAGGTATCTGTTGATATCCTCTTTATTATATATATTTTTTTATAAATGTATTAATAATAATAATTGTATTAATGATAATAATAAAGATAATAATATTAATAATTAATAATACTAATAATAATAATGATAATTATATTAATAATAATAATTATAATATTGATAAACTTAAAAATAATGATAAGTTTAATAAATTTAATAATAATTAGTAATAATGATAATAATAATACAAAAAATATTATTATCAATAATAATAAAATGTATTAATGTAATAATGATATTAATAATAATTTCAATTATTTTAGTAATAGTGATAATACTAATATTAATATTAGTAATTATATTAATAAAAATAATAATTATTAATAATAACAATATTAATAATATTGATAATAATAATGATTGTAAATGATATAAAATAATAAATGATAAATTTGTTTAAAACAATATTAATAATAATACTAATACATAATTATTTTCAAATAATTGTTCGTGAATTGTTGGAATTTCATAAAAGTTTGGTTTAAATTTTATCAAAAATTTTCGGGTTGTTATAATAGGGTTGGCCTCGGATTCACGAACCTATATCATTTATATATATATTAACACATATAATTAAAATTGAACAAATTTATGTATTATTCTTAGTGATATAACTATTATATTTAATATTTATAGGTTTCATTAATAATTTTAGTTAGATATATTTACTTTAGATAAATAATTATTATTTATTGTAAAAATACTAATATAGTTATGTTATATGTATTAAATATATTTTCATATAATAAATATTTATTTGTTATAATATTAATAATAGGAATAATGTTAATAATAGTAATAATAAGGATAATAATAATTATTATATTCACTAATGGAAATAATAATTTTGATAATAATAAAAATAGTCATTTTATTTGTAGTAATAATATTACCATAATAATAATAAATTTTTTTTTTAATAATAATGATAATGATAATTTTAAAAATAAAATGATACTTTTAATATTAATGATAATTTTTAATAATGATCTTAGTGGTAATACTAATAATATAATATTAATGATAATAATAATGGTACTTAATAATTAATTTAGATCATAACTAAATTCTAATTTTAATCATTCTCTTAATAATATTTGTATTTATAACTTTTATTTTTATAATCATAACCTCATTAAATATTAACATTTATAAACATAATAATAATAATACTATTAATAATACTTTCATAATTATAATTAGTAATCATAATCTTTAACTTTTAACTTCCTTTTATGTTAATAATATATTCTTAATATATATGTTATCCATAATCTATAACTAAGGATTGAAAAGGTTAAGTTTTAGTTATACCATCATAAACATATCGTCATTGACATCCTCATTATCATCTCCATCATCCTACATGATAATTATCAATCATCTTTATCTATATCAAGATTATCACCGTTCGAGCCATGATCATAATTAAAAACGCATCATCATAACAACATCATTTTATCACTTGATCAACGTCAACATCACCATTCTAAATATAATTCACTTCATGGTAATTCTTCATCATCATACTGTCGTATCTATCATAATCATAACCATAACTACATCATCCTCGTTGTAACGTCCTCTCATCTCATCGTTATCATCACGGCAAAAATGAACGGGTCTCGGCCCTAATTGATTAAACTGCATACGGCCCAATAAGCAAAACAAATCATGGCCCAGCTGGAAGTTTAAATCAATACAGCCCAAACAAATAGAATAGTCTATTACCAATTAGTGGCCCAATTTGCAAAGAAATAAAAAGGATCCGATACCTTTTTATTTTAATTGAGTGGTTGTTAAAAATTTTTAGGGTGAACTGGAAACACGAGTGTATTGGGTACCCCATCTGCACAGTTCGATGGTAAGCAACCCTACCACTTTATATCAATTATATCGATCCTCATCTTCTCTATTCATCATCTTTATCTTGTCAGTTCAAACAAGAAAACGCAGCAGCAAGTAGGTGGTGTTTTAGCGATGGAGATTGAAACAAATAAACAGAAAAAGAATGTAGATGGTGGTTTCTATGAAGGTAGTGGTGGAGGAGATACTGTGAAGGTAGTCGTAGATGTGGTGGTGGGTTTCTTTGGAGCCGTATAGTTAGAAGAATAAGGTAGTGGTTCATGATGACGGTCACGGTGGTAAGAATGGTGGTGATCGAAGATGGTAGGTTTTGGGTGGTTCTTGGCTGCAACACAAAAGTAATTTAATTGGGGGTTTGTCATGGTGATCTATCGAGTACCAACATCAATGGTTCGTTATCATCTTCATCTTTTTATAACATCATCATCATAACATCATCAAGTGTCTTATGTCATCAACATCATAACCTTAGATCAATCGTCACTCTCAATGGCCCGGTTACTTTACCATTTGTTTAAGTTTTTAGCACTTTCTATTATTGTATTAATCTCATGTAATCCCACTAATGAATAAATTGACAAGTGAGGTATTTGATGGTGATGCTTGATGAATAAAGAAAGGAATAGAAAAAGAGTTGTTGTAGAACAAAAGTTGTTAGTTTTGATCCGAGTCTTTAGAAGCTAGTAGACGTTGGACAGTATTTGATTTGGTAGTCCTGATTGTAAGTCATGATCCTAAATAATAGGCCTGGCACGTTTATCTTTCTGTTTTTGTATCGGCTATATAGCCTTGTTTCTCAATCGAATAAAGTATACCTTTTGCAGTAACTTTTGTCTTGTGATAGCTAAATTTTACAAGCTGCAACAACAGTCTTTTACTTCGAGCAGAAGGAATGAAAATAAAGAGTAAACAGCAATAAGTTTGTGTAGTGTTCGAACTTCAAAATAGAAATAATTTGTAGCTGTAACAGTAGTATTATAATGGCGTTTGGTTGGTGTTGATTGTAAGTTCGAAACAGAAACAGAAATGAGGGAGAAATTGCATGAACTTAGCTTCGATGGTGGTGGTTGTCTTGTTTGGTGCGTTGGACAGAAAATGTAACGACCCGGGAAATTTTGACCAAATTTAAACTTAATCTTTATATGTTCCGACGCGATAAGCAAAGTCTGTAATGATGAGTCTCAAAAAGTTTGAACTATTTCATATATTCAATTGACCTTCGACCATTCCCGACGATTCACGAAGATTTTTGTGTAAATAGATATGTATATATGTATATATAAATATAAATATAAGCATATAATAATCTGAAATTATAGGCTACAGTTTAATCATCTGAGTTGAAAAATGTGAAATAATATACAAAATAAGTAAATTGTTATTAAAATGAATCTATATCTATATATGAATATATACATAATTAATATTATTATTATTATTACTCTCATTATTATTAATCTTTAATGTAATGTTAAATATTGATATTTGTAATATTAATATTATTGTTTATAATATAAAATATAGAGATATGAAATTGAATACATATAACTCATTATATCATAATTATTATTTATATTATCATTAGATATTATTATCATTAAAAATCAGTATTTTACTGCTATCATTACTAACAATATCATTATCATTTTTTATAATTATTATTAATATGATTAATAAAATTATTATATTATTAGTATTATTGGAATTACTATTATTTCTATTATCATTAACAAAATATTATTATCATTTTTGATATATAATTAATATTAGTATTATTAGTTTTATTAATATAATTATTATTGTTATATTTACTAGTTATTAATATTAATTATATATAATATAAATCAAGAAATCGTACAGAGTAGTTACAACTTACAATCAAACTGTGTTGATAATTTGTTTATGTCCTCCAATTTGTTACACCCCATAATCGATCATACAGATAGATCCAAAACCCTTTAGTCATCGACCTTACAGCTATTTACACTTATTTAATTTTTTTTTCTTTTTTTCTTCTGCCTATTAATCTGGTCGATCACTTTATACTATAAACCAAGTGGATTGTGCAGTAATATGGACTACTCGTTCACATCTTTCATCACCATTATCAATTTACAATCACAACAGCCTCCATTATTTGAATTAAAACCAGAAAATTCTTTTAAACTGAAGGAGGCACTCTGTACGTGTATCTTTGTACTCAACTCCCAATTTTGAATGAAATTGAAAAATCCTTAAAAGCAGATTTGTTAGGAATTGTATATGTAATCTTTCTGCAAACTATCAAATTCCAATTCCTCAAATTGAGTTTTAATTTGAGAGTCAAACTTTTAATTTAAAAAGTCAAACGTAGTGTTCTTTGTAAAATTCAAGCTCGTTTTTAAGGTTTCTGTTTCAATTGAGGATTTATAAAGTTTTTCATAAAGGATTAGAATCTATTTCATTTTATAAATTTAGTCTAAAACATTTTCAAATTTGAAAAGTGGTTTCGAGTTCATAAGCATGTAACAGCGATTGTTTTCTGTTAATTTTTTTTATTTATTCTGTTAATTTAAATCCGAAGTATTAGTTTAATCCTAGTTCGATTTTAATAGTCTGATCTAAATCGAAAACAAATTGTGATGAAATTTTGTTTCCTGTCGAGTGAGAAATTTGTTAGTAAGAGGGAAGAAGATTAACAAATGACAGAATGAGTTAAAGGAAATAGGTTCATTAATAAATCAGAAAACGGGCTTCAGCCCAGACGGTTTAAGGAGGTGACGGGTAACCTAGAGGTCAGGAGTTCGAATCTGGTTCGCAACAATGTTTTTTTTTTAAAAGCTCCTTTTGAAGTAGTCATTTAATTTCCTTATTATTTTTATTATCATTATCATTATTTATTATTATTATTATTATTATTATTATTATTATTATTATTATTATTATTATTATTATTATTATATTTATTATTGTTATTACTAATGTTGTTCTTAGTATTATTATTATTAAATGTATTACTAATAATACTAGTATTATCATTATGAATATTAGTATTATCATTATAATTATTATTATAAGTATTATCATTATTATTATTACTATGATTATTACTACCATAATTAGAAAAACAATACAACCTATCATCATTATAGTTAATATTAGTGTTATTACTACTCGTTATAAGTATTAAATAATATTATCAATATTGTTGTAAAAAATAAAATAACTTATCGTTATTATTATTATTAAAGATTATCATTATCATTCTTATTATTAGTATCATCATTTTAATAAAGTTATCATTATTATTATTAATAGAGTTAATATCATTATATAATTAATAATATCATTATTATTAGGTTTACTATGAATATTATTATAATTAGTATTAATGTGATTAATAATATTATTGTTATTATTATCATTTTAGTTATTATTATGTAATATCATTAAGTATTAATAGTATTATTATTATCATTGATATAAACGTGATTATTATGAATATGATTATTATGAATATTGTTATTACGAAAATAACGCAAAATATTATTATTATCATTAATATTAGTATTAGTATCAAGCCATTATTATTATTATTATTATTATTATTATTATTATTATTATTATTATTATTATTATTATTATTATTATTATTATTATTATTATTAATAACATAAGTATCATTTAATGAACTACTACTAAAACTATTATCTTTAGCAACAAAATGATTATTTTTATAGTTATTATTAATATCAGTATTATTACCGTTATCATTAATATTAGAGGTAATCACTATTATTAACATTATAAGTATCATTATTATAATTTTATTAAAAACTAAGTAGTATTATTATCATTAACACTATAAATATTATTAGACTTGTCATAGTATATAAAATTTGTATAATAATCATTATTATTATCATTAAATCTAATAGTATTATTACCCACATCTTAATATTTTCATTAAATTAACTAACAAATGATATTCATATAACAAAATATTTAATATACAAAAGTAAACTATATTAATATCTTGTTTATTGAAATAAATAAAATAAATATAATGAAACATATAAGTTATGGATATTAAAACTTATATTGCTAATAATATACATAGTTGTTCGATTACAAGTATATGTATTAATATATATATGAATGATATAGGTTCGTGAATCCGAGGCGAATCCTGCATTGTTCAGTTGTTCAATGTCGTCATATGTATTTTTACTATAAAATACAGTATAGTGAGTTTCATTTGCCTTTTTACCCTTTATATTTTTGAGCTGAGAATACATGCGTAATTTTTTATAAATGTTTTACGAAATAGACACAAGTAATTGAAACTACATTATATGGGTGAATGATCGAAGCCGAATATGCCCCTTTTGCTTGGTAACCAAAGAATTAGTAAACCGATCTACTAATTGATGCGAATCCTAAAGATAGATCTATTGGGCCTAACGAACCCCATCCAAAGTACCGGATGCTTTAGTACTTCGAATTCGTTTTTATCATGTCCGAAGAATTTCCCGGAATGATAGGGGATATTCTTATATGCATCTTGTTAATGTCGGTTACCAGGTGTTCACCATATGAATGATTATTTTTGTCTCTATGCATGGGACGTATATTTATGAGAACTGGAAATGAAATTCTTGTGGTCTATTAAAATGATGAAAATGAATGATTATGATAAACTAATGAACTCACCAACCTTTTTGTTGACACTTTAAAGCATGTTTATTCTCAGGTACGAAAGAAATCTTCCGCTGTGCAATTGCTCATCTTAGAGATATTATTTGGAGTCATTTATGACATATTTCAAAAGACGTTGCATTCGAGTCATTTAGTTCATCAAGAATATTATCAAGTCATTTATAGTTTAGATATATTATGAAATGGTATGCATGCTTGTCAACTTATAATGAAATGAAAGTTTGTCTTTTAAAAACAAATGCAATGTTTGTAAAATGTATCATATAGAGGTCAAGTACCTCGAGATGTAATCAACTGTTGTGAATCGTTTATAATCGATGTAGACTTCGTCCGGATAGATTAGGACGGGTCTCTACAGTTGGTATCAGAGCGGTGGTCTTAGTGAACCAGGTCTTGCATTAGTGTGTCTAACTGATAGACGTTAGGATGCATTAGTAAGTCTAGACTTCGACCGTGTCTGCATGTCAAAAGTTTTGCTTATCATTTTTGTCAGAAATCATCTGTTTATCATCCTTACGAAATTACCTGCTTATCATTCTTAGTCTAGACACATCTTACTGCAATGATTGCATGAATAGTGTATAGACAAAATTCGTATCTTAGCATATCTGATAATTCATATCTTAGCATATCTGTTACTGTAGACTTTGCCTGACAACTTCCGTAGATTCCTCCGTAACTTATGGGATTTTAGTATTATATATGCATATGTAAATTATGTATTGCAGGGTACTAATCTACATCCTATAATCTAATTCTTATCAAAAATCCTTCATCTGATCGTACGAGATGAATCCCTCAACCAGTTCAAGTTCCTCGAATTCCGACAGCTATTCCGATATGGAAACACACTTGAGCTTCGAAAGAAGTGTAACTGGAATGGATCAACAAAATCAGTCATCATCAATTCGGGATGAATTGGCGATGGGTTCGTAGTCCACTAAACCAACAGAGACAAAAAGAAAGCTATCCTTTCCTTTCCACCAACCGAATTTACCTCTTGGCGATGAACCTGAAACACTTACCGGCGAACCTGTTTGTAATACTATTTTCTCTCTCATTTCCCGAATATCTCGTCAAGATTATATTCTATCTAAAATTCTAAACCTTATTCATTCGGTCGTTCCAACCGACAATCACCCCGGAATAATAGAAGAAGTCAACAAACTTCGCTCTCGAAAAATAAATTTGGAGAATATGGTGCAAAATGTACCAGCTTCAGCAACATCACCGGCACCAACAGTACCATCAGTAACAGTACCAGTACCATCAACAATCCATGCCTCAACATCTCATTCTGTACCTCGAGTATAATCATCGTTCTACGTATCGTTCTACATCGATTATCTTCGTTCTTCATGACGATCAAGTAATCTCTAAATGTTTTAGAGATTATGTATTCTAGTTCTAACGGTAAACTAAATGAGTTTAATATCATATTAACTCAATGAATCCATGATTACATCTGAAGAAAATATATATGTATATATGTTTTCATAAAGATTGTAATTAAAAATTCTTTCGTACAAAGTGTTAATTGTGAAAATATTTTACGGGTAGGTAATACCCGAGGAATATTCAGATTTCACATTAATAAGTTACAATGTACATTCTTCGAAGCTGATTCAACAGTCGTTTACTATCCTACTTACATCCACCGATATACAAATCCGTTCACCACAGAATAACCATATTCATCCAATTTCATATTTGGATTTTGATTTATCAGAATCCAAAAAGTGGCATAATGAAGAAAACATTTGACAAAATAAAATTTGTTAGAAACAAACAAATTAACTATGAGGAATTTTGTTAAGAATCCACGCTAACTGTTCCTAGCTAACTGTTCCTAGCTAACTGATTACATTTTATTTATCGCAGTTTATTTATCGCAATTTAATTATCGCAATTTTATTTATCGTCATTTAATTTCTGTTATTTACTTTACGCATTTAATTTATCGTCATTTAATGTATGTTATTTATTTTACGCACTTTAAATATCGGGACACGTATACAAGGTTTTGACATATCATATCGACGCATCTATATATATTATTTGGAATAACCATAGACACTCTATATGCTGTAATGATCGAGTTCGCTATACAGGGTTGAGGTTGATTCTATAATAATATATATACTTTGAGTTGTGATCGAGTCTGAGACATGTACACAGGTCACAACACGTATTAATTAATTCGAATATTATATATTGCTAACTGTGGACTATCAACTGAGGACTACCAACATTGGACAATTAAAATGAATTAAAATATTGATTATAACATATGAAACAAAACAATTCTTCAAGTTTGCCACTTGATTTCATCCTAAACTTCATTTATATCTTGACGATTATGATCTGCGTTCAAACCTTTCATGATACTTGAAAACACCTCAATTGAGAGGATGAACCAACCGCACTTCATCTACGGAAGAAAAGATCGATGCATATAGTTATGCACCTGAAAACATTCGGAACTTGAGTAAACGTTTAACACGTATCTGTGCTAACTCCTTTGGCGTTGTTATTACCGAAAATAACTTTGCAACTCTTTTTCATAATAGTCAGTTTTGTCACAGCTCCAGCAAATCAACTTCGACTTTTCGTTCGAAACAACCTTATTATAACCTTGATATATACGTTGTCTTTTTGCCTTCGTTACCGGGGAACTGTTTATATCCCACCACATTAACAGTAAATGTACCAGCAACTTCACTACTCTTTGGTGAAAGTCACTTCAATAAATCACTATATTTATTCATTAATACCCTATCATATACTCATCCGCGTTCTGTAACGATAATTGCCATACCAATTACCGGGAATCAGCAATCAGTATTTCGAATCTCGCAACGTTTCTACATCAACAGTTATATGTATACATATAACCTTTATCTCTTAGAATTATGATCTTTCATTCTGAAAGTCTGAAAAGCACCCAGTCTGCGAATTAATGCTCTAAATTTTGAAAAGTTGAATGAAGCAACAAAAACTATAAACGACCTCAACAGCCAAAAGTTGATGATAAAGAATTGTATGTTGGCAAAGCTTAGAAAAAGTTTAAAACTGATTGAGCAAACTACGAAGGAGTCTCTAAACAAATCACAAGGACTAAAGTTGTACATTAAGAACCCTGATGATTCTGTTTCTGATGAAACCTTTAGCTAATACCATGCTTCTGACTCCAAACTCTTGCGGAAACATTTTCTTCACCATCCTTCGATATTAGAAATTCCAAGATATCATCGTATCTTTCATTATAAATATCCTCTATATTTCTGAAGATATTTTCATAACTATTCTTATCTGAAATCATTAATCTCTTCGTGCTATCAGTGTTACATCATATAGAAACTGTTATTTTCTATATTTTGTAAACTTTCGAGCATAAAATATGAATGTTATTGAAGTAATGTTGGGAACTGATGCATGAGTTAGTATAATATAATGACACTTGAACAACGTGATTATATTATAGTAAGTCATGCTGAGTTTCTAATGGGACGTGATGATTCACAGATCATAACGTCATCATGTGCCATGTTACATAATTTTTTCATTCTGCATAACTTCTGAACATATCAAGAAAGTATATTCTTGATAGTTCTATTTTCAGTGATTCAGGTAAGTTGACAAATCAAATCGTGTGATTACATTCTTTCTTGTTTAGAACATTAAGTTCATTCGAAACACCATACCTACGAATTCTGGACCATTACTTGCAAAAAGAAAACAAATGCATGAAGCTCCGAAATAGAAAGGGGGTATAAATCGCAGCAAATAAGAGAGAGCATTAACTATGAATGACAATGATTATAGAAGATGGAGGCAGGGACTTCGAAATATAAGATAAAATATAAAGCCCAATAACAACACAGAGGTTACAAACTGTGAATATTAATACGAATAACAATATAAAGACACGGTATAATTAAGAATAGTATCACCCCAAGCTTATATTAAAAGTAAACGGATTTTCTGGTGGAAGATTGAAAAGAAGGATGACAGAAATGATAATTAGAAAAATATCATAGTTTAGAATTGGATTAAGCATTTTCACAATCTTTTGAATTTGGGAATTGAGTATAGAAGTGGTGAAAACTAGTGGAATGGAAAAGGTAAATTTATAATGGAAATATCAGGTGTAGTATTCGGGACAGATCATCGCATTTAATTAAAGAGATCCTAATTTCCTTAAATCTCAAAGAAATAGATCTTATAGATTTTCAAGATTTTGTTTAAATCCCTTGAATTCCGGAATTCAACAGTGACTACGTCAAAAGTTAAATCCCTATTTCACTCTTTTGTGATAGCTTCATTCGTGATCTTCGAATAATCGATTTATTTTATTCATAATACTCAATGATAATAAAAATCTATTTATCAGCTCATATTTGTCATTAAAACATTTTTATTGTTAGCTATGACCACCTCACTCAAATTTTGGGACGAAATTTCTTTAACGGGTAGGTACTGTGACGACCCAGGAAATTTTGACCAAATTTAAACTTAATCTTTATATGTTCCAACACGATAAGCAAAGTCTGTAATGATGAGTCTCAAAAAGTTTGAACTATTTCATATATTCAATTGACCTTCGACCATTCCCGATGATTCACGAACATTTTTGTTTAAATAGATATGTATATATGTATATATAAATATAAATATAAGCATATAATAATCTGAAATTATAGGCTACAGTTTAATCATCTGAGTTGAAAAATGTGAAATAATATACAAAATAAGTAAATTATTATTAAAATGAATCTATATCTATATATGAATATATACATAATTAATATTATTATTATTATTACTCTCGTTATTATTAATCTTTAATGTAATGTTAAATATTGATATTTGTAATATTAATATTATTGTTTATAATATAAAATATAGAGATATGAAATTGAATACATATAACTCATTATATCATAATTATTATTTATATTATCATTAGATATTATTATCATTAAAAATCAGTATTTTACTACTATCATTACTAACAATATCATTATCAATTTTTTTTATAATTATTATTAATATGATTAATAAAATTATTATATTATTAGTATTATTTGAATTACTATTATTTCTATTATCATTAACAAAATATTATTATCATTTTTTATATATAATTAATATTAGTATTATTAGTTTTATTAATATAATTATTATTGTTATATTTACTAGTTATTAATATTAATTATATATAATATAAATCAAGAAATCGTACAGAGTAGTTACAACTTACAATCAAACTGTGTTGATAATTTGTTTATGTCCTCCAATTCGTTACACCTCATAATCGATCATACAGATAGATCCAAAACCCTTTAGTCATCGACCTTACAGCTATTTACACTTATTTAATTTTTTTTTCTTTTTTTCTTCTGCCTATTAATCTGGTCGATCACTTTATACTATAAACCAAGTGGATTGTGCAGTAATATGGACTACTCGTTCACATCTTTCATCACCATTATCAATTAACAATCACAACAGCCTCCATTATTTGAATTAAAACCAGAAAATTCTTTTAAATTGAAGGAAGCACTCTGTACGTGTATCTTTGTACTCAACTCCCAATTTTGAATGAAATTGAAAAATCCTTAAAAGCAGATTTGTTAGGAATTGTATATGTAATCTTTCTGCAAACTATCAAATTCCAATTCCTCAAATTGAGTTTTAATTTGAGAGTCAAACTTTTAATTTAAAAAGTCAAACGTAGTGTTCTTTGTAAAATTCAAGCTCGTTTTTAAGGTTTCTGTTTCAATTGAGGATTTATAAAGTTTTTCAGAAAGGATTAGAATCTATTTCATTTTATAAATTTTGTCTAAAACATTTTCAAATTTGAAAAGTGGTTTCGAGTTCATAAGCATGTAACAGCGATTGTTTTCTGTTAATTTTTTTTATTTATTCTGTTAATTTAAATCCGAAGTATTAGTTTAAACCTAGTTCGATTTTAATAGTCTGATCTAAATCAAAAACAAATTGTGATGAAATTTTGTTTCCTGTCGAGTGAGAAATTTGTTAGTAAGAGGGAAGAAGATGAACAAATGACAGAATGAGTTAAAGGAAATAGGTTCATTAATAAATCAGAAAACGGGCTTCAGCCCAGACGGTTTAAGGAGGTGACGGGTAACCTAGAGGTCAGGAGTTCGAATCTGGTTCGCAACAATGTTTTTTTTAAAAGCTCCTTTTGAGGTAGTCATTTAATTTCCTTATTATTTTTATTATCATTATCATTATTTATTATTATTATTATTATTATTATTATTATTATTATTATTATTATTATTATTATTATTATTATTATTATATTTATTATTGTTATTACTAATGTTGTTCTTAGTATTATTATTATTAAATGTATTACTAATAATACTAGTATTATCATTATGAATATTAGTATTATCATTATAATTATTATTATAAGTATTATCATTATTATTATTACTATGATTATTACTACCATAATTAGAAAAACAATACAACCTATCATCATTATAGTTAATATTAGTGTTATTACTACTCGTTATTAGTATCAAGCCATTATTATTATTATTATTCTTATTATTATTATTATTAATAACATAAGTATCATTTAATGAACTACTACTAAAACTATTATCTTTAGCAACAAAATGATTATTTTTATAGTTATTATTAATATCAGTATTATTACCGTTATCATTAATATTAGAGGTAATCACTATTATTAACATTATTAGTATCATTATTATAATTTTATTAAAAACTAAGTAGTATTATTATCATTAACACTATAAATATTATTAGACTTGTCATAGTATATAAAATTTGTATAATAATCATTATTATTATCATTAAATCTAATAGTATTATTACCCATATCTTAATATTTTCATTAAATTAACTAACAAATGATATTCATATAACAAAATATTTAATATACAAAAGTAAACTATATTAATATCTTGTTTATTGAAATAAATAAAATAAATATAATGAAACATATAAGTTATGGATATTAAATGTTATATTACTAATAATATACATAGTTGTTCGATTACAAGTATATGTATTAATATATATATGAATGATATAGGTTCGTGAATCCGAGGCCAATCCTGCATTGTTCAGTTGTTCAATGTCGTCATATGTATTTTTACTACAAAATACAGTATAGTGAGTTTCATTTGACTTTTTACCCTTTATATTTTTGGGCTGAGAATACATGCGCAATTTTTTATAAATGTTTTACGAAATAGACACAAATAATTGAAACTACATTATATGGGTGAATGATTGAAGCCGAATATGCCCCTTTTGCTTGGAAACCTAAGAATTAGTAAACCGATCTACTAATTGACGCGAATCCTAAAGATAGATCTATTGGGCCTAACGAACCCCATCCAAAGTACCGGATGCTTTAGTACTTCGAATTCGTTTTTATCATGTCCGAAGGATTTCCCGGAATGATAGGGGATATTCTTATATGCATCTTGTTAATGTCGGTTACCAGGTGTTCACCATATGAATGATTATTTTTGTCTCTATGCATGGGACGTATATTTATGAGAACTGAAAATGAAATTCTTGTGGTCTATTAAAATGATGAAAATGAATGATTATGATAAACTAATGAACTCACCAACCTTTTGGTTGACACTTTAAAGCATGTTTATTCTCAAGTACGAAAGAAATCTTCCGCTGTGCAATTGCTCATCTTAGAGATATTATTTGGAGTCATTTATGACATATTTCAAAAGACGTTGCATTCGAGTCATTTAGTTCATCAAGAATATTATCAAGTCATTTATAGTATAGATATATTATGAAATGGTATGCATGCTTGTCAACTTACAATGAAATGAAAGTTTGTCTTTTAAAAACGAATGCAATGTTTGTAAAATGTATCATATAGAGGTCAAGTACCTCGCGATGTAATCAACTGTTGTGAATCATTTATAATCGATGTGGACTTCGTCCGGATGGATTAGGACGGGTCTCTACAGAAATAGCCACGAAGGAACAAAATTTGATGATGGGTGATCGATGTGGTTCCGGTTTGTTTCTCAGACAACACACAGCATAGTAGCTACAAACCCAAGTGGTGAGTGGTGAAGGGTGGTTGTGAAGCTAGGATCAATCAAGAAGGATGATGGTTTGTTTTGTTCTTGTGTTGGTTAGTTTGTGAAGTGGGTTTATGTGATGACTTTGTTAATCAAAACATAAATATAATTAAAAGCATAAGAAGGAAAGATATGAAGATGATGATGGTTGTTTGGGTGATTATATACAATGAGCAGAAAGAGAAAAATGCAACGGGTTTTGTGTTAGTGTGTGCGTGATATTCATGTACCTATGCATATGTATCTATTTAATATAGAGATGGTGGGAAACACAAAAGCAAAAACAGTATTATCCGTAATTCTCAATCTCAATCTCAATTAGGCACAGTAAGTAAGTGATAATAATAATATAGAAGAATCAAACGTGTTTAAACCTTAGCCACCATTCATTATTGGTTTAACTTTTCTTTCGCGGACTGGGTTTCAAGCTCCATTAACAATCTGTGGCAGATAAAAAGTCTTAAAAAAAATCCCATGTTTTTAAATTAGATATATTTATTTATTTTAGTCATTATTGTATAAAAATTGGTCATTAACTATTTAAAATCATTAAATAGAAATTAATTCAACTGTCCGCGCTCGATCCCAAATAAAATATAAAAAAAAATTAAAATTTAATAATTAGATCCTAAATACATTTCTAATAAGCCTATAATTTATATCACTCATTTTTGGATCACCGTTTATTTTAAAATAATATAAGTTTGAATTTAAGTTACTTAATATCAATTGGAACATCAAATGAGTGTTACAAATTTTTTAATATTTATTTTTAATATACATTATATATATATATATATATATATATATATATATATATATATATATATATATATATATATATATATATATATATATATTAATAACATTATTATTATATTTTCTTTTTATTTTACATATTTAACTAAAGCATGTAATACTTTAAATTGTACTTCAATATATATTCATAACTATTTATATTCAAATATATATGTATTTAATTACAATTAGTCGTTCGTGAATTGTCGAGAACAGTCGAAGGTCAAATGCATTTATGAAAATAGTTCAAAATTTTTGAGACTCAACCTAACAACTTTTCTTATCGCGTCAAAAATATTAAATCATATCGAGAGTTTGATTTAAAATTAGTCGAAATTTTTCGGATCGTGACAGTACTTACCTGTTAAAGAAATTTCGTCCCGAAATTTGATCGAGGTCGTCATGGCTAACAATAAAAATGTTTTCATGACGAAATTGGGTTGATAACTAGAGTTTTATCATTATTGAGTAATATAGATAAAACAATTCGATTATTCGAAGAGTATGGGTGAAGCTATCACAAAAGAATGAAATGAATGAAATAGAGATTCGTCTTAACTTCTAACGTAGTCATGGTTGATTTCCGGAATTCAAGGAATTTACAGAAAATGTTCCAAACAGAAAAAGACATGTAATAGCACTATTTAATTTGTTAAATTACCAGAATCACGGAGGATAGAACTATCAAGAATATATTTTATTGATATATTTAGAGGTTAAATAGAGTGAAAGAATTATGTAACATGGTACATGATTAGGGTGTGATCTTCTGTGAACCATCATCATGTTCCATTAGAAACTCAGCATGACTTACTGTAATATAATCACATTGGTCGGGCGTCATTATATTATACTAACTCATGCTTCAATTCCCAACACTTCTCCAGAAACCATTCATAATTTAAACTCGAATTTTAAAGAAATTTAGAAACTAAAATAGTTTCCTTTATGATGTAATATAGATAGCACGAAGAGATATATAATTTCGGACGAGAATATTTATGAAAATATCTTCAAGAATATCGAATATATTTATGATGATATTTGGGATTTATAAGTTCGAAAGTTGATGAAGAAATTTTTTCCACAAGGATTTAGAATAAATAAGGAGCAAAATATTCGTTAAAGAGTTCATTAGATAGAAAATCATCTGGATTCATTAAGTACCGGTTTAGTCCTGGTGATTTGTCCAAAGCCTCTTTCATAGTTTCGCATAATCCGCTTTCCAGTATCAATTTTTCTATTGAGTGTTTTCGACACTCCATTCTTTATTAACAAGCTTTTGGTCTTTAATACCATCTATAGCTTTTGCTGCTTCATCAGCATTCAAAGTTATCATAACTAAATCATTGATTATCAATTCGAGGTGCTTCAAGAATTTTGAAGGATTTGAACGCGGATTGTAATCGTCAAGATACAAAGGATGTTTAAGATGAAATTAAGTGGCAACTTGAAGAAATGTTTAGTTGTAGGAGGTGTAGCTTATTAACGATCTTTTAAACCAAAATGTGTTATAATTTATATTTCCTACTCTTTTAATATTTTTTATTTTTTCAAGGTTAGTAGTTCAATAGTAGTAGTCCAATAGTCCAATATATAATCTTAGAATTTAAAATATTTAAGATTAGAAGATGATGAAGAAATGTTACGTAGTTAATTAATTGGTTACTAATCAATTTTATTTTATTCATTATTTTCTTCATTATGCCACTTGTCAAATCTTGACTTGGATTTTGATCAGCAGAAACACGTATATGAAATTGAATTGGAATGAAAATGGTTATTCTTTGATGGACGAATACGTATATCTGTGGTTGTATGTAGGATAGTAAATGACTGTTGATCAGATTTGAAGATTGTACAGTGTAACATGTTAATGTAAGATCTAAATATTTCTAGGTATTACCTACCCGTTAAAATATTTTCATCATCAACCGTTTGTACAAAAGAGTTTTTAATTAAAATCTTTATGAAAATATACTTACATATATATTTTCTTCAGATGTAATCATGGATTTAATGAGTTAATATGGTATTAATCTTGTCTGATTTATCGTTAGAACTAGAATACATAATTTCTAAAAGTTTATAAATTACATAGTCGCCATGTCCAACGGGGTTTATTATCGAGGTACCGATTGAGAGGTTGAGGCGTGTGATGTTGAGTCTGGGAATGCGGATATTGTTGATGGTACTGGAGCTGTTACTGAAACTGGTAATTTTTGCACCATATTCTCCAATTTGATACTCGAGTGCGAAGCTTGTTGACTTCTTTCATTATTCTGGAATGATTGTCGGTCGGAACGAGCGGATGAATAAGGTGTAGAATTTTAGATAGAATATAATCGTGGCGAGATATTCGGGAAACGAGGGTGAAAATGGTGTTTTGGATTGGTTCGCCGGTGAGTGCTTCAGGTTCATTGTCAAGAAGGAAATTTGGTTGATGGAAAGTATCGCCTTCTTCTCGTTTCCATTGGTTAAGTCGAATACAAACTCATCCCCAATTCATCCAGAATTGATGATGACAAATTGGTTGATCCATTCCGGTTACACTGCTTTCGGAGTTCGAGTGGAAATCTATATCGAAATAGCTGTCGGAATCCAAGGAACTTGAACTAGTTGCGAGTTCCATCTTGTAAGGTTAGATAAAGGGTTTTCGATATGAAATGATTTTGGATATTAGATGATATTCTAAGTACATAGAATACTTATGTATAGTACAGAAGATCCCATATATTAAAGAAGAATTTTTGGAAGCTGTCAGGCAAACTTTACAGTAACAGATACGCTAAGATACGAATCTGTCAATACACTATCTATGCAATAAATGCAGTAAGACGTGTCTAGACTTAGGAATACTAAGTAGGAAATTTTCCACTAGGAATGATAAAGAGAACTTATAATATACAACTAAGGTCGAAGTCCAGACTCACTAGTGCATCTTAACAACTATCAGTTAGACACACTAATGCAACACCTGATTCGCTAAAACCACCGCTCTGATACCAACTGTCATACCCTGTCCTAATCCACTTGGACGAAGTCATCAACATTTGGTCCTATTGCGAGGTACTGTCCTAAATATGCCATGAACGACTCCATGTAATATCCTTAAAATGAGCAAATGCACAGCAGAAGATTTCTTTCATACCTGAAAATAAACATGCTTTAAAGTGTCAACCAAAAGGTTGGTGAGTTCATAGGTTTATCATAATCATTCATTTTCATCATTTTAATAGACCACAAGATTTTCAGATATTTAATTATACACGTAACCCGAGCACAAAATAATACGTGTAACCCGCGAATTAAAAATCATTCATATGGTGAACACCTGGTAACCGACATTAACAAAAATGCATCTAGAATATCCCCATCATTCTGGGACTCTCATCGAACATGATAAAATCGAAGTACTAAAGCATCCGTAACCCGGATGGGGTTTGTTAGGCCCAATAGATCTATCTTTAGGATTCGCGTCAATTAGGGTGTCTGTTCCCTAATTCTTAGATTACCAGACTAAAAAAGGGCGATATTCGATTTAATAATCCAACCATAGAATGTAATTTTAAGTACTTGTGTCTGTTTTGTCAAACATTATAAAACAGCGCATGTATTCTCAGTCCCAAAAAAATATATTGCAAAAGCATTTAAAAAGGGAGCAAATAAAACTCACAATACGATATTTTATAGTAAAAATATGCATACGACGGAATTGAACAATGCAGGGTTGGCCTCGGATTCACGAACCTATATCATTTATATATATATTAACACATATAATTGAAATCGAACATTTTTATTCTTAGTGATATAACTATTATATTTAATAATTTATAGGTTTCATTAATAATTTTAGTTAGATATATTTACTTTATTTACTTTAGATAAATAATTATTATTTATTGTAAAAATACTAATATAGTTATGTTATATGTATTAAATATATTTTCATATGATAAATATTTATTTATTATAATATTAATAATAGGAATAATATTAATAATAGTAATAATAAGGATAATAAGAATTATTATATTCACTAATGGAAATAATAATTTTGATAATAATAAAAATAGTCATTTTATTTGTAGTAATAATATTACCATAATAATAATAATAAATTTTTTTAATAATAATGATAATGATAATTTTAAAAATAAAATGATACTTTTAATATTAATGATAATTTTTAATAATAATCTTAGTGGTAATACTAATAATATAATATTAATGATAATAATAATGGTACTTAATAATTCATTTAGATCATAACTAAATTCTAATTTTAATCATTCTCTTAATAATATTTGTATTTATAACTTTTATTTTTATAATCCTAACCTCATTAAATATTAACATTTATAAACATAATAATAATAATAATACTATTAATAATACTTTCATAATTATTATTAGTAATCATAATCTTTAACTTTTAACTTCCTTTTATGTTAATAATATATTCTTAATATATATGTTATCCATAATCTATAACTAAGGATTGAAAAGGTTAAGTTTTAGTTATACCATCATAAACATATCGTCATTGACATCCTCATGATCATCTCTATCATCCTACATGATCGTTATCGATCATCTTTATCTATATCAAGATTATCACCATTCGAACCATGATCATAATTAAAACCGCATCATCATAACAACATCATTTTATCACTTGATCAACGTCAACATCACCATTCTAAATATAATTCACTTCATGGTAATTCATCATCATCATACTATCGTATCTATCATAATCATAACCATAACTACATCATCCTCATTGTAACGTCCTCCCATCTCATCGTTATCATCACATCAAAAATGAATGGGTCTCGGCCCTAATTGATTAAACTGCATACGGCCCAATAAGCAAAACAAATCATGGCCCAACTGGAAGTTTGAATCAATACGGCCCAAACAAATTGAATAGTCTATTACCAATTAGTGGCCCAATTTGCAACGAAATAAAAAGGATCCGATACCTTTTTATTTTAATTGAGCGGTTGTTAAAAATTTTTAGGGTGAACTGGAAACACAAGTGTATTGGGTACCCTATCTGCACAGTTCGATGGTAAGCAACCCTACCACTTTATATCAATTATATCGATCCTCATCTTCTCTATTCATCATCTTTATCTTGTCGGTTCAAACAAGAAAACGCAGCAGCAAGTAGGTGGTGTTTTAGCGATGGAGATTGAAACAAATAAACAGAAAAAGAATGTAGATGGCGGTTTCTATGAAGGTAGTGGTGGAGGAGATACTGTGAAGGTGGTCGTGAATGTGGTGGTGGGTTTCTTTGGAGCAGTATAGTTATAAGAATAAGGTGGTGGTTCATGACGACAATCACGGTGGTAAGAATGGTGGTGATCGAAGATGGTAGGTTTTGGGTGGTTCTTGGCTACAACACAAAAGTAATTCAATCAGGGGTTTGTCATGGTGATCTATCGAGTACCAACATCAATGGTTCGTTATCATCTTCATCTTTTTATAACATCATCATCATCATGTGTCTTATGTCATCAACATCATAACCTTACATCAATCATCACTCTCAATACCGTAGAAAAAGAATATAACGCGTATGGTAATGATGGGTCGTGTCAAGCATTTGGGCCCGGTTACTTTACCATTTGTTTAAGTTTTTAGCACTTTCTATTATTGTATTAATCTCATGTAATCCCACTAACGAATAAATTGACAAGTGGGGTATTTGATGGTGATGCTTGATGAATAAAGAAAGGAATAGAAAAAGAGTTGTTGTAGAACATAAGTTGTTGGTTTTGATCCGAGTCTTTAGAAGCTAGTAGACGTTGGACAATATTTGATTTGGTAGTCCTGATTGTAAGTCATGATCACAAATAATAGGCCTGACACATTTATCTTTCTATTTTTGTATCGGCTATATAGCCCTGTTTCTCAATCGAATAAAGTATACCTTTTGCAGTAACTTTTGTCTTGTGATAGCTAAATTTTACAAGCTGCAACAGCAGTCTTTTACTTCGAGCAGAAGGAATGAAAACAAATAGTAAACAGCAATAAGTTTGTGTGGTGTTCGAACTTCAAAATAGAAATAATTCGTAGCTGTAACAGTAGTATTATAATGGCATTTGGTTGGTGTTGATTGTAAGTTCAAAACATAAAGAGAAATGAGGGAGAAATTGCATGAACTTAGCTTCGATGGTGGTGGGTGTCTTGTTTGGTGCGTTGGACAGAAATTGCCACGAAGGAACAAAATTTGATGATGGGTGATCGATGTGGTTCCAGTTTGTTTCTCAGACAACACACAACATAGTAGCTGCAAACCCAAGTGGTGAGTGGTGAAGGGTGGTTGTGAAGCTAGGATCAATCAAGAAGGATGATGGTTTGTTTTGTTCTTGTGTTGGTTAGTTTGTGAAGTGGGTTTATGTGATGACTTTGTTAATCAAAACATATATAGAATTAAAAGCAGAAGAAGGAAAGATATGAAGATGATGATGGTTGTTTGGGTGATTGTATACAATGAGCAGAAAGAGAAAATGCAACGGGTTTTGTGTTAGTGTGTGCGTGATATTCATGTACCTATGCATATGTATCTATTTAATATAGAGATGGTGGGAAACACAAAAGCAAAAACAGTATTATCCGTGATTCTCAATCTCAATCTCAATTAGGCACAGTAAGTAAGTGATAATAATAATATAGAAGAATCAAACGTGTTTAAACCTTAGCCACCATTCATTATTGGTTTAACTTTTCTTTCGCGGACTGGGTTTCAAGCTCCATTAACAATCTGTGGCGGATAAAATGTCTTAAAAAAATCCCATGTTTTTAAATTAGATATATTTATTTATTTTAATCATTATTGTATAAAAATTGGTCATTAACTATTTAAAATCATTAAATAGAAATTAATTCAACTTTCCACGCTCGATCCCAAATAAAATATAAAAAAAAAAATAAAATTTAATAATTAGATCCTAAATACATTTCTAATAAGCCTATAATTTATATCACTCATTTTCAGATCACCGTTTATTTTAAAATAATATAAGTTTGAATTTAAGTTACTTAATATCAATTGGAACATCAAACGAGTGTCACAATTATTTAATATTTATTTTTAATATACATTATATATATGTGTATATATATATATATATATACATTAATAACATTATTATTATATTTTCTTTTTATTTTACATATTTAACTAAAGCCTGTAATACTTTAAATTGTACTTCAATATATATTCATAACTATTTATATTCAAATATATATGTATTTAATTACAACTAGTCGTTCGTGAATCGTCGAGAACAGTCGAAGGTCAAATGCATTTATGAAAACAGTTCAAAATTTTTGAGACACAACCTAACAACTTTTCTTATCGCGTCAAAAATATTAAATATCGAGAGTTTGATTTAAAATTAGTCAAAATTTTCTGGATCGTGACAACAATGACAATCACATGTGATTGTCCCGCGTTTTAATTCTAGTCATTATTTATATTGATCAACAACAACAAAACCCATTACCACCCAAGTGGTGTCTGAGGGAGGTGAGATGTAGATAATCATTCCTCTATCCGAAAATAAAGACAAATCATTTTTTCACCCAGAGTAAAAACACTCTCATAAGTAGAGAAAGTCATCTCTCTCTATTCGACGGATAGAGATTGCTTTCGAGTGGACCTCCGACCAAAAGGTATGATTTATTTTAAAAAAATAAAATAGAATTAAAAATAAAATTAAGACGCCATTAAAATGGTAAAATCAAATTTTTATGAGTTTTAAATCCTGCCTGAAATTTACTTTAGGCTCTAAGAGTCAGTCAAGTCGCTAATAAATCGACGTTTGTTGTTGACGTAATAAATTAATTATATTGATCTAAAAGATAAAATTTATCCCCTAAATCTCGAACAAAATTAAAGATGCAAATGAATTAAATCAATTATAAGCTCATAATTACATTCTACATTGTTTATTTACAATGCAAGTGCAAGTCAATCAAAGGCAACAATACAAATTGGGGAAGTTAAATGATTAGCTGAATTATCCTACTATATATCAACAAAAGGCTTGTATTGTCGTTTTAGGCTTTGAAATATTGTCGTTGTACTCGATGGGTATTACTATGTGTGAAGTATTATAAAATTAAAAAATAATAGGATTAGTAGTACGGAGTAACAAAGTGACTATTTCGCTGCAACTCTCTCTCTCTCTCTCTCTCTCTCTCTCTCTCTCTTTTAATAGTAAATTCATAACCCCTCTAAACTTCAAATTCTCTTTTATCCCAAATCTGGAAGATTTACACAATGACATCACCACCATTAAATTCATTATCGTTTTCTGAGCATACCTATACAAGTTTGATCTGGAAAAAAAAAAAATTCGTCGACCACTTTCGGCGGCGAGTGGCGGCTCTAGGCTGGACTGACGATGATGAAATTTGTATGATTGGTTCGGAATGTTGTAAGGAATCCATTGGTCTAGAAGGTGTTGTTTAATGTTATGTAATGAAGAACATATCTGAAAAAGAAAACAAAGTGGCGGCGGTGGTGGGGCAGGGGTTTGGTGGATGTGTGGCAGCGGAAGATTTCTGATCGTCAACCGTGGTTTTTTGTAGTTTTTTCAGTTGCTCCGATAGAGGCATTGTGGTGGTTGTCGGATGTGGTGGTGGTGGGTTGGTGGTTGGTGATGTGCAAATATTTAACAATAATGTACAACTTTATAAGGCCAATTTACAACTTTTTATCAAGTATGTACGACTTTAAGGCACACAGTAGGAAATAGAGGTAGCATTTTGAAGTGGATGAAGGTCTTAGGTCTAGACGTATGATAATGCTAAAAACGAACATATATTTCATAGCATTATCTCTCAAGAAAGACAAGCTTTTAGTTGCAGTTGTCCTATTTACAAGGAATATTTGTTTAAATATTAAAAGGTGAAGACAAAAGACAGATTCGACGAATTAAAGACCCAAACGACCAAAAAGCTCAAAAGTATAAAGTACAATCAAAGTGGTTCCAATTATTGATGAGAAACGTCTCAAAATTAGAGGAGTACAAGCCGCAAAACAAAAAGTACAAGATATTAAATTATACGAAAGGACGTTCGAAAATCCGGAACCGAGACATGAACCAGCTTTCAACGTATGACGCAACGGATCGGAAATTATAAATTAATTATGTATATAAATATAACATAATATATAATTAATTATATAAATTATATATTTATATTATATTTATAATAAAATCCGTCGGCAGACTAAGATCCAAACTTGGATGAGCTGGAATCACGACCTCCGCACTCGCGGAGCTTTGAAGACCAAAATGCATCGCACTCGCGGAGCACTCTCTGCCTATAAAAGAACATGCATTTCGACGATTTATATATACCTTTTATATTTTATATATATATTTCTTTCCCCATTTTTATGTATCAAGTATCACTCCAAATCGTAATCTCAATTTGTAATTTTAATTTTAAGTTAGTGATAATAATAAGGATCGATTAGTCGAATGTTTTAAAGTTTTGTAAGTCGAAACTCTGTCCGTGTAACACTACGCGATAAATAATCAATGTAAGTTATGTTCTCCTTTTTAAAATTAATGTCTCGTAGCTAAGTTATTATTATGCTTATTTAATACCGAAGTAATCATGATGTTGGGCTAAAAATATTAAAATTGGGTAATTGGGCTTTGTCCCATAATTGGGGTTTGGACAAAAGAACGACACTTGTGGAAATTAGACTATGGGCTATTAATGGGCTTTATATTTGTTTAACTAAATGATAGTTTGTTAATTTTAATATAAAGATTACAATTGGCCATACCTATAAATAACCATATACAATCAATCGGACACGATGGGAGGGATATTTATATGTACGAATAATCGTTCATTTAACAGGACACGGGAATGGATTAATAGTTAATAGACTTATTAAAACAAGGGTGAAATTATGTACAAGGACACTTGGTGTAATTGTTAACAAAGTATTAAAACCTTGGGTTACACGCAGTTGATATCCTGGTGTAATTATTAAACAAAGTATTAAAACCTTGTTACAGTTTAAGTCCTCAATTAGTTGGAATATTTGACTTTAGATATAAGGATAATTTGACGAGGACACTCGCACTTTATATTTATGACTGATGGACTGTTATGGACAAAAACCAGACGGACATATTGAATTATCCAGGACAAAGGACAATTAACCCATGGTAATAAACTAAAATCAACACGTCAAACATCATGATTACGGAAGTTTAAATAAGCATAATTCCTTTATTTTCATATTTAATTGCACTTCTAATTATCACATTTTTATTTATTGTCATTGTATTTAATTGCACTTTTAATTATCGCACTTTTTAATTATCGTAATTTTATTTTATCGCACTTTTATTATTCGCAATTTCATTATCGTTATTTGCTTTATGCTTTAAATTAAGTCTTTTATTTATTTAATATTTTACATTAGGTTTTAACTGCGACTAAAGTTTTAAAAATCGATAAACCGGTCATTAAACGGTAAAAAACCCCCTTTATAATAATAATATTACTTATATATATATATATATATATATATATATATATATATATATATATATATATATATATATATATATATATATATATTATATTTATAAATTAAAACTAATATAGCGTTAAGCTTTGTTTAAAGATTTCCCTGTGGAACGAACCGGACTTACTAAAAACTACACTACTGTACGATTAGGTACACTGCCTATAAGTGTTGTAGCAAGGTTTAAGTATATCCATTTTATAAATAAATAAATATCTTGTGTAAATTGTATCGTATTTAATAGTTTTTCCTAGTAAAATATACACTATTTCATATACGACTCGCATAACATCAAGTATTTTTGGCGCCGCTGCCGGGGAACCCTTGAAAAAAAAAACCGAAAGCGCAACGCTATATATATAAAAAAAATATTTTTATAAAAGTTTTTGTTTAAGTTCTTTTTATAAAAATATAAGTTTTAAAATAAAAATATAAAAATGCAAAAAGAAAGAAAAATACATTTATATTTTTAAGAGTTTATAATATTTATAAGTATTTTTATTTTAGTTTTAAAATTAAATTTTTATTTAAGTTATATTTATATTTTATGTATAATATAAAAAGTAAAAAAAAAATTTTAAAAAAAAAACTGAACCTGTAAAAATCGACCCCTTTTGAGTTGAAATTGAACCCTCCGCGACTCGCGGAGCATTTGAACTGGACTATACCGCACTCGCGGAGGTCTTCTGACAGGTCAAACCTAGGACTGCAATTAATACGAAATTAGGGTTTAAAATTTTCTTATTATTAATAATTAGGGTTTTAATTAAATAAAATTAGTTTTAGTTTTATTTTAATTTATATTTTTAAGTTATATTAAGTTTAATAAATTATAAAATTAATAGTTTTAAAAAATAAATAATATAAAAATTATATTTTTATAAAAATTATATTTTCATAAACTTTAGTTTTATTTTTTATATTTCGTACCTTTTTAATCGTTTCTTGTAATATTTTTAAATTTTTTTTCGCTCGTATTTAATTTAAGACATAGTTTTTTGCCGTAGTTATTTTATTTCTAGATTTTTAAGATTTGCCGTAGAATCCCTTAAGTGCTTTTTCTTAGATTAAGATTTAGGTGCTTTAAAATTTTACGACGCTACAAATTTTAGTGCCTTTTTAAGTTTAGACACGCTACTTTCTTATTTTTATTTTGCAACGCCTATTATTTTTCAATCTTTTATTTTTTTCGACGCGCTCTTTTTCTTTCTTATTTCTCGCCATTCTAGTTTTTAGGACTTAGATTTTTTTCTATTTCTTCTCTAAAATTTCTTTAAATTACGAAAAATTATTTTAAGTAGTTAAATTGATAGGCATCAAAATTTTCTGGTTCGTAGTAATAGTTGGATTTGTACGTGGACCGGATTATTGGAGCCAAACAGTACTCAATTATATTGAGACCAAACGAATCCTGCCCCTCTGCTGCATCTTTTGGCTATTCGAAACGTGGGCAAAATCAGAAACGTCTATTAATTGGATAACTTATATAATTTTTCTTTCTTTTTAAAAACTAATAGGATATTCAGTGAATGCACCTAGCAAAACGTTCACCACCTTTTGTACGTTCACCACCTGTAACTCGATCAAGACATCTAGCAAATATTGTCGCCGTTGATTTTTCTTCAGAATTATCATCCAGTCGACCAAGTACTCCAATTCAAATTTTCGATAATCCATTTTTTGAACCCGACCTCACAATTGAGAATCCGGAGAATATTCAGGGATAATTCGTAGATCCTGAACCACTAATCTTTCCTCCGGAACCACCAATCATTCAAACAGAGATTGTTGAGGAAAGAACCATTAAATCAGGATCTACGAAATGAAAGCTTAGTATGGAAGACCGAATGAAAGCTAAACGTACTGGCCAAGGTCACGCAATTACTCAACCAGACATTAATGCGCCAGATTATGAAATCAAAGGACAAATTCTACACATGGTAACTAATCAATGCTAATTTAGTGGCGCGCCGAAGGAAGATCCAAATGAACATCTTCGTACCTTTAATAGGATCTGCACTCTATTTAAAATCCGAGAAGTGGAAGATGAACAGATATATCTCATGTTATTTTTCTGGACTTTAAAGGGAGAAGCCAAAGATTGGTTAGAATCGTTACCTGAAGGGGCGATTGATACATGGGACGTTTTAGTTGAAAAATTTCTTAAACAATTCTTTCCGGCGTCTAAAGCCGTAAGACTTCAAGGAGAAATTGTTACGTTCACACAGAAGCCAAATGAAACTCTATATGAAGCGTGGACCAGATTTGGAAAGTTATTGAGAGGATGTCCGCAACATGGTTTAGACACCTGTCAAATAGTATAAATATTCTACCAAGGATGCGACATCACTACAAGAAAAGACATAGATATAGCAACTGGTGGTTCTATTATGAAAAAAACCGAAACTGATGCTTACAAAATTATTGATAACACTGATTCCCACTCACATGAGTGGCATCAAGAAAAAGATATCGTTAGATCATCTAAAGCAGCTAGAGCCGATTCTAGCCATGACTTAGATTCCATTTCTGCAAAGATAGATGTTGTCGAGAGACGAATGGAAAAGATGACTAAAGATATCCACTCAATACGAATTAGTTGTGAGCAGTGTGGAGGACTACATTTAACAAAAGATTGTCTCAGTATTGAACTAACAATGGAACAAAGAGAGAATGTTCCATACATAAACCAAAGGCCTGGAAATAATTATCAGAATAATTATCAACCGCCAAGACCAATTTACAATCAAAACCAGAATTATAATCGAAATGTCCCATACAACAACCAACAAGGTCCTAGCAATCAACAAGTATCTAATAATACTTACAATCAGCAAAGACCTAATTTTCAAAACAAACCACCACAAACCGATGATAAAAAGCCGAATTTAGAAGATATGATGACGAGGCTAGTTGAATCTCAAACACAGTTTTTCACATCTCAGAAACAAACCAATGAACAAAATGCTCAAGCATTTAGAAATCAACAAGCTTCTATTCAAAATCTGGAACAAGAAGTAAGTAACCTAGCAAGGTTAATAGGTGAAAGAAAACCGGGAAGTCTACCTAGTGATACAAATGCTAACCCCCGGAATGAAACAACTAAAGCCATTACCACAAGAAGTGGTATTACACTTAAACCACCTGAAATACCTGTAATTTCTGATGAAGCTATTCCTACTCCACAAGAACCACAACCTGATCAAGATAAGGAAATAGAACCGGTAGTTGAAAAAGTTAATGAAGATAACACAGTTAAACCGAACCTTATGTTAAACCATAGCAACCACCACTTCCTTACCAGAGTAAAATGAAAAAAGAGAGACTTGAAGCCGAGCAATCCAAATTCTTGGATATGTTTAAACAGATAAATGTAAATCTTCCTTTCATTGATGTGATTTCAGGAATGCCTAGATATGCTAAATTTCTGAAAGATCTAATCACGAATAGAAAGAAAATGGAAGAACTCTCGGCTGTTACTATGAATGCTAATTGTTCTGCAGTGCTGTTGAATAAAATACCAGAAAAACTATCTGATCCAGGAAGTTTCACAATTCCATGTTTTCTGAGAAGTCTTAGTTCAATAGATGCATTGGCAGATTTAGGTGCTAGTATAAATTTAATGCCGTTTTCACTATACACTAAACTAGACCTTGGAGAATTGAAACCAACAAGAATAAGCATACAACTAGCCGATAGATCAGTAAAATATCCTAGAGGGATAATGGAGAACATGCTAGTTAAAGTTGGTACTTTAGTATTTCCTGTAGATTTTGTTGTTCTGGACATGGAAGAAGATTCTCAAGTTCCTCTCATATTAGGAAGACCATTCTTAAACACGGCTAAAGCAATAATAGACGTGTTCGGTAAGAAACTAACCCTAAGTATAGAGGACGAGAGTGTTACCTTTTCTGTTGATAGAGCCATGCAACAACCGCAATCTGCAGATGATACATGCTATTATATTCAAACTATAGATTCACATGCAGAATTGTTAGAAGAATTTCCAGAATTACAAGGAATAGGAGAATGTTCTATAGGAGAAGGTACTGAACCAATTGATGAAACTGAAATGTTAGCTACACTTATGGCTAATGGATATGAACCAACAACAGAAGAAATTCAAATGCTAAAAGAAGAAGACAGATATCAATATAAATCATCGATAGAAGAACCTCCGACATTAGAGTTAAAGCCACTTCCAAACCATTTGGAATATGCTTATTTACATGGTGAATCTGAATTACCTGTAATAATATCGTCTTCTCTTACTGAAAATGAAAAATCTCAACTCATTTCGGTACTAAAAGCTCATAAACCAACCATTGCATGGAAGATTCATGATATTAAAGGAATAAGTCCTTCGTATTGCACACATAAAATCCTTATGGAAGAAGGTCATAAAACGTATGTGCAACGCCAACGAAGACTAAATCCTAATATGCAAGATGTTATTAAGAAAGAAATTATTAAACTGCTAGATGCAGGTTTAATTTATCCAATTTCTGATAGTCCATGGGTAAGCCCAGTTCAATGCGTGCCTAAGAAGGGTGACATGACTATCATTACAAATGAGAAAAATGAGCTTATTCCTACTAGGACTGTAACAGGATGGCGTGTATGTATTGATTATAGAAAATTAAATGACGCCACCAGAAAAGATCACTTTCCCTTACCTTTTATTGATCAAATGTTGGAAAGATTAGCCGGAAACAGTTACTATTGTTTTCTTGATGGTTTTTTCGGATATTTTCAGATTCCAATAGCACCCGAGGATCAAGAGAAAACCACATTCACGTGCCCTTATGGTACTTTTGCTTACAAATGCATGCCATTTGGACTTTGCAACGCCCCTGCAACCTTTCAAAGGTGCATGATGGCGATTTTTCACTACATGATAGAAGAATGCATGGAAGTTTTCATGGATGACTTTTCAGTCTTCGGTGATACATTTGAATCATGTTTAGTTAATCTTGAACGAATGCTTATTAGATGTGAACAATCAAATCTAGTACTTAATTGGGAGAAATGCCATTTCATGGTTAAAGAAGGCATCGTTCTTGGACATAAAATTTCAAAGGAAGGAATTGCAGTGGATAGAGCTAAAGTAGATGTAATTGCTAAACTTCCACATCCCACCAATGTTAGAGGAGTTAGGAGTTTTATAGGGCATGCCGGTTTTTACCGACGTTTCATAAAAGATTTTTCTAAAATTGCCACTCCTATGAATAAACTCCTAGAAAAAGATGCTCCATTCATCTTTTCAGATGAATGCATCAAATCTTTTAATATACTTAAATAAAAACTCACTAATGCGCCGATCATGGTAACATCAAATTGGAATTTACCGTTTGAACTTATGTGCGATGCAAGTGATTTTGCAATGGGAGCCGTTTTAGGACAAAGGATTGAAAAACGATTTCAACCTATTTATTATGCTAGTAAAACATTACAAGGAGCACAAACAAATTACACAACTACTGAAAAAGAACTCCTTGCTATTGTCTTTGCTTTTGACAAATTTCGTTCATATCTCGTTCTAGCTAAAACGGTGGTCTATACCGACCATTCTGCTCTTAGATACCTATTTTAGAAACAAGATGCTAAACCAAGATTAATCCGTTGGATCTTACTCTTACAAGAGTTTGATATTGAAATCCGAGATAAAAGAGGAGCAGAAAATCTCGCAGCTGATCATCTTTCTCGTCTTGAAAATCCTGAATTAGAAGTTCTAAATGAATCGGCCATACAAGACAACTTTCCTGATGAATATCTATTGAAGATAGATTATAATGAAATTCCATGGTTTACAGACTATGCAAACTACTTAGTATGTGGATTCCTTGAAAAATGATTGTCGTACCAAAAACGAAAGAAATTCTTTAGTGATATAAAACACTATTTCTGGAAAGATCCACATTTGTTTAAAAGTTGTCCCGATAGAATAATACGCCGATGTGTATTCGGAGATGAAGCTAGTAAAATTTTGAACCATTGTCACACAGGACCAACAGGAGGGCATTATGGGCCTCAACTCACAGCAAGAAAAGTTTATGATGCTGGATTCTATTGGCCTACAATTTACAAAGACGCACACCTTCTTTGCAAATCCTGTGATGCATGTCAAAGGGCCGGAAAAATAAGTCAACGTGATGAAATGCCACAAAATGTCATTCAAGTATGTGAAGTATTTGACATTTGGGGTATTGACTTTATGGGTCCATTTTCAAAATCTCATAATAATCTCTACATTCTCGTAGCCATTGATTATGTATCTAAATGGGCGAAAGCACAAGCTCTCCCAACTAACGATGCACGAGTTATAGTCAACTTTTTAAAACGTCTTTTTGCTAGGTTTGGAACACTGAAAGCTTTAATAAGTGATCGGAGAACTCATTTTTGTAATAATCAACTTGAGAAAGTTCTCAAAAGATATGGAGTAACTCATAAAATCTCCACCGCATATCATCCACAAACAAGTGGACAAGTTGAAAATACCAACCGAGCTTTAAAACGTATTCTAGAGAAAACCGTAGGATCAAATCCGAAGGAATGGTCCATAAAATTGGAGGATGCACTCTGGGCTTTTAGAACAGCCTACAAAACTCCAATTGGAACCACACCTTTTAGACTCGTTTACGGAAAAGCATGTCATCTTCCAGTAGAAATTGAACATAAAGCATTTTGGGCTTTGAAGACATGTAATCTTGATTTACATGAAGCCGGACGTCTACGGTTAAGTCAATTAAACGAATTAGAAGAATTGAGACATGAAGCATACGATAATTCATTAATCTATAAAGAAAGAATGAAGAAATGGCATGATAAAAGAATTAGAAGTTCAAAAGAATTCAAAGAAGGAGACAGAGTTCTTCTTTTCAATTCACGATTCAAGCTATTTCCTGGAAAATTAAAATCAAGATGGTTTGGACCATTCATAGTCAAAAGAGTTTTCCCATACGGAACAATAGAATTAATAAAATTCAAATGGATTTGAATTTAAGGTTAATGGTCACAGAGTTAAACATTACGTAGATAGTTCAATGGAAGTCGACAACGAAGTTAATCACAATTTCAAAACCACAGCTAACTAAGTGTGGGGAGAACCAAATCTTTAAAGGATAATATGTATTTCTGCTAGAGTTAGATTTTCTGTTTTCGTGTAGTTCTCGAAAATGGAACCCGAATGGTCTTTCCCTAGCAGACCCTAAAGAACTAGTCTTCTCCCCCCATTCTGAATTTTTATTTTTTTTAGGTTTTACGAGATGAAGACTTCCTGTGAATTAAACCATGGTCTAATGCTACACGCTTTGATCACTAAACGTAATAATGACACCCTTCCAAGTGAAAAAGTATCATTAATCAGAAGTAAATTGGACGGAGTAAGAAAAGAATCCAGATACGAAAATAATAAGTTACAATTTGGTAAAGGAAAATCAAAATCCGCAGCGAAAAGGAGAGCACGACACCTTGAAAGATGTCACAAATGCGGAAAATGGTCACACGAAGGAAAATGTTCGACGAATCAGACATATTCCAATACCGAATTCATTACTTTATGCAGAGACGGACCGTTCATATGTTTAGAAGAAAAAACATTGAATGCTCGAGGTTATGCCTATGTAGCTATGGAAAATCAATTAGTCCGACTATCTTATGAGTGGGCTAGAGCATATCACTAAGAATACTATCTCACAGGTAAGTTTGTACAGTTTTTATTTTTATTTTTATTTTTAACCTTTTGATAATAAACGCTAATTTGTTCGCTATAAAGTATTAAATTGGTATTCGATAAAATTAGGTCTTGCGACCGAAATTATTAATATCATACAAAAATTTATTACATCACTGCGAAATTTACCGTTTATTCTTAAAGTATAAATATCTTTAATCATTCAACCAAAATATTTCAAAAATTCGTCATGAGTTAAATTAGGTCGTTGAACCGAAATTACTTTACCGAAAAGAGGGGCGTATATTTTTGATAATATTTGATTGATTAAAGTGGGATAAAAGACCAAAAAAATTTTATTTTATTTTTACCATGTTTTTAAAATTAATATTAAAATAATATTGTAAAATTTTTAAATCAATATATTTAAAATTGTAAATATTTGAAAAATTAATATTTTTAATATAAGTTTGTATGTATAAAAACAAAAATATAATTTAAGTTTGGTGTGAATTTTTAATATGAATTTTTAATTTTATGCATCTTAAATTTAAGTTTGGTGTGAATTTAAAAACAAAAATTTACTTTATTTTACTAAGTTAAAAATATGATTTTTAAAATTCGTCGTGAGTTGAAGACTAGGTCTTTGAACCGAAATTGCTTTACCCAAGGGAGGGACGAGAACTTTTATCATCATTATTTTTAATCTTATTGAATTAAAGTATACCAAAAACATTTAAAAAAAACCCAAAAATTTTTACTTTTAAAACCGCGATTAAAAAGTGACAAATTTTAAAATTTTGTCGAGGGACGGACTAGGACATCGATCCAAAACGCCCTCATCCTAAAAAAGAAACAAATTTTTTTTTAAATTTTATTAATTTATGTTTTAGAAATTATAACCTTTTTATATATAAAAAAAAACGCCAATATGTTTGGAAACTTTGGTAAAATTTAATCATTTCTACGCTAATCACCCTCAATAATTTAAATTGTTACTGATTTCTTGCAAATGAGGGCATTGCAAGATCTTAAGTGTGGGAAGGGGTTAAATTATTTCGGAATTTTAAAAATTTTTGACTTGTACACTTGGTTACCATTAGAAATACTAGTAACGCAGTAGTTGTATTAGAATCTAGTGCTCTCTGATAATAAAGAACAGCCCTAGTCTTATATACTGACTACCCAATTCTAGTAAAATTTTTCAAAATTTTCAATTAAATGAATTCAAAATCATGTTTATACATATTTATGAACGATAAAACTAGGTGTTAACACCGAAATTATTGTTACCTTAGAAAGGACATAAATTGAGAAACAAACCAAAATGTTAGAATTCATTTAAAATGGAATAGAGGACAATAAAAAGGCAAATAAAAGAAAATAAAAGCCAAGTGTGGGAAAATTTACCAAGTTATTTTGAACATATATCACATATTTTTGTACAAATAACTGAAGATGCTTTTGCTTTAGACTAAACTAATCAGTTTTACCCAATTTACTGTAATATATTTGAAAGAAAGATGGTTCTACACGATGAATCAATTCCATCATTAAAATGAAGTAAAGTCTTTCAAGAAAAAGAAACGCGCTTCTTGATTTAGGTCATGAAGTTGTCGTCCAGACCAGCTGTAGGTTAACGAAAAATCTAGAAAAGTCATCTCTAAAAACAGCAGGAAATCCACGGACCTCAGCATCAAACAGGGTCGCCAAGTGGTCAGACTTATCCTAACCATGAGAGGATCTATCTTGTAAAATGGGGAGGACGCCGTGCAAATTAGCTGGATAAGACTAATGAATCAGATCCCCAGAAAGGATAATCTCCTTAAAGAAAAAAATTCAGCTTTTAAGACTGATATTACTCAATCCTTGTGATTGACCTTAAAGATTGAGAATTACAAACTCATGGAATTCAATGATATCTAAACTCGAGCTTGAACGAGAAAATATTTTGATCAAAATTATAAACCGATTTGTTTTCTGAAAACCCATTTTCAATGCGTTCATTACCATTGAACGTAAAATCCTAGAAATTCACCTGGAATTCATTAGGTCACCTGAACCAAATCGGGTGTCAACCGTAAGAACGGTGGTTGCATAGCATGGTCAAAGACAGGACCTTGTGCCAGACCGGAAAATTATAAGGGTAAGCTTTACTATTGCTCCTACCAAGGATAGTAATTGCATCCGACACGTTATAGACCATAATTAAAAGCATGTCAGGGGACATTGCCTTAACAGTTGCTTGTTCAACGCTTTCCTTTACAACCGGACGGTAGTTTACCGAAAGGTAATATACGGAGCAAGTATACTGGACGTGTTGCTTTCCCAATACAAGGTTAGCAAGTGGGTGACACAAAACCGCAAGTTTTGAGCTAAAGTTTTCAAATCTGAAACCCACCAAACCCACAAAAAGAATTTGCAAACACCGGTGAAGGGTTATTCCGGAAAACTTATCTAGGGTAAAAACTAGATTGAATTTTCAAAAAGATCAAATATTTTCATAAAGATCCAATTTCCTTAAAGGATCTAAATTTTTATAGTCATGTGGGACTGTAAACCATAACGTTACTACCATTGTTCATACCGCCGTAATGAAATCACTGATGTACAAAGTGTGAAGAATAAAGAAGTGATTCTAGTATATTTCAAGACTATATTGCTTGAGGACAAGCAACACTCAAGTGTGGAAATATTTGATAATGCTAAAAACGAACATATATTTCATAGCATTATCCCTCAAGAAAGACAAGTTTTTAGTTGCAGTTGTCCTATTTACAAGGAATATTTGTTTAAATATTAAAAAGTGAAGACAAAAGACAGATTCGACGAATTAAAGACGCAAATAACTAAAAAGCTCAAAAGTACAAAGTACAATCAAAGTGGTTCCAATTATTGATGAGAAACGTCTCAAAATTACAAGAGTACAAGCCGCAAAACGCAAAGTACAAGATATTAAATTATACGAAAGGACGTTCAAAAATCCGGAACCGAGACATGAACCAGCTTTCAACGTACGACGCAACGGATCGGAAATTATAAATTAATTATGTATATAAATATAATATAATATATAATTAATTATATAAATTATATATTTATATTATATTTACAATAAAATCCGTCGGCAGACTAAGATCCAAACTTGGATGAGCTGGAGTCACGACCTCCGCACTCGCGGAGCTTTGAAGACCAAAATGCACCGCACTCGCGGAGCACTCTCTGCCTATAAAAGAACATGCATTTCGACGATTTATATATACCTTTTATATTTTATATATATATTTCTTTCCCCATTTTTATGTATCAAGTATCACTCCAAATCGTAATCTCAATTTGTAATTTTAATTTTAAGTTAGTGATAATAATAAGGATCGATTAGTCGAATGTTTTAAAGTTTTGTAAGTCGAAACTCTGTCCGTGTAACACTACGCGATAAATAATCAATGTAAGTTATGTCTCCTTTTTAAAATTAATGTCTCGTAGGTAAGTTATTATTATGCTTATTTAATAACGAAGTAATCATGATGTTCGGCTAAAAATATTAAAATTGGGTAATTGGGCTTTGTACCATAATTGGGGTTTGGACAAAAGAACGACACTTGTGGAAATTAGACTATGGGCTATTAATGAGCTTTATATTTGTTTAACTAAATGATAGTTTGTTAATTTTAATATAAAGATTACAATTGGCTATACCTATAAATAACCATATACACTCAATCGGACACGATGGGCGGGATATTTATATGTACGAATAATCGTTCATTTAACCGGACACGGGAATGGATTAATAGTTTATAGACTTATTAAAACAAGGATGAAATTATGTACAAGGACACTTGGTGTAATTGTTAACAAAGTATTAAAACTTTGGGTTACACGCAGTTGATATCCTGGTGTAATTATTAAACAAAGTATTAAAACCTTGTTACAGTTTAAGTCCCCAATTAGTTGGAATATTTGACTTCGGATATAAGGATAATTTGACGAGGACACTCGCACTTTATATTTATGACTGATGGACTGTTATGGACAAAAACCAGACGGACATATTGAATAATCCAGGACAAAGGACAATTAACCCATGGTAATAAACTAAAATCAACACGTCAAACATCATGATTACGGAAGTTTAAATAAGCATAATTCCTTTATTTTCATATTTAATTGCACTTCTAATTATCACATTTTTATTTATTGTCATTGTATTTAATTGCACTTTTAATTATCGCATTTTTTAATTATCGTAATTTTATTTTATCGCACTTTTATTATTCGCAATTTCATTATCGTTATTTACTTTACGCTTTAAATTAAGTCTTTTATTTATTTAATATTTTACATTAGGTTTTAACTGCGACTAAAGTTTTAAAAATCGACAAACCGATCATTAAACGGTAAAAACCCCCCTTTATAATAATAATATTACTTATATATATATATATATTTGTATTTTTATAAATTAAAACTAATATAGCGTTAAGCTTTGTTTAAAGATTTCCCTGTGGAACGAACCGGACTTACTAAAAACTACACTACTGTACGATTAGGTACACTGCCTATAAGTGTTGTAGCAAGGTTTAAGTATATCCATTTTATAAATAAATAAATATCTTGTGTAAAATTGTATCGTATTTAATAGTTTTTCCTAGTAAAATATACACTATTTCATATACGCCTCGCATAACATCAACGTACATAATATTTAATGTCGGTACCCACATCCTTTTTTGGACAAAATTGAACCAAAAATATATGACCCTTCACATAAATTAGCTGCATTGCGGTCCAAAAGAATCATACTAACAAAAGGGATACTGTATAATACGAACAACAAAAGAACAATGGTCAGTAGAAATTATATCTATATCAACAAAGCAGTCGTAATAGGGGTGTTCATCGGTTCGGTTTTCGGTTTGTTCGGTTTATTCGGTTCGGTGTATTCGGTTTTGAAATTTTTTTAGGCAAAACCGAAAACCGAACCGAAAACCGAATTCAAAGTTAAAACCGAACCAAACCGAAAACCGAATTCAAATTCGGATTCGGTTTGGTTTTCGGTTAAAACCGAATATTATGAAAAAACTGAGAACGTTGGTAGTTTAATTGTGGCGATACTGATGTCTTAGTTATTTATATCCTAAAACAATGACGTATTATTAAATTATCAAGAATTCGATGATTTATTAATATTTATAGCTTAATTATGACGTTTACTGCTTCTGTTATTGAGAAAAAGAACATAATAATTTAAGTAACATAATTATAATGTGAGCTACCAAATCTTCAAATAGGTGAGAATATATTTTACTGATTGGATCCCAAATTATGATGACACTAAAACATAAATATACAAATTAAATATATAAAAATTTTGAATTCGGTTTTGAAATCGGTTTTCGGTTAAACCGTATTCAGAATTTTCAAAACCGAAAACCGAACCGAAAACCGAATTCAAATTCGGTTTCGGTTTGACGCGATCCGAAAACTGTTTATCAAATTCGGTTTAGTTTTTTTCCGGTTTGGTTTCGGTTTGGTTTTCGGGTTCCACGGTTTCAAACCAAATACTGACCACCCCTAAGTCGTAATCTCTTTTGTATCAACTCTATTAGGACAGTACATAAAACATATATAATTGTATGATCAGTATACGATCAGTTGACTTGATCACCATATGATCATATGTACGTAGTTATCTTATAGAAGTAACAATATCGTGTACTTAACTTATAATAATATCGTAATATTTGCATATCAAATATCGTACAATAAACAAACCGAATAGCGCAGCGAAGCGAAGCGCGCACCTCCAATTTCTAGTATATAAATATATAGACAGATTCAGTCCGAACAATCTACAATTCGACTGTGGATCGACTGTATCTTTACTGAAAAGATTAGATGATGATAAAAAAAACTAGTAGCACTAAATAAATCTAAAAATAAAAATAAAATCAAACGATGAACAAAGTAGAACGCTTAAAGGTTAAAATTTAAATATTAAATAAAATATAAAAAATATAAAAACTTTCTATCTGGCCAATATTTTATTTTATATTCGTTTCATGATATTTTTCCGTTGGGGAAGCAAAAAGAGGCCCATGGGCAGGCTGGTCATTTCCCTTTCTTACCTGTCAAATATCTATACATACAAATACAATCCTCCTGTATATATATCTATACATATACATACACCGCTCTGTATCTATAACACTGTACGTATCGTTTTCTCTCTCACAATCACATAATCATCAGTGGGGCCTGCAACTATTCCAACTTTTTTTTTCCCCTTCATAAACCCCTTTCTCTATCCTTCACAACACTCGCCACCCCAAAAAAACGCAATACACACACAGAAACACACACAATAAAGCAAAAAAAAAAAAAAAAAAAAAAAGAATTTAATCGATAAATTTTCTTTCTTTTTTTTTTGGTTGAAAAAACAAAGAAGAAGAATCAGAAATGACTACAAGTATTCAAAATCCAACACCAATAACAACAGTAGCAACAACACAAAGGATGCAATCAAGTGATCAATTGCAAACATTGATGCAAGCTGGACAAATTTCAGGTAGTTTAAGTTTTAACGGATTGATGACGAAAGAAGATGAAGAGATGTCAAGATCTGCACTTTCTACTTTTAAAGCTAAAGAGGAAGAAATTGAAAAAAAGAAATTGGAAGTTAGGGAAAGGGTTCAAGCTCAATTAGGAAGAATTGAAGAAGAAACTAGACGTTTAGCTACCATTCGTGAGGTTTGATTCTTATTTCCTTTTTTTAATTTTTGATTAATTTGTTTAATTTTGGATAATAAAGATGATGTTGATATTTTAGGGGAAAATTAGGGTTTTCGTTTGTGCTATTGTTATGCGAAAATTGATGCGGGTAAAGTTTTGTTTTTATGATGAGTTTTGAATATTTGTTGAAGGATTTGTTCGATTTTCTAGTTTTTTTGTGGATTTTTTTTTTGGGAATTGAAATTAGGGTTTATATGTATTTTGTTTTGTAGAAAAATAAGCGGTTTAACACCTTGTTTTGATGAAATTTTCATGTTTTGCATATGATTTTGCCAATTTTTGATGCTGAATTTGTGTGAAATGAAATTAGGGTTTTCTAGCTTAAAGTGAAATTGTTTGTTATTTTGGGTATTATTAGGGCTTTATTATGAGCTGTTTTTGGGGGAAATAACATTTTTTTAATCTTTTTGGTTATGGTATTCTATGGGGAAGGAATCTGCACAATTTTGTTGGAGTTTTGAGAAGGAAAATTGGGTGTTTTTATGTATGGTTTAGGGAAATGTGAATTTGGGTGTATTCAATAAATTGAAACAGAGTGTTCAATTTTGACTTCTTGAATATAGAATCTTTTGAGTAAAACTAAATCAGGGTTTGATAACTATAATATGCTGTTTAAAGTTAAATTTAAGAGAAAAAAATCATCTGTGATAGATCTGTTTTCCAATGATCTAACATATGGAGTATTACATATTATTTGGATTTTATGACTTGCTTGATTTCACTGTTTTTGTATAATAAATAATCTAATTGCTTTAATTGCTTTCAGTCACCTAAATCATGACACCCTTGTTATAAATTAATTGGGACTACTTGGATACATATTGTCAAAGATGTTTTTTTTTTTTTACATAAATAGTTTATAAAATAAGAGTTATAAAAGTTTTATATGGTTGGTAAGATGGTTCATCAAACTGGTGATTTATCTTTTCGTGTTTTGCAAATCAAATCAGTTCGTTGTACCTTGCCTTGTAATTCTTAACCGAATTTTTACTCCCAACATTTTATCTTTGCAACTTTGTGCTATCTTCATCATTAAAACTACGTTTATTTCCATACTTTTGGTATGCCCCTAAATTGTACTAGTTACTCGTGGGATGAATTGAAACTTGGCTATCTGTATTGTGAATGGTGGGACATGAAGTAGTTGTGAACGTAAAAAATGATGAATTCTGTTTGAAGTAATAATGTGAGAAAGAATGAATCTTTATTACATATGGTAGTTGGAACATGCGTTGTACTTGCTGTTTTCATGGTTCAAATCATTGAAGAAACCGTTTTAAATCGAGCTCATAGGCTAGCTGAGTCAAATTTTAGGTACCACAAAATGGAAATAATATCAAGAAAATGCATTTACTACTGCCACCTCTCTGTTTAATTTTGATATGGTTTGCCTTCATTGCAAAAGGCTGTTTGCCCGTTTCTTAGGGCTCAATCTTTGGTACCATTACGCATTTACTACCCCACCGCTCTGTCCCTATCACCCGCTCTAAATATGTGTTGTGTATTATCAGGAACTTGAAGCATTGACGGACCCAATGAAGAAAGAAGTTACCGTTGTCCGTAAGAAGATTGATTCTGTAAACAAAGAGTTGAAGCCACTAGGACAGACTTGTCAGAAGAAGGTAAAAACGCCTTTTCCTGATGCGAAAATTTTCCAGATTTGGTTACTAGATTGTTTTTTGATTGCCTTTTTGTTTTCTCAGGAGCGAGAGTACAAGGAAGCCCTAGATGCTTTCAATGAAAAGAACAAAGAAAAAGTACAACTCATTACCAGATTAATGGAGGTTCGACTCAAGTTTAATGTCTATTTCTGCTATAATAATTGAAAAAAATGTTGTTATTTTATATGGACTTAACTAACACACTATCTTAATTTGGGTGTAATAATTATTAAGCAGCTGGTGAGCGAAAGTGAGAAGATGAGGATGAAGAAACTTGAAGAGCTGAGCAAGAGTGTTGAAACTTGAAACAGTACAATAAGTTTGAAAAATAACATGATGAAAGATGATATAATGGGTTTAAGCTAATTAGGTTTGCGTGATGTATTAAAAAGAAGATATTTTCCCCTTCTTCACTATGTTCTTATATATGGGTCGTCTCGGTTTGGTTTTTAATTTCTATTTCTATGCGTTTCATTTGTTTCAGTTTGGGTAGTCGTTCGTTAATGGTGTTTGTATTTGCTGATCTAGGTTTGAAAATACCTTTGTAAAAACAAGTCTGTAACTAATCATGTCAAGAAACCTTTCTTTTCCGTTTTTGTTTTCTTATCACATCTCGAGCAAATACTGTTCTAACAATTTGCTCGAGATTTCGTAATTATATTTTTTTTGTTCATCTATTTATAAAGAAAAGTTTGATTTGCATTGGTTAATTTTGGGGCAACTGTTGTAGTAAAGGTTTGTATGTCAAGACTTTAGATAAGATGGTAGTTAATTTGGATGGTTGTAAGTGAAGTAAACCCTTTTGATGGGTAAGTATTGAGTGGTGCAAATGATCATTGCAGGCTGGTACTGAATTAAATTATTGCATGCCCATAATTTTGTGCATAATGACAACTGTGTGTGCCTATTTCTTAATACTAATGAGAGACCACTTGATCCAGTGTTTTGTTTCTTCCCACAAAGTGTTGCCTTTTTTTTAAGGTTTGTGTTGTTAGTTATCAACGTTTTATCAAAAACAGGGGATTTATAAGAGTTTAGATGTACAATTTTGATAACTTCTAATTGGCTGTTTAGGACTAAAGAAGACCCTCAATAAAGGTTAACCATGTTTATATAAAAGTATTGCTATGGAATTAGTCTAAAGTTAAAAGAGTATGTGTGTGTATATCATACCTTCCTATACTCTGTTTTGACGAGGTTTGATATTGCTGCTATTGTGATATAAAGAGTATTGGTAAACTTACAGTTGTCACTAAGAAGTATTCTTTCTAATACAATGGTGTTAATTGATAAATATAAAAAGGCATTTTAGTATTGGAATATGGTTAAGACAGTTGGGAATCCTACAACTAACGGATCATGAACATGTGAATGGCTGGCAGAAGACAGGCTGGAGGACAACATTCCTACGTTACTTTAAGATTTGTTATTGCAGAAAGATCCCTTTAGCTTTACAATTAATTGCAGTCCCAATGAACAAATCCAAAAAAGTTGATCTAAAGTTGTTTATATACAGATATGTTTAAATGTTACTTCGACACTTTTATCAATTACTAAATCACTAACACATTCATCAGTTGCAGTATTGAAGTAGAATAACAATTAAAAAGAGTAGAACATGCAAAAACCAAAAAAAATTTCTTTAATTTGTAAAGTTGTAGTATGTTTCACTGCCTAATAATAACAGAATGATTGAGCGACAAATGTTTAGATACAAAATGTTTCTCATAATAATATTATCAATGATTCGTTCAATAACTTAAGTTTCCGTTGAAGGACAAGAAAGTTAGTTGTCTTCACGAATGCCATTCGAGAACTAACATCAAACATAAATGTTGAGTCGTGATTACTAAAAGGATCGTGTGCAAGATGCAACCTAGTACTTGGTTTACAAAAGATTTTGGACATTCGGAAAACGGGAAAATATATCGTTAGGATTTCTATAAAAATACAGATTGTAGATAACTAACTCGTGTTCAGCATTTTCACAATAACAAAGTTTAATAGAAACCACATACAAGTAAGGAATGAAAGGCTCTCAGTGTTTTCATATGACTTCGGACAGCTTGCAAAGCAGGTTGTCGTTTCGAGATTAACCTGCTTGCAAAGCAAGTTGGAAACTCGGGTCCAAAAGAAAAATAAACATTACGCAACCTGATTAAATTATGAGATAACCAAAAATAATACAACGTATTATTCTATGGCTGGGTTGGGCCGGGCCAATTTTTCTATATTAAAAATAACCAATACGGTACATCAAAATCTTTTTATTTATTTATGATATTTAATAAATAAATTTGTAGAATTTATAATAAAAATAAAATCAATTCATATACGAGTATTTTAGTGACGACCTGCAAAAACCCTAGAAACTCATATTTGAGCAGCATCAGATGTCAGACCACGTACCTTTTGAAATACAAATCGAGATCATGTCATGGCTTCATGTGAAATCATTGATTCGATTCAGTTTAGTTTCAAAAACATGGAAGTCTTTAATCCGTAGCTCAAAGTTTATTGCTGATTACACCAAGCATCATTCTCAGCGGCAACATCTTCTTATAGGGTACATGAATCATTCTTCATATCCTCCACAAAATTGTTTTGTTTCGATTGCTGATGATGATACTTTCCCCGAACACAAGCTCATATTGACAACTCCCGACTCCCTTATGCGCAAGGCATTACGAATACTTGGTAGCTCGCACGGCCTGTTATGTTTTATCGGTGGACTTAGTTTTAAATGGAAGATTGCAAGAGGTTATTATTTGGAATCCTTCAGTAAGAAAAACTGATGTTTTTCAAATGCATAATGTGAAAAAAAGATGTTCATGTTGTGGTGATTATTCAGTTGTTGGTTTCGGGGTTTGTCCAAACACATTTGACCCGAAGATAGTCAAGATTTGTAAATGTAAAAGTAAATGTAAATGTAAATGCAATCTGGAAGTTAAGGTTTTTACATTAAGTTCAATGGTGTGGGGGAATCCGTTAAGTGATAATACGCTTCATACGGACACTAATTTCCGTTTCAGTTACTACAACGTAGTTATAGATGGGTTTATTTATTGGTTAGTGTATGAAAGAGGTAAGGCATCATCTGATATGATTGTTTCATTTGATCTGACAAGTGAAAAATTTGTGGAAATACAGTTCCCCGATAAAATAAGGTTATCACGTCAATCAACTACACAAATATTCAAGCTAAGGGAATCTGTTGCTGTGGTTCTGTGTACTATGAACCCGAATGTAGATATTGAAGTGTGGAAGATGGAGATTAATGATGTAACAAGATCGTTTACCAAGCTATTCAACATCAACATATTACCAGACTTATCGGATCTATATTGTAACGACCCGACCAAAACCGTTATTGACGGCGTCGTTAACTTAGGTCCCGTTGCGTGGTCGTAGTCCCTATATGAGACTCGTTTGACCAAAATTATGTCGCGTTCATTTGAAAGGTACAAAGTTTAGTTTAACAAACGGATCGACAATAAGTTTAAGTTTACAAAGTTATAAAGTATGAATGGAATAACTTGCGACATAATTAGTTTGAAACCACAGTTGCTATAAATAGCGTAAGTAAGTAGACAAAAGTTTGAATCCAAAAATGCTATCCCTAGCGTATGCATGCATGGTAGACTCCAATCAAGTAATCAAAGAGTGCGGAAGCGTGTAACAAATAGCCATGTGAAAACCTGAGAAAACATAGAAGAATCTGTCAACGCAAAAACGTTGGTGAAATCATAGGTTTGAGTAAGTGAGTAAAAGTAAAGTAAGTCGAACCACAAGATTTGCAAAGTTGAAATAATAGTAGTACATTCTAAAAGTTAATATTCACGAGCACCCAATTATCAAAGCTTAACGTTCCGTCCGTTGAATACCCCATCAATTAGTGCTAGAACAACACTGTTCCCGAAAATATATTTCATTCGTAAACGGTAGCGAACCGTTTGAATGAGGGTTTGTCAAACCCATATGGCCATATAACATAAGTTCTCGCTTACACCATCTGATGTAACTAATGATAATTGGATTGAGGATTTTCGTTCTAAACTCGTATGTAGAATGTTTGTTTTCCCGTTCTTGTGTTCACTTAGTTCAAAAGAATCGTTTATGTTTTCTCATCCCAAAAGTAAGTTCAAAAGAGTAAAAAGTGGGACTATGATCTCACCTCGAGTGCACGAGTATAAATGTACTTCACAAAGTAAACGTGTGCATGAAAGTTGCTTAGCCTTGACCTAAACAAATAAGTTGTATCAATTAACCGGTTACGACACAAGGTCGGGTGAAATGTGTTCAATTAGTCCTATGGCTCGTTACGACTCGATTACGTATAGCATGTGAATCACGTTGTCAAGTTTCATACAAGAAACAAGTATAAAAGCATGTCAGAATGATTGTATAAAAGTTTGGTTAAGTTTGACTAAAAGTCAAACTTGGTCAAAGTCAACGAAAAAGTCAACATGTTCGGGTCGGGCCCCGGACTATTTTTCTATGCTAATTATTCATATACAAGTATATTAAAACAAGTTTCATGTGAATCGGAGGTCGATAGCTAGTCAAACATTTCGCGTGAAATGCGCCAAACAAAGCAGAATCTGGCCAGGCCAATCCGCGCGCCGCGCGGGGATGGGGCGCGCCGCGCCACCATCTGGGCAGACACTTTTCTGTTTTTCAAAGTATGCACGAGCTAAAACCAAATAACCACATCTTATGATCCGCAAACAATTAGAACATGTATCTTATATCATCGGAAAGGTATTTTAACAAGGAATACAACTAAACACTTTTCATAGATCATAACCGACAATTTCCAATTCGAAAACATCATCAAAGTTCATCATTTTCAACCAAAAATCAAAGAAACGCATTTTAAGTTTCGGGAATCCAATTCACACATATGATATGCCGTTTTGAAGGTAATGAAGCATACATTACTACTAAACACTAACAATTAACATTTCATGGCATTCAAGCATCAAAAGTTCATGTCAAGAACTATCAAACCTTAGTCAAACATCACAAAATCATTAATCGGGTTTTTGAAGTTTTCTTAATCAACCTACACATCAAAATGTGGCTAATGATACTAGTAACACAATTAAAACATGCACTTTAACAATCTAACAACATTAACTCATCCAAAATCAAGGATTAAGCAAACCCATTTCAAAAACTCAAACTAGTTACTCCAAACCACAAATCGAGCAAACAAAACATATATTCATGTTACACACGAGCCATAGACACTAACTAACACAATTTCAAGTATTTAAAACGAATTTAGAGAAATTTAGTGTTTTAGAAATGTTACCCAAACTTGATGAAATTGGTACCAAATCGAAGAGGATGATGAGAGGATCACGAATATGTAATTTGTTTTGAAGTTTGCTTCCCGATCCGGATTTAGATGATGATTTATGTTTGTGTTCTTGAGAGAAAAAAAAAAAGAAAGAAAGAAAAAAAAAGAAATGGATGAATGAGTGGGTGGAGGTGGTGAGTGGTTGACTAGTCAACTACTAGCCACCTCTTTGGTCAAGTGGCGGAACTAGTCCCTCAAGTTTCAGAGCGGGTGCGGGAATAAGCCAAACGAATATTTTTAAAACGCTCGAGTAAACGGGTGATGTCAAAATTAAATAGCGGGAATATAATGAACGTTACTCACGGAAACTATTAATTTAAATACGAAAGATTATGTTTTAAAAAAAAAAAGACGGTGTTAAAATTAAATTTAACGGAAAAACGCGGGATGTTACATATATGGACTTACGAAGAATGGCCAACTTATATTTGAAAAAAAGCATAGTCATGGCCATAAAACTTCAATTGACCTTTATGACCCATGCACAAAAAGCCTCAACAATCTCGGATTTTTTGGAACAATATATTCGTTTCATGTGACTTCCTATACGGAATCGCTATTGCTGCTTGATACTGCTTGTTGATAACTTATTCATTAATATATACAAGACGAAGGTGATGGGCACATTAATTTCTTGATGTGGAGAACTGAAGGGATCATCGTTTTTGGAGCATGGAAGAAAGGTATAAAGATCAAATTATATTTACTTATTTTCCAAGTACACGATTAGTTAATTAGTTTGAAGGCAATTATGTTACTCTATTTTGTAATGGAACTGATGTTTTATGAATACCAGTTCATCCCAGTTATATATCATTCTGTTGCTCTAATTTTCAAATATATGCTTTGAAACAACTTTAGTGCCATCACATTCATGAATACAGTGGCGGAAGCATGATTAGTTAATTAGTTTGAAGGCAATTATGTTACTCTATTTTGTAATGGAACTGATGTTTTATGAATACCAGTTCATCCCAGTTATATATCATTCTGTTGCTCTAATTTTCAAATATATGCTTTGAAACAACTTTAGTGCCATCACATTCATGAATACAGTGGCGGAAGCATGATTTTTGCATGCCATAGGCCCATAATTTGGTGCATAATGACAACTGTGTTTGCCTATTTCTCAATACTAACGAGAGACCACTTTATCCACTGTTTTGTTTCTTCCCACAAAGTGAGGCCTTTTTTAAGGTTTGTGTTGTTAGTTATCAACGTTTTATCAAAAACAGGGGATTGTTAAGAGTTTAGATGGACAATTTGATCTCTTCTATATAGCTGTTTAGGACTAAAGAAGACCCTTAATAAGTATTAGGCTAACCATATTGGGTTACAGCACAATACGTCATACGTCTCACAAAGTGAAAGGTTAACCATGTTTATATAAAAGTGTTGCTATGGAATTCATCTCAGGTTAAAGAGTATGTGTGGCTATATCATACCTTTCTTTACTCTGTTTTGACGAGATTTGATAATGTATTAATGCTACTGTTGTGATATAAAGAGTGTCGCGGTAGACTTACAGTTGTTGCCAAAAAATTCTTTCTAAATTATATAAAAAATTACAATTGTGTTAATACATATAAAAAGGCATTTTAGTATTGGAATATGGTTAAGACAGTTGGGAGCCCTACAACTACCGGATCATGAACGTGTGAATGGCTGTTAGAAACAGGCTGGAGGACAACATTCCTACGTTACTTTAAGATTCGTTATTACAGAAAGATCCCTTTAGCTTTACAATTAACTACTTTTCAGTCCCTATGAACAAATCCAAAAAGTTGATCTAAGGTTGTTTATATACCGATGTGTTTAATGTTACTTTGACACTTTATCAATTGCTAAATCCAAGGTTGGAATTAACACATGCATCAGTTGCAGTATTGAAGTAGAATAACAATTAAGAGGAGTAGAACATGCAAAAACCACTAATTTGTTTCTTTAATTTGTAGTAGAGTATGATGACGGCTTATTAAAAGAATGGTTGAACGTCAGATGTTTCGCTACAAAATGTGAGTTTCGCATAAATGATACGGAGCATTTCAATTTCAATGATTCGTTCATAACTAGAAGTTTCCGTTGAAGGACAAGAAAGTTAGTTGTCTTCACGAATGCTTTTGGAGAATTAACATCAAAGATAAATGTTGAGTCGCGATTACCAAAAGGAATGTGTACATGATGCAACCTAGCTTGTACTTGGTTTACAAATGATTCTTGTTATTCGGACAATGTTTACAAAGGGAAAAATTGTTAGGATTCCCATAAAAATACGGAGTATATAGATTGTAAATAGAAAATATTTCATGGTTGGTCCACGAACTTTGTATCAAAAATCAGATTGGGACCTAAAGTTTAAATCAATCATGGTTGGTCCCAAGTTTTAAACATAAATCACGTTTGTTTAACTGAGCATTAACATTGAAAGGACCCGTCCTAATCCATCTGGACGAAGTCCATATCGATTATAAACGATTCACAACAGTTGATTACATCGCGAGGTACTTGACCTCTATATGGTACATTTTACAAATATTGCATTCGTTTTTGAAAAGACAATCTTTCATTACATCGAAAGTTGAAAACATGCATACCATTTCGTAATATATCTTACTATAATTGACTTAATAATAATCTTGATGAACTCAACGACTCGAATGCAACGTCTTTTGAAATATGTCATGAATGACTCCAAGTAATATCTCTAAGATGAACAAATGCACAGCGGAAGATTTCTTTCGTACCTGAGAATAAACATGCTTTAATGTGTCAACCAAAAGGTTGGTGAGTTCATTAGTTTAACATAAATAATCATTTCATAATTGTAATAGACCACAAGATTTCATATTTCCATTTCTCATAAACATACGTCCCATGCATAGAGACAAAAATATCATTCATATGGATTGAACACCTGGTAACCGACATTCACAATATGCATATAAGAATATCCCCATCATTCCGGGATCCTCCTTCGGACATGATATAAATTTCGAAGTACTAAAGCATCCGGTACTTTGGATGGGGCTTGTTGGGGCCGATAGATCTATCTTTAGGATTCGCGTCAATTAGGGTGTCTGTTCCCTAATTCTTAGATTACCAGACTTAATAAAAAGGGGCATATTCGATTTCGATAATTCAATCATAGAATGTAGTTTCACGTACTTGTGTCTATTTTGTAAATCATTTATAAAACCTGCATGTATTCTCAGCCCAAAAATATAAAGGGTAAAAAAGCAAATGAAACTCACCTAATGTATTTTGTAGTAAAAATACATATGACTATATTGAACAACTGAACAATGCAGGGTTGGTCTCGGATTCACGAACCTATAACATTTGTATATTTATTAATACACATATTTGTAATCGAATAAGCTTATATATTATATCTTGGATTATATATTATACTTATTTAGTTTGTGTATATATTCAAAATGTTTAATATTATTATAGTTATATATATATATAGGTATATCTGTTTAGTGTTATAGTAAAAATGTCTAAATTGTTATATATGAGTATTTCTAAAATAATTTGTTAATATAGTTAATATATACTTATAATAATATTTTAAAAACTTTTATTTTTAAATTCACAATACTTTTAATAATAATAATATTGTTATTACTAATAATCATAATTCTTGTCATTTTAAAATGATAACTTTAAATAAATGATTATTAATGATAATAAGTTTTAACAATAATCTTAGCACTGTTAATAAATATAATAATAATAATACTAATAATAATAATGTTAAGATAGTACATATAACAATGATAATGATAATAATGATATTACAAATTTTAAATGTGTTACTATATTAACAGAAATGATATTAATATCAATATTAATGAAAAGCAATACTTTTATTATTTTCATAATAATACTAATAACATTCATAATTGTATCTAATATTCTATTAATGATAATAAATAATAACTTTTATAGATATACCTATTTTAGTAACAATAATAACAATAATTATTATAATACTTGTAATGATAATAATAATCAATATCAACAATAACAATTAATAATAATAATAATAATAATAATAATAATAATAATAATAATAATAATAATAATAATAATAATAATAATAATAATAATAATAACATACTAATAATAATAACAATAATGATTAAGTGACTACCTTCATGAAATTCGACCAAAAAAATAAACAGCCCATCAGGGACTCGAACCCATGACCTCTCGCAACCCGAACACCCCATTAACCACTCAGCCATTCCTGTTTTTCATGAGAATACTCACCCCAATTTTATTATAACCCGTACTAATTTTAGTTCTCATTATTCACCTTATTCATATAACAAGTCGACCCAAATGGTTCTTTACTCAAACAACTAACTACTTGGTCAGTTTTGATACTTGAAAATAGATTTAGAAACACTAATGAATTATTAAGTGGATTGAAAGAAGTAGAGAAAAAAAAAATCAAAATAAAGCTCCTGCCCTTCGCTGTTTAAGGAAGAAGAAAAAAAATATGATTTTCGAATTTGATTGCGTAATAGTCTATGATTATAACATGAAATGGTTTGTAAATTAATCATAGAAACTATTAGAATCATCAATTCACTTTAAATCTAACCAGAAAACCCGAATTTAATTGAAGAACAGAATTTGACTTTTTAAATGCCAAAACTTTGACTCTAGAATCGAAACTCGATAGAAGAAATTGGAAGCTGCAATTTCACAGATAGTTTAAGTGAACAATTCCTAACTACTTTGCATTGTTACTTTTTGAAGATTGGTTCATATTCGAGTTTTGGCTAAAAAGGTGTATATATAGAGGTTTCGAGTTTTGTTGCTGAATTTCGGTTTGAATTAAATTAACATCAGCTGTTACTAAGGTTTTGTAGTTGGTAATGGAAGATAATTGAATGGTTTTAATTCGTAGCATCAAGATTAATGAATTTATTTAAAGACAGTTATATCGACAGCCTGTTTAATCAAGAAGAAAAATGTGAAAAAGCAGATACACATATACAATTAGAAAGAGACTGGTAACAATATTTAGCCAGATGACAAATTAACTAAAGTTTGATGTTGAAAACAAGAATTGATTCGTACAAGCTATGAAGTCACTTAAGTAATTTAACAGAAAAATTTAAAAAAAATAGATGGTGATATCTAACTGCTTTTGGATCCTATATAAAAAATGATGCGTATATATCTAATTATATAAGTAGATATCAGTATAATTATATTTTGTATTTATATATTAATTTAACTGTATATATATTAATTTATATATATATATATATATCTGAAATTTATGTCTGTATATGTATCTATATCAGTGTTTGTAATACTATATATATCGAGTATGTATATATATCGAGTATGTATATATATATATATATATATATATATATATATATATATGTATGTATGTATATTAAATATATAAGGATACATAATATTATTTATTATATAAACATTACTACTTACTAATAATATTGAAATTAATAATAATAATGATAACAACGATATTACTAATATTATATATATATATATAATACTATACATGTAAACAATAATTATGTGTATTAATCATATATATATATATATATATATATATATATATATATATATATATATATATATTTCAACTTTTACATTTTTAATCATGTATTAATTATCAAGTTAAGTTTTCTTTCTAAATTACATAGTAGTTTATTAATTTATTTTATTCATAATATGTAATTATTTACATGTATAATTGTTTTATATATATGTATTGCTATTTACAATAAATGGTTCGTGAATCTTCGAGAGCAGTCAAAAGGTAATTACATACATGAAAACAGTTCAGAGTTTTTGAGAATTAAACTAATAAACTTTGCTTATCTTGTCGAGATCATATAAGAATAAAGTTTAAATTTGGTCGAAAATTTCCGGGTCGTCACAGTACCTACCCGTTAAAGAAATTTCGTCCCGAAATTTGAGGGTGGTGGTCACGGTCAACCATAAATATGTTTTCATGACGAATATGAGTTGATAAAAATAGAGTTTTATTACTATTGAGTAATATGGATAAAATAATTCGAGTACTCGAAGCGTACGCGTGAAGCTATCACAAAAGATTGAGATAGAGATTTAACTTTTAACGTAGTCACGGTGGATTTTCAAAATTCAAGGAATTTAAAGATAATTTTTGAAATCTATAAAAGATTTAATTTTTCGGTAATTAAGGAAATTAAAATCTTTATAATTAAATACGGTGATCTGCCTCGATTGCTTTGTCTGGTATCTCCACTATAAATGAACTTCTTCCGTTCCATTACTTTTATCACTTCTATACTCAATTCCTAAATTCAAAAGGTTGTGAAAATGCTTAATCCAGTTCTGATTCTTGTTCTTATCCTCACTATCACAACAATCATTCTCCTTTTCTAATTACCACCGGAGGAATCCGTTTTCTTCTACTTCGCCCTTGGGGTTATAATGTTTTTAATTCTCCCGTGTCTTTACGTTACGATCAACATTGATATACACGGTTTGTAATTTATGTGTTATTATCGAGTTTTATATTCCCCTTTATATTTTGGAGTTTCATACTTTTGTTTTCTCTTCCCGACTTTAAGTCAAGCGAATAATGGTTCAGAATTCGTAGGTATGGAGTTTCGAATGATTATAACATTCTAAGCACGAAGGAACGTATTCTCACGATTTGACTTGTCAAATTTCCAGATTCACTGAGGATAGAACTATCAATAATACATTTTATTGATATGTTCGAAGGTGCAACAGAATGTTCGAGTCGTGTAACATGGCACATGATGACGTTATGATCTGTGAATCATCATGTTTCATCAGAACATTTAGCATGACTTACTGTAATATAATCACGTTGGCCAGGTGTCATTATATTATACTAACTCATGCTTCAGTCCTCAACACTACTTCAAAATCATTCATATTTTATACTTAGATGTTACAGAATATTGAAAACTAAAATAGTTTTCAATATGATGTAATACAGATAGCACGAAGAGGTATATAATTTCGGACAAAAATATTTATGAAAATATCCTCAGAAATATCGAAGATATTTATGATGATATTTTGGAATTTCTAAGTTCAATTGTTGATGAAGAAAGATTTTCTGCAAGATTTTAACATGAGCACGGAGTAAGATATTCTCTAAAGATTTCAACGGATCCAGAATTATCTGGATTCTTTGAATATAGGGTATGGTCCTTGTATTTGTCCTTGGTCTCCTTCGTGGTTAGCTCAACCTGTTTTCCAGTTCCAACTTTTATGAGCTTTTCCAATGTATCCTTCTTTACCATCAATCTTCTGACTGTTACAGTCGTTTACAGTTGTTTACAGTTTCTGCTACTTCATTCAACTTTTCAATATTCAGAGTATTGATTTGTAGACTGAATGCTCTTCAAAATTTCAGAATGGAAGGTCATAATTCTATGAGATAAATGTTATATGTATACATATAACTGTTGATGTAGAAACGCTGCGAGATTCAAAATACTGATTGCTGATTCCCAGTAATTGGTATGCAATTCTTGTTACAAAATGTAAATGAGTACTTGATAGGGTTTTGTAACGACCCGGAAATTTCCGACCAAATTTAAACTCTAATCTCTATATGGTTCCGACACGATAAGCAAAAACCCTAAAGTTGACCCGCACTTTTTCGATCGTTCTATACTTATAAGATTAATATTTACATAAATTAAACCTTACCAACATGATAAGCAATCCAAATTGTTGAGACTTATGTTTTCGAAAAGAGTTTTACACAACGTTTGACCGTCTAGTTTGACCGATGATATCACGAACTATACAATATATGATAATTATACGTTTGTGTATATATATGTATATATACATATTTAACATGATCTAAGAATGTTTTAATATCTCATTTTGTATTAATAACAATAAGTTATAAGTATATTTTGAAACTACTAACTTAAGTTTTCAAAACGATAACCATACGTAACGTTATTTGACTTAAATACTTATGACCTATAATGTTTATACATATATCGTATAAGTAATGTATTTAATCACTTTTAAAAACTTAAATACATAAAACAATATAAGTATATTTACAAAAGATAGCTATATTTGAATCCTCGTTCCGTTTTCTCAAAGATTTCTATACGTATACCTAGGGTATATATACCCGTATCATACGCAGCTTCTAGATGTATTTACTATTGGTATATACCAATAAAAATCTGCTCCTTAGCAGCCTTAAATGATTAAGAAACATGTGGAACCAACCATTTGTCAAGTAGCATGAATTATTTAGCAAGAAAACAAAGTTAGGTATCTTTTTTTTCCTTTATAACCTAAAAACGTTTTTATGCATGCACACCATTTCTTCACCCCATTTTCTCATACTTACACTTCCATTTCTCTCTCAAAATACTCTTAACTTCATACTTGATCATCTCCAAGCATTTTCCCCATCATTTAGCTTCAAAAACCTTACTTAAACACCATAAGAAAACCATACAAAAACACTTCAAGAAATCCTTCCAAGAACACAAACTTACTTCCAATCTTTCATCCAATTCCATCACCCTTTTGGTTCTAGCTTTTTACTCCTCTTTTACAGCAACCTTGTCCAAGGAACTTGAGGTAGTATCTATGTTCATAACCTTATTCGATTCATATATATAGCTATCATATTTTGTGGTATACAATTTTAACAACAAGAACATAGTTTGAAAGTTTTCAAACTTGTTTGCAAACTAAATAGATCCTTCTAACTTAACTTTTAAAATACTTCAAGACCTGTAATATAACTTAAATATATGCTAACTTAACAAGGTATAACTTGGTTTTTCAAAGAATATCTTAAAAACTGTTTTTACGACGTCGGAGTGTAACCGGGGACTGTTTTGGGTTGGATAATTAAAAACTATCTTAAACTTTGAATTGGAGGTTTATGTTCTGGAAAAATGATTTTTACTATAAATATGTTAACACATAAAAATTTCATGATTTAATTCAAAGTATAAGTATTTTTAGAAAAATGGTCATTAAGTATTATTTTTTTGTAACAAAAATGTTTAACTTCATAAGTTTCACTAAAGTTTCACCTATGCCGTGTGATTTTGAATACAAACCAAGGTATTTTCAGTTCATAGTCTTAAAGAGGGACTCGATCCAAGGAGATGGCAAGTTGAATCAACGAAAACGGATTTGTAACGAAGAAACTATGACCGAAACAAAATTGGTTATCCTAGACTTGTTTAACTTCGGGATTAATTGGGAAAAATTAAATAAATCACATATTTCTAAGATAACATGATATTTTATATATATGTACTTATAATTCAATTTTATATGGTTCAGGATCACCCGTAAACAATACGAGAAGATTAATCATAAGATCCCATGATTGTACGCAACACGTCATTTGACAACACCGGTACTTTATGTACGCAACACGTCATTTGACAACACCGGTACCGTGGGTCAAGATTAATCTCGACCAATACATATACGATGGGGGTTTTATTATTTCGTTGGGGGTTTATTAAACATCTAAAAATGAACCATTAAAATTGAATTACTAACATCGAACTGCTAACTACGGACTAAGGAATTATTCAAAGTATTAAAAGTATTATAAGTATATATATGTGACGATTGTTTAAAAATGAAAATATATTGATATATTATATATGGATAGGTTCGTGATATCAACCGGAGACCAAGTCAAATTATATATATCTTCAAGACGAAAGTGAGTATATAGTCCCATTTTTAAACTCTAAATATTTTGGGATGAGAATACATGCGCTGTTTTTATAAATGATTTACGTTATGGACACAAGTAACTGAAAAATATATTCTACGTTGAGTTGTACCACTGGCATACTTCCCTGTAGCTTGGTAACTAATATTTACAGCGGTATTGTAAACGCGAATCCTGTTGATAGATCTATCGGGCCTGACAACCCCAACCGGACTGGACGACCAGTATTTAACGGTTGCACAGTACTTCGTTTCGTGACTACACTTGGTACAGTGTAGTAAGATTTCATATTAAAGGGAATATGCGACGTGATTAAATGTTAAGTATGGTTACCAAGTGCTCAACCACTTAGAATATTTTTATGAAAATGTTTATATATGAAATCTTGTGGTCTATATTTATATCGCTGCCGGCATTAAACCTATATCTCACCAACTTTATGTTGACATTTTAAAGCATGTTATTCTCAGGTATGAATTAAGTCTTCCGCTGTGCATTAGCTCGTACTAAGGATACTACTTGAGGCCATTAAGGACTTATATCATAAGGCATTGCATTCGAGTTATTGAAGTTCATAGAAACTATTATTAAGTAAATGGCGGTTTAGGTCATTTGAATATTATGAAATGTCAGGCGAATATGTCAAATCTGGATGTAACTATAGATTGCCTTTTAAGAATAAATGCAACGTTTGTAAGATGTATCATATAGAGGGCAAGTACCTCGCAATGTTATCAACTATTGTAATTCGTTTGTAATCAATATGGACAACGTCCGGATGATTAGTTTCGGATCCTTTCAGTTGGTATCAGAGCGTTGGTCTTAGCGAACCAGGCCTTGCATTAGTGTGTCTAACTAGTAGTTGTTAGGATACATTAAGTGAGTCTGGACTTTGACCGTGTCTGCCTGTCAAAAGTTTTGCTTATCAATCCTAGTCGGAAATCATCTGCTTATCATCCTTAGGGAACTGCCTGCTTATCATTCTTAAGTCTAGACACGTCTTACTGCATTTAGTGCATCGATAGTGTATAGACAAAATTCATATCCTAGCGTATCTGTTACTATAGACATTGCCTGACGTATTTCAAAGATTCTCCGTAATTTATGGGATTTTGATATTATATATACATATGTAAATTATGTATTGAAGAGTACTAAACCCAACTCCTATAATCTATTCCAAACCAAAAATTCATTTCTCCGACCATACAAGATGGATTCTTCATCCAGCTCAAATTCCTCCGACTTCGATAGCTTCGCCGATATGGATTTCCATTCGAGCTCCGAGAACAGCGTTACCGGAATGGATCAACCAATTTCCCATCATCTATTCTGGATGAATTGGGGATGGGTTCGTAATATACTAAATTTCTGGAGGCAAGAAGAAGGTGATCCATTCCATCCACCAAATTGTCCTCTTAACGATGAACCTGAAGCACTTACCGGCGAACCTATTCGAAACACCATTTTCTCGCTCATTTCTAGAGTATCTCGTCATGACTACATACTATCCCATATTTCGAATCTTGTTCATTCGCTCGTTCCAACTGTCAATCATCCCGGTATAATAGAAGAAGTCAACGAGCTTCGCGCTCGGGTAGTGGCTTTAGAAAATACGGTGCGAAGGTTACAAACACCAGCAGCAGCACCAGCAGCATAATCTGTATCACTATCAACAATGCCGACAGTACTCTTGTCACCCCCAAAATCTCAACATCACAAACTGTATCTCGGATATCAACATCACATACCTCAAAAACCTCATCGGAACTTCGAGTATGATCTTCGTTCTATATATCGTTCTACATCGATTATCTTCGCTTTACGTATCGTTTTACCTCATTTATCTTCGTTCGACCTGGCGATTATGTAATCTCTAATGCTTTAGAAGTTATGTAATCTAGTATTAACGATAAATCAAATGAGTTTAATACTTCATTGACTCATTGAATCTATGATTACATCTGAAGAAAATATATATGCAAGTATATTTTTATAAAGATTGTAATTAAAAATTCTTTCGTACAAACTGTTAATGATGAAAATATTTTAACGGGTGGGTAGTACCCGAGGAATATTTAGAATTCACATTAATAAGTTACGTTGTACATTCTCTAAATCTGATTCAATGGTCATTTACTATCCTACTTACAACTACCGATATACGTATCCGTTCACCACAGAATAACCATTTCTATTCAAATTTCATATTTGGATTTTGATCTATCAGAATCCAACAAGTGGCATAATGAAGAAAACATTGGACAAAAATAAAAAGTGTTAGAAACAAACGAATTAATTAATTGAAATTGTGATAGGATTTCACGCTAACTGTTCCGGCTAACTGTTCCCAGTTAACTGATTAACATTTAATTTATCGCAATTTGCATTCTCGCAATTTTATTTATCATCATTTAATTTCTGTTATTTACTTTTACGCACTTTAAATAACGGGACACGTATGCAAGGTTTCGACTTATCATATCGACCCATCTATATATATATTTCGGAACAACCGTAGACACTCTATATGTGAAGGTGGGAGTTGGCTATACAGGGTCGGAGTTGATTTCAAAATATATATACTTTGAGTTGTGATCTACACCGAGACCGGTATACGGGTTACGATACATATTATTTAATTCGAATATTATATATTAAATTATATATGAATCATTGAACCATCGGACTATTGGACTGCTAACTTTGGACAATTAAAATGAATTAAATTAAAATATTGATTATAACATATGAAACTAAATAATTCTTCAAGTTTGCCACTTGATTTCATCCTAAACCTCATTTGTACTTCGACAATTATAATCCTCGTTCAAATCTTTTCATGATTCTTGAAAACACTTCAATCGAGAAGTTGAACCAGCCGCACCTCGTTTACGGAAGAAAGATTTATGCATACAGTTATACACCTGAAACTTTCAAAACCGAAGTTATCGTTAAAACTTATCCGCGTCAAATTCCTTAAACAACCTTACATTTCTCTTTTCAATATAAGTCAATTTTGTCACAGCTCCACTTTGATTTCTCAGTAGGACCACTCTTATTATAACCTCGATATATATACCTTGTCCTTTCACCATTGTTACCGGAGAACCTTCCATATTCCACGACATCATGTACCAGCAGCTTGTCATCTTTTTGGCAGAATCCGCAATTAGTATTTTAAAAATCTCGCAAAACTTCTCAGTCATACCTATAACGTCTATTCCTAAGGATTTCATACTCCGAAGGTGAAGTTTCTGAAAAACACCCTGAATTATGAAGTAGTTCTTTAAATGCTGATGAAGCAGCGAAAATTGTAAACGATTTTAAACAGTCAAAAGTTTGATGAAGAAGCACAGTGTGTCGATAAAACTCAGAAAAAGAGAAGAGTTGGAACCGGAAAACGGTTTGAGCAAAGTATGAAAGAGGTTGTGGATAAATAACAAGAACTGAATCTGCTTTCAAAGGATTCAAACGATTCAGTGCCTGCTGAAACCATTAGTAAAAACCCTACCCCTTATTCTAAACCTCTCCCGAAGATATTCTTCATCATCATCTTATCTTAAATATTATAAGATATCTTCATATCTTCCGTTATACATATTCTCCATATTTCTGGAGATATTTTCACAACTATTCTTATCTGAGAATATTTATCTCTCCGTAATATCTGCATTACAACATAAAAGAAACTGTGTCAATTTCTAAATTTTGAAACCTCCAAGTTTAAAATATGAATGTTTTAAAGTAGTGTTGGGAACTGATGCATGAATTAGTATAATATAATGAAACTTGATCAACTTCATTATATTACAGTAAGTCATGTTAAGTTTCTAATGGAATGTGATGATTCACAGTACCGTCATCATGTGCCATGTTACACGGCTCTTACCTTCTATCAAGTCTCCAAACATATTAGAACGTATCACCTTGATAGTTCTATTTTTTCGGAATATTCGAGTAATTTAACGAATCAAGATCGTGCCATTACAATTTCATTCTAAAACCAATAGCTAGGTTCATTCCAAATTTCCTACCTACGAATTTCGGACCATTGTTCGCTTGGCTCGAGGACGGGAAGAAGAAATGAAGGGACAAAACCTCAGAATAGAAATAGGAACATAAACCACAGCAAATAAGAGAGAGCATTAACTGTGGATGACAATGATTTTAAGGGACGGGAGTAGGAACATCGAAATATAAGGGAAGGTATAAAACCTAACAACAACCCCGAAACTACAAACCGTGCATATCAATACGTATTGCAATGTAAAGGCACGGGAGAATTAAAAACATTATAATTCCAAGGAAAGGATAAAAGAGAATAGATTCTTCTGGTGATAGATGAAAAAGAAGAATGAAAGATATGAAAGTTAGAAATATAACAAGGATTAGAATGGGATGGAGCATATTAGCGAATGTCTTAAAGTAGGAACTAAAGAGAAAGAATAGAAGATGTGGGAAGAAAGAAAGGGAAGGAGGTAAATTTATAGTGAAATATTCGACAAAGAAATCAAAACAGATTGCCGCGTTAAATCAAAGAAGATCCTGATCGCCGCAAAACTAAATCTTATTACATAAGATTTTCTTTAAAACCCTTAAATCCCGGAAATCGATCATAATCACGTCATCGGTTACAACAATTCTATATTTACTCATTTCACTCTTTTGTGATAGCTTCGCTCGTGCGTCTCACATAACCGAATCGTTTTATCTAAATCTTTCAATAATGATAAAATTTCATTATTACCTCATATTCGTCATGAAAACATTCCTATTGTTATTTATGACAACCTCTACCAAATTTCGAGGACGAAATTTCTTTAACGGGTGGGTACTGTAACGACCCGGAAATTTCCGACCAAATTTAAACTCTAATCTCTATATGGTTCCGACACGATAAGCAAAAACCCTAAAGTTGACCCGCACTTTTTCGATCGTTCTATACTTATAAGATTAATATTTACATAAATTAAACCTTACCAACATGATAAGCAATCCAAATTGTTGAGACTTATGTTTTCGAAAAGAGTTTTACACAACGTTTGACCGTCTAGTTTGACCGATGATATCACGAACTATACAATATATGATAATTATACGTTTGTGTATATATATGTATATATACATATTTAACATGATCTAAGAATGTTTTAATATCTCATTTTGTATTAATAACAATAAGTTATAAGTATATTTTGAAACTACTAACTTAAGTTTTCAAAACGATAACCATACGTAACGTTATTTGACTTAAATACTTATGACCTATAATGTTTATACATATATCGTATAAGTAATGTATTTAATCACTTTTAAAAACTTAAATACATAAAACAATATAAGTATATTTACAAAAGATAGCTATATTTGAATCCTCGTTCCGTTTTCTCAAAGATTTCTATACGTATACCTAGGGTATATATACCCGTATCATACGCAGCTTCTAGATGTATTTACTATTGGTATATACCAATAAAAATCTGCTCCTTAGCAGCCTTAAATGATTAAGAAACATGTGGAACCAACCATTTGTCAAGTAGCATGAATTATTTAGCAAGAAAACAAAGTTAGGTATCTTTTTTTTCCTTTATAACCTAAAAACGTTTTTATGCATGCACACCATTTCTTCACCCCATTTTCTCATACTTACACTTCCATTTCTCTCTCAAAATACTCTTAACTTCATACTTGATCATCTCCAAGCATTTTCCCCATCATTTAGCTTCAAAAACCTTACTTAAACACCATAAGAAAACCATACAAAAACACTTCAAGAAATCCTTCCAAGAACACAAACTTACTTCCAATCTTTCATCCAATTCCATCACCCTTTTGGTTCTAGCTTTTTACTCCTCTTTTACAGCAACCTTGTCCAAGGAACTTGAGGTAGTATCTATGTTCATAACCTTATTCGATTCATATATATAGCTATCATATTTTGTGGTATACAATTTTAACAACAAGAACATAGTTTGAAAGTTTTCAAACTTGTTTGCAAACTAAATAGATCCTTCTAACTTAACTTTTAAAATACTTCAAGACCTGTAATATAACTTAAATATATGCTAACTTAACAAGGTATAACTTGGTTTTTCAAAGAATATCTTAAAAACTGTTTTTACGACGTCGGAGTGTAACCGGGGACTGTTTTGGGTTGGATAATTAAAAACTATCTTAAACTTTGAATTGGAGGTTTATGTTCTGGAAAAATGATTTTTACTATAAATATGTTAACACATAAAAATTTCATGATTTAATTCAAAGTATAAGTATTTTTAGAAAAATGGTCATTAAGTATTATTTTTTTGTAACAAAAATGTTTAACTTCATAAGTTTCACTAAAGTTTCACCTATGCCGTGTGATTTTGAATACAAACCAAGGTATTTTCAGTTCATAGTCTTAAAGAGGGACTCGATCCAAGGAGATGGCAAGTTGAATCAACGAAAACGGATTTGTAACGAAGAAACTATGACCGAAACAAAATTGGTTATCCTAGACTTGTTTAACTTCGGGATTAATTGGGAAAAATTAAATAAATCACATATTTCTAAGATAACATGATATTTTATATATATGTACTTATAATTCAATTTTATATGGTTCAGGATCACCCGTAAACAATACGAGAAGATTAATCATAAGATCCCATGATTGTACGCAACACGTCATTTGACAACACCGGTACTTTATGTACGCAACACGTCATTTGACAACACCGGTACCGTGGGTCAAGATTAATCTCGACCAATACATATACGATGGGGGTTTTATTATTTCGTTGGGGGTTTATTAAACATCTAAAAATGAACCATTAAAATTGAATTACTAACATCGAACTGCTAACTACGGACTAAGGAATTATTCAAAGTATTAAAAGTATTATAAGTATATATATGTGACGATTGTTTAAAAATGAAAATATATTGATATATTATATATGGATAGGTTCGTGATATCAACCGGAGACCAAGTCAAATTATATATATCTTCAAGACGAAAGTGAGTATATAGTCCCATTTTTAAACTCTAAATATTTTGGGATGAGAATACATGCGCTGTTTTTATAAATGATTTACGTTATGGACACAAGTAACTGAAAAATATATTCTACGTTGAGTTGTACCACTGGCATACTTCCCTGTAGCTTGGTAACTAATATTTACAGCGGTATTGTAAACGCGAATCCTGTTGATAGATCTATCGGGCCTGACAACCCCAACCGGACTGGACGACCAGTATTTAACGGTTGCACAGTACTTCGTTTCGTGACTACACTTGGTACAGTGTAGTAAGATTTCATATTAAAGGGAATATGCGACGTGATTAAATGTTAAGTATGGTTACCAAGTGCTCAACCACTTAGAATATTTTTATGAAAATGTTTATATATGAAATCTTGTGGTCTATATTTATATCGCTGCCGGCATTAAACCTATATCTCACCAACTTTATGTTGACATTTTAAAGCATGTTATTCTCAGGTATGAATTAAGTCTTCCGCTGTGCATTAGCTCGTACTAAGGATACTACTTGAGGCCATTAAGGACTTATATCATAAGGCGTTGCATTCGAGTTATTGAAGTTCATAGAAACTATTATTAAGTAAATGGCGGTTTAGGTCATTTGAATATTATGAAATGTCAGGCGAATATGTCAAATCTGGATGTAACTATAGATTTCCTTTTAAGAATAAATGCAACGTTTGTAAGATGTATCATATAGAGGGCAAGTACCTCGCAATGTTATCAACTATTGTAATTCGTTTGTAATCAATATGGACAACGTCCGGATGATTAGTTTCGGATCCTTTCAGGTTTCAACGAATGTAATGATTTTTCGGGAAGTCAAAGATCAATGAAGTTGTTGATACATTTACTGCTAAACTGATGGAATATAAATGGTTCTCCGGTAACGATGATGAAATGACAACGTATATATCGAGGTTATAATAAGGCTAGTCTAATTGAAAAGTCGAAATTGTCTTGCTGGAGCTGTGACAAAATTGGCTACTTTGAAAAAGAACTGCAATGTTATCTTTGGTAATAACAATGCCAAAGAAGCTAGCACAGATACGTGTTAAACGTTTACTCAGGTTTCGAGAATTTTTCAGGTGCATAACTATATGTATCAATCTTTTCTTCCGTAGATTAAGTGCGGTTGGTTCATCCTCTCAATTGAGGTGTTTTCAAGAATTATGAAAGGTTTGAACGCAGATTGGAATCGTCAAGATACAAATGAGGTTTAAGATGAAATCAAGTGGCAAACTTGAAGAAATGTTTAGTTTCATATATTATAATCAATATTTTAATTCATTTTAATTGTCCAATGTTATTAGTCCACAGTCGATAGTCCACAGTTGGCAGTTCAATAATTCATATATAGTTTAATATATAATATTCGAATTAATTAATACGTATCGTGACCCGTGTACATGTCTCAGACTCGATCACAACTCAAACTATATATATTATTGTAGAATCAACCTCAACCCTGTATAGAGAACTCGATCATTACTGCATATAGAGTGTTTATGGTTATTCCAAATAATATATATAGATGCGTCGATATGATATGTCAAAACCTTGTATACGTGTCCCGATATTTAAAGTGCGTAAAATAAATAACAGAAAATAAATGACGATAAATAAAGTGCGTAAAGTAAATAACAGAAATTAAATGACGTTAAATAAAATTGCGAGAATTAAAATTGCGATAAAATAAATTGCGATAATTAAATTGTGATAAATAAAATGTAATATGGAATTAACAGTTAGCTAGGAACAGTTAGCTAGGATTTTGTTAGCGTGGTTTCTTAACAAAATTACATATTGTTAATTAGTCTGTTTCTAATCAATTTTTATTGTGTCCATTATTTCTTCATTATGCCACTTGTTGGATTCTGATAGGTCAAAATCCAAATATGAAATTGAATTTGAATGAAAATAGTTATTCTTTGGTGAACGGATACGTATATCGGTGGTTGTAAGTAGCATAGTAAATGACTGTTGAATCAGCTTCGTCAAATGTACAGTGTAACTTATTAATGCGAAAACTAAATATTCTTCGGGTATTACCTACCCGTTAAAATATTTTCACCATTAACAGTTTGTACAATAAAATTTTTAATTACAATCTTTATGAAAACATATATACATATATATTTTCTTCAGACGTAATCATGGATTTAATGAGTCAATGTGATATTAAACTCATTAGATTTACGGTTAGAACTAGAGTACATAATCTCTAAAACATTAGAGATTACATAATCATCACTAAGGACGAAGATAGTTTATGTAGAACGATTCGTAGAACGATGATTATGCTTGAGGTATAGATTGCGAGGTTGAGACGTGTGATGATGTTGTTGTTGTTGTTGGTACTGGTTATGCTGCTGGTGCTACTGATGGTGGTACTATTGCTGTCGGTGCTACAAGTGTTGTTGGTGCTGAGGTTGGTGATGATGTTGGTGTAGTAAGTATAGCTTGTAGATCACGTACCATTCTTGTCAGGGTTTCTATCCTACCCTATATTGTAGTGACCCGAACTTTTCCATGTTAATATATATTAATTGAGATTGATATTTACATGATTAAATGTTTCCAACATGTTAAGAAATCAAACTTGTTAAGACTTGATTAATTGAAATATGTTTCATATAGACAATTGACCACCCAAGTTGACCGGTGATTCACGAACGTTAAAACTTGTAAAAACTATATGATGACATATATATGGATATATATATATTTAACATGATACTATGATAAGTAAACATATCATTAAGTATATTAATAATGAACTACATATGTAAAAACAAGACTACTAACTTAATTATTTTTAAACGAGACATATATGTAACGATTATCGTTGTAAAGACATTTAATGTATATATATCATATTAAGAGATATTCATACATGATAATATCATGATAATATAATAATTTAAAATCTCATTTTATATTATAAACATTGGGTTAACAACATTTAACAAGATCGTTAACCTAAAGGTTTCAAAACAACACTTACATGTAACGACTAACGATAACTTAACGACTCAGTTAAAATGTATATACATGTAGTGTTTTAATATGTATTTATACACTTTTGAAAGACTTCAATACACTTATCAAAATACTTCTACTTAACAAAAATGCTTACAATTACATCCTCGTTCAGTTTCATCAACAATTCTACTCGTATGCACCCGTATTCGTACTCGTACAATACACAGCTTTTAGATGTATGTACTATTGGTATATACACTCCAATGATTAACTCTTAGCAGCCCATGTGAGTCACCTAACACATGTGGGAACCATCATTTGGCAACTAGCATGAAATATCTCATAAAATTACAAAAATATGAGTAATCATTCATGACTTATTTACATGAAAACAAAATTACATATCCTTTATATCTAATCCATACACCAACGACCAAAAACAGCTACAAACACTTTCATTCTTCAATTTTCTTCATCTAATTGATCTCTCTCAAGTTCTATCTTCAAGTTCTAAGTGTTCTTCATAAATTCTACAAGTTCTAGTTACATAAAATCAAGAATACTTTCAAGTTTGCTAGCTCACTTTCAATCTTGTAAGGTGATCATCCAACCTCAAGAAATCTTTGTTTCTTACAGTATGTTATCATTCTAATACAAGGTAATAATCATATTCAAACTTTAATTCAATTTCTATAACTATAACAATCTTATTTCGAGTGATGATCTTACTTGAACTTGTTTTCGTGTCATGATTCTGCTTCAAGAACTTCGAGTCATCCAAGGATCCGTTGAAGCTAGATCCATTTTTCTATTTTCCAGTAGGTTTATCCAAGGAACTTAAGGTAGTAATGATGTTCATAACATCATTCGATTCATACATATAAAGCTATCTTATTCGAAGGTTTAAACTTGTAATCACTAGAACATAGTTTAGTTAATTCTAAACTTGTTCACAAAAAAAAGTTAATCCTTCTAACTTGACTTTTAAAATCAACTAAACACATGTTCTATATCTATATGATATGCTAACTTAATGATTTAAAACCTGGAAACACGAAAAACACCGTAAAACCGGATTTACGCCGTCGTAGTAACACCGCGGGCTGTTTTGGGTTAGTTAATTAAAAACTATGATAAACTTTGATTTAAAAGTTGTTATTCTGAGAAAATGATTTTTATTATGAACATGAAACTATATCCAAAAATTATGGTTAAACTCAAAGTGGAAGTATGTTTTCTAAAATGGTCATCTAGACGTTGTTCTTTCGACTGAAATGACTACCTTTACAAAAATGAATTGTAATTTATTTTTCCGACTATAAACCTATACTTTTTCTGTTTATATTCATAAAATAGAGTTCAATATGAAACCATAGCAATTTGATTCACTCAAAACGGATTTAAAATGAAGAAGTTATGGGTAAAACAAGATTGGATAATTTTTCTCATTTTAGCTACGTGAAAATTGGTAACAAATCTATTCCAACCATAACTTAATCAACTTGTATTGTATATTATGTAATCTTGAGATACCATAGACACGTATACAATGTTTCGACCTATCATGTCGACACATCTATATATATTTCGGAACAACCATAGACAATCTATATGTGAATGTTGGAGTTAGCTATACAGGGTTGAGGTTGATTCCAAAATATATATAGTTTGAGTTGTGATCAATACTGAGATACGTATACACTGGGTCGTGGATTGATTCAAGATAATATTTATCAATTTATTTATGTACATCTAACTATGAACAACTAGTTGTAGGTTACTAACGAGGACAGCTGACTTAATAAACTTAAAATATCAAAATATATTAAAAGTGTTGTAAATATATTATGAACATACTTTGATATATATGTATATATTGTTATAGGTTCGTGAATCAACCAGTGGCCAAGTCTTACTTCCCGACGAAGTAAAAATCTGTGAAAGTGAGTTATAGTCCCACTTTTAAAATCTAATATTTTTGGGATGAGAATAAATGCAGGTTTTATAAATGATTTACAAAATAGACACAAGTACATGAAACTACATTCTATGGTTGAATTATCGAAATCGAATATGCCCCTTTTTATTAAGTCTGGTAATCTAAGAATTAGGGAACAGACACCCTAATTGACGCGAATCCTAAAGATAGATCTATTGGGCCTAACAAACCCCATCCAAAGTACCAGATGCTTTAGTACTTCAAAATTTATATCATATCCGAAGGGTGTCCCGGAATGATGGGGATATTCTTATATATGCATCTTGTTAATGTCGGTTACCAGGTGTTCACCATATGAATGATTTTTATCTCTATGTATGGGATGTGTATTGAAATATGAAATCTTGTGGTCTATTATTATGATTTGATATATATAGGTTAAACCTATAACTCACCAACATTTTTGTTGACGTTTTAAGCATGTTTATTCTCAGGTGATTATTAAGAGCTTCCGCTGTCGCATACTTAAATAAGGACGAGATTTGGAGTCCATGCTTGTATGATATTGTGTAAAAACTGCATTCAAGAAACTTATTTTGTTGTAACATATTTGTATTGTAAACCATTATGTAATGGTCGTGTGTAAACAGGATATTTTAGATTATCATTATTTGATTATCTACGTAAAGCTTTTTAAACCTTTATTGATGAAATAAAGGTTATGGTTTTTTTTAAAAATGAATGCAGTCTTTGAAAAACGTCTCATATAGAGGTCAAAACCTCGCAACGAAATCAATTAATATGGAACGTTTTTAATCAATAAGAACGGGACATTTCAGTTGGTATCCGAGCGTTGGTCTTAGAGAACCAGAATTTTGCATTAGTGTGTCTTATCGAGTTTGTTAGGATGCATTAGTGAGTCTGGACTTCGACCGTGTTTACTTGAAAAATGATTGCTTAACAAATTTTGTTGGAAACTATATATTTTTAACATGTGAATATTATGTGATATATTAATCTCTTAACGCGTTTGATATTATGTGATAGATGTCTACCTATAGAACAAGTCCCTTTGACTCACCTAATAATAATGAAGAGTCAAATGTAAATTGGAATGATTCGTGGACTGATTCACAAGTTCCCGAAGAGGAATCGGAAGAAGAGTCGGAACCGGAAGAAGAGTCGGAACCGGAAGAAGAATCGGAACCGAAAGAAGAATCGGAACCGGATGAGGAAATAGAACCGGTGGGAGAAATAATAAAACGGTTAAGTAAAAGAAAATCCTCAACCAACCGACCAAGGTTAATTATGGTCAATGGTATTTCCGCCAAGGAAGCAAAATATTGGGAGGATTACCAATTCTCCGATGAATCGGATTCCGACGAGAATTCCGATGATGTTATAGAAATTACCCCAACTGAATTTAAAAAGGCAAAAGAAAATAATAAGGGAAAGGGTATAAAAATAGAGAAATCTAATTCCAACCCCGATGAACTTTATATGTATCGTCAACCCCCGAAGTCCTTAAGTTGTAACAATGACCCGGGAACCTCTAAACCACCAGGTTTTTCTAAACCAATGTGGAAAACGACGGCTCGTATTAGGGGAACATCATATATCCCTAGAAACTTGGCCAAACGAACCAAAACCGAAGAAGAAGAAACAAGCAATTCGGAATAAGATAGTTGTATTCGTGTGGTGTAACATATGTAATATAGTGTGCTTATGCTTTATGATATATGTAAAAATTGCTTGTATTAATAAGTATTTTTTTTTATGAATCTAACTCTCGTCTATTTTACAGTATAAAAATACAAAATGGATAGACAACCTAATATTTTAAGAGACCTACCCGGAGACATGATTGATGAAATCTTGTCTAGAGTCGGTCAGAATTCTTCGGCACAACTATTTAAGGCGAGATCAGTTTGTAAGACATTCGAAGAACGTTCCAAGAATGCCTTGGTTTATAAAAGGCTTTCGTTCGAAAGATGGGGGATATCACATTGGGAAATCCATAAGTTACGATGTGTTTACTTTGACGCATATATTGCGGGGAACCCAAATGCTATTTTACGCAATGGGTTAAGAAATTATTTTGACTTAATATATCCGAATATTGGACTTCGTGATTTAGAAAAAGCGGCTAACATGCAACATAAAGAAGCATGTTATGCTTACGGATTAGTAATGTTCGCTTCTCACCAAAGTGAGAACAAGAACATCGAGCTACAACTATTAAACAAAATGTTCCCACAAGTGATGGAGTCGGTAATTGGGGTAAGAAATGAGGTTTTTAGATTGTTACGGGACTGTTGGACATTACGTAACCCTCGTCCCTTTGACGACGTTACAACACGCTGTCTTATCAATGGCCATAACGGTTATGTTCCATAAGACCAAGGATGGGAAGTAATCCTAGTAAAACCAGAATGCATGACTTGTTTCTGGACGTATGAATTACGTGTCTTTATTGCCTTTGCTGAACGACTTGTATACTAGCTAGAATTATCTTCACAACCATCTTGTATCAAATTTATTGTGTGCTATATTTCATGCTATATGTAAAATAAGCGGTATTGTAAGTTTGTAAAATATTGTGTAAAAGTTTGAACGCGAAATATTATTATAATCAGTTTTTCATATAGAATTGTAGTAGTTGAATTGTATATTAGCTACTAAGTATGAACCTAACAGGTAGGTACTACCCGAATTTAAACTTATAAAACGCTAATATGAAGAAAAAGCTTTTATAAATGAGTTCATATTATGCTACGAAATACTATTAACTACTCTTAATATTCTGTATGATTAACTTGTTCCATTTGACTATTTTGAAGGTAATGGCACCAACTACTCCACACACCGTGAATATGAATGAAGAGGAATTCCGTACTTTTCTAACTTCAAACATAGCCGCAGTACAGAACAATAACCTTGGATCTAGCAGTACAGGAAATCGTGTAGGATGCACCTACAAAGAATTCACTGCCTGCAAACCTTTGGAATTTGATGGAACCGAAGGACCGATCGGATTGAAACGGTGGACCGAGAAGGTCGAATCGGTGTTTGCCATAAGTAAGTGTACTAAAGAAGACAAAGTGAAGTACGCTATGCATAACTTCACAGGTTCTGCGTTAACATGGTGGAATACCTATCTAGAGCAAGTGGGACAAGACGATGCGTACGCACTACCGTGGTCAGCATTCAAGCACTTGATGAACGAGAAGTACCGTCCCAGAACCGAGGTCAATAAGCTCAAGACAGAACTTAGAGGGTTACGAACCCAAGGATTTGATATTACCACGTACGAAAGACGATTCACAGAATTGTGCCTATTGTGTCCGGGAGCATTCGAAGATGAGGAAGAGAAGATCGACGCGTTTGTGAAAGGATTACCGGAAAGAATCCAAGAAGATATAAGTTCACACGAGCCCACCTCCATACAACAGGCATGTAGAATGGCTCACAAACTAGTGAACCAGATTGAAGAAAGAATTAAAGAACAGACTGCTGAAGAGGCCAATGTGAAGCAAGTCAAAAGAAAGTGGGAGGAAAACGGTGATAAGAATCACCAATACAACAACAACAGCAATTACAACAATAAACGCAACAATTATCCCAACAATCGCAACATCAATCGCAACTACAACAAACGGCCCAACAACAACAACAACAACAACAACAACAACAACAACAACAACCGCAACTACAACAATCATCCCAACAATAATAATAACCGCAACAACAACAACAATCAGAAGCAGCTATGCCAAAGGTGTGAAAAGTATCACTCGGGGTTCTGCACCAAATTTTGCAACAAGTGTAAAAGAAATGGTCATAGCGCGGCGAAGTGTGAGGTCTACGGACCAGGGGTTAATAGAACGAAAGGAACAAATGGTGTCGGAACGAGTAATGGCAGAGCAAGTAGTGTCGGAGCAAGTTATGCCAATGTAGTTTGTTATAAATGTGGAAAATCGGGCCACATTATTAGAAATTGCCCGAACCAGGAGAACACGAATGGACAAGGCCGCGGAAGAGTTTTCAATATTAATGCGGCAGAGGCACAGGAAGACCCGGAGCTTGTTACAGGTACGTTTCTTATTGATAATAAATCTGCTTACGTTTTATTTGATTCGGGTGTGGATAGAAGCTATATGAATAGAGGTTTTTGTGCTAAATTAAGTTATCCATTGACGCCTTTGGATAGTAAATTTTTACTCAAATTAGCAAATGGTAAATTAATTTTAGCAGATAATATATGTCAGAATCGAGAAATTAAACTGGTTAGCGAAACATTTAAGATTGATTTGATACCAGTAGAGTTAGGGAGTTTTGATGTGATAATCGGTATGGACTGGTTGAAAGAAGTGAAAGCAGAGATCGTTTGTTACAAAAATGTAATTCGCATTATACGAGAAAAAGGAAAACCCTTAATGGTGTACGGAGAAAAGGGCAACACGAAGCTACATCTTATTAGTAATTTGAAGGCACAAAAACTAATAAGAAAAGGTTGCTATGCTGTTCTAGCACACGTCGAGAAAGTACAAACTGAAGAAAAGAGCATCAATGATGTTCCCATTGCAAAAGAATTTCCCGATGTATTTCCGAAAGAATTACCGGGATTACCCCCACATCGATCCGTTGAATTTCAAATAGATCTTGTACCAGGAGCTGCACCAATAGCTCGTGCTCCTTACAGACTCGCACCAAGCGAGATGAAAGAACTGCAAAGCCAATTACAAGAACTTTTAGAGCGTGGTTTCATTCGACCAAGCACATCACCGTGGGGAGCTCCTGTTTTGTTTGTCAAGAAGAAAGATGGTACATTCAGGTTGTGTATTGACTACCGAGAGTTGAACAAACTTACCATCAAGAACCGCTACCCACTATCGAGAATCGACGACTTATTTGATCAACTACAAGGCTCGTCTGTTTATTCAAAGATTGACTTACGTTCCGGGTATCATCAAATGCGGGTGAAAGAAGATGATATTCCAAAGACTGCTTTCAGAACATGTTACGGTCATTACGAGTTTATGGTCATGCCGTTTGGTTTAACTAATGCACCAGCTGTGTTCATGGACCTTATGAACCGAGTGTGTGGACCATACATTGACAAGTTTGTCATTGTTTTCATTGATGACATACTTATTTACTCAAAGAATGACCAAGAACACGGTGAACATTTGAGAAAGGTGTTAGAAGTATTGAGGAAGGAAGAATTATACGCTAAGTTTTCAAAGTGTGCATTTTGGTTGGAAGAAGTTCAATTCCTCGGTCACATAGTGAACAAAGAAGGTATTAAGGTGGATCCGGCAAAGATAGAAACTGTTGAAAAGTGGGAAACCCCGAAAACTCCGAAATACATACGTCAGTTTTTAGGACAAGCTGGTTACTACAGAAGGTTCATCCAAGACTTTTCCAGAATAGCAAAACCCTTGACTACATTAACGCATAAAGGGAAGAAATTTGAATGGAATGATGAACAAGAGAAAGCGTTTCAGTTATTGAAGAAAAAGCTAACTACGTCACCTATATTATCATTGCCTGAAGGGAATGATGATTTTGTGATTTATTGTGACGCATCAAAGCAAGGTCTCGGTTGTGTATTAATGCAACGAACGAAGGTGATTGCTTATGCGTCTAGACAATTGAAGATTCACAAACAAAATTATACGACGCATGATTTAGAATTAGGCGCGGTTGTTTTTGCATTAAAGACTTGGAGGCACTACTTATATGGGGTCAAAAGTATTATATATACCGACCACAAAAGTCTTCAACACATATTTAATCAGAAACAACTGAATATGAGGCAGCGTAGGTGGATTGAATTATTGAATGATTACGACTTTGAGATTCGTTACCACCCGAGGAAGGAAAATGTGGTAGCCGATGCCTTGAGCAGGAAGGACAGAGAACCCATTCGAGTAAAATCTATGAATATAATGATTCATAATAACCTTACTACTCAAATAAAGGAGGTGCAACAAGGAGTTTTAAAAGAGGGAAATTTAAAGGATGAAATACCCAAAGGATCGGAGAAGCATCTTAATATTCGGGAAGACGGAACCCGGTATAGGGCTGAAAGGATTTGGGTACCAAAATTTGGAGATATGAGAGAAATGGTACTTAGAGAAGCTCATAAAACCAGATACTCAATACATCCTGGAACGGGGAAGATGTACAAGGATCTCAAGAAACATTTTTGGTGGCCGGGTATGAAAGCCGATGTTGCTAAATACGTAGGAGAATGTTTGACGTGTTCTAAGGTCAAAGCTGAGCATCAGAAACTATCAGGTCTACTTCAACAACCCAAAATCCCGGAATGGAAATGGGAAAACATTACCATGGATTTCATCACTAAATTGCTAAGGACTGCAAGTGGTTTTGATACTATTTGGGTAATAGTTGATCGTCTCACCAAATCAGCACACTTCCTGCCAATAAGAGAAGATGAAAAGATGGAGAAGTTAGCACGACTGTATTTGAAGGAAGTCTTCTCCAGACATGGAATACCAATCTCTATTATCTCTGATAGGGATGGCAGATTTATTTCAAGATTCTGGCAGACATTACAGCAAGCATTAGGAACTCGTCTAGACATGAGTACTGCCTATCATCCACAAACTGATGGGCAGAGCGAAAGGACGATACAAATGCTTGAAGACATGCTACGAGCATGTGTTATTGATTTCGAAAACAGTTGGGATCGACATCTACCATTAGCAGAATTTTCCTACAACAACAGCTACCATTCAAGCATTGAGATGGCACCGTTTGAAGCACTTTATGGTAGAAAGTGCAGGTCTTCAATTTGTTGGAGTGAAGTGGGGGATAGGCAGATTACGGGTCCGGAGATTATACAAGAAACTACCGAGAAGATCATCCAAATTCAACAACGGTTGAAAACCGCCCAAAGTTGACAAAAGAGCTACGCTGACATTAAAAGAAAAGATATAGAATTTGAAATTGGAGAGATGGTCATGCTTAAAGTTTCACCTTGGAAAGGCGTTGTTCGATTTGGTAAACGAGGGAAATTAAATCCAAGGTATATTGGACCATTCAAGATTATTGATCGTGTCGGACCAGTAGCTTACCGACTTGAGTTACCTCAACAACTCGCGGCTGTACATAACACTTTCCACGTATTGAATTTGAAGAAATGTTTTGCTAAAGAAGATCTCACTATTCCGTTAGATGAAATCCAAATCAACGAAAAACTTCAATTCATCGAAGAACCCGTCGAAATAATGGATCGTGAGGTTAAAAGACTTAAGCAAAACAAGATACCAATTGTTAAGGTTCAATGGAATGCTTGTAGAGGACCCGAGTTTACCTGGGAGCGTGAAGATTAGATGAAGAAGAAATACCCGCATCTATTTCCAGAAGATTCGTCAACACCTTCAACAGCTTAAAATTTCGGGACGAAATTTATTTAACGGGTAGGTACTGTAGTGACCCGAACTTTTCCATGTTTATATATATTAATTGAGATTGATATTTACATGATTAAATGTTTCCAATATGTTAAGCAATCAAACTTGTTAAGACTTGATTAATTGAAATATGTTTCATATAGACAATTGACCACCCAAGTTGACCGGTGATTCACGAACGTTAAAACTTGTAAAAACTATATGATGACATATATATGGATATATATATAGTTAACATGATACTATGATAAGTAAACATATCATTAAGTATATTAACAATGAACTACATATGTAAAAACAAGACTACTAACTTAATGATTTTTAAACGAGACATATATGTAACGATTATCGTTGTAAAGACATTTAACGTATATATATCATATTAAGAGATATTCATACATGATAATATCATGATAATATAATAATTTAAAATTTCATTTTATATTATAAACATTGGGTTAACAACATTTAACAAGATCGTTAACCTAAAGGTTTCAAAACAACACTTACATGTAACGACTAACGATGACTTAGCGACTCAGTTAAAATGTATATACATGTAGTGTTTTAATATGTATTTATACACTTTTGAAAGACTTCAATACACTTATCAAAATACTTCTACTTAACAAAAATGCTTACAATTACATCCTCGTTCAATTTCATCAACAATTCTACTCGTATGCACCCATATTCGTACTCGTACAATACACAGCTTTTAGATGTATGTACTATTAGTATATACACTCCAATGATCAGTTTTTAGCAGCCCATGTGAGTCACCTAACACATATGGTAACCATCATTTGGAAACTAGCATGAAATATCTCATAAAATTACAAAAATATGAGTAATCATTCATGACTTATTTACATTAAAACAAAATTACATATCCTTTATATCTAATCCATACACCAACGACCAAAAACACCTAAAAACACTTTCATTCTTCAATTTTCTTCATCTAATTGATCTCTCTCAAGTTCTATCTTCAAGTTCTAAGTGTTCTTCATAAATTCTACAAGTTCTAGTTACATAAAATCAAGAATACTTTCAAGTTTGCTAGCTCACTTTCAATCTTGTAAGGTGATCATCCAACCTCAAGAAATCTTTGTTTCTTACAGTAGGTTATCATTCTAATACAAGGTAATAATCATATTCAAACTTTAATTCAATTTCTATAACTATAACAATCTTATTTCGAGTGATGATCTTACTTGAACTTGTTTTCGTGTCATGATTCTGCTTCAAGAACTTCGAGCCATCCAAGGATCCGTTGAAGCTAGATCCATTTTTCTCTTTTCCAGTAGGTTTATCCAAGGAACTTAAGGTAGTAATGATGTTCATAACATCATTCGATTCATACATATAAAGCTATCTTATTCGAAGGTTTAAACTTGTAATCACGAGAACATAGTTTAGTTAATTCTAAACTTGTTCGCAAACAAAAGTGAATCCTTCTAACTTGACTTTTAAAATCAACTAAACACATGTTCTATATCTATATGATATGCTAACTTAATGATTTAAAACCTGGAAACACGAAAAACACCGTAAAACCGGATTTACGCCGTCGTAGTAACACCGCGGGCTGTTTTGGGTTAGTTAATTAAAAACTATGATAAACTTTGATTTAAAAGTTGTTATTCTGAGAAAATGATTTTTATTATGAACATGAAACTATATCCAAAAATTATGGTTAAACTCAAAGTGGAAGTATGTTTTCTAAAATGGTCATCTAGACGTCGTTCTTTCGACTGAAATGACTACCTTTACAAAAACGAATTGTAACTTATTTTTCTGACTATAAACCTATACTTTTTCTGTTTAGATTCATAAAATAGAGTTCAATATGAAACCATAGCAATTTGATTCACTCAAAACGGATTTAAAATGAAGAAGTTATGGGTAAAACAAGATTGGATAATTTTTCTCATTTTAGCTACGTGAAAATTGGTAACAAATCTATTCCAACCATAACTTAATCAACTTGTATTGTATATTATGTAATCTTGAGATACCATAGACACGTATACAATGTTTCGACCTATCATGTCGACACATCTATATATATTTCGGAACAACCATAGACACTCTATATGTGAATGTTGGAGTTAGCTATACAGGGTTGAGGTTGATTCCAAAATATATATAGTTTGAGTTGTGATCAATACTGAGATACGTATACACTGGGTCGTGGATTGATTCAAGATAATATTTATCAATTTATTTATGTACATCTAACTATGAACAACTAGTTGTAGGTTACTAACGAGGACAGCCGACTTAATAAACTTAAAACATCAAAATATATTAAAAGTGTTGTAAATATATTTTGAACATACTTTGATATATATGTATATATTGTTATAGGTTCGTGAATCAACCAGTGGCCAAGTCTTACTTCCCGACGAAGTAAAAATCTGTGAAAGTGAGTTATAGTCCCACTTTTAAAATCTAATATTTTTGGGATGAGAATACATGCAGGTTTTATAAATGATTTACAAAATAGACACAAGTACGTGAAACTATATTCTATGGTTGAATTATCGAAATCGAATATGCCCCTTTTTATTAAGTCTGGTAATCTAAGAATTAGGGAACAGACACCCTAATTGACGCGAATCCTAAAGATAGATCTATTGGGCCTAACAAACCCCATCCAAAGTACCGGATGCTTTAGTACTTCGAAATTTATATCATATCCGAAGGGTGTCCCGGAATGATGGGGATATTCTTATATATGCATCTTGTTAATGTCGGTTACCCGGTGTTCACCATATGAATGATTTTTATCTCTATGTATGGGATGTGTATTGAAATATGAAATCTTGTGGTCTATTATTATGATTTGATATATATAGGTGATAATGCTAAAAACGAACATATATTTCATAGCATTATTCCTCAAGAAATACAAGCTTTTAGTTGCAATTGTTCTATTTAAAAGTGATATTCGTTTAAATAATAAAAGGTGAAGACAAAAGACAGATTCGACGAATTGAAGACGCAAACGACCAAAAAGCTCAAAAGTACAAAATACAATCAAAGAGGTTCCAATTATTGATAAGAAACGTCTCAAAATTACAAGAGTACAAGATTCAAAACGCAAAGTACAAGATATTAAATTGTACGCAAGGACGTTCGAAAATCCAAAACCGGGACCAGAGTCAACTCTCAACGCTCGACGCAACGGACTAAAAATTACAAGTCAACTATGCACATAAATATAATATAATATTTAAATAATTCTTATAATTATTTATATATTATATAAATAATAAAAATCCGTCGGCAAGAAAGACTCCAAAGTTGGTGAGCTGTATTTTCAAACTCCGCGACTCGCGGAGTTTGAAGGCAAAAAAAGCCGCGAGTCGCGGAGTACTCCTGAACTCAATTCCCTATAAAGCCAACCGAATTCTGATCATTTTCATCATCCATAATCTATCTCTCTCTCAATATATACGTAAATATATATATATAATTTATATTTTAATTTTAATTTTAATTTTAAATCCTACTAATAAGGGTATGTTAGCAAATGTTGTAAGGGTATAAGTCGAAATTCTGTCCGTGTAACGCTACGCTATTTTTAATCATTGTAAGTTATGTTCAACCTTTTTAATTTAATGTCTCGTAGCTAAGTTATTATTATGCTTATTTAATCCGAAGTAATCATGATGTTGGGCTAATTACTAAAATTGGGTAATTGGGCTTTGTACCATAATTGGGGTTTGGACAAAGGAACGACACTTGTGGAAATTAGACTATGGGCTATTAATGGGCTTTATATTTGTTTAACTAAATGATAGTTTATTAATGTTAATATAAAGATTTACAATTGGGCGTCCCTATAAATTACCATATACACTCGATCGGACACGATGGGCGGGGTATTTATATGTACGAATAATCGTTCATTTAACCGGACACGGGAATGGATTAATAGCCACTAGAATAATTAAAACAGGGGTGAAATTATGTACAAGGACACTTGGTATAATTGATAACAAAATATTAAAACCTTGGGTTACACTCAGTCGACATCCTGGTGTAATTATTAAACAAAGTATTAAAATCTTGTTACAGTTTAAGTCTCCAATTAGTTGGAATATTTAACTTCGGGTATAAGGATAATTTGACGAGGACACTTGCACTTTATATTTATGACTGATGGACTGTTATGGACAAAAACCAGACGGACATATTAAATAATCCAGGACAAAGGACAATTAACCCATGGGCATAAAACTAAAATCAACACGTCAAACATCATGATTACGGAAGTTTAAATAAGCATAATTCTTTTATTTCATATTTAATTTCCTTTATTTTATATTTAATTGCACTTCTAATTATCGCATTTTTATTGTTATTGTATTTAATTGCACTTTTAATTATCGTACTTTTTAATTATCGCAAGTTTATTTTATCGCATTTTTATTAATCGCAATTTCATTATCGTTATTTACTTTACGCTTTAAATTAAGTCTTGTATTTATTTATTATTTTACATTTGGTTTTAACTGCGACTAAAAGTTTTAAAATCGACAAACCGGTCATTAAATGGTAAAAACCCCCCTTTATAATAATAATATTATTTATATATATATTTGTATTTTTATAAAAGTAAACTAATATAGCGTTAAACTTTGTTTAAAGATTTTCCCTGTGGAATGAACGTGACTTACTAAAAACTACACTACTGTACGATTAGGTACACTGCCTATAAGTGTTGTAGCAAGGTTTAAGTATATCCATTCTCTAAATAAATAAATATCTTGTGTAAAATTGTATCGTATTTAATAGTATTTTCTGCTAAAAATATAAAGCTATTTTATATACACTCCGCTACCACATCAATAGGTTAAACCTATAACTCACCAACATTTTTGTTGACGTTTTAAGCATGTTTATTCTCAGGTGATTATTAAGAGCTTCCGCTGTCGCATACTTAAATAAAGACGAGATTTGGAGTCCATGCTTGTATGATATTGTGTAAAAATTGCATTCAAGAAACTTATTTTGTTGTAACATATTTGTATTGTAAACCATTATGTAATGGTCGTGTGTAAACAGGATATTTTAGATTATCATTATTTGATAATCTACGTAAAGCTTTTTAAACCTTTATTAATGAAATAAAGGTTATGGTTTGTTTGAAAAATGAATGCAGTCTTTGAAAAACGTCTCATATAGAGGTCAAAACCTCGCAACGAAATCAATTAATATGGAACGTTTTTAATCAATAAGAACGGGATATTTCATATATCATTTCTATCCATCCACTCATCTGATTCGATAGATCTTGATTATCAATTCGAAGTTCCCTAACTTCTTCTAATATTCCCCTTCGATTGGTATTCGTAAGTAGAGGCTGAATATTTTCTGAGATTGTAGTAACGCGACCTTCGAGATGGAAAACTTTAGCAAAAAGGGTGAATACAGTGTTGCGCATGTGTTCACCGGTGAGTACATCGTTTTCTCCGATGTTAGGAGGTAAGTTTGGTTCGCGGTAGGGCTCGCCTTCTTCATTTCTCCAACGAGTGAGTAAGTCTCGGACCCACCCCCATCTCCTCCAGAAAGAAAAATAACTAAATGATTGAGGCACTTTTGGTTCATTGACTTCGGAGTCTGCTTCAATATACATCTCGAAATCGCTTCCGGAACTAATGGAATCCAAGCTAGGTGTAGGATCCATCTCTCACGATCAGTTACAAGGTTTTAATATGAAATGATTTTCGAATATCGTATGATATTCTAATTATATATAGAATATCTATACATACTTCCAAAGATCCCGTGAATTACGGAGAAAATTAAGGAAATGTGTCAGATAAAGTCTACAGTGACAGATACGCTAAGATATGGATTAGTAGATATGCTAAGATATGAATTTTGTCTATACACTATTCATGCAATCATTGCAGTAAGATGTGTCTAGACTAAGAATGATAAGCAGGTAATATCTTAAGGATACTTGTCTATACTTAAGTTTTATAAAGTTTCTTTATTTTTATATAAGTTTTATTTAAGTATTTTGTTTTTATTTAAAACATAAAAATAAAAAAAAATAAAAAAAACGCGTCAAGTTTTAAACTGTACCAGAGTTGAATTTTGGAACCCCGCGACTCGCGGAGTTTGTAGCCTCGACTATCGCAACTCGCGGAGCCACTCTGACACCGACAGAAACCCTAATATGCATTTAATTAGGAGTAATTAATTATTATTATTATTTTAACCCTAATTAGTTTAATTATTATTATAATTTAGTTTAAGTTTTAATTTAATTAGTATAATTAATTATAATTAGTTTTAATATATATAAAAATTAATGCTTTTATAAAATAATATAAAAATAATATTTTTATAAAAATTTGTAACTTTTTACAACTTTTTGTATATTTTTATATTTTGTCCCTTTTTAATTGTTTTAGCGTAATATTTGTATTTTTCGCTCATATTTAGTTTTAAACTTAGTTTTTGCCATAGTTATTTTTACTTCTAGATTTTTAGGCTTTGCCGTAGAATTCCTTAAGTGCTTTTTCTTTAGACTAAGATTTAGGTACTTTAGAACTTTGCGACGCCTTTTTAAGTTTTAGTTTCTTTTTAAGTTATTTCCATTTGGGATATAGTTTTTCCTGTAAGCTTTAATATTTTTAGACGACTTTTACCAATGTATCAATTATCATTCCAAATAGTAATCTCAATTTGCGATTATAATTTTAAGTTAGTTGTAGTAATAAGGTTAGGTTAGTCAAGTATTTTTAAGTTTTATAAGTTTCTTTTATTTTTCCGTCACCTTTTATTTTTCAACCATTTTTCTTTTTCGACCTTTTTCGACACGCTCTTTTTCTTTCTTATTTCTCGCTATTCTAGTTTTTAGGACATAGATTTTTATTCTACTTCTTATCTAAATTTCTTAAAATTACGAAAATTTATTTTAAGTGGTTAAATTGATAGACATCAAAATTTTCTGGTTCGTAGTAATAGTTGGATTTGTATGTGGACCGGGTTATTGGAGCCAAACAGTCCTCAATTATATTGAGACCAAACGAATCCTGCCCCTCTGCTGCATCTTTTGGCTATTCGAAACGTGGGCAAAATCAGAAAAGTCTATTGATTGGATAATTTATTATAATTTTTCTTTCCTTTTAAAAAACTAATAGGATATTCAGTGAATGCACCGAGCAAGACGTTCACCACCTTTTGTACGTTCACCACCTGTAACTAGATCAAGACATTTAGCAAATATTACTGCCGTTAATTTTTCTTTAGAATCGTCATCCAGTCGACCAAGTACTCCAGTTCAAATTTCCGATAATCCATTTTTTGAACCCGACCTCACAATTGAGAATCCGGAGAATATTCAGGAACGATTCGTAGATCCTGAACCACTAAATTTTCCTCCAAAACCACCAATCATTTAAACAGAGATTGTTGAGGAACGAACCATTAAATCAGAATCCTCTAGTGATTCCGATTCAACAAATTCAATTATGGAGAATCTGGAACCTTTAAGTATGGAAGACCGAATGAGAGCTAAACGCACTGGCCAAGGTCACGCAATCACTCATCCAGACATTAATACGCCAGATTATGAAATCAAAGGACAAATTCTACACATGGTGACTAATCAATGCCAATTTAGTGGTGCGCCGAAGGAAGATCCAAATGAACATCTACGTACCTTTAATAGGATCTGCACACTATTTAAAATAAGAGAAGTGGAGGATGAACAGATATATCTCATGTTATTTCCCTGGACTTTAAAGGGAGAAGCCAAAGATTGATTGGAATCGTTACCTGAAGGGGCGATTGATACATGGGATGTTTTAGTTGAAAAATTTCTTAAACAATTCTTTCCTGCATCTAAAGCCGTAAGACTTCAAGCAGAAATTGTTACGTTCACACAGAAGCCAAATGAAACTCTATATGAGGCATGGACAAGATTTGGAAAGTTATTAAGAGGATGTCCGCAACATAGTTTAGATACCTGTCAAATAGTACAAATATTCTACCAAGGATGCGACATCACTACAAGGAAAGATATAGATATAGCAGCTTGTGGTTCTATTATGAAGAAAACCAAAACTGATGCTTACAAAATTATTGATAACACTGCTTCCCACTCACATGAGTGGCACCAAGAAAAAGATATCGTTAGATCATCTAAAGCAGATAGAGCCGATTCTAGCCATGACTTAGATTCCATTTCCGCAAAGATAGATGCTGTCGAGAGACGAATGGAAAAGATGACTAAGGATATTCACTCAATACGAATTAGTTGTGAGCAATGTGGAGGACCACATTTGACAAAAGATTGTCTCAGTATTGAATTAACAATGGAACAAAGAGAGAATATTTCATACATAAACCAAAGGCCTGGAAATAATTATCAGAATAATTATCAACCGCCAAGACCTATTTACAATCAAAACCAGAATTATAACAGAAATATTTCATACAACAACCAACAAGGTCCTAGCAATCAACAAGTATCCAATAATACTTACAATCAGCAAAGACCTAATTTTCAAAACAAACCACCACAACAAACCGATGATAAAAAGACGAATTTAGAAGATATGATGACGAAGCTAGTTGAAACTCAAACGCAATTTTTCACATCTCAGAAACAAACTAATGAATAAAATGCTCAAGCATTTAGAAATCAACAAGCTTCTATTCAAAATCTGGAACAAGAAGTAAGTAACCTAGCAAGGTTAATAGGTGAAAGAAAATCGGGAAGTCTACCTAGTGATACAAATACTAACCCCCGGAATGAAACAGCTAAAGCCATTACCACAAGAAGTGGTACAACACTTAAACCATCTGAAATACCTGTAACTTCTGATGAAGCTATTCCTACTCCACAAGAACCCCAACCTAATCAAGATAAGGAAAAAGAACCGGTAGTTGAAAAGGTTAATGAAGATAACACAGTTAAGGCTAAACCTTATGTTAAACCATACCAACCACCACTTCCTTACCCGAGTAAAATGAAGAAAGAGAAACTTGAAGCCGAGCAATCCAAATTCTTGGATATGTTTAAACAGATAAATGTAAATCTTCCTTTCATTGATGTAATTTCAGGAATGCCTAGATATGCTAAATTCTTGAAAGATCTAATCTCAAATAGAAAGAAAATGGAAGAACTCTCGGCTGTTACTATGAATGCTAATTGTTCAGCAGTGCTATTGAATAAGATACTAGAAAAACTATCTGATCCAGGAAGTTTCACAATTCCATGTTTTCTGGGTAGTCTTAGTTCAATAGAAGCATTGGCAGACTTAGGTGCTAGTATAAATCTAATGCCGTATTCACTATACGCTAAACTAGACCTTGGAGAATTGAAACCAACCAGAATAAGCATACAACTAGCCGATAGATCAATAAAATATCCTAGAGGGATAATGGAGAACATGATAGTTAAAGTTGGTACTTTAGTATTTCCAGTAGATTTTGTTGTTTTGGACATGGAAGAAGATTCTCAAGTTCCTCTCATATTAGGAAGACCATTCTTAAACACGGCTAAAGCAATGATAGACGTGTTCGGTAAGAAATTGACCCTAAGTATAGAGGATGAGAGTGTTACCTTTTCAGTTGATAGAGCAATGTAACAACCACAATCTGCAGATGATACATGTTATTATATTCAAACTATAGATGCACATGCAGAATTATTAGAAGAATTTCCAGAATTACAAGGAACAGGAGAATGTTCTTTAGGAGAAGGTAATGAACCAATTGATGAAGCTGAAATGTTAGCTACACTTATAGCTAATGGATATGAATCAACAACAGAAGAAATTCAAATGCTAAAAGAAGAAGACAGATATCGATACAAATCATCGATAGAAGAACCTCCGAAATTAGAGTTAAAGCCACTTCCAAACCATTTGGAATACGCTTATTTACATGGTGAATCTGAATTACCTGTAATAATATCGTCTTCTCTTACTGAAAATGAGAAATCACAACTCATTTCTGTGTTGAAAGCCCATAAACCAGCCATTGCATGGAAGATTCATGATATTAAAGGAATAAGTCCTTCGTATTGCACACATAAAATCCTTATGGAAGAAGGTCATAAAACGTATGTGCAACGCCAACGAAGGCTAAATCCTAATATGTAAGATGTAGTTAAGAAAGAGATTATTAAACTGCTAGATGCAGGTCTAATTTATCCAATCTCTGATAGTCCATGGGTAAGCCCAGTTCAATGCGTGCCTAAGAAGGGTGGCATGACTGTCATTACAAATGAGAAAAATGAGCTTATTCCTACTAGGACCGTAACAGGATGGCGTGTATGTATTGATTATAGAAAATTAAATGACGCCACCAGAAAAGATCACTTTCCCTTACCTTTCATAGATCAAATGTTGGAAAGATTAGCCTGAAACAGTTACTATTGTTTTCTTGATGGTTTTTCCGGATATTTTCAAATTCCAATAGCATCCGAAGATCAAGAGAAAACCACATTCACGTGCCCTTATGGTATTTTGCTTACAAACGCATGCCATTTGGACTTTGCAACGCCCCTGCAACCTTTCAAAGGTGTATGATGGCGATTTTTCATGACATGATAGAAGAATGCATGGAAGTTTTCATGGATGAATTTTCAGTCTTCGGTGATACATTTGAATCATGTCTAGCTAATCTGGAACGAATGCTTATTAGATGCGAACAATCAAATCTAGTACTTAATTGGGAGAAATGCCATTTCATGGTTAAAGAAGGCATCGTTCTTGGTTATAAAATTTCAAAAGAAGGAATTGAAGTGGATAGAGCTAAAGTAGATGTAATTGGTAAACTTCCACATCCCACCAATGTTAGAGGAGTTAGGAGTTTTCTAGGGCATGCCGGTTTTTACCGACGTTTCATAAAAGATTTTTCTAAAATTGCCACTCCTATGAATAAACTCCTAGAAAAAGATGCTCCATTCATCTTTTCAGATGAATGTATCAAATCTTTTAATATTCTTAAAGAGAAACTCACTAATGCACCAATCATGATAACACCAAATTGGAATCTACCATTTGAACTAATGTGCGATGCAAGTGATTTTGCAATGGGAGCCGTTTTAGGACAAAGGATTGAAAAACGATTTCAACCTATATATTATGCTAGTAAGACGTTACAAGGAGCACAAACGAACTATACAACTACTGAAAAAGAACTCCTTGCTATTGTCTTTGCTTTTGACAAATTTCGATCATATCTCGTTCTAGCAAAAACGGTGGTCTATACCGACCATTCTGCTCTTAGATACCTATTTTCGAAACAAGATGCTAAACCAAGATTAATCCGTTGGATCTTACTCTTACAAGAGTTTGATATTGAAATCCGAGATAAAAGAGGAGCAGAAAATCTCACCGTTGATCATCTTTCTCGTCTTGAAAATCCCGAATTAGAAGTTCTAAATGAATCGGCCATACAAGACAACTTTCCTGATGAATATCTATTGAAGATAGATTATAAAGAAATTCCATGGTTTGCAGACTATGCAAACTACTTAGTTTGTGGATTCCTTGAAAAAGGATTATCGTATCAAAGACGAAAGAAATTCTTCAGTGATATAAAACACTATTTTTGGGAAGATCCACATTTGTTTAAAAGTTGTCCCGATGGAATAATACGCCGATGTGTATTCGGAGATGAAGCTAGTAAAATTTTAAACCATTGTCACACAGGACCAACAGGAGGGCATTATGGGCCTCAACTAACAGCAAGAAAAGTTTATGATGCTGGATTCTATTGGCCTACAATTTACAAAGACGCACACCTTCTTTGCAAATCCTGTGATGCTTGTCAAAGGGCCGGAAAAATAAGTCAACGTGATGAAATGCCACAAAATGTCATCCAAGTATGTGAAGTATTTGACATTTGGGGTATTGACTTTATGGGTCCATTTTCAAAATCTCATAATAATCTATATATACTCGTAGCCATTGATTATGTATCTAAATGGGCGGAAGCACAAGCTCTCCCAACTAACGATGCACGAGTTGTAGTCAACTTTTTAAAACGTCTTTTTGCATGGTTTGGAACACCGAAAGCTTTAATAAGTGATCGGGGTACTCATTTCTGTAATAATCAACTTGAGAAAGTTCTTAAAAGATATGGAGTAACTCATAAAATCTCCACCGCATATCATCCACAAACAAGTGGACAAGTTGAAAATACCAACCGAGCTTTAAAACGTATTCTAGAGAAAACCGTAGGATCAAATCTGAAGGAATGGTCCATTAAATTGGAGGATGCACTCTGGGCTTTTAGAACAGCCTACAAAACTCCAATTGGAACCACACCTTTTAGACTTGTTTATGGAAAAGCATGTCATCTTCCAGTAGAAATTGAACACAAAGCATTTTGGGCTTTGAAGACATGTAATCTTGATTTACATGAAGCCGGACGTCTACGGTTAAGTCAACTAAACGAATTAGAAGAATTAAGACATGAAGCATACGAAAATTCGTTAATCTATAAAGAAAGAACGAAGAAATGGCATGATAAAAGAATCAGAAGTTCAAAAGAATTTAAAGAAGGAGACAGAGTTCTTCTTTTCAATTCACGATTCAAGCTATTTCCTAGAAAATTGAAATCAAGATGGTCTGGACCATTCATAGTTAAAAGAGTTTTTCCATACGAAACAGTAGAATTGATAAATTTAAATGGGATTGAATTTAAAGTTAATGGTCACAGAGTTAAACACTACATAGATAGTCCGATGGAAGTCGACAACGAAGTTAATCACAATTTTGACACCACAGCTAACTAAGTGTGGGGAGAATCAAGTCTTTAAAGGATAATATGTATTTCTGTTAGAGTTAGATTGTCTATTTTCGTGTAGTTCTCGAAAATGGAACCTGAATGGTCTTTCCCTAGCAGACCCTAAAGAACTAGTCTTCTCCCCCCATTCTGAATTTTTATTTTTTTTAGGTTTTTACAAAATGAAGACTGCCTGTGAACTAAACCATGGTCTAATGCTACACGCTTTGATCACTAAACGTAATAATGACACACTATCGAGTGAAATAGTATCAGTAATCAGAGAAAGATTGGACGGAGTTAGAAAAGAATCCAGATGCGAAGATAATAAGTTACAATTTGGTAAAGAAAAATCAAAATTCGCAGCGAAAAGAAGAGCACGACACCTAGAAAGATGTCACAAATGCGGAAAATGGTCACATGGAGGTAAATGTTCAAATAATCAAACCTATTCAAACACCGAATTTGTTACTTTATGCAGAGACGGACCATTCATATGTTTAGAAGAAAAGACACTGAATGCTCGAGGTTACGCCTATGTAGCCATGGAAAACCAATTAAACCGACTATCTTATGAATGGGATAGATCATATAACTAAGAATACTATCTCACAGGTAAGTCTGTACAGTTTTTTTATTTTTTTTATTTTTATTTTTAACCTTTTGATAATAAACGCTAATTTGTTCGCTATAAAGTATTAAATTGGTATTGAATAAAATTAGGTTTGGCGACCGAAATTATTGATATCATTCAAAAATTTATTACATCACTGCGAAATTTAACGTTTATTCTTAAGGTATAAATATCTTTAATCAATCAACCCAAAATATTTCAAAAATTCGTCATGAGTTAAATTAGGTCTTGGAACCGAAATTACTTTACCGAAAAGAGGGGCGCATATTTTTGATAATATTTGATTGATTAAAGTGGGATAAAAAGCCAAAAAGATTTTTAATTTTATTTTTACCATGTTTTTAAAATTAATATTTAAATCTTAAATTAATATTGTAAACTTTGTAAAAACAATATTTTTAAAATTGTAAATATTTGAAAAATTAATATAAGTTTGGTGTGAATTTATAATATGAATTTTTAAATTAAGGTTGGTGTGAATTTTTAATTTTTAAAATATGAATTTTTAATTTTATGCATTTCAAATTTTAAGTTTGGTGTGAATTTTTAATATTAATTTTGAATTTTATATTTAAATTGTGTGAATTTAAAAACAAAAATTTACTTTATCTCATTAAGTTAAAAATATGATTTTTAAAATTCGTCGTAAGTTGAAGACTAGGTCTTTGAACCGAAATTGCTTTACCCGAGGGAGGGACGAGAACTTTTATTATCATTATTTTTAATCTTATTGAATTAAAGTATGCCAAAAACATTAAAAAAAACCCAAAAATCTTAGCTTTTAAAACAATCGCTACAAAAAGACAAATTTTAAAATTTTGTCGAAGGACGGACTAGGACATCGATCCGAAACGACCTCGTCCTAAATAACAAGGGAAACAAAATTTTAAAATTAATTACTTAATTGTTTTAATTAGTATAAGATATAAATAAATAAATAAATAAAAAATTTAACAAACTCCGCGACTCGCGGAGTTTGAAGGTTTAAACCCCGCGACTCGCGGGAGGACCAAAAATCAGAAAAAAATAAAAACGCAGAACTGATCAGTTGCACACCACAAACACACCAAATACTGCGAAATACTGCGCAAAAACCCCGAAAAAACACCCCCAAAATCACAATTTTTAACCGTTAATCATCAAATCTTTTACTAAAATCATGTTGAGAAGGATGCTATCAAGGAATTACTCAAGAAAAACGGTAAATTTCTACACCTAAACACCATTTAATCCGAAAATTAGTGTTCTTGAGCAATTTTTTCCCCAATTTGATTTTGATGCTTTTTAGTGTAATTATGCTTAAATTGCTTATGTATTATGCTTGTATAACCTAGATTGATGCTATTTAACATGATTATAAGCCTTAAACTTCAAATTTTGAGTAATCTAGGGTTTGTGTTCTTGAGCAAATTTGGGGCTTTTTGATATAAACATGTTATGGCCGATTTTTGTCATGAATTGTTGCTAAATTAAGTAGTGTAACATGTTTAGGTAGTTAAATGATCCAAACTTTGAGCCTAAACATGATTTTGAGAATTAAAGTGGACTTTTTCAAGTCTAAAAATTCATGAACATGATTTTTGAGAGATAATGCCATTTGAAACTTGTTTAATTGCTAGTAATGATTATTTTGACATGTTATTTGAGTTGAATGCTTATGAACTTGGCGAACATCTTCGTATATGCTTATTTGAAAAAGTGTAGATTTGATGAAAATATGAAAATGAGCTTAAGTTTGATATAAATTGATCATGTCATTGTAATTATTTTGATTGATGATTTTGCTGACACTAATGCATATTTGGATGCACAAAAATTGTGTTTGATGTGTTTTGCAGACTGAAAGGGGTGAATCTTCATCCCAAGCTCGCAATGCTCCTGCTGAGAATGCGGAACAACAGGAGGTGGATAACTACTACAAGCAAGATATACCTCATCCAGTCATGACATTTTCTGATATGCACTTGGAAGATTTGCACCCAAACCTGAGATTTGACAGACTTTGGATAGATTATCCAAAATACCAAAGGGGTTTGCATACTCTTCATTCTAAAGTTGTTGAGGTACCTAGGGTCATAGAATGGGGACCATTAGAAGCTGTAGAATTGGCCGGGCCAATTAGGGAATTACTTGCACAGAGGTATGGTAATTCTACTTTTAATGACTGGGTACGTTTATTCACCATGCGTAGACCTGTATATAAAGTATGGTGTGAAGAATTGTTGTGTAGTATAGAATTAAATGATCGGGTAGCTAGTTTAACCGATCGATCTTTTATTAGATTTTTGTTAGGAGGTTCGATGCGCCACATGTCTTTACTAGACATGGCTCAGGCTTTACGTATATATACGCCTGAGGAGTTAGCATCTGCCAATTGTAGAGGGTTGATACTAAATGGTAGAAAGATAGATGAAAATTTTGATACACATGGTGTATGGAGTCAAATGACAAGCCATCACCGATTCAAAGGGGGAAATTACTCTTATTTGGATATAGATAGAGCTGAATTAAGAGTGATTCATAGGTTTTTAGCTAATTCGATTACACAAAGAGGTAAGAACAAGGAAAAGGTAAATGAACAGGATTTATTTTACCATATGTGTATTCGAGACCCACAAAGCGCTGTAAGTATACCTTATTGTGTGGGTTATTATTTATCAGCTATGGTTAGGGGGATGAGACCGCATAGCATAATAGGAGGTGGTATATTTATAACTTTAATTGCTGAATATCTCGGTGTGGATATAAGTCGGGGGGATTATTAGTCGAAGAACCAGAACCCCGCGATACAATAGGTTTAAATGTATACCATGGTGCAAAGTTTTGAAGAGGCGAAATAACGCCGCAGTACAATACCATGGTAGACATCCACAGGTTGAGAGAAACCAACAGCAAGGTAATGTAGGAGGGGGAAATGAAATGCAAGAAATGCAAAGGTTTATAGCTTCACAGGAGTACAAAAATGCTAGACAGAGAGCATTTGAAGATTGGCAAGTTCATCAAAACCAAATCATAGCTCATTGCCAACATATAGGTAGAAACTATATTCCTACTCCAAAACCCATATTCCCTCCCTGGTCTATAGAGATGCAACCACCGTATCCTACATATAACCCAGCCGAAGCATTCTATAGCACCTATGGTTATGCATGGAACCCCTATTGGTATCAGTATCATCCCTAGTCTACTTAGTTTTATTTATTTTGTAATTTGTAATGTTGATACGTTTAATACTTATTTAATATAGTAATAGTTTTTATAATTTCTAACTTTTATTCTTAGATCTTAATAATTTTTGAATGTGGGGTAATATACCGAACTTCAAAAATATGTATATATGTTTGCAGTTTATCTTATGTACACAACAGGGTAAAACAACGCATTTTCAAAGACTGGCATTAAGTTCAGCAAAAGCAACTAATTTTGACGACAAGATGCAAAATATATGTGAAATAACAACAAGACGGAATGAACAAATGATATGCACCATTTATCATTCAGCAAACAAACGCCAATATATTTGGAAACTTTGGTAAAAATTTAATCATTTTCACACAAATCACCCTCAATAATTTAAATTGTTACTGATTTCTTGCAAATGAGGGCATTGCAAGATCTTAAGTGTGGGAAGGGGTTAAATTCTTTCGGATTTTATAATTTCTATCTTAAACACTTGGTTACCATTAAAAATACTAGTAAAGCAGTAGTTGTATTAGAATCTAGTGCTCTCTGATAATAAAGAACAGTCCTAGTCTTATATACTGACTACCCAATTCTAGTAAAATTTTTCAAAATTTTCAATTAAATGAACTCAAAATCATGTTTATACATATTTATGAACGATAAAACTAGGTTTTAACACCGAAATTATTGTTACCTCAGAAAGGACATAAATTGAGAAACAAACCAAAATGTTAAAATTCATTTAAAATGGAATAGAGGACAATAAAAAGGAAAATAAAAGCCAAGTGTGGGAAAATTCTCCAAGTTATTCAAAACATATGTCACATATTTTTATACAAATAACTGAAAATACTTTTGCTTTGGACTAAACTAAACTATTTTACCCGATGAAAGAAAAGAAGAGATGGATCTACACGATGAATCAATTCCATCATTAAAAGGAAGTAAAGTCTTCCGAAAAAGAAACGCGCTTCTTGATTTAGGTCATGAAGTTGTCGTCCAGACCAGTTGTAGGTTGACGAAAAATCTAGAAAAGTCATCACTAAAATCAGCAGGAAATCCATGGACCTCAGCATCAAACAGGGTCGCCAAGTGGTCAGATTTATCCTAACCATGAGAAGGATTTATCTTGTACAATGGGGGCACCGTGCAAATTAGCTTGATAAGACTAATGAATCAGATCTCCAGAAAGGATAATCTCCTTAAAGATTAAAAATCAGCTTTTAAGACTGATATTACTCAATCCTTGAGATTGACCTTAAAGATTGAGAATTCAAACTCATGGAATTCAATGATATCTAAACTCGAGCATGAACGAGAAAATATTTTGATCAAAATTACAAACCGATTTGTTTTCTGAAAACCCATTTTTAATGCGTTCATTACCATTGAACGTAAAATTCTAGGAATTCACCTGGAATTCATTAGGTCACCTGAACCAAATCGGGTGTCAACCGTAAGAACGATGGTTGTATAGCTTGGTCGAAGACAGGACCTTGTGCCAGACCGAAAAATTATAAGGATGATCTTTACTATTGCTCCTACAAAGGATAGTAATAGCATCTGACACGTTTTTGGACCATAATCAAATGCATGTCATTAGACATTGCCTTAATAGTTTCTTGTTCATCGCTTTCCTTTACAACCGGACGGTAGTTTACCGAAAGGTAATATACGGGACAAGTAAACTGGACGTGTTGCTTTCCAAATACAAGGTTAGCAAGTGGGTGACACAAAACCATAAGTTTTGAGCTAAAATTTTCAAATCTGAAAACCACCAAACCCACAAAAATATTTTGCAAACACCGGTGAAGGGTTATTCCGGAAAACTTATCTAGGGTAAAAACGAGATTTAATTTTCAAAAGATCAAATGTTTTCATAAAGATCCAATTTCCTTAATGGATCTAAATTTTCATAGTCATGTGGGACTGTAAACCATATCGTTACTACCATTGTTTATACCGCCGTATAGAAATCACTGATGTACAAAGTGTGAAGAATAAAGAAGTGATTCTAGTATTTCAAGACGATATTGCTTGAGGACAAGCAACGCTTAAGTGTGGGAATATTTGATAATGCTAAAAACGAACATATATTTCATAGCATTATTCCTCAAGAAAGACATGCTTTTAGTTGCAATTGTTCTATTTAAAAGTGACATTCGTTTAAATAATAAAAGGTGAAGACAAAAGACATATTCGACGAATTGAAGACGCAAACGACCAAAAAGCTCAAAAGTACAAAATACAATCAAAGAGGTTCCAATTATTGATAAGAAACGTCTCGAAATTACAAGAGTACAAGATTCAAAACGCAAAGTACAAGATATTAAATTGTACGCAAGGACGTTCGAAAATCCGGAACCGGGACCAGAGTCAACTCTCAACGCTCGACGCAACGGACTAAAAATTACAAGTCAACTATGCACATAAATATAATATAATATTTAAATAATTCTTATAATTATTTATATATTATATAAATAATAAAAATCCGTCGGCAAGAAAGACTCCAAAGTTGGTGAGCTGTATTTTCAAACTCCGCGACTCGCGGAGTTTGAAGGCAAAAAAAGCCGCGAGTCGCGGAGTACCCCTGAACTCAATTCCCTATAAAGCCAACCGAATTCTGATCATTTTCATCATCCATAATCTATCTCTCTCTCAATATATACGTAAATATATATATATAATTTATATTTTAATTTTAATTTTAATTTTAAATCCTAATAATAAGGGTATGTTAGCAAATGTTGTAAGGGTATAAGTCGAAATTCTATCCGTGTAACGCTACGCTATTTTTAATCATTGTAAGTTATGTTCAACCTTTTTAATTTAATGTCTCGTAGCTAAGTTATTATTATGCTTATTTAATCCGAAGTAATCATGATGTTGGGCTAATTACTAAAATTGGGTAATTGGGCTTTGTACCATAATTGGGGTTTGGACAAAGGAACGACACTTGTGGAAATTAGACTATGGGCTATTAATGGGCTTTATATTTGTTTAACTAAATGATAGTTTATTAATGTTAATATAAAGATTTACAATTGGGCGCCCCTATAAATTACCATATACACTCGATCGGACACGATGGGTGGGGTATTTATATGTACGAATAATCGTTCATTTAACCGGACACGGGAATGGATTAATAGCCACTAGAATAATTAAAACAGGGGTGAAATTATGTACAAGGACACTTGGTATAATTGATAACAAAATATTAAAACCTTGGGTTACACTCAGTCGACATCCTGGTGTAATTATTAAACAAAGTATTAAAATCTTGTTACAGTTTAAGTCTCCAATTAGTTGGAATATTTAACTTCGGGTATAAGGATAATTTGACGAGGACACTCGCACTTTATATTTATGACTGATGGACTGTTATGGACAAAAACCAGACGGACATATTAAATAATCCAGGACAAAGGACAATTAACCCATGGGCATAAAACTAAAATCAACACGTCAAACATCATGATTACTGAAGTTTAAATAAGCATAATTCTTTTATTTCATATTTAATTTCCTTTATTTTATATTTAATTGCACTTCTAATTATCGCATTTTTATTGTTATTGTATTTAATTGCACTTTTAATTATTGTACTTTTTAATTATCGCAAGTTTATTTTATCGCATTTTTATTAATCGCAATTTCATCATCGTTATTTACTTTACGCTTTAAATTAAGTCTTGTATTTATTTATTATTTTACATTTGGTTTTAACTGCGACTAAAAGTTTTAAAATCGACAAACCGGTCATTAAACGGTAAAAACCCCCCTTTATAATAATAATATTATTTATATATATTTTTGTATTTTTATAAAAGTAAACTAATATAGCGTTTAGCTTTGTTTAAAGATTTTCCCTGTGGAACGAACCGGACTTACTAAAAACTACACTACTGTACGATTAGGTACACTGCCTATAAGTGTTGTAGCAAGGTTTAAGTATATCCATTCTCTAAATAAATAAATATCTTGTGTAAAATTGTATCGTATTTAATAGTATTTTCTGCTAAAAATATAAAGCTATTTTATATACACTCCGCTACCACATCAATAGGTTAAACCTATAACTCACCAACATTTTTGTTGACGTTTTAAGCATGTTTATTCTCAGGTGATTATTAAGAGCTTCCGCTGTCGCATACTTAAATAAGGACGAGATTTGGAGTCCATGCTTGTATGATATTGTGTAAAAACTGCATTCAAGAAACTTATTTTGTTGTAACATATTTGTATTGTAAACCATTATGTAATGGTCGTGTGTAAACAGGATATTTTAGATTATCATTATTTGATAATCTACGTAAAGCTTTTTAAACCTTTATTGATGAAATAAAGGTTATGGTTTGTTTGAAAAATGAATGCAGTCTTTGAAAAACGTCTCATATAGAGGTCAAAACCTCGCAACGAAATCAATTAATATGGAACGTTTTTAATCAATAAGAATGGGACATTTCATATATCATTTCTATCCATCCACTCATCTGATTCGATAGATCTTGATTATCAATTCGAAGTTCCCTAACTTCTTCTAATATTCCCCTTCGATTGGTATTCGGAAGTAGAGGTTGAATATTTTCTGAGATTGCAGTAACGCGACCTTCGAGATGGAAAACTTTAGCAAAAAGGGTGAATACAGTGTTGCGCATGTGTTCACTGGTGAGTACATCGTTTTCTCCGATGTTAGGAGGTAAGTTTGGTTCGCGGTAGGGCTCGCCTTCTTCATTTCTCCAACGAGTGAGTAAGTCTCGGACCCACCCCCATCTCCTCCAGAAAGAAAAATAACTAAATGATTGAGGCACTTTTGGTTCATTGACTTCGGAGTCTGCTTCAATATACATCTCGAAATTGCTTCCGGAACTAATGGAATCCAAGCTAGGTGTAGGATCCATCTCTCACGATCAGTTACAAGGTTTTAATATGAAATGATTTTCGAATATCGTATGATATTCTAATTATATATAGAATATCTATACATACTTCCAAAGATCCCGTGAATTATGGAGAAAATTAAGGAAACGTGTCAGATAAAGTCTACAGTGACAGATACGCTAAGATATGGATTAGTAGATATGCTAAGATATGAATTTTGTCTATACACTATTCATGCAATCATTGCAGTAAGATGTGTCTAGACTAAGAATGATAAGCAGGTAATATCTTAAGGATGATAAACTGATGATTTCCGACAAAAACGATAAGCAAAATTTTTGACATGCAGACACGGTCGAAGTCAAGACTCACTAATGCATCCTAATGACTTATCGGTTATACACACTAATGCAGACCTGGCTCGCTAAGACCACCGCTCTGATACCAACTGAAAGGACCCATCCTAATCCATCTGGACGAAGTCCATATCAATTATAAACGATTCACAACAGTTGATTACATCGCGAGGTACTTGACCTCTATATGGTACATTTTACAAATATTGCATTCGTTTTTGAATAGACAATATTTCATTACATCGAAAGTTGACAACATGCATACCATTTCGTAATATATCTTACTATAATTGACTTAATAATAATCTTGATGAACTCAACGACTCGAATGCAACGTCTTTTGAAATATGTCATGAATGACTCCAAGTAATATCTCTAAGATGAACAAATGCACAGCGGAAGATTTCTCTCGTACCTGAGAATAAACATGCTTTAAAGTGTCAACCAAAAGGTTGGTGAGTTCATTAGTTTAACATAAATAATCATTTCATAATTGTAATAGACCACAAGATTTTATATTTCCATTTCTCATAAACATACGTCCCATGCATAGAGACAAAAATATCATTCATATGAATTGAACACCTGATAACCGACATTCACAATATGCATATAAGAATATCCCCATCATTCCGGGATCCTCCTTCGGACATGATATAAATTTTAAAGTACTAAAGCATCCGGTACTTTGGATGGGGCTTGTTGGGCCCGATAGATCTATCTTTAGGATTCGCGTCAATTAGGGAGTATGTTCCATAATTCTTAGATTACCAGACTTAATAAAAAGGGGCATATTCGATTTCGATAATTCAACCATAGAATGTAGTTTCACGTACTTGTGTCTATTTTGTAAATTATTTATAAAACCTGCATTTATTCTCAGCCTAAAAATATAAAGGGTAAAAAGGTAAATGAAACTCACCTAATGTATTTTGTAGTATAAATACATATGACTATATTGAACAACTGAACAATGTAAGGTTGGCCTCGGATTCACGAACCTATAACATTTGTATATTTATTAATACACATATTTGTAATCGAATAAGCTTATATATATTATATCTTGGATTATATATTATACTTATTTAGTTTGTGTATATATTCAAAATGTTTAATATTATTATAGTTATATATATATATATATATATATATATATATATATATATATATATATATATATATATATATATATATATATATATATATATATATATATATATATATATATATATATATATATATATATATATATAGGTATATCTGTTTAGTGTTATAGTAAAAATGCCTAAATTGTTATATATGAGTATTTCTAAAATAATTTGTTAATATAGTTAATATATACTTATAATAATATTTTAAAAACTTTTATTTTTAAATTCACAATACTTTTAATAATAATAATAATATTGTTATTACTAATAATCACAATTCTTGTCGTTTTAAAATGATAACTTTAAATAAATGATTATTAATGATAATAAGTTTTAATAATAATCTTAGCACTGTTAATAAATATAATAATAATAATACTAATAATAATAATGTTAAGATAGTACATATAACAATGATAATGATAATAATGATATTACAAATTTTAAATGTGTTACTATATTAACAGAAATGATATTAATATCAATATTAATGAAAATCAATACTTTTATTATTTTCATAATAATACTAATAACATTCATAATTGTATCTAATATTCTATTAATGATAATAAATAATAACTTTTATAGATATACCTATTTTAGTAACAATAATAACAATAATTATTATAATACTTGTAATGATAATAATAATCAATATCAACAATAACAATTAATAATAATAATAATAATAATAATAATAATAATAATAATAATAATAATAATAATAATAATAATAATAATAATAATAATAATAATAATAACATAATAATAATAATAATAATAATAATAATAATAATAATAATAATAATAATAATGATTAAGTGACTACCTTCATGAAATTCGACCAAAAAAATAAACAGCCCATCAGGGACTCGAACCCATGACCTCTCGCAACCCGAACACCCCATTAACCACTCAGCCATTCCTGTTTTTCATGAGAATACTCACCCTAATTTTATTATAACCCGTACTAATTTTAGTTCTCATTCTTCATCTTCTTCATATAACAAGTCGACCCAAATGGTTCTTTACTCAAACAACTAACTACTTGGTCAGTTTTGATACTTGAAAGTAGATTTAGAAACACTAATGAATTATTAAGTGGATTGAAAGAAGTAGAGAAAAAAAATCAAAATAAAGCTCCTGCCCGTCGCTGTTTAAGGAAGAAGAAAAAAAAATATGATTTTCGAATTTGATTGCGTAATAGTCTATGATTATAACATGAAATGGTTTGTAAATTAATCATAGAAACTATTAGAATCATCAATTCACTTTAAATCTAACCAGAAAACCTGAATTTAATTGAAGAACAGAATTTGACTTTTTAAATACCAAAACTTTGACTCGAGAATCGAAACTCGATAGAAGAAATTGGAAGCTGTAATTTCACAGATAGTTTAAGTGAACGATTCCAAACTACTTTGCATTGTTACTTTTTGAAGATTGGTTCATATTCGAGTTTTGGCTAAAAAGGTGTATATACAGAGGTTTCGAGTTTTGTTGCTGAATTTCGGTTTGAATTAAATTAACATCAGCTGTTACTAAGGTTTTGTAGTTGGTAATGGAAGATAATTGAATGGTTTCAATTCGTAGCATCAAGATTAATGAATTTATTTAAAGACAGTTATATCGACAGCCTGTTTAATCAAGAAGAAAAATGTAAAAAAGCAGATACACATATACAATTAGAAAGAGACTGGTAACAATATTTAGCCAGATGACAAATTAACTAAAGTTTGATGTTGAAAACAAGAATTGATTCGTACAAGCTATGAAGTCACTTAAGTAATTTAACAGAAAAATTTAAAAAAAAAACAGATGGTGATATCTAACTGCTTTTGGATCCTATATAAAAAAAAATGATGCGTATATATCTAATTATATAAGTAGATATCAGTATAATTACATTTTGTATTTATATATTAATTTAACTGTATATATATATATTTATATATATATATATATCTGAAATTTATATCTGTATATGTATCTATATCAGTGTTTGTAATACTATATATATCGAGTATGTATATATATATATATATATATATATATATATATATATATATATATATATATATATATATATATATATATATATATATATATATATATATATATATATATCTGTGTGTGTGTGTGTGTGTGTGTGTATTAAATATATAAGGATACATAATATTATTTATTATATAAACATTACTACTTACTAATAATATTGAAATTAATAATAATAATAATGATAACAACAATATTACTAATATTATATATATATATAATACTATACATGTAAACAATAATTATGTGTATTAATATATATATATATATATATATATATATATATATATATATATATATATATATATATATATATATATATATATATATATATATATATATATATATATATATAGATTTATATATTTCAACTTTTACATTTTTAATCATGTATTAATTATCAAGTTTAAGTTTTCTTTCTAAATTACATAGTAGTTTATTAATTTATTTAATTCATAATATGTAATTATTTACATGTATAATTGTTTTATATATATGTATTGCTATTTACAATAAATGGTTCGTGAATCTTCGAGAGCAGTCGAAAGGTAATTACATACATGAAAACAGTTCAGAGTTTTTGAGACTTAAACTAATAGACTTTGCTTATCTTGTCGAGATCATATAAGAATAAAGTTTAAATTTGGTCGAAAATTTCCGGGTCGTCACAAACATAGCGTTTATCACGTGTTAAAATTAACTAGATGGTATTAACGCTTAATTAAATCTGGGACGAAACGTGTATTATACTTAAAATGATTTCACAATTAAGTTATCATCACCATCATAACATCGAACATCAAGATCAGGATTATCGATAACATTATCATAAAACTGATTTCATGAAATGTCCCGTTCTTATTGATTAAAAACGTTCCATATTAATTGATTTCGTTGCGAGGTTTTGACCTCTATATGAGACGTTTTTCAAAGACTGCATTCATTTTAAAACAAACCATAACCTTTATTTCATAAATAAAGGTTTAAAAAGCTTTACGTAGATTATCAAATAATGATAATCTAAAATATCCTGTTTACACACGACCATTACATAATGGTTTACAATACAAATATGTTACATCGAAATCAGTTTCTTGAATGCAGTTTTTACACAATATCATACAAACATGGACTCCAAATCTTGTCCTTATTTTAGTATGCAACAGCGGAAGCTCTTAGTATTCACCTGAGAATAAACATGCTTTAAACGTCAACAAAAATGTTGGTGAGTTATAGGTTTAACCTATATATATATATCAAATCGTAACAATAGACCACAAGATTTCATATTTCAATACACATCCCATACATAGAGATAAAAATCATTCATATGGTGAACACCTGGTAACCGACATTAACAAGATGCATATATATAAGAATATCCCCATCATTCCGGGACACCCTTCGGATATGATATAAATTTCGAAGTACTAAAGCATCCGGTACTTTGGATGGGGTTTGTTAGGCCCAATAGATCTATCTTTAGGATTCGCGTCAATTAGGGTGTCTGTTCCCTAATTCTTAGATTACCAGACTTAATAAAAAGGGGCATATTCGATTTCGATAATTCAACCATAGAATGTAGTTTCACGTACTTGTGTCTATTTTGTAAATCATTTATAAAACCTGCATGTATTCTCATCCCAAAAATATTAGATTTTAAAAGTGGGACTATAACTCACTTTCACAGATTTTTACTTCGTCGGGAAGTAAGACTTGGCCACTGGTTGATTCACGAACCTATAACAATATATACATATATATCAAAGTATGTTCAAAATATATTTACAACGCTTTTAATATATTTTGATGTTTTAAGTTTATTAAGTCAGCTGTCCTCGTTAGTAACCTACAACTAGTTGTCCACAGTTAGATGTACAGAAATAAATCGATAAATATTATCTTGAATCAATCCACGACCCAGTGTATACGTATCTCAGTATTGATCACAACTCAAACTATATATATTTTGGAATCAACCTCAACCCTGTATAGCTAACTCCAACATTCACATATAGAGTGTCTATGGTTGTTCCGAAATATATATAGATGTGTCAACATGATAGGTCGAAACATTGTATACGTGTTTATGGTATCTCAAGATTACATAATATACAATACAAGTTGACTTAGTTATGGTTGGAATAGATTTGTTACCAATTTTCACGTAGCTAAAATGAGAAAAATTATCCAATCTTGTTTTACCCATAACTTCTTCATTTTAAATCCGTTTTGAGTGAATCAAATTGCTATGGTTTTATATTGAACTCTATTTTATGAATCTAAACAGAAAAAGAATAGGTTTATAGTCGGAAAAATAAGTTACAAGTCGTTTTTGTAAAGGTAGTCATTTCAGTCGAAAGAACGACGTCTAGATGACCATTTTAGAAAACATACTTCCACTTTGAGTTTAATCATAATTTTTGGATATAGTTTCATGTTCATAATAAAAATAATTTTCTCAGAATAACAACTTTTAAATCAAAGTTTATCATAGTTTTTAATTAACTAACCCAAAACAGCCCGCGGTGTTACTACGACGGCGTAAATCCGGTTTTACGGTGTTTTTCGTGTTTCCAGGTTTTAAATCATTAAGTTAGAATATCATATAGATATAGAACATGTGTTTAGTTGATTTTAAAAGTCAATTTAGAAGGATTAACTTTTGTTTGCGAACAAGTTTAGAATTAACTAAACTATGTTCTAGTGATTACAAGTTTAAACCTTCGAATAAGATAGCTTTATATGTATGAATCGAATGATTTTATGAACATCATTACTACCTTAAGTTCCTTGGATAAACCTACTGGAAAATAGAAAAATGGATCTAGCTTCAACGGATCCTTGGATGGCTCGAAGTTCTTGAAGCAGAATCATGACACGAAAACAAGTTCAAGTAAGATCATCACTTGATATAAGATTGTTATAGTTATAGAAATTGAACCAAAGTTTGAATATGATTATTACCTTGTATTAGAATGATAACCTACTGTAAGAAACAAAGATTTCTTGAGGTTGGATGATCACCTTACAAGATTGGAAGTGAGCTAGCAAACTTGAAAGTATTCTTGATTTTATGTAACTAGAACTTGTAGAATTTATGAAGAACACTTAGAACTTGAAGATAGAACTTGAGAGAGATTAATTAGATGAAGAAAATTGAAGAATGAAAGTGTTTGTAGGTGTTTTTGGTCGTTGGTGTATGGATTAGATATAAAGGATATGTAATTTTGTTTTCATGTAAATAAGTCATGAATGAGTACTCATATTTTTGTAATTTTATGAGATATTTCATGCTAGTTGCCAAATGATGGTTCCCACATGTGTTAGGTGACTCACATGGGCTGCTAAGAGCTGATCATTGGAGTGTATATACCAATAGTACATACATCTAAAAGCTGTGTATTGTACGAGTACGAATACGGGTGCATACGAGTAGAATTGTTGATGAAATTGAACGAGGATGTAATTGTAAGCATTTTTGTTAAGTAGAAGTATTTTGATAAGTGTATTGAAGTCTTTCAAAAGTGTATAAATACATATTAAAACACTACATGTATATACATTTTAACTGAGTCGTTAAGTTATCGTTAGTCGTTACATGTAAGTGTTGTTTTGAAACCTTTAGGTTAACGATCTTGTTAAATGTTGTTAACCCAATGTTTATAATATCAAATGAGATTTTAAATTATTATATTATCATGATATTATCATGTATGAATATCTCTTAATATGATATATACACATTAAATGTCTTTACAACGATAATCGTTACATATATGTCTCGTTTAAAAATCATTAAGTTAGTAGTCTTTTTTTTACATATGTAGTTCATTGTTAATATACTTAATGATATGTTTACTTATCATAGTATCATGTTAACTATATATATATCCATATATATGTCATCATATAGTTTTTACAAGTTTTAACGTTCGTGAATCACCGGTCAACTTGGGTGGTCAATTGTCTATATGAAACATATTTCAATTAATCAAGTCTTAATAAGTTTGATTGCTTAACATGTTGGAAACATTTAATCATGTAAATATCAATCTCAATTAATATATATAAACATGGAAAAGTTCGGGTCACTACAGTACCTACCCGTTAAATAAATTTCGTCCCGAAATTTTAAACTGTTGAAGGTGTTGACGAATCTTCTAAATAGATGCGGGTATTTCTTCTTCATCTAATCTTCACGCTCCCAGGTGAACTCGGGTCCTCTACGAGCATTCCATTGAACCTTAACAATTGGTATCTTGTTTTGCTTAAGTCTTTTAACCTCGCGATCCATTATTTCGACGGGTTCTTCGATGAATTGAAGTTTTTCGTTGATTTGGATTTCATCTAACGGAATAGTGAGATCTTCTTTAGCAAAACATTTCTTCAAATTCGAGACGTGGAAAGTGTTATGTACAGCTGCGAGTTGTTAAGGTAACTCAAGTCGGTAAGCTACTGGTCCGACACGATCAATAATCTTGAATGGTCCAATATACCTTGGATTTAATTTCCCTCGTTTACCAAATCGAACAACGCCTTTCCAAGGTGCAACTTTAAGCATGACCATCTCTCCAATTTCAAATTCTATATCTTTTCTTTTAATGTCAGCGTAACTCTTTTGTCGACTTTGGGAGGTTTTCAACCGTTGTTGAATTTGGATGATCTTCTCGGTAGTTTCTTGTATAATCTCCGGACCCGTAATCTGTCTATCCCCCACTTCACTCCAACAAATCGGAGACCTGCACTTTCTACCATAAAGTGCTTCAAACGGTGCCATCTCAATGCTTGAATGGTAGCTGTTGTTGTAGGAAAATTCTGCTAATGGTAGATGTCGATCCCAACTGTTTCCGAAATCAATAACACATGCTCGTAGCATGTCTTCAAGCGTTTGTATCGTCCTTTCGCTCTGCCCATCAGTTTGTGGATGATAGGCAGTACTCATGTCTAGACGAGTTTCTAATGCTTGCTGTAATGTCTGCCAGAATCTTGAAATAAATCTGCCATCCCTATCAGAGATAATAGAGATTGGTATTCCATGTCTGGAGAAGACTTCCTTCAAATACAGTCGTGCTAACTTCTCCATCTTGTCATCTTCTCTTATTGGCAGGAAGTGTGCTGATTTGGTGAGACGATCAACTATTACCCAAATAGTATCAAAACCACTTGCAGTCCTTGGCAATTTAGTGATGAAATCCATGGTAATGTTTTCCCATTTCCATTCCGGGATTTTGGGTTGTTGAAGTAGACCTGATGGTTTCTGATGCTCAGCTTTGACCTTAGAACACGTCAAACATTCTCCTACGTATTTAGCAACATCGGGTTTCATACCCGGCCACCAAAAATGTTTCTTGAGATCCTTGTACATCTTCCCCGTTCCAGGATGTATTGAATATCTGGTTTTATGAGCTTCTCTAAGTACCATTTCTCTCATATCTCCAAATTTTGGTACCCAAATCCTTTCAGCCCTATACCGGGTTCCGTCTTCCCGAATATTAAGATGCTTCTCCGATCCTTTGGGTATTTCATCCTTTAAATTTCCCTCTTTTAAAACTCCTTGTTGCGCCTCCTTTATTTGAGTAGTAAGGTTATTATGAATCATTATATTCATAGATTTTACTCGAATGGGTTCTCTGTCCTTCCTGCTCAAGGCATCGGCTACCACATTTGCCTTCCCCGGGTGGTAACGAATCTCAAAGTTGTAATCATTCAACAATTCAATCCACCTACGCTGCCTCATATTCAGTTGTTTCTGATTAAATATGTGTTGAAGACTTTTGTGGTCGGTATATATAATACTTTTGACCCCATATAAGTAGTGCCTCCAAGTCTTTAATGCAAAAACAACCGCGCCTAATTCCAAATCATGCGTTGTATAATTTTGTTCGTGAATCTTCAATTGTCTAGACGCATAAGCAATCACCTTCGTTCGTTGCATTAATACACAACCGAGACCTTGCTTTGATGCATCACAATAAATCACAAAATCATCATTCCCTTCAGGCAATGACAATATAGGTGCCGTAGTTAGCTTTTTCTTCAATAACTGAAACTCTTTCTCTTGTTCATCATTCCATTCAAATTTCTTCCCTTTATGCGTTAATGCAGTCAAGGGTTTTGCTATTCTGGAAAAGTCTTGGATGAACCTTCTGTAGTAACCAGCTAGTCCTAAAAACTGGCGTATGTGTTTCGGAGTTTTTGGGATTTCCCATTTTTCAACAGTTTCTATCTTTGCCGGATCCACCTTAATACCTTCTTTGTTCACTATGTGACCGAGGAATTGAACTTCTTCCAACAAAAATGCACACTTTGAAAACTTAGCGTACAATTCTTCCTTCCTCAATACTTCTAACACCTTTCTCAAATGTTCACCGTGTTCTTGGTCATTCTTTGAGTAAATAAGTATGTCATCAATGAAAACAATGACAAACTTGTCAAGGTATGGTCCACACACTCGGTTCATAAGGTCCATGAACACAGCTGGTGCATTAGTTAAACCAAACGGCATGACCATAAACTCGTAATGACCGTAACGTATTCTGAAAGCAGTCTTTGGAATATCATCTTCTTTCACCCGCATTTGATGATACCCGGAACGTAAGTCAATCTTTGAATAAACAGACGAGCCTTGTAGTTGATCAAATAAGTTGTCGATTCTCGGTAGTGGGTAGCGGTTCTTGATGGTAAGTTTGTTCAACTCTCGGTAGTCGATACACAACCTGAATGTACCATCTTTCTTCTTGACAAACAAAACAGGAGCTCCCCACGGTGATGTGCTTGGTCGAATGAAACCACGCTCTAAAAGTTCTTTTAATTGGCTTTGCAGTTATTTCATCTCACTGGGTGCGAGTCTGTAAGGAGCACGAGCTATTGTTGCAGCTCCTGGTACAAGGTCTATTTGAAATTCAACGGATCGATGTGGGGGTAATCCCGGTAATTCTTTCGAAAATACATCGGGAAATTCTTTTGCAATGGGAACATCATTGATGCTCTTTTCTTCAGTTTGTACTTTCTCGACGTGTGCTAGAACAGCATAGCAACCTTTTCTTATTAGTTTTTGTGCCTTCAAATTACTAATAAGATGTAGCTTCGTGTTGCCCTTTTCTCCGTACACCATTAAGGGTTTTCCTTTTTCTCGTATAATGCGAATTGCATTTTTGTAACAAACGATCTCTTCTTTCACTTCTTTCAACCAGTCCATACCGATTATCACATCAAAACTCCCTAACTCTACTGGTATCAAATCAATCTTAAATGTTTCGCTAACCAGTTTAATTTCTCGATTTCGACATATATTATCTGCTGAAATTAATTTACCATTTGCTAATTCGAGTAAAAATTTACTATCCAAAGGCGTCAATGGACAACTTAATTTAGTACAAAAATCTCTACTCATATAGCTTCTATCCGCACCCGAATCAAATAAAACGTAAGCAGATTTATTGTCAATAAGAAACGTACCCGTAACAAGCTCCGGGTCTTCCTGTTCCTCTGCCGCATTAATATTGAAAACTCTTCCGCGGCCTTGTCCATTCGTGTTCTCCTGGTTCGGGCAATTTCTAATAATGTGGCCCGGTTTTCCACATTTATAACAAACTACTTTGGCATAACTTGCTCCGACACTACTTGCTCCGCCATTACTCGTTCCGACACCATTTGTTCCTTTCGTTCTATTAACCCCTGGTCCGTAGACCTCACACTTCGCCGCGCTATGACCATTTCTTTTACACTTGTTGCAAAATTTGGTGCAGAACCCCGAGTGATACTTTTCACACCTTTGGCATAGCTGCTTCTGATTGTTGTTGTTGTTGCGGTTATTATTATTGTTGGGATGATTGTTGTAGTTGCTGTTGTTGTTGTTGTTGTTGTTGTTGTTGTTGTTGTTGTTGTTGTTGGGCCGTTTGTTGTAGTTGCGATTGTTGGGATAATTGTTGCGATTATTGTTGTAATTGCTGGTGTTGTTGTATTGGTGATTCTTATCACCGTTTTCCTCCCACTTTCTTTTGACTTGCTTCACATTGGCCTCTTCAGCAGTCTGTTCTTTAATTCTTTCTTCAATCTGGTTCACTAGTTTGTGAGCCATTCTACATGCCTGTTGTATGGAGGCGGGCTCGTGTGAACTTATATCTTCTTGGATTCTTTCCTGTAATCCTTTCACAAACGCGTCGATCTTCTCTTCCTCATCTTCGAATGCTCCCGGACACAATAGGCACAATTCTGTGAATCGTCTTTCGTACGTGGTAATATCAAATCCGTGGGTTCGTAACCCTCTAAGTTCTGTCTTGAGCTTATTGACCTCGATTCTGGGACGGTACTTCTCGTTCATCAAGTGCTTGAATGCTGACCACGGTAGTGCGTACGTGATAGTGTTCCAAATGAACATATATTTAGTAGCAATATCGTTCCAATATGTAAAGTTTTTAAATGTAATTTCCTTATTTTTAGTTGTAATAGTTAAATAAATAAGTGCGAAGACGAAAGACGCAAATCGCTCGAAAATGAAGATTTAAAGACAAAAACGAAGATTTGAAAGACCAAAAGGTCCAAAAAGCTCAAATGTACAAGATACAATTCAAAAGGTTCAATTTATTGATGAAGAACGTCTAAAAATGACAAGAGCACAAGTTACAAAACGCAAAGTACAAGATATAAAATTGTACGAAAGGACGTTCGAAAATCCGGAACCGAGGCATGAACCAACTTTCAGCGCTCGACGCAACGGTGTAAAAATTACAAGTCAACTATGCACAAGAATAAAATATAATATTTAAATAATTCATAATAAGAATAATATTAAATAATAAAAAGTTGTTAATTGAGCATAGTTCAGGGGTCGTAAATGAAAATTTGAATTCTAATTTGCCTATAAAAGGAACGATACGTTCGATGATGTAGAGGAAGAATTTTTTTTCCGATCTTTTTTTCTTCGATCAATTATCAATATCAATTATCAATATCTATATTCTATATCTCTATCATAATGTTAATGTAATAAGATATAACAATAATCTTAATTTTAAGTTTAAATTATGATAATAATAAGATTTATGATAGAGATCATTTGAGTGTGTAAGTCGAAATTCTGTCCGTGTAACGCTACGCTATTTTTAATCATTGTAAGTTATGTTCAACCTTTTTACATTAATGTCTCGTAGCTAAGTTATTATTATGCTTATTTAAAACGAAGTAATCATGATGTTGGGCTAATTACTAAAATTGGGTAATTGGGCTTTGTACCATAATTAAGGTTTGGGCAAAAGACCGACACTTGTGGAAATTGAACTATTGACTATTAATAGATGGGGGGTATTGTCTAATTGAGTGACAACTCATTGGAGTCTGTCGAACCTATCTTCAAATTAATTAACCTAATAATTAATAATGATTATGGTTGTCCTATTTAGTGATGTTCATATGGAATCTGTTATAATCATTTAATTAATCAATTGGGTTGGGTAATTGATTATTCATTCTGATCAAGTGGATGAATTAATATTCATAAACTAATTAAAACAGGGGTGGATTACATACAGTGATAACTGGTGTAATTGTTGACAGAAGTGATAACTGCGTCACAGTTTAAATCCTTAATCAGTTGGAATATTTGACTTCGGGTATAAGGGTAATTTGACGAGGATACTCGCACTTTATATTTATGACCGATGAACTATTATGGACAAAAACCAGATAGACGTATCAAATAAACCAGGACAAAGGACAATTAACCCATGGTAATAAATTAAAATCAACACGTCAAACATCATGATTACGGAAGTTTAAATAAGCATAATTCTTTTATTATATTTCTCATCGTATCTTTATTTTCTGTCATTTTATTTATCGCAATTTATTTTACGCACTTTAATTTTTGTCATTTATTTTTACGCTTAAAATCGACAAACCGGTCATTAAACGGTAAAACCCCCATTTTATAATAATACTACTACTTATTTATATATATATTTTTACAAATAAACTTAATAATATAGCGTTAACTTCACCAGCTCCCTGTGGAACGAACCGGACTTACTAAAAACTACACTACTCTACGATTAGGTACACTGCCTATAGTGTTGTAGCAAGGTTTAGGTATATCCCATCCGTAAATTAATAAAACTTGTGTCATATTTTGTAGTATTTTGTATTAAAAATAATACTATTTCGTACCCTCACGCTACATCATCAAGTTTTTGGCGCCGCTGCCGGGGAGCGCTAAAACGCTATATTTTTAATTATAATAATATTGAAATAAAATATAATAATATAATAATATTGAAAAAGAATATAATAATATAATAATATTGAAATAGAATATAATAATATAAAAATATTTAAGAATCTTTACGTAAATTTTTAAAAAAAAAAAGTCGTATTTATTAAATACTTCAGGGGTATATTATGTAACTTATAATTAATAATTGCTATCATGTCGCTTTCATGTGAATAGTAAATTAATTAATTTATTTTCATTTACTATTCATGAATAGTAAATGAATTAAAAAAAAAAAAGTTTTAAAAAAAAAATTATAATTATAAAAAAATTATTAATTTGTAAAAAAAAATCGTTTTTAAAAAAAAAAAAAAAAATCGTTTTTTAAAAAAAAAAAAAAAAAAATTTCGTTTTTAAAAAAAAAAAAAAAAAATTTGTGTAAAAAAAAAAAAAAAAAATCGTTTTTTTTAAAAGAAAAAAAAAATCGTTTTAAAAAAAAATTTGTAAAAAAAAAAAATCGTTTTTTTTAAAAAAATTTAAAAAAAAAAAACGAAAAAAAAAAAAAAAAAAAAAAAAAAAAACGAAAAAAAAAAAAAAAAAAAAAAAAAAAAAAAAACGTAAAAAAAAAAAAACGTAAAAAAAAAAAAAAAAAAAATTATTAAAAAAAAATATATATATTTTTAAAATTTTGTCTATAAAAAAAAAATGTTTTTTTAGTTTTATTACCTTTAGATTTTTAGACTATAGTCGCAACTTTTAGTATTAAGTTTAGTTTTGCCATAGTTATTTTTACTTTTAGAATTTTTAGGCTTTGCCGTAAAATCCCTTAAGTGCTTATTCCTTAGACTAAGTTTTAGGTGCTTTAGAATTTTACGACGCCGTATTTCGCACTACTTTCTTATTTTTATTTTTCGACGCCTATTTTTCGACCTTTTATTTTTCGACATTTTTCGACGCGCAATCTATTTCTTTCTTATTTCTCGCCATTCTAGTTTTTAGGACTTAGAATTTTTTTCTACTTCTTCTCTAAATTTCTTAAAATTACGAAAATTTATTTTAAGTGGTTAAATTGATAGACATCAAAATTTTCTGGTTCGTAGTAATAGTTGGATTTGTACGTGGACCGGGTTATTGGAGCCAAACAGTCCTCAATTATATTGAGACCAAACGAATCCTGCCCCTCTGCTGCATCTTTTGGCTATTCGAAACGTGGGCAAAATCAGAAAAGTCTATTAATTGGATAACTTATTATAATTTTTCTTTCCTTTTTAAAAACTAATAGGATATTCAGTGAATGCACCGAGCAAAACGTTCACCACCTTTCATACGTTCACCACCTGTAACTCGATCAAGACATCTAGCAAATATTGTCGCCGTTGATTTTTCTTTAGAATCGTCATCTAGTCGAACAAGAACTCCAACTCAAATTTCCGATAATCCATCTTTTGAACCCGACTTCACAATTAAGAACCCGGAGCATATTCAAGGACAATTCCAAGATCCTGAACCACTAATTATTCCTCCTGAACCACAAACCGTTAAATCAGAATCCTCTAGTGATTCGTATTCAACAAATTCAATAATGGAAGTAACGGAACCTCTAAGTATGGAAGATCGAATGAGAGCCACACGCACGGGCCAAGGTCACGCCATTATTAAGCCAGAAGTTAATGCGTCAGATTATGAAATCAAAGGACAAATTCTACACATGGTAACTAACCAATGCCAATTCAGTGGTGCACCGAATGAAGATCCTAACGAACACCTTCGTACGTTTAAAAGAATTTGTACACTATTCAAAATCCGAGAAGTGGAAGATGAGCAGATCTATCTCATGTTGTTTCCCTGGACTTTAAAGGGAGAAGCCAAAGATTGGTTAGAATCGTTACCTGAAGGGGCGATTGACACATGGGATGTTTTAGTTGAAAAATTTCTTAAACAATTCTTTCCGGCATCTAAAGCCGTGAGACTTCAAGGAGAAATTGTTACGTTCGCGCAAAAGCCAAATGAAACATTATATGAGGCGTGGACAAGATTCGGAAGGATGTTGAGAGGATGTCCTCAACACGGATTAGATACTTTTCAAATAGTACAAATCTTCTATAAAGGCGTAGACATCGCCACACGAAAAGACATCGACATAACCGCTGGTGGATCCATTATGAAGAAAACCGCAACTGAAGCTTACAAAATTATTGATAACACAGCCTCCCACTCGCATGAGTGGCACCAAGAAAAAGATATCTTTCGATCATCTAAAGCGGCTAGAGCCGATTCTAGCCCTGACTTTGATTCCGTTTCCGCAAAAATAGATGCTTTCGAAAGACGAATGGAAAAGATGAATAAAGATATTCACGCAATACGAATCAGTTGTGAGCAATGCGGTGGACCACACTTATTGAAAGATTGTCACATTGAACCAACGATGGAACAACGAGAGAATGTTTCCTATATGAACCAAAGGCCGGGAAATAATTATCAAAATAATTATCAACCGCCAAGGCTAAACTTAAATCGAAATCAAAACATTCTTTACAATCCAAAAGGACCCGAAAATAACTGGTATAACCAACAAGGTCCGAATAACCAACCAACTCAAAACAACACTTTCAATCAACAAAGACCTAGCTTGTATAAACCACCACAACAACCCGAAGAGAAAAAGCCAAATCTAGAAGAAATGATGGCAAAGCTGATTGAATCTCAAACACAATTCATTACATCTCAAACCCAAACGAACGAGAGGTTTGATCAGTCATTAAGAACTCAACAAGCTTCCATTTTGAATCTAGAAAAACACGTAGGTACTCTTGCTAGCATGATGAGTGAGAGGGAACAAGGAAAGCTACCGAGTAATACTGAAGTAAATCCTCGGAATGAGAATGTTAATATGGTGTCAACGAATTCTGAAAAACCAGCATCAGAAGATGGGAAGGTTTTAGATGAGAGTAACAATGAAGAAGTTACACCACCACCACCCGAGTATGTAAAGCCAGTGGTGGCACCATACAAACCACCCATCCCGTTTCCAAGAAAAGAAGTTGAGTATGAGCAAGTGATAGGTAATAAAGATTGTGATACCTCTGGAAAGAAGAAGAAGAAAAAGAATAAGAAAGTGCAAGAAACAAAAGCCGTAAATATAAACCCGGTGAAGACAGTTCCACCAAAACCTCCACCTAGGGTAGGTGATCCGGGTGAATTTATTGTTCCTTGTCTACTTAGTGATTGTGTCATGTATGATGCACTAGCAGATTTAGGTGCAAGTGTGAGTGTTATGCCTCTTTCCTTATATAAGAGATTAGGTGTAGGTGAGTTAACTCCAACGGATATGAGTGTTCGACTCTTTGATCAAACCATTAAGCACCCAGTTGGAATTGCTGACAACCTACCCATTCAAGTAGGCAATTTAACGTTTCTAGTCGAATTCATTGTCATAGACATAGAAGAAGACCCAAACATTCCTCTAATTTTAGGTCGACCATTCTTAGCGTCCACCAGAGCGTTCTTTGATGTAGGAAACGGTAGAATGACACTTAAGAGTGGTGACAAATTGATCACCTTTATGATTCGAAAGTATAAATCTCCACCAACCAAAACCGTTGAACCAACAAAAACGATTGGTAATAACCATGTTGTTTTACCAACTCCAACGGCAGTGCTTAACAATAATAAAACGCCTAAGTGTGGGGAAAATGAAGTAACACCTAATGATGACTTGATAATAAAGAACCCCGTTGTTGATACGAAATTAAATGACCCCGTTATTAACAGTTCAATGAAGAAACTTTTTAAACGGGCTATCGATGCTAGAAGTAAGGGGAACTTTAAGTTATGTAACCGGTTAGTATCCAATCTGTCGCCTAAAGAAAAGGAGAAACTAGTTGAAATTGTGGATATTACACAGGAATCCGACCAATGGCTTAAAGAAAAAGTCACGGATATGCAAGTTGATTATGGACCAAGAGAAATTAACGATGAAGTTAATCACAATTTTGACACCACGGCTACCTAAGTGTGGGGAGATTCAAATGTTCTAAAAAGAAAATGCTATCTAGAGTTAGTTGTTCTGTTCTCGTGTAGTTCCGAGAATGGAATCAGATTGGTCTTTTCCGCTAGCAGACACTAAAGAACTAGTTTTCTCCCTCCATTCTGAATTTTTATTTTTTTTTAGGTTTTTATGCATTTTAATTTATGTTTTATTGTGATTTTAAAAAACAAAATTTACTTTAATTCATTAAGTTTAAAAAATGATTTCTAAAATTCGTCGTGAGTTAAAGACTAGGTCGTTGAGCCGAAATTGCTTTACCCGAGGGCGGGGCGACAAATTTTGTTATCATTATTTTTAATTTTATTGATTTAAAGTATGCCAAAAATATTATACTTTATAAATTTTTGAAAAGTGGGGTTATAAACCAAACTTCAAAAATATATATACATATATATATGTTTGTATTTTATCTTATGTACAAAACAGGGTAAAACAATGCACTTTCAAAGACTGTCATTAAAGTTAAGCAAAAGGTACTAATTTTGACGACAAGACGCAAAACAACAAATATGATATAACAAATGAAGGAATGAACGATGAGGCGCCATCTATCATTCGACGAGCTTTGTAATTACAAACTCGGTATTTTTAATCACTTTTCTACGCTAATCACCCTCATGAATTTAAATTATAGTCTGATTTCATGCAAATGAGGGCATTGCATGATCTCAAGTGTGGGGAAGGGTTATAAATTCTCTCGGGTTTGCACTTAGTTTATTTGCCAAATTTTGTGAAAATTTGAAAAATTTTCAATTAAATGAAGTCAAAATCATGTTTATACATATTTATGAACGGTGAAAACTAGGTGATAATACCGAAATTATCGGAAAGGACATAAATTGAAAAACAACCTAAAATGCTTGAATTCATTTAAAATGGAATAAAGGAGAATAAAAAGGCAAAGAAAGAAACTAAGTGTGGGGAGAATGTACCAAGTTATTCAATTAAAAACTATCTATCACATATTTTCGTACAAGATTATTGCAGGTACTTTTGTTTTGGATGATACTAATCAGTTTTACCCGATTTACTATAATACTTTTGAAAGAAAGATGGATCTACACGATGAATCAATTCCATCATTAAAAGGAAGTAAAGTCTTCCGAAAAAGAAACGCGCTTCTTGATTTAGGTCATGAAGTTGTCGTCCAGACCAGCTGTAGGTTGACGAAAAACCTAGAAAAGTCATCACTAAAATCAGCAGGAAATCCACGGACCTCAGCATCAAACAGGGTCGCCAAGTGGTCAGACTTATCCTAACCATGAGAGGGTCTGTCTTGTAAAATGGGGAGGGCACCGTGCAAATTAGCTTGATAAGACTAATGAATCAGATCCCCAGAAAGGATAATCTCCTTAAAGATTAAAAATCAGCTTTTAAGACTGATATTACTCAATCCTAGAGATTGACCTTAAAGATTGAGAATTCAAACTCATGGAATTCAATGATATCTAAACTCGAGCTTGAACGAGAAAATATTTTGATCAAAAATACAAACCGATTTGTTTTCTGAAAACCCATTTTCAATGCGTTCATTACCATTGAACGTAAAATCCTAGGAATTCACCTGGAATTCATTAGGTCACCTGAACCAAATCGGGTGTCAACCGTAAGAATGGTGGTTGCATAGCATGGTCGGAGACATGACCTTGTGCCAGACCGAAAAATCATAGGATGATCTTTACTATCGCTCCTACCAAGGATAGTTCTAGCATCCGACACGTTAAAAGACCATAATCATCTGCATGTCACGGGACATTGCCTTAACAGTTTCTTGTTCATCGCTTTCCTTTACAACCGGACGGTAGTTTACCGAAAGGTAATATACGGAACAAGTAAACTGGATGTGTGCTTTCCGATACCGGGATAGCAGTGGATTACACGAACCTAAATGTTTTTAGCCAAAATATTGATCCACAAATATATTTTGCAACACCAATGGTGGATCAAATCAGAAAACTTATCTAGGGTAAAAGCTAGATTGAATTTTTAAAAGATCAAATGTTTTCATAAAGATCCTATTTCCTAAAGGATCTAAATTTTTATAGTCATGTGGGACTGTAAACCGCCTTTCAAATGTGCACTTTGCTTTGGAAACCGAAAGTAAATCAGCTATTTGATTGCAAGTGTCGTTGACCTAAACCCAAGGCAACTGTGGATGACACACCCACCTTTAACCATCATTACTGTCATTGTTTATACCGCTATATCAAAATCACTGATGTACAAAATGTGATGAATAAAAAAGTGATTCATGTATGTTTTTATTTCAAGTTCTGTATTGCTTGAGGACAAGCAACGCTCAAGTGTGGGGATATTTGATAGTGTTCCAAATGAACATATATTTAGTAGCAATATCGTTCCAATATGTAAAGTTTTTAAATGTAATTTCCTTATTTTTAGTTGTAATAGTTAAATAAATAAGTGCGAAGACGAAAGACGCAAATCGCTCGAAAATGAAGATTTAAAGACAAAAACGAAGATTTGAAAGACCAAAAGGTCCAAAAAGCTCAAATGTACAAGATACAATTCAAAAGGTTCAATTTATTGATGAAGAACGTCTAAAAATGACAAGAGCACAAGTTACAAAACGCAAAGTACAAGATATAAAATTGTACGAAAGGACGTTCGAAAATCCGGAACCGAGGCATGAACCAACTTTCAGCGCTCGACGCAACGGTGTAAAAATTACAAGTCAACTATGCACAAGAATAAAATATAATATTTAAATAATTCATAATAAGAATAATATTAAATAATAAAAAGTTGTTAATTGAGCATAGTTCAGGGGTCGTAAATGAAAATTTGAATTCTAATTTGCCTATAAAAGGAACGATACGTTCGATGATGTAGAGGAAGAATTTTTTTTCCGATCTTTTTTTCTTCGATCAATTATCAATATCAATTATCAATATCTATATTCTATATCTCTATCATAATGTTAATGTAATAAGATATAACAATAATCTTAATTTTAAGTTTAAATTATGATAATAATAAGATTTATGATAGAGATCATTTGAGTGTGTAAGTCGAAATTCTGTCCGTGTAACGCTACGCTATTTTTAATCATTGTAAGTTATGTTCAACCTTTTTACATTAATGTCTCGTAGCTAAGTTATTATTATGCTTATTTAAAACGAAGTAATCATGATGTTGGGCTAATTACTAAAATTGGGTAATTGGGCTTTGTACCATAATTAAGGTTTGGGCAAAAGACCGACACTTGTGGAAATTGAACTATTGACTATTAATAGATGGGGGGTATTGTCTAATTGAGTGACAACTCATTGGAGTCTGTCGAACCTATCTTCAAATTAATTAACCTAATAATTAATAATGATTATGGTTGTCCTATTTAGTGATGTTCATATGGAATCTGTTATAATCATTTAATTAATCAATTGGGTTGGGTAATTGATTATTCATTCTGATCAAGTGGATGAATTAATATTCATAAACTAATTAAAACAGGGGTGGATTACATACAGTGATAACTGGTGTAATTGTTGACAGAAGTGATAACTGCGTCACAGTTTAAATCCTTAATCAGTTGGAATATTTGACTTCGGGTATAAGGGTAATTTGACGAGGATACTCGCACTTTATATTTATGACCGATGAACTATTATGGACAAAAACCAGATAGACGTATCAAATAAACCAGGACAAAGGACAATTAACCCATGGTAATAAATTAAAATCAACACGTCAAACATCATGATTACGGAAGTTTAAATAAGCATAATTCTTTTATTATATTTCTCATCGTATCTTTATTTTCTGTCATTTTATTTATCGCAATTTATTTTACGCACTTTAATTTTTGTCATTTATTTTTACGCTTAAAATCGACAAACCGGTCATTAAACGGTAAAACCCCCATTTTATAATAATACTACTACTTATTTATATATATATTTTTACAAATAAACTTAATAATATAGCGTTAACTTCACCAGCTCCCTGTGGAACGAACCGGACTTACTAAAAACTACACTACTCTACGATTAGGTACACTGCCTATAGTGTTGTAGCAAGGTTTAGGTATATCCCATCCGTAAATTAATAAAACTTGTGTCATATTTTGTAGTATTTTGTATTAAAAATAATACTATTTCGTACCCTCACGCTACATCATCAGTACGCATCGTCTTGTCCCACTTGCTCTAGATAGGTATTCCACCATGTTAACGCATAACCTGTGAAGGTATGCGTAGCGTACTTCACTTTGTCCTCTTCAGTACACTTACTTATGGCAAACACCGATTCGACCTTCTCGGTCCACCGTTTCAATCCGATCGGTCCTTCGGTTCCATCAAATTCCAAAGGTTTGCAGGCAGTGAATTCTTTGTAGGTGCATCCTACACGATTTCCTGTACTGCTAGATCCAAGGTTATTGTTGGTATGTAGCGTAGCCTGTACTGCGGCTATGTTTGAAGCTAGAAAAGTACGGAATTCCTCTTCATTCATATTCACGGTGTGTCGAGTAGTCGGTGCCATTTCCTTCAAAATAGTCAAATGGAACAAGTTAATCATACAGAATATTAAGAGTAGTTAATAGTATTTCGTAGCATAATATGAACTCATTTATAAAAGCTTTTTCTTCATATTAGCATTTTATAAGTTTAAATTCGGGTAGTACCTACCCGTTAAGTTCATACTTAGTAGCTAATATACAATTCAACTACTACAATTCTATATGAAAAACTGATTATAATAATATTTCACGTTCAAACTTTTACACAATATTTTACAAACTTACAATACCGTTTATTTTACATATAGCATGAAATATAGCACACAATAAATTTGATACAAGATGGTTATGAAGATAATTCTAGCTAGTACACAAGTCGTTCAGCAAAGGCAATAAAGACACGTAATTCATACGTCCAGAAACAAGTCATGCATTCTGGTTTTACTAGGATTACTTCCCATCCTTGGTCTTGTGGAACATAACCGTTATGGCCATTGATAAGACAGCGTGTTGTAACATCGTCAAAGGGACGAGGGTTACGTAATGTCCAACAGTCCCGTAACAATCTAAAAACCTCATTTCTTACCCCAATTACCGACTCCGTCACTTGTGGGAATGTTTTGTTTAATAGTTGTAGCCCGATGTTCTTGTTCTCACTTTGATGAGAAGCGAACATTACTAATCCATAAGCATAACATGCTTCTTTATGTTGCATGTTAGCCGCTTTTTCTAAATCTCGAAGTCCAATATTCGGATATATTGAGTCAAAATAATTTCTTAACCCATTGCGTTAAAAAGCATTTGGGTTCCCCGCAATATATGTGTCAAAGTAAACACATCGTAACTTATGGATTTCCCAATGTGATATCCCCCATCTTTCGAACAAAAGCCTTTTATAAACCAAGGCATTCTTGGAACGTTCTTCGAATGTCTTACAAACTGATCTCGCCTTAAATAGTTGTGCCAAAGAATTCTGACCGACTCTAGACAAGATTTCATTAATCATATCTCCGGGTAGGTCTCTTAAAATATTGGGTTGTCTATCCATTTGTGTTTTTATACTGTAAAATAGACAAGAGTTAGATTCATAAAAAAAATACTTATTAATACAAGCAATTTTTACATATATCATAAAGCATAAGCACACTATATTACATATATTACACCACACGAATACAACTATCTTATTCCGACTCGCTTGTTTCTTCTTCTTCGGTTTTGGTTCGTTATGCCAAGTTTCTAGAGATATATGATGTTCCCCTAATACGAGCCGTCATTTTCCACATTGGTTTAGAAAAACCTGGTGGTTTAGAGGTTCCCGGATCATTGTTACAACTTAAGGACTTCGGGGGTTGACGATACATATAAAGTTCATCGGGGTTGGAATTAGATTTCTCTATTTTTATGCCCTTTCCCTTATTATTTTCTTTTGCCTTTTTAAATTCAGTTGGGGTAATTTCTATAACATCATCGGAATTCTCGTCGGAATCCGATTCATCGGAGAATTGGTAATCCTCCCAATATTTTGCTTCCTTGGCGGAAACACCATTGACCATAATTAACCTTGGTCGGTTGGTTGAGGATTTTCTTTTACTTAACCGTTTTATTATTTCCCCCACCGGTTCTATTTCTTCATCCAGTTCCGATTCTTCTTCCGGTTCCGATTCTTCTTCCGGTTCCGACTCTTCTTCCGGTTCCTCTTCGGGAACTTGTGAATCAGTCCACGAATCATTCCAATTTACATTTGACTCTTCATTATTATTAGGTGAGTCAATGGGACTTGTTCTAGAGGTAGACATCTATCACATAATATCAAACGCGTTAAGAGATTAATATATCACATAATATTCACATGTTAAAAATATATAGTTTCCAACAAAATTTGTTAAGCAATCATTTTTCAAGTAAACATGGTCGAAGTCCAGACTCACTAATGCATCCTAACAAACTCGATAAGACACACTAATGCAAAATTTCTGGTTCTCTAAGACCAACGCTCTGATACCAACTGAAATGTCCCGTTCTTATTGATTAAAAACTTTCCATATTAATTGATTTCGTTGCGAGGTTTTGACCTCTATATGAGACGTTTTTCAAAGACTGCATTCATTTTAAAACAAACCATAACCTTTATTTCATAAATAAAGGTTTAAAAAGCTTTACGTAGATTATCAAATAATGATAATCTAAAATATCCTGTTTACACACGACCATTACATAATGGTTTACAATACAAATATGTTACATCGAAATCAGTTTCTTGAATGCAGTTTTTACACAATATCATACAAACATGGACTCCAAATCTTGTCCTTATTTTAGTATGCAACAGCGGAAGCTCTTAGTATTCACCTGAGAATAAACATGCTTTAAACGTCAACAAAAATGTTGGTGAGTTATAGGTTTAACCTATATATATCAAATCGTAACAATAGACCACAAGATTTCATATTTCAATACACATCCCATACATAGAGATAAAAATCATTCATATGGTGAACACCTGGTAACCGACATTAACAAGATGCATATATATAAGAATATCCCCATCATTCCAGGACACCCTTCGGATATGATATAAATTTCGAAGTACTAAAGCATCCGGTACTTTGGATGGGGTTTGTTAGGCCCAATAGATCTATCTTTAGGATTCGCGTCAATTAGGGTGTCTGTTCCCTAATTCTTAGATTACCAGACTTAATAAAAAGGGGTATATTCGATTTCGATAATTCAACCATAGAATGTAGTTTCACGTACTTGTGTCTATTTTGTAAATCATTTATAAAACCTGCATGTATTCTCATCCTAAAAATATTAGATTTTAAAAGTGGGACTATAACTCACTTTCACAGATTTTTACTTCGTCGGGAAGTAAGACTTGGCCACTGGTTGATTCACGAACCTATAACAATATATACATATATATCAAAGTATGTTCAAAATATATTTACAACACTTTTAATATATTTTGATGTTTTAAGTTTATTAAGTCAGCTGTCCTCGTTAGTAACCTACAACTAGTTGTCCACAGTTAGATGTACAGAAATAAATCGATAAATATTATCTTGAATCAATCCACGACCCAGTGTATACGTATCTCAGTATTGATCACAACTCAAACTATATATATTTTGGAATCAACCTCAACCCTGTATAGCTAACTCCAACATTCACATATAGAGTGTCTATGGTTGTTCCGAAATATATATAGATGTGTCGACATGATAGGTCGAAACATTGTATACGTGTCTATGGTATCTCAAGATTACATAATATACAATACAAGTTGATTTAGTTATGGTTGGAATAGATTTGTTACCAATTTTCACGTAGCTAAAATGAGAAAAATTATCCAATCTTGTTTTACCCATAACTTCTTCATTTTAAATCCGTTTTGAGTGAATCAAATTGCTATGGTTTTATATTGAACTCTATTTTATGAATCTAAACAGAAAAAGTATAGGTTTATAGTCGGAAAAATAAGTTACAAGTCGTTTTTGTAAAGGTAGTCATTTCAGTCGAAAGAACGACGTCTAGATGACCATTTTAGAAAACATACTTCCACTTTGAGTTTAATCATAATTTTTGGATATAGTTTCATGTTCATAATAAAAATCATTTTCTCAGAATAACAACTTTTAAATCAAAGTTTATCATAGTTTTTAATTAACTAACCCAAAACAGCCCGCGGTGTTACTACGACGGCGTAAATCCGGTTTTACGGTATTTTTCGTGTTTCCAGGTTTTAAATCATTAAGTTAGCATATCATATAGATATAGAACATGTGTTTAGTTGATTTTAAAAGTCAAGTTAGAAGGATTAACTTTTGTTTGCGAACAAGTTTAGAATTAACTAAACTATGTTCTAGTGATTACAAGTTTAAACCTTCGAATAAGATAGCTTTATATGTATGAATCGAATGATGTTATGAACATCATTACTACCTTAAGTTCCTTGGATAAACCTACTGGAAAAGAGAAAAATGGATCTAGCTTCAACGGATCCTTGGATGGCTCGAAGTTCTTGAAGCAGAATCATGATACGAAAACAAGTTCAAGTAAGATCATCACTTGAAATAAGATTGTTATAGTTATAGAAATTGAACCAAAGTTTGAATATGATTATTACCTTGTATTAGAATGATAACCTACTGTAAGAAACAAAGATTTCTTGAGGTTGGATGATCACCTTACAAGATTGGAAGTGAGCTAGCAAACTTGAAAGTATTCTTGATTTTATGTAACTAGAACTTGTAGAATTTATGAAGAACACTTAGAACTTGAAGATAGAACTTGAGAGAGATTAATTAGATGAAGAAAATTGAAGAATGAAAGTGTTTTTAGGTGTTTTTGTTCGTTGGTGTATGGATTAGATATAAAGGATATGTAATTTTGTTTTCATGTAAATAAGTCATGAATGAGTACTCATATTTTTGTAATTTTATGAGATATTTCATGCTAGTTGCCAAATGATGGTTCCCACATGTGTTAGGTGACTCACATGGGCTGCTAAGAGCTGATCATTTTAGTGTATATACCAATAGTACATACATCTAAAAGCTGTGTATTGTACGAGTACGAATACGGGTGCATACGAGTAGAATTGTTGATGAAATTGAACGAGGATGTAATTGTAAGAATTTTTGTTAAGTAGAAGTATTTTGATAAGTGTATTGAAGTCTTTCAAAAGTGTATAAATACATATTAAAACACTACATGTATATACATTTTAACTGAGTCGTTAAGTCATCGTTAGTCGTTACATGTAAGTGTTGTTTTGAAACCTTTAGGTTAACGATCTTGTTAAATGTTGTTAACCCAATGTTTATAATATCAAATGAGATTTTAAATTATTATATTATCATGATATTATCATGTATGAATATCTCTTAATATGATATATATACATTAAATGTCTTTACAACGATAATCGTTACATATATGTCTCGTTTAAAAATCATTAAGTTAGTAGTCTTGTTTTTACATATGTAGTTCATTGTTAATATACTTAATGATATGTTTACTTATCATAGTATCATGTTAACTATATATATATCCATATATATGTCATCATATAGTTTTTACAAGTTTTAACGTTCGTGAATCACCGGTCAACTTGGGTGGTCAATTGTCTATATGAAACATATTTCAATTAATAAAGTCTTAATAAGTTTGATTGCTTAACATGTTGGAAACATTTAATCATGTGAATATCAATCTCAATTAATATATATAAACATGGAAAAGTTCGGGTCACTACATTTCACAAATACCAAAAAGAGTATTAACAACAAGATTAGCAAATTCCAAATCATATGATTATTATCATCTACTCCGTAATTGATTTCACAGTTAAAGGAATACTTTTGTTCAATGGATTCTTAAAAGCTCGAAATCTATACTCCGGAGTTCATAACACCATAATTCAATTCCACCCCACTTGTAAAGCTCTAGATCTTTAATTTCTATTGCCAAGATATTCAAATCAATTCCGTTCCACCCATTCACGTCATCGGAGTGCTTACATTTCTAACATATTAAAACCCTGCAAATGAAATCGTAACCTTTAAACTCATAACGAGCTCCAACGTTATCTACTTGTAATCAGTTTTGAGTTGTTGATGTAGAAACCATTAAAATTGCCAAAGTCGTTTAGATCTAGTTTGAATTTCGTTTTAAACGATTTGGTAGTTTCAAATGAAAGTGAAATGATTTTACTAGGTTTAGGTTTGTTCTAAAGGATTTGTGTATATGTTCGTGAGATTGTCGCCACCATTAATTTCTCTATTATTATTTTTTTGGATTTTAAGAGATCTGTATCTCTATTTGTTTTTCATTTGATTAGGTTTTCTATTTGTGTTTGATTGTTTGCCTTCAATTTTGTCTTGCCTTATATTTGTAAGGATAAAGATGAGCGTTAATACCATCTAGTTAATTTTAACACGTGATAAACGTTCGGTAAATGCTCAGTTAAATCTGGAACTAAACGTGATTTATGTTTAAAACCTGAGACCAACCATGATCGATTTAAACTTTAGGTCCCAATCTGATTTTTGATACAAAGTTTAGGGACCAACCATGAAATTTTTTCTTGTAAATAACTAGTTCTGTGTTTAGCATTGGAAAATTTCAAAATAACAAAGCTTAATAGAAAACACAACTAAGGAACAAAAAGTTCTCAGTGTTCTCATATACTATTCATATACATTAATGCTTCATGATATTAATGCTACATTATATTCAGTAGCAGAGACAGGGATGAGACAGAGAAGTGCTCAGCCTCCCCCAATAGGTTCAATCCCTATGAAATATTATTAGCTAATATTTAATTATTTTAACTAAGCCTCCCTCAATTATTCCTCTAACTCAATTGTTTAAGTTACCTATCTTTCAAACCTGAATACGAAATAATATTAACTGAAACATATCGCACAAGTTTACTTATGAATCACCTAGATGAACCATATTAGTTCTCATACTGCAAATATCGTAACATTTTTTATCGTTTAATAGACACTAAAGTTTCGTAAAGTAGTTTTCTTTTTTTGGACATCAGTTTGAGATTACCTAGGGGGACTAAACCACTCACGCGTTCATCTTCGAAGTTGCATAACCCGCCCCCAACTACTGCTCTGGAGGAAACCCGAACCAATCCTAGGGCATGGCCGGTAAAACCCCCTCCCTGCTGCCCTCACATTAAGCAAAAGGCGACTTGGGTGAATACTTCAGGTCAATGATAACATTGAGTGCAATGTTGCAGTCCAGCGGAGTCGAACTCCCGACCTCTAGCTAAGAGAGGCAGACCACTACCAGTTGAACTACAACTCAATGTTTAAGGTAGTTATCTATATATGTATTAAACAAATATAATAAGTTATACATAGAAAGTTGGCATCTTTTAGTTTATTTGTTTTGCCTTTTTTAATTGTCGAGTAAGCCTCCCTATCATAGAAGCTCCGCCCCTGATGATATTGGACCAACACAACTTCCTAATCTAAATTTAGCATGACATTTACATGATTAAACTATAACCGAACATAATACAGCGTATATTCTAAGGCTGGGTTGGGTTGGGCCGGGCCAGTTTTTCAATATGAAAAATAACCTACAAAATTACCTTCATCACAATCTTGTTCTATTTAAGTTATATTTAATATTATTATTTTTAGATTTTATAATAAAATCAATTCATATAGTTTTAGTGACGACTGACGACCTGCAAATTAAAACCCTAGAAACTCATTTTTGAGCAGCATCAGATGTCAGACCACGTACCTTTTGAAATACAAATCGAGATCATGAGACGGCTTCCTGTTAAGTCACTGATTCGATTCCGTTCAGTTTCAAAACTATGGAAGTCTTTGATCAGTAGCTCCAAGTTTATTGCTGATTACACCAACCTCCATTCTCATCGGAAACATCTTCTTATTAGGTACAATTATACACAATGTTTTGTTTCGATTGTTGACGATGATACTTTCCACCAACATAAGCTTTTTATCACAACTCCCGGGTCCCTTATGTGTAGCTATTTACAAATAGTTGGTAGCTCGCACGGCCTGTTATGTTTTGTCCGTTGGAAGTGGAATAATAAAGAGGCTGTTATTTGGAACCCTTCAATAAGAAAAATTGATGTTATTCACTTGCAAAATATTGTGATAAAAAGTTGTCCACATTTTGAATATTCAGTTGTTGGTTTCGGGGTTTGTCCAAAAACTCTTGACCCGAAGATAGTCAAGTTCTGTACATGCGAATGCAATGTGAAAGTTGAGGTATTTACATTAAGTTCAAGGGTGTGGAGGAGTCCATTAAGTAATACTAATATTATGCTTAGCAAGAACGTTCATATCACAAGCCCTAAAAACGTAGTTATAGATGGGTTAATATATTGGATTGCAGCACGTGAAACAACACGCAAGAGATTTTATATGATTGTTTCATTTGATTTGACAAGTGAAACATTTATGGAAATAGAGTTCCCCGATAAATTAAGGTTATCATGTCAAATAACTACTCAAATATTCAAGCTAAGGGAATCTCTTGCTGTGGTTGTACGTACTATGAACCCGAACGTAGATTTTGAAGTGTGGAAGATGGAGATTAATGGTTTAACAAGATCGTTTACCAAACTCTTCGACGTCGACATATTACCAGACTTATCGAACCTACATGGATTTACGAAGAATGGCCAACTTATATTGGAAAAAAAACATAGTGGCCATGAAAGTTCAATTCACCTTGTAGCTTATGACCCCTGCACAAAAAGCATCAACAATTTCGGAATTAATGGAACAACTGATGTGACTTCCTATACCGAATCGCTATTGCTGCTTGATACTGCTTCTTGATAACTTATTCATTAATATATAGATGATGAAGGTGATGGGCACATTAATTTCTTGATGTGGAGAACTGAAGGGATCATCGTCTTTGGAGCATGCAAGAAAGGTATAAATATCAAAGATTAAATTATATTTAGTTATTTTCCAAGTACACGTTTAGTTAATTAGTTTGAAGGCAATTATGTTACTCTATTTTGCAATGGAACTGATGTTTTATGAATAGCAGTTCATCCTAGTTATATATCATTCTGTTGCTCTAATTTTCAAATATATGCTTTTGAACAACTTTAGTGTTATCACATTCATGAATAGTACTTTTTTTGAACTCGATACAAACATGATCAGTTGAAGTTAATTAAACTGGCTTTACTAATATCAAACTACTGGTGATCACATTATAGGTTTATAGGCATATCAATATCAATATATAATAAACTGGAGATAAAAACAAAGATGATCATATTGAGTTTGATAATTAAACTGGCTTTACTAATATCGAATACAAGATTGAAACAAGTCTGGAGTGAATATAAACTCAGGGTAATATCGAATTCTATATCCGAGGGCAATATATCCAATTTTATTTCAGTGGGCAACATCACAAACAATATATCGGTATCCATAGGTCTAAAGAGATTGTTTTGAATGTCATATCATGGATATCAAATCATTCAAGTAAATATCGAATTTGGTAATCATCATATCACTGTCTTTGTGTGCGTTGTCCATGGTGAATTGCACCAACTACCTGCTCTTGATCAGGCATGTTCATGGCTTGGGTGAGCAATTATAATGATATGTTCAAGAGGTATCGAATACATCAACCGAAATTACAGATATTGTGAGGATAATAATATTATCAAAAACTGAACCGAAACCACATACAAGTAAGGAATGAAATCTTAGTGTTTTCATAGTATTCATACGACTTCGGGCAGCTTAGAAAGCAGGTTGTCACTTCGAGATTAATCTGGTCGCAAAACGAGTCGAATACTCGGGCTCGGAAGAGAACAAAAAAGAAAAAAATTACATTAATGCTTGATATTGGACCAACACAACTTCCTAAATTAAATTTAGCATGACGTTACATGTTACATGATTAAATTATGGGATAACCAAAAATAATACAATTTATTATTGTAGGCTGGGTTGGGTTGGATTGAGTCGGGCCAATTTTTCTATATGAAAAATAACCAACAAAATCTACATCACAATCTTTCTTTTCATTTATGATATTTAATATATTTAATTAATATATTTTTAGAATTTATAATATAAATAAAATCAATTCATATAGTTTTAGTGACGACCTGCAAAAACCCTACAAACTCATTTGACCAACATCAGATGTCAGATCACATACCTTGCGAAAGTCGGTTCAATTGATTTAAAACTACAAACGATATTATTCTAAGGCTGTGCCAATTCATGAGAAATTTACTGACAGAAACGATGTCAGACCCATATTTCGTTTCTAGACGTACGGACCGCCGAAATTCTTAAATTCACCGGCGGTAGATTTTGAATTCTTGAATTGCGTGATGTATTTCTTTTTTTTCATGTTTTTTTTTTACATTTTCCTTTTTACAGGAGAAAATTACTATAAAAGACGATGTCAGAAGCAAAATTTAAAATTAGACGTATCGGAATGCGAAATTCATCTGGCGGTACCGGCGGTAACCACTCCCCAATCGACACGTGTAACCTTCTACCGCCGGAATGCTTATATTCGTCCGGCGGTACCGGCTGTGCCGACAGTACCGATTCAAATTGTTGATTTTCGTGTTCGTTTGCTTTACCATGTATGGTGAATGGTTACCGCCGGTACAGCCGGATGAATTTTGCATTCCGGCGGTCCGTACGTCTATTTTTGATTTTGGCTTTTGACATCGTCAATTGTAGTAATTTTCTTTTTTTACAAACCCTCAATTGTCGATGGTACCAGATACTCAAGTTCCAGCGGTGTTCTAGGCGAGGGTTCTGGCGGTGGTGGCGATATATAATCGAGTAAACGACGGCATATTAAAAGGCCAGTCTTCTTCCATGTTTAAACCTGATTGTTAGTTTAATTCCTTGTTTAAACTTGATGGCTAGTTTAATTCCAAGTTGAAATTTGTATGTTGTTCCCAATTTACTCTTATACAAAAAAAGGAGCATATTGTTCCAAGTTGTTGCTGCTATTTTGGATGATGATGATGATGATGAATTTTTTAACGCTGAAATATGTTTCAGCATTAGTAGGAGTTATTTAGTGTAATTTATACATATACTGGTTTTAATGTGAATAATATTTGTAGCAATGACATATTTGCTGCGTTTTGATATGCTTTAAAATAACAGTCACTATATGATATATTATGGATATATGAAACTTCATGTAGGGAAATACTATGTGAAATTGGAAAGATTAGTTTTTGTTGAGATTTATATCAAAATTTAGTTCCAAAATGGTAGATTGAGGATTATGCAAGCGTTTTTGTTTATAATTTGAGCTTAATTTGATGATCTGATCAGTAAAGTAGCTAGGTTGATATGGATTTTATTCATTAAATATAAAATGTAGAGATACACGAATTAAAGCACAAATACAGGAAAAGGAGATCAGCATAAGCAGATCATGAGACACGAAATCAGAATTACAAGAATAAGGTAGTAGTTGCAGCAGTCAGCATATCACAACAGAAGCACAAGGCTAGGGGCCTGACTTGAGACAAGCTGGGGAACCAAGTATAGCAGTGCTGAAAAACAGCTACAAAGCCATACACAACCCACCCATTTAGACCAGTAGCCAAGACTCCATATTGTAAAAAGCTTGCTGCATTCATTGCCCATTGTATCAGTATGTACCCAACTATGTGACCAAAGTTACTATGTGATCAGGAGAGGAAAATAACAGCCAAAGAAGTGAAATGGAATTTACAATCATATAACTCCGGTTATTTATCGACTTTGGTTTTATGAACACTTATAACTCCGGTCCAATTTGATGTACATGGGTCCCCTTTATTCCAGTTACTAAGATGATTCATTGGATCAACTAAACTAACTCTAACCGCAAGCAATGCAGATACTACAACAACAACAAAAAAAAAATTTAAAAATTAAAAAGAAATCCTTAACATTAGTCAGTTTTGATTAAAAAAGAAGTATAAAGTATAATTTGACACTAATCAACTGAATGAAATTATATGTCATAGTGTGTTGTGATTATGATATACTATGCAATTAGTAACCTTCATAAATTTAAAAAAAAAAAAAAAAACAACTTTAAATAACCATAACTATACTCAAAAAGCAGAATTTCAAACAAACTTCATATTTTAGTCATGTGTGAACATGTTTAGCACACTTGTTAATCTTAAAAACCAAAGAAGTGAAATGGAATTTTACTATGATTTCAATTCCATTACGGACATTTTAACTACCAAAAAAGGCACCCCCACAATAAAGGGTTTAATCACTTCATTGTTCAGAAAAAGCACCTACAACACTCTCATTTTAGCAATCAAAGATCTTCTACACACAATTCACTTTGTGGGGGTGCATATTTAGGTGGGTCAAGAAGTCTTTAAAACATTTTAGACCTACCTGTAACAGGTGATAAACTTAATGGAGCTGATAACAGATGTAACAAACACTTTAGACCAATTGAAGCATAATGCAGGTGATCAACTTAATGCAGCTGTAACAGTTGACATCAAATACACACAAATACATATAGTTGGGATATATGTTTTCGTTCATCGTAAAGGCAGAGGATATATGTTTTCGCTCATCACTAACAATTAAGTTAATCACAAATATTAAACAACAATCAGGTTTAGAATTATGAAAGTAACAATCAGATTCATCAAAAACAATCACTAAAATTTCAATATGAAACAAAAACTAAGAGATTATCAACATATACCGAAACCACCGGAAACCTATAAACACCGCGGGTACCCTAGAACCACCGCCACAAACCTGGAACCCTAGAAACACAGTCGGTACCCTATAACCATCGGCAAAACGTGGAAGAATTTGAGGGTCTGTAAAAAGGAAAATGTAAAATAAACAAGAAAATACATCACACAAATCAAGAATTCAAATTCTACCGCCGGATACCGCCGGTGAATTTGAGAATTTCGGAAGTACCCCCGCTGCTATTTTGGCGCCAAAACACCTGGATGTATACAATTTTGGGACAGTGGGACCGGGGGTATTAAAATACATGTGTCCATTGATGATTAGTTACCGCCGATACCGCCGGTCTGAACCGACGGTCCGTACGTCTAGAAACGAAATATGGGTCTGACATCGTCTCTGCCAGTAAATTTCTCCAAATTCATTTAATCATCTTATAAGTCTTTTATTAATAATAACTAGTGGTCAATGCCCGTGCGTTGCACGTGGCATGTTTAATGGAGGGCATGTCGGTTGACGTTAACGGTGACTTTCAAAGATGTGTAATAGCTATAAAGTGATTGTGGGCAACGATATGCCGAAACATTTGCGTTTATTGATTTTTTTCTTAAGTTTCACATACTAATGCAGAATGGAGTAAATGTATATGCCAACAATTACAAACGACGTGTATGCGAAAATAAAGCTATTAGCCATGTTACAGGCGCGATTCAAGAGACTCCAAAAGTCCAATTCAATATGCAGCATAGTATTGAGAAGAATTCTGGTTAGGTAATCACAGCAGACCTCATGAGTCACATAAATGTTGCTGGAACATGTTTTGTATTTTGTAAGGCGACCGACTGGACGAAGGACCGGATACCTGCACAAATAAATGGTCAATTGTATGACTTCCAGTGGTGTGTTAAAAGGATATACAATGACGATAACCAATCAATATATTTAAGAGCTGAATAACGATTGAAACGGCAGGCTACAATTTGACTGAATTGTGCAGCGTAAATGGAATATAAACTGAGAACTTTAGCGACAAATAAAAGTACAATTAGCGTAAACAATAAAGACAACAGCAGGCTGTACACATTACCTGATGAGATGTAAGCTATCGAGTTAACCAGCACAGACTATGTAAGCATGCAACTGTTAGATTTTATGTAAACATGCAACTGTTAGATTTTCCTACCGGATGTAAAGATCATAGACCTAGTGTATTCGAAATACTCATTAACTGTAGATTTCCCTTGCAAAATCAATTATGTGTTTATGAATATAGCATCCCAAAGAGAAAGGTCATGTTAATTGATTGCTCATAAGTGATCTACATCTTAGACAAATTATTTACAGGTCTAGTAAGGAATGAAAATAGAATTCATATAGGAAACACAATCAGGACTAAAAAATGAAATAATGAAAAAGGTGTATAAAAAAGAAGTGCTGGGGGTAAAACAAAAAAATTAATAATGGAGAATCACCCCCCTAAAGTAGGGAAACATTTAAACTTAAAAATAGTTAATTAATAGTTAAATATTTATTTGAAAAATTCTACACAGATATCTTTCTAAATGAAGTTAATGGGATGACACAGAATTTATGAGGAATCCAAAAGTTAACCTGCGTAAGAGTAGCTGATTTCGTTGAGAATGCCAGCACATACAAAGTGCAGAATACTGTGGGGCCCAGATATGAGTGCCACCTGAGAAATAGGGTGTATGTTAGGGCCGGGGATAAAAATGTGTTTGGAATAAATAGGTAATAGAAGCAGGCACAATAACAGGGTAAAGACAGGGTAAACCTTTAGATGTTTGGTTGAAGGTTGTGGAAGGGTTCCTTGTAAACAACGTTTCTTGTGTGATTAGGAAGTCGGCCTTCATTATCGCCAACCATGACTATTTTTAGACCATCGGGGTTAGTGACTCTTGATAGTGCGACGTATAGTTTTCCGTGGCTGAAAAATGGCCTCGGTAAGTAGATGCCGACATAATCGAGTGATTGGCCCTGGCTCTTGTTAATCATCATCGCATAGCATGGCCTAACAGGAAATTGAATGCGTTACATAACAAAAGGCCACTTTGTTTGGGTGGAAGTTAGAACAATTCTGGGTATAATGACCATATCACCTACATGGGAACCGGTAATGATGCGCGCCTGAATAACGAATTTTTGAAAGTCTGTAATGATTAGACGGGTCCCGTTACACAGTCCGGCGCTGGGATATAAATTTCGCAACAACATGATTGGCTGACCTATCTTCAGTTTCAGCTTGTGCGGAGGTACCCCGGGGAAGTTTAATTTATTTAAATATTCTACCGGATACGCTTGGTGCTGATCGTATGCGTCGGTTGAGCCTTTGCATATTTCATCCGAGCTTTTGTATATCATAGTTCGTCCCTCTAGCTTCTTAAACATATGTTTGTTTATCTGGTCTGCGTCATCGTTGCGTGGTGTTAAAATTGCCCTTTCACGCAAGTAGTCTTCGTTTTTATACCTTTGAAGAAAATCAGGGAAAATGGTATCAACAACCGCGTCAATTGGAGGTTTCTCCGATTTTACTATGAATTGTTCTGGAATTTCTATCCATGTTGGTTCCTCTTCTCCATCTTTACAAACAGCTGCAACTTTACCGTCTCCAATATCTAGAACCCATCTATTGAATTCCTGTTTTCGAGGATCAACGTGACCATCGGATGTGTATTCGTTGACCCGCATAATGCGGGAGAGGGTATGAAGCCGACAGTGTTGCCACAAATCAGATCGGTTGATGCAAGCTTGAACAACTTCCTGTCTTTTTCCTTTTGGTATTACGGGCAATATTTGTCTGAAATCACCCCCCAGTAGAATAGGTACTCCGCCAAATAGCTTGCCTCTATTTATTTCATCCTTAGCACCCAAAATATCCCTTAGGGTTTTGTCTAAAGCTTCAAATGCAAACCTCTGAGTCATGGGGGCTTCGTCCCAAATGATTAATCTGACCTGTTGCATCAGTTCTGCAAGATGAGTTTTTTGCTTTATACCACACGTGCTGTTCTCCATAAGGTCAAGAGGGATGACGAATCTACTGTGGGCAGTTCGACCTCCCGGCAAAAGTAGTGAAGCGATACCTGCATATATAGAATGTTATTTTTTGCGTATGTGGCAAAATGCGTTTGGTTTTTTGGTTCTTAGTGATAGTCAGCCCTAAAATGTAATAAAAGTAGCCACGTTGGTATATGTTAGTGAGTTATTTGTTGACTTTTTATGCATCATGTTTTTTGCAAAATGAATAGGTTTCCGGGAAAAGAGGGAAAAGCTATGAAAATCTTATTTCTTCTGCATTTTTTTATAATGCAATAAAATGTACTTGTAATGTAAAATAGTAACATAAGATAATTATGTTACTATTAAAAAAAGATTGACCTTAAAAATGGGAAAAGTTGAAGAGAGTTACAGGAGGAGAAGATGAATGATATTGATGACTCTTTGATAAAAATTAATTGAGTGTATATGGAAATCACCTGACGATGCCACTGTTAGGGCTATCAATTTTTCGGACCTTAGCTTTGCAAGAATGGTCTTGTAGACGAAAGTTTTCCCGGTACCTCCGGGACCATATAAGAAAAGAAAAAAACCCCCGCTTGTTGTGTTACTGCTGAAATCACCTCATTGTAAATGTTAAGTTGTTCTGGGTTGAGTGACGCGTAGAGGGTTTGATGTTCAGCTTGCAAATCTGCTAGATTGTAGTTCAATTCTTTGCGAATTAGACGATTGTCGAGTTGTGTTAAGAGTGTGGGGTCAGGTTGTGGTAGATCTGGGAAATCTCCTAACGATTTACCATTTTTGTTCAAGATACTTTGAATTTCCAACAAACAATAATTTCTAAGTTGAGCCTCACTCAACGTCAAATCAGGGAAGTTGTATAGTTTGCGTTTCTTGTGGAGGATATCTTCTGCCAAAGCTTCCCAATTTGCTACCCAAAGGTTGAGTGGTTTAGTCACGTTGCAAAAAAGTAGAATTGTGACAAACAGATCCCACAGTTGTGCACCAGATGCCCATAACCTAGCTTCAGTTATAGCTTCTGTCCACTCTCTATCATCATTGATCAACCCAGAGGCGAAACATGCATCTTTAAACGTGGGATGTAGAATTCCATCAACTGTACGTATTTCTTTATATGTTTCGGGGCCTTTTACTTTATTTAACAACAACCTCAGATAATAACGTTCTCCCGATGCTGGGTGCGAGTAGACGATACGGCCAATGCAGGTTCTCTGTTTTCGACGTGTCCATGTTCTGGCATCCTGATTCCAAACATAATGCTTAGGGATTTTTTCATAATTAAGGCTTCGAGCAGCGGGGTCTCGTTTGTTAAGTTCAAGCCAGTCGGTGAACATGGTTTCCTTGATACTCTCCCTATGCAACAGTGCAGGGAGATTCTGTGAATCATGTAGTGTGATTGTATGGTGATTTGGTAGATGATATGACAGCTTTATAACCGATGGCTTAGAGAAGTGAATTTCGAATGAAAACATTCTCCAAACAGCTTCACACGGAGATTGATACCGACAGTCTAAATATTTTTTGATTTCATCCACCTCAGTAACCACTTCTGAAGTGGAGGTGTTAACAGGGGCTAGGTTTTCTTCAATTAATATAGTTGCCCGATCAGGTCCTTTGTTTAAGTATTTAAATAAGTACTTAATGGCCTGAGATCGATTACACCACTCCACATTTATATGTGCATTGTATTTGAGAAGGAGATACCTATTGTAAGGTACGACAAAACTGTTGTCAAGGGTGCCCTTTCCTTTACTGACTTTTAGGCCATTATTTCGACGACGATAGTGTGCATATCCTTCTTCGTCTATTGTTGTTTCTGCGTTGTATGGTTTCAGGAAATGCTTAGAACACCTTTTATCAATAATGCAAGGGGCGTCCAGGATATTCCCACCGCACGGGCCATGTAGCATGTAGTCAGTTACGGCTTTGAAAGCGGTTGGATCTTCTGTTTCAGATGGTATTTCAGCAGATATGATATCGTCAATCTCTTCCGGTGTTTTACACTTAAAGTCTGGTGTAAGCCAAAACAACATATGTAAGCCGCGTTTTTAAAATTCAATTATATAGATGCCTGCAAAAGAAGGTTAAAAATGGTTATTTTGCGGGTGTGAAACACGGAATGGGTGAAACGGGCTGAGTTTAACAGTTGGAAGTTTGTCAGGTGCGCAGCCCTCAATATTGGTCGGCAAGGTTTTTTTAAAAAAATTCGGCCGTCGGGGTAAAAATTAAGAAATGGGACACCCTAATTCAAAACCACCGGGTCTGACAAAGAGAGCCGGGGGCAATGGGTCCTATAGACGGGTCCAACAGGATGGTCTATATTATTTTGAATTTTACCTGGACGATGTAATGTGTCAGAATATAAGAAAGGGTAATAAAAGGGGGAAATAATAGATACCTAGATTAACTCTTAAAATAAGGCAAGTGAAAATTGTTGGATGCAACGGGTTTCAACCCGGTCAAACCTGTTGGTTCTTGTTTAACTGACGTACAAACCGGGGAGGAGGCCGACCCCATCTGTGTCAGTCAGTTAAATGCAGTTCAGTGGCCATCAATGAACCATTTCGAGCCATATCATTTTTGGACGTCGAGCCAACCCTACCCGGGCAGACCCGATTTTCAGGGGTAACATGTTCCAATTAGGTTAGTAGTAGTGTGCGCGAGTAACATTTGAAAGAGGGGTGGCTACAGTAACCGAATACTTACTATTTAAGCGTATTGAGTGAAAACGTACTTTTTTGTTTGTTAATACAGGGACGACAGTAAAAAGAAAAAATAGTGTGGCTAATAAATAAGATGTGAAAAACTAATGGTGAGTGTGTCAAAAAGACGGGCGATGTAATACCTACCTCACATGTGCCAAAGACATGAGCTTTCATGATATCAGCCATCATGGCATCCAACTTCTGTTTGAACAACCTTGCAACAATCTCTGGCCTATCAGGTGCCCGCTGACCTTCAATATATGAAAGCATCTCTTCTATTTCGGGCCATCTCGGATTTGACGTAAAGGTGATGAACAAATCAGGATTATCAAATTCTTGACACAGAGCCATTGCATCCTGGTAGCTTTGCACCATATAGTGCGGGCTGCCGGTATGTGAGGATGGAAGAATAATTCGTTTCCCAATTGCGCTAGCTCTGGTGTCGCCTTGGGTGACAGCGTCGCACACGTTATTGTAGAGGTCGATGCGGAGCTCATTCTGGTGGTTCCTTAGCCACTTAAGTCTTTGTTCTTCAACGGCTGTGTAAGCGTCAACTAAATATTATTGGAATAACCTTCCGCCTCTAAGTATAGTTGTTCCTTCATTTTCCCGTTGTTGAATCCGATAACAATAGAATTCTCGCATGGTAACGTAACCTCTGTTAGTTTTCCTTCTGCCACTGTTACTATAATATGGTATTTCTTCGTGGTATCTCGTTTCTCCGTAGGGAAATAGCAAAGGATATTGCAACACCATGTACAGTTGGTGAAGCTCTGATATCCTCTGTGGTGGCGAAATTTTTTTTTTGAACAATAATATCCCGAGCAGTTGTGCAGTGGCCAAAGTCACTCGTTATCAATGCCGTGACCTCAGCGACGTTCGGAGCATTATACTGTCGTGTATTTGTAGTTTTAGAAAGCAAACGCAGCTCAAAGTTTGATGTGGCATTGTTACCCGCCCAATCTCGGGCCATGAGGAAGGCCTGCGCAACCGCACTGAATTCATTTAACATGTTAATGAGATTGTTGGTGATGTTTTCATCTAACTGCTGGCTTGATGCGAACCCCATGAAAGTAGACATACGATTTCTGGCCTCATTTTGTGTGTCGTAAAAGTATAGTTGCGCATACCTTGGAGCGCCCCCTTCTTCCGGTAATAGCAACCCAATTTTATGGTATGTTTGGCCACTAATACGAAAGGTGTAAGGCCCGCGGCCACGGTTAATTGAGTGGTCAATTCTGGCCCCGAAAGATGTGAATGCAAACATGCTGTTGTAGATCCTGATTTGCTCTCTAAATTTGGCCGTTGAGTGGTCAGTATAGTTGAGCAATGTTTTCAAGACCAAAGGAGGGTCTTTAAGCTTTGGTAGAAGGACCTTTCCATTCTGACAACAGAGAGAGAAGGTTCGGTTGGCGGTTTTTTTGGGTTTGTTACTTATTTCCTCATACCACATTCTTGAGTGGCAAAACATGCACGTGTAGGCAGGGGAGCCGTGGTTATGGTAAGATACGGCAGAACCTGGAAAAGTAAGTAATGTAGTTAGTATTTATCTATGGCTGGATGTATATGGAATATGAACAATATCAATGGTTGGCAGGTTGCTCGAAAGCGAAGTAGACGACCTGAAGAATTAGAAGCTTTTTTTCTAATGGTGTTTGTTGGCGTCTGCAAGCCTGCCCGTCTCACACCTGCGTTTGTTAAATACGTGTTATTTTTTTATTTATCTTTATTTAACTTTAGCTATAAACACTCTTGCATAATAAGCTAAATTTATATGTCATTCATTATATTAGTGGCATTCTTTTTATTTCCCTTATACATATATACAGCAGAACATAATAATAATAAAAATAATAACCAAAAAATTCATAACTGTAATCATATTCATAATTATATATATGAACTATAGTTACAATAATGTTTTTGGGCCTATTGAAAATGATGGCCCTTCAGCAATCATATAGTGACATAAATTGCAACTATAATCTAATACTAATAAAATTAACAATGATAATCATATTTATATTTATAATTAAAACTATGAGCTATAATCATAATAGTAACCACAAATAATAAGAATAAAAATTCATGACTGTAATCATATTCATGATTATAATTATGAATTATAGTTATAATAATGTTTTTTGGCATATTGAAAATGATGGACCTTTAGCAATTATATAGTGACATAAACTGTAACTAAAATCTAATAATAATAAAAGTAACAATGGTAATCATATTCATAATTATAATTATAATTATGAGCTATAATCATAATAGTAACTACAAACCTAATTATTAGTCATATAAGTTTTACAAATTTACAATATGACAACCATAATTTCATAATAGCAACATTAAAAAGAGATCTTTGAACGAATCCATACCTGTTGTGGTCCTTGGTTGCCTTTGAGCATCTGTGGTGCCGACTGGTCCTTCTGAAAAAGGTAACGTGTGAGAGGTGCTGATAATGTACATAGCTAGCAAATGCAAACCGGTGTATATAAAGCCGTAGGGTGAACTTGTACGTATGAAACTGTTCAAGTAAATTACTATGTGCTTACTGAAATCTGATCCGAGAAAGGGGCCGACGAATTTCAGTCCGATAAACTGCTGGATCTGACCGTGCATTGGTGTGGCGATTGATTCTATCTTAATTGATTGCAGTGGTAGGTCTGGTAACAAAATAAATCCTTCTTCTGTGTTTGCCTCCCGTACACGAACAGGGATAACATTAGAAAGGGTTTGGTATTAATACTAAAATTGATCTAACATAAGCTACTTTTTAAATTACTTTGAAATTACCTTCATCAAGATCCCTAGTGCCATTTAACCTGAGGGCAGATAACATTTGCGTTTTCCCAAGCGGGGTTGTTGTTCTTGAGGAGTAAATTGATAGACCATTACTTGTGTTGCTCGCTATTGACAGATCTGGCTATGGTCCTGTGAATTAGACATGAGCAAGGGTCACATGTGTATTTTAACAAAAAAATTTGACCCTGCATTAGAGTGCTGTAGAACAGACCTGGCAACTTAGCGTGCTCGGTGGATGTATTTGAAGTTGATGCCATTCGAGATGTTTGGGTATGTTGATGCATAAAATAGGTTCTTATAGAGATGCACATAAATGTATGAAGGGGCTTTTCCCATTCCAGAGTCCTTTCACTTTTCTGCAAACATTGAATAGTAATAGGGTTAGGCATAAAATCATAATAATGACAATGTAAAGAATGTTTGCTCTCTCCACATCAATGTATTACTTGTTATTGGACATTAATGGGCGTATGATGTTATTAACACAGACATCTAATGTGGTGATCTATATTATCTATATATTAAAAAAAGCCTACCAGTGAACACGGCCTGCAGCACATAGGACAATACGGGTGCAAATGAACGGGTCAATTATATAGGCAGTGTTTGTTACTGGAAGTAATAAAGGGTTGGTCACTAAAGGGGCAACTTGAGTGAAATGTCCCGTTCTTATTGATTAAAAACGTTCCATATTAATTGATTTCGTTGCGAGGTTTTGACCTCTATATGAGACGTTTTTCAAAGACTGCATTCATTTTTAAACAAACCATAACCTTTATTTCATCAATAAAGGTTTAAAAAGCTTTACGTAGATTATCAAATAATGATAATCTAAAATATCCTGTTTACACACGACCATTACATAATGGTTTACAATACAAATATGTTACAACAAAATAAGTTTCTTGAATGCAGTTTTTACACAATATCATACAAGCATGGACTCCAAATCTTGTCCTTATTTAAGTATGCGACAACGGAAGCTCTTAATAATCACCTGAGAATAAACATGCTTAAAACGTCAACAAAAATGTTGGTGAGTTATAGGTTTAACCTATATATATCAAATCGTAACAATAGACCACAAGATTTCATATTTCAATACACATCCCATACATAGAGATAAAAATCATTCATATGGTGAACACCTGGTAACCGACAATAACAAGATGCATATATAAGAATATCCCCATCATTCCGGGACACCCTTCGGATATGATATAAATTTCGAAGTACTAAAGCATCCGGTACTTTGGATGGGGTTTGTTAGGCCCAATAGATCTATCTTTAGGATTCGCGTCAATTAGGGTGTCTGTTCCCTAATTCTTAGATTACCAGACTTAATAAAAAGGGGCATATTCGATTTCGATAATTCAACCATAGAATGTAGTTTCACGTACTTGTGTCTATTTTGTAAATCATTTATAAAACCTGCATGTATTCTCATCCCAAAAATATTAGATTTTAAAAGTGGGACTATAACTCACTTTCACAGATTTTTACTTCGTCGGGAAGTAAGACTTGGCCACTGGTTGATTCACGAACCTATAACAATATATACATATATATCAAAGTATGTTCAAAATATATTTACAACACTTTTAATATATTTTGATGTTTTAAGTTTATTAAGTCAGCTGTCCTCGTTAGTAACCTACAACTAGTTGTCCACAGTTAGATGTACAGAAATAAATCGATAAATATTATCTTGAATCAATCCACGACCCAGTGTATACGTATCTCAGTATTGATCACAACTCAAACTATATATATTTTGGAATCAACCTCAACCCTGTATAGCTAACTCCAACATTCACATATAGAGTGTCTATGGTTGTTCCGAAATATATATAGATGTGTCGACATGATAGGTCGAAACATTGTATACGTGTCTATGGTATCTCAAGATTACATAATATATAATACAAGTTGATTAAGTTATGGTTGGAATAGATTTGTTACCAATTTTTACGTAGCTAAAATGAGAAAAATTATCCAATCTTGTTTTACCCATAACTTCTTCATTTTAAATCCGTTTTGAGTGAATCAAATTGCTATGGTTTCATATTGAACTCTATTTTATGAATCTAAACAAAAAAAGTATAGGTTTCTAGTGGGAAAAATAAGTTACAAGTCGTTTTTGTAAAGGTAGTCATTTCAGTCGAAAGAACGACGTCTAGATGACCATTTTAGAAAACATACTTCCACTTTGAGTTTAACCATAATTTTTGGATATAGTTTCATGTTCATAATAAAAATCATTTTCTCAGAATAACAACTTTTAAATCAAAGTTTATCATAGTTTTTAATTAACTAACCCAAAACAGCCCGCGGTGTTACTACGACGGCGTAAATCCGGTTTTACGGTGTTTTTCGTGTTTCCAGGTTTTAAATCATTAAGTTAGCATATCATATAGATATAGAACATGTGTTTAGTTGATTTTAAAAGTCAAGTTAGAAGGATTAACTTTTGTTTGCGAACAAGTTTAGAATTAACTAAACTATGTTCTAGTGATTACAAGTTTAAACCTTCGAATAAGATAGCTTTATATGTATGAATCGAATGATGTTATGAACATCATTACTACCTTAAGTTCCTTGGATGAACCTACTGGAAAAGAGAAAAATGGATCTAGCTTCAATGGATCCTTGGATGGCTCAAAGTTCTTGAAGCAAAATTATGACACGAAAACAAGTTCAAGTAAGATCATCACTTGAAATAAGATTGTTATAGTTATAGAAATTGAACCAAAGTTTGAATATGATTATTACCTTGTATTAGAATGATAAACTACTGTAAGAAACAAATATTTCTTGAGGTTGGATGATCACCTTACAAGATTGGAAGTGAGCTAGCAAACTTGGAAGTATTCTTGATTTTATGAAACTAGAACTTTTGGAATTTATGAAGAACACTTAGAACTTGAAGATAGAACTTGAGAGAGTTCAATTAGATGAAGAAAATTGAAGAATGAAAGTGTTTGTAGGTGTTTTTGGTCGTTGGTGTATGGATTAGATATAAAGGATATGTAATTTTGTTTTCATGTAAATAAGTCATGAATGATTACTCATATTTTTGTAATCTTATGAGATATTTCATGCTAGTTGCCAAATGATGGTTCCCACATGTGTTAGGTGACTCACATGGGCTGCTAAGAGCTGATCATTGGAGTGTATATACCAATAGTATATACATCTAAAAGCTGTGTATTGTACGAGTACGAATACGGGTGCATACGAGTAGAATTGTTGATGAAACTGAACGAGAATGTAATTGTAAGCATTTTTGTTAAGTAGAAGTATTTTGATAAGTGTATTGAAGTCTTTCAAAAGTGTAGAAATACATATTAAAACACTACATGTATATACATTTTAACTGAGTCGTTAAGTCATCGTTAGTCGTTACATGTAAGTGTTGTTTTGAAACCTTTAGGTTAACGATCTTGTTAAATGTTGTTAACCCAATGTTTATAATATCAAAAGAGATTTTAAATTATTATATTATCATGATATTATGATGTACGAATATCTCTTAATATGATATATATACATTAAATGTCGTTACAACGATAAACGTTACATATATGTCTCGTTTCAAAATCATTAAGTTAGTAGTCTTGTTTTTACATATGTAGTTCATTGTTAATATAATTAATGATATGTTTACTTATCATAATATCATGTTAACTATATATATAACCATATATATTTCATCATATAGTTTTTTTACAAGTTTTAACGTTCGTGAATCACCGGTCAACTTGGGTGGTCAATTGTCTATATGAAACCTATTTCAATTAATCAAGTCTTAACAAGTTTGATTGCTTAACATGTTGGAAACATTTAATCATGTAAACATCAATCTCAATTAATGTATATAAACATGGAAAAGTTCGGGTCACTACAGTACCTACCCGTTAAATAAATTTCGTCCCGAAATTTTAAGCTGTTGAAGGTGTTGACGAATCTTCTGGAAATAGATGCGGGTATTTCTTCTTCATCTGATCTTCACGCTCCCAGGTGAACTCGGGTCCTCTACGAGCATTCCATCGAACCTTAACAATTGGTATCTTGTTTTGCTTAAGTCTTTTAACCTCACGATCCATTATTTCGACGGGTTCTTCGATGAATTGGAGTTTTTCGTTGATTTGGATTTCATCTAACGGAATAGTGAGATCTTCTTTAGCAAAACATTTCTTCAAATTCGAGACGTGGAAAGTGTTATGTACAGCCGCGAGTTGTTGAGGTAACTCAAGTCGGTAAGCTACTGGTCCGACACGATCAATAATCTTGAATGGTCCAATATACCTTGGATTTAATTTCCCTCGTTTACCAAATCGAACAACGCCTTTCCAAGGTGAAACTTTAAGCATGACCATCTCTCCAATTTCAAATTCTATATCTTTTCTTTTAATGTCAGCGTAGCTCTTTTGTCGACTTTGGGCGGTTTTCAACCGTTGTTGAATTTGGATGATCTTCTCGGTAGTTTCTTGTATAATCTCCGGACCCGTAATCTGTCTATCCCCCACCTCACTCCAACAAATCGGAGACCTGCACTTTCTACCATAAAGTGCTTCAAACGGCGCCATCTCAATGCTTGAATGGTAGCTGTTGTTGTAGGAAAGTTCTGCTAACGGTAGATGTCGATCCCAACTGTTTCCGAAATCAATAACACATGCTCGTAGCATGTCTTCAAGCGTTTGTATCGTCCTTTCACTCTGCCCATCAGTTTGTGGATGATAGGCAGTACTCATGTCTAGACGAGTTCCTAATGCTTGCTGTAATGTCTGCCAGAATCTTGAAATAAATCTGCCATCCCTATCAGAGATAATAGAGATTGGTATTCCATGTCTGGAGATGACTTCCTTCAAATACAGTCGTGCTAACTTCTCCATCTTGTCATCTTCTCTTATTGGTAGGAAGTGTGCTGATTTGGTGAGACGATCAACTATTACCCAAATAGTATCAAAACCACTTGCAGTCCTTGGCAATTTAGTGATGAAATCCATGGTAATGTTTTCCCATTTCCATTCCGGGATTTCGGGTTGTTGAAGTAGACCTGATGGTTTCTGATGCTCAGCTTTGACCTTAGAACACGTCAAACATTCTCCTACGTATTTAGCAACATCGGATTTCATACCCGGCCACCAAAAATGTTTCTTGAGATCCTTGTACATCTTCCCCGTTCCAGGATGTATTGAGTATCTGGTTTTATGAGCTTCTCTAAGTACCATTTCTCTCATATCTCCAAATTTTGGTACCCAAATCCTTTCAGCCCTATACCGGGTTCCGTCTTCCCGAATATTAAGATGCTTCTCCGATCCTTTGGGTATTTCATCCTTTAAATTTCCCTCTTTTAAAACTCCTTGTTGCGCCTCCTTTATTTGAGTAGTAATGTTATTATGAATCATTATATTCATAGATTTTACTCGAATGGGTTCTCTATCCTTCCTGCTCAAGGCATCGGCTACCACATTTGCCTTCCCCGGGTGGTAACGAATCTCAAAATCGTAATCATTCAATAATTCAATCCACCTACGCTGCCTCATATTCAGTTGTTTCTGATTAAATATGTGTTGAAGACTTTTGTGGTCGGTATATATAATACTTTTGACCCCATATAAGTAGTGCCTCCAAGTCTTTAATGCAAAAACAACCGCGCCTAATTCCAAATCATGCGTCGTATAATTTTGTTCGTGAATCTTCAATTGTCTAGACGCATAAGCAATCACCTTCGTTCGTTGCATTAATACACAACCGAGACCTTGCTTTGATGCATCACAATAAATCACAAAATCATCATTCCCTTCAGGCAATGACAATATAGGTGCCGTAGTTAGCTTTTTCTTCAATAACTGAAACGCTTTCTCTTGTTCATCATTCCATTCAAATTTCTTCCCTTTATGCGTTAATGCAGTCAAGGGTTTTGCTATTCTGGAAAAGTCTTGGATGAACCTTCTGTAGTAACCAGCTAGTCCTAAAAACTGGCGTATGTGTTTCGGAGTTTTCGGGGTTTCCCACTTTTCAACAGTTTCTATCTTTGCCGGATCCACCTTAATACCTTCTTTGTTCACTATGTGACCGAGGAATTGAACTTCTTCCAACCAAAATGCACACTTTGAAAACTTAGCGTACAATTCTTCCTTCCTCAATACTTCTAACACCTTTCTCAAATGTTCACCGTGTTCTTGGTCATTCTTTGAGTAAATAAGTATGTCATCAATGAAAACAATGACAAACTTGTCAAGGTATGGTCCACACACTCGGTTCATAAGGTCCATGAACACAGCTGGTGCATTAGTTAAACCAAACGGCATGACCATAAACTCGTAATGACCGTAACGTGTTCTGAAAGCAGTCTTTGGAATATCATCTTCTTTCACCCGCATTTGATGATACCCGGAACGTAAGTCAATCTTTGAATAAACAGAAGAGCCTTGTAGTTGATCAAATAAGTCGTCGATTCTCGGTAGTGGGTAGCGGTTCTTGATGGTAAGTTTGTTCAACTCTCGGTAGTCGATACACAACCTGAATGTACCATCTTTCTTCTTGACAAACAAAACAGGAGCTCCCCACGGTGATGTGCTTGGTCGAATGAAACCACGCTCTAAAAGTTCTTGTAATTGGCTTTGCAGTTCTTTCATCTCGCTGGGTGCGAGTCTGTAAGGAGCACGAGCTATTGGTGCAGCTCCTGGTACAAGATCTATTTGAAATTCAACGGATCGATGTGGGGGTAATCCCGGTAATTCTTTCGGAAATACATCGGGAAATTCTTTTGCAATGGGAACATCATTGATGCTCTTTTCTTCTGTTTGTACTTTCTCGACGTGTGCTAGAACAGCATAGCAACCTTTTCTTATTAGTTTTTGTGCCTTCAAATTACTAATAAGATGTAGCTTCGTGTTGCCCTTTTCTCCGTACACCATTAAGGGTTTTCCTTTTTCTCGTATAATGCGAATTGCATTTTTGTAACAAACGATCTCCGCTTTCACTTCTTTCAACCAGTCCATACCGATTATCACATCAAAACTCCCTAACTCTACTGGTATCAAATCAATCTTAAATGTTTCGCTAACCAGTTTAATTTCTCGATTCCGACATATATTATCTGCTGAAATTAATTTACCATTTGCTAATTCGAGTAAAAATTTACTATCCAAAGGCGTCAATGGACAACTTAATTTAGCACAAAAATCTCTACTCATATAGCTTCTATCCGCACCCGAATCAAATAAAACGTAAGCAGATTTATTGTCAATAAGAAACGTACCCGTAACAAGCTCCGGGTCTTCCTGTGCCTCTACCGCATTAATATTGAAAACTCTTCCACGGCCTTGTCCATTCGTGTTCTCCTGGTTCGGGCAATTTCTAATAATGTGGCCTGGTTTTCCACATTTATAACAAACTACATTGGCATAACTTGCTCCGACACTACTTGCTCCGCCATTACTCGTTCCGACACCATTTGTTCCTTTCGTTCTATTAACCCCTGGTCCGTAGACCTCACACTTCGCCGCGCTATGACCATTTCTTTTACACTTGTTGCAAAATTTGGTGCAGAACCCCGAGTGATTCTTTTCACACCTTTGGCATAGTTGCTTCTGATTGTTGTTGTTGTTGCGGTTATTATTGTTGTTGGGATGATTGTTGTAGTTGCTGTTGTTGTTGTTGTTGTTGTTGTTGTTGTTGGGCCGTTTGTTGTAGTTGCGATTGATGTTGCGATTGTTGGGATAATTGTTGCGATTATTGTTGTAATTGCTGTTGTTGTTGTATTGGTGATTCTTATCACCGTTTTCCTCCCACTTTCTTTTGACTTGCTTCACATTGGCCTCTTCAGCAGTCTGTTCTTTAATTCTTTCTTCAATCTGGTTCACTAGTTTGTGAGCCATTCTACATGCCTGTTGTATGGAGGCGGGCTCGTGTGAACTTATATCTTCTTGGATTCTTTCCGGTAATCCTTTCACAAACGCGTCGATCTTCTCTTCCTCATCTTCGAATGCTCCCGGACACAATAGGCACAATTCTGTGAATCGTCTTTCGTACGTGGTAATATCAAATCCTTGGGTTCGTAACCCTCTAAGTTCTGTCTTGAGCTTATTGACCTCGGTTCTGGGACGGTACTTCTCGTTCATCAAGTGCTTGAATGCTGACCACGGTAGTGCGTACGCATCATCTTGTCCCACTTGCTCTAGATAGGTATTCCACCATGTTAACGCAGAACCTGTGAAGGTATGCGTAGCGTACTTCACTTTGTCCTCTTCAGTACACTTACTTATGGCAAACACCGATTCAACCTTCTCGGTCCACCGTTTCAATCCGATCGGTCCTTCGGTTCCATCAAATTCCAAAGGTTTGCAGGCAGTGAATTCTTTGTAGGTGCATCCTACACGATTTCCTGTACTGCTAGATCCAAGGTTATTGTTGGTATGTAGCGCAGCCTGTACTGCGGCTATGTTTGAAGCTAGAAAAGTACGGAATTCCTCTTCATTCATATTCACGGTGTGTCGAGTAGTCGGTGCCATTTCCTTCAAAATAGTTAAATGGAACAAGTTAATCATACAGAATATTAAGAGTAGTTAATAGTATTTCGTAGCATAATATGAACTCATTTATAAAAGCTTTTTCTTCATATTAGCGTTTTATAAGTTTAAATTCGGGTAGTACCTACCCGTTAAGTTCATACTTAGTAGCTAATATACAATTCAACTACTACAATTCTATATGAAAAACTGATTGTAATAATATTTCGCGTTCAAACTTTTATACAATATTTTACAAACTTACAATACCGCTTATTTTACATAAAGCATGAAATATAGCACACAATAACTTTGATACAAGATAGTTGTGAAGACAATTCTAGCTAGTACACAAGTCGTTCGGCAAAGGCAATAAAGACACGTAATTCATACGTCCAGAAACAAGTCATGCATTCTGGTTTTACTAGGACTACTTCCCATCCTTGGTCTTGTGCAACATAACCGTTATGGCCGTTGATAAGACAGCGTGTTGTAACGTCATCAAAGGGACGAGGGTTACGTAATGTCCAACAGTCCCGTAATAATCTAAAAACCTCATTTCTTACCCCAATTACCGACTCCGTCACTTGTGGAAACGTTTTGTTTAATAGTTGTAGCCCGATGTTCTTGTTCTCACTTTGGTGAGAAGCGAACATTACTAATCCGTAAGCATAACATGCTTCTTTATGTTGCATGTTAGCCGCTTTTTCTAAATCACGAAGTCCAATATTCGGATATATCGAGTCAAAATAATTTCTTAACCCGTTGCGTAAAATAGCATTTGGGTTCCCCGCAATATATGCGTCAAAGTAAACACATCGTAACTTATGGGTTTCCCAATGTGATATCCCCCATCTTTCAAACGAAAGTCTCTTATAAACCAAGACATTCTTGGAACGTTCTTCGAATGTCTTACAAACTGATCTCGCCTTAAATAGTTGTGCCGAAGAATTCTGACCGACTCTAGACAAGATTTCATCAATCATGTCTCCGGGTAGGTCTCTTAAAATATTGGGTTGTCTATCCATTTTGTGTTTTTATACTGTAAAATAGACAAGAGTTAGATTCATAAAAAAAAAAATACTTATTAATACAAGCAATTTTTACATATATCATAAAGCATAAGCACACCATATTACATATATTACACCACACGAATACAACTATCTTATTCCGACTCGCTTGTTTCTTCTTCTTCGGTTTTGGTTCGTTTTGCCAAGTTTCTAGGGATATATGAGGTTCCCCTAATACGAGCCGTCGTGATCCACATTGGTTTAGAAAAACCTGATGGTTTAGAGGTTCCCGGGTCATTGTTACAACTTAAGGACTTCGGGGGTTGACGATACATATAAAGTTCATCGGGGTTGGAATTAGATTTGTCTATTTTTATGCCCTTTCCCTTATTATTTTCTTTTGCCTTTTTAAATTCAGTTGGGGTAATTTCTATAACATCATTGAAATTCTCGTCGGAATCCGATTCATCGGAGAATTGGTAATCCTCCCAAAATTTTGCTTGCTTGGCGGAAACACCATTGACCATAATTAACCTTGGTCGGTTGGTTGAGGATTCTCTTTTACTTAACCGTTTTATTATTTTCCCCACCGGTTCCGATTCTTCTTCCGGTTCCGATTCTTCGTCCGGTTCCGATTCTTCTTCCGGTTCCGACTCTTCTTCCGGTTCCTCTTCGGGAACTTGTGAATCAGTCCACGAATCATTCCAATTTTCATTTGACTCTTCATTATTATTAGGTGAGTCAATGGGACTTGTTCTAGAGGTAGACATCTATCACATAATATCAAACACGTTAAGAGATTAATATATCACATAATATTCATATGTTAAAAATATATAGTTTCCAACAAAAATGTTAAGCAATCATTTTTAAAGAAAACACGGTCGAAGTCCAGACTCACTAATGTATCCTAACAAACTCGATAAGACACACTAATGCAAATTTTCTGGTTCTCTAAGACCAACGCTCGGATACCAACTGAAATGTCCCGTTCTTATTGATTAAAAACGTTCCATATTAATTGATTTCGTTGCGAGGTTTTGACCTCTATATGAGACGTTTTTCAAAGACTGCATTCATTTTTAAACAAACCATAACCTTTATTTCATCAATAAAGGTTTAAAAAGCTTTACGTAGATTATCAAATAATGATAATCTAAAATATCCTGTTTACACACGACCATTACATAATGGTTTACAATACAAATATGTTACAACAAAATAAGTTTCTTGAATGCAGTTTTTACACAATATCATACAAGCATGGACTCCAAATCTTGTCCTTATTTAAGTATGCGACAACGGAAGCTCTTAATAATCACCTGAGAATAAACATGCTTAAAACGTCAACAAAAATGTTGGTGAGTTATAGGTTTAACCTATATATATCAAATCGTAACAATAGACCACAAGATTTCATATTTCAATACACATCCCATACATAGAGATAAAAATCATTCATATGGTGAACACCTGGTAACCGACAATAACAAGATGCATATATAAGAATATCCCCATCATTCCGGGACACCCTTCGGATATGATATAAATTTCGAAGTACTAAAGCATCCGGTACTTTGGATGGGGTTTGTTAGGCCCAATAGATCTATCTTTAGGATTCGCGTCAATTAGGGTGTCTGTTCCCTAATTCTTAGATTACCAGACTTAATAAAAAGGGGCATATTCGATTTCGATAATTCAACCATAGAATGTAGTTTCACGTACTTGTGTCTATTTTGTAAATCATTTATAAAACCTGCATGTATTCTCATCCCAAAAATATTAGATTTTAAAAGTGGGACTATAACTCACTTTCACAGATTTTTACTTCGTCGGGAAGTAAGACTTGGCCACTGGTTGATTCACGAACCTATAACAATATATACATATATATCAAAGTATGTTCAAAATATATTTACAACACTTTTAATATATTTTGATGTTTTAAGTTTATTAAGTCAGCTGTCCTCGTTAGTAACCTACAACTAGTTGTCCACAGTTAGATGTACAGAAATAAATCGATAAATATTATCTTGAATCAATCCACGACCCAGTGTATACGTATCTCAGTATTGATCACAACTCAAACTATATATATTTTGGAATCAACCTCAACCCTGTATAGCTAACTCCAACATTCACATATAGAGTGTCTATGGTTGTTCCGAAATATATATAGATGTGTCGACATGATAGGTCGAAACATTGTATACGTGTCTATGGTATCTCAAGATTACATAATATATAATACAAGTTGATTAAGTTATGGTTGGAATAGATTTGTTACCAATTTTTACGTAGCTAAAATGAGAAAAATTATCCAATCTTGTTTTACCCATAACTTCTTCATTTTAAATCCGTTTTGAGTGAATCAAATTGCTATGGTTTCATATTGAACTCTATTTTATGAATCTAAACAAAAAAAGTATAGGTTTCTAGTGGGAAAAATAAGTTACAAGTCGTTTTTGTAAAGGTAGTCATTTCAGTCGAAAGAACGACGTCTAGATGACCATTTTAGAAAACATACTTCCACTTTGAGTTTAACCATAATTTTTGGATATAGTTTCATGTTCATAATAAAAATCATTTTCTCAGAATAACAACTTTTAAATCAAAGTTTATCATAGTTTTTAATTAACTAACCCAAAACAGCCCGCGGTGTTACTACGACGGCGTAAATCCGGTTTTACGGTGTTTTTCGTGTTTCCAGGTTTTAAATCATTAAGTTAGCATATCATATAGATATAGAACATGTGTTTAGTTGATTTTAAAAGTCAAGTTAGAAGGATTAACTTTTGTTTGCGAACAAGTTTAGAATTAACTAAACTATGTTCTAGTGATTACAAGTTTAAACCTTCGAATAAGATAGCTTTATATGTATGAATCGAATGATGTTATGAACATCATTACTACCTTAAGTTCCTTGGATGAACCTACTGGAAAAGAGAAAAATGGATCTAGCTTCAATGGATCCTTGGATGGCTCAAAGTTCTTGAAGCAAAATTATGACACGAAAACAAGTTCAAGTAAGATCATCACTTGAAATAAGATTGTTATAGTTATAGAAATTGAACCAAAGTTTGAATATGATTATTACCTTGTATTAGAATGATAAACTACTGTAAGAAACAAATATTTCTTGAGGTTGGATGATCACCTTACAAGATTGGAAGTGAGCTAGCAAACTTGGAAGTATTCTTGATTTTATGAAACTAGAACTTTTGGAATTTATGAAGAACACTTAGAACTTGAAGATAGAACTTGAGAGAGTTCAATTAGATGAAGAAAATTGAAGAATGAAAGTGTTTGTAGGTGTTTTTGGTCGTTGGTGTATGGATTAGATATAAAGGATATGTAATTTTGTTTTCATGTAAATAAGTCATGAATGATTACTCATATTTTTGTAATCTTATGAGATATTTCATGCTAGTTGCCAAATGATGGTTCCCACATGTGTTAGGTGACTCACATGGGCTGCTAAGAGCTGATCATTGGAGTGTATATACCAATAGTATATACATCTAAAAGCTGTGTATTGTACGAGTACGAATACGGGTGCATACGAGTAGAATTGTTGATGAAACTGAACGAGAATGTAATTGTAAGCATTTTTGTTAAGTAGAAGTATTTTGATAAGTGTATTGAAGTCTTTCAAAAGTGTAGAAATACATATTAAAACACTACATGTATATACATTTTAACTGAGTCGTTAAGTCATCGTTAGTCGTTACATGTAAGTGTTGTTTTGAAACCTTTAGGTTAACGATCTTGTTAAATGTTGTTAACCCAATGTTTATAATATCAAAAGAGATTTTAAATTATTATATTATCATGATATTATGATGTACGAATATCTCTTAATATGATATATATACATTAAATGTCGTTACAACGATAAACGTTACATATATGTCTCGTTTCAAAATCATTAAGTTAGTAGTCTTGTTTTTACATATGTAGTTCATTGTTAATATAATTAATGATATGTTTACTTATCATAATATCATGTTAACTATATATATAACCATATATATGTCATCATATAGTTTTTTTACAAGTTTTAACGTTCGTGAATCACCGGTCAACTTGGGTGGTCAATTGTCTATATGAAACCTATTTCAATTAATCAAGTCTTAACAAGTTTGATTGCTTAACATGTTGGAAACATTTAATCATGTAAACATCAATCTCAATTAATGTATATAAACATGGAAAAGTTCGGGTCACTACATTGAGCGATGATACCTGGAACATGGGCATCAACTGTGAGGTGTGTTTGAAGGCAAACGACTGAAGCCTGTTTCCCTGCAGGGCAAAATGGGTCGGAACGGGTTTCAACCGCACCTCATCAATGGGTCCATAGGAACCGGGGGAAATGACTGTCGCCGTTTGATAACGCATAACATGAAAATATTTAACCAACTTGGGACCAACGAACGAAAACTGCGGAGGCAGGTCAGTTGTGAGGAAAAGGCTACAATGTCAAACAAACGGGTCTTATATTGATTGGTTGGTCAACCAAGTAGGTAATTGTGCCAAACAGATTATCATCCATGTTAGAATGAGTTTTAAGTAAACTTAGTGCAAGCAACATCATGTGGCAAAACCATAACTTTATTAGAAATCCAAAAACCATAAACCATAAGTTTTTAGGCCATAGCATAAGACCAAAGAGGAAAATCAACGAAACAAACATTGTTCAAAAAATGGTAAATAACATAACGATGACTCAGCAGGTGGAACTATTTATTTAAATACGCAGTTCCTTTTCATGCCTTCTTCCGGCCACTCCTATCCATCTAGGTAACTGTAACCGCACCCGTGTCTTCTTCTGAGTCAGAGGTTGTGACAATAAACCTGCAACACATGATAATGATTCATATCAGGATGTAGGGCATCTCGGGAAATATAAAGTTATATGTACATAAACATATCTTAGTGTATGTATCAAACAGTGAGATAGATTAGATCATACTTGCGGTGGCTAGGGAGTTCCAATTCCTTTATCGGAGTGGGGATTTCAATTGTTCTCTTAACCCCTTTGGGTGTTGCAACTGGCGGAACGGTTGACGCAGCACCTGGTTTAACAGCTGGAGGAAACACACCGGGATCCAAATTGTCGGACACCGCCGGTGCGGAGTCATCTTCGTCCGAGTATACTTTTATGCAATTAAAACTTTCGTATGTTCCATGTTCATAGTAAGAGTTGACCTTCAAAAGTAGCACTTGGGTTGTATTAAGCAGATTAGCAAGTGGATTAGGTAAAACGGTGGTGCAGGTTACCTGTAAATAGATCCACACGTACATATCTTATCAATTGAGGCACACAAATTATGTGTTCATGGTGCTATATTATTAACTGACAAATGCATGATATGTCCGTAAAAATGTTACCGCATCCTGAGCATCCAAGAGGGATTGAGCGGTTGTCCCAGTCAACTGCTCAGCTGTTTCATCAAACATGACCACGACGGTTTCAGCGGTCGAGTCCCTCACATCAAACTGAATGCGGAACTTGTGAACCGGTGAGGGGATCAGGTGTTAGGTATTGGAGTGTTTTGGCAAAGGTGGTTTTTCAGTTAACCGTAGAATAATTACAGGTAAAAATGGATAGTAACAACCTTGTAAGCGGCTCGGGAACCTTTTTTCGCACGATTCACACCAAAATCCTCCATCCTGTCTCGATATGCTCTTCTTAGCCTTGCAAATACCACAACTATTGTAAAACCAGCTGTTTTTCATCCTCACATTGGTTAGCTCCACGGTGCACTTGAACACGTCGGCCTAATAGTTTTCAAAGTCAGTAGGATTGCTACAAATTATACATTATTAGGAGTTGGCCATAGGTATCACATAGCTATTGTACATGCACTTACAACATTGTTTTTGCCTCTGCGGGCCATTGTTAGGAGGTCAACGATGGAACCTTCTTTTGGTGGCGGGAGTTGCCGCTGAGGAGCCAATTCTCCCATGTCATCAGCAAATTCCATGGCACTGCAAAGAAAGGAGACGTGAACCATGAGGGCGCCATAACAGGCAGATTAGACTTTATAAGTACAGATGGCATGGGCAAACAAACCTGATTTTGTTGATAAAATTAGCCAAGGTCGGTACTTGAGCGTCGTCAATTATCAAAGTGGCTGACGTGCTTGAGAGAAATGTCTCCCCTACACATGAAATGTGGTAGTGATTAGGCGAATGTGGCGGTGAATCGCAAATACAAATGGGCAAAGTAATGGGGCATACCATAGTAGTCCTTTCTAACAGAAACTGATGATAAAATGATGCTATCCTGTGATGTGACAGTGGGCTTCCTAGCAAGGAAAGAGTCACCCAATTTCCCCCAAAGGGTGACACGAACTCGCCGATGTCTGGAGGGTAGACCAAAAAACAACACTTTGTTTGAGTTAAACAGCTTAGAAATGTGTGTGAAGACAGTTTTAGGAGTTAAAATCGACAACCAACCTCTCATTGACCAGTTGAAACTCGAGTGTCGTAGACCCGCCTTTTTGGGGCGTAACTGACCCGAAATTTAGAACACACCCCACAACATCTGAAAAAAGACAGATTCGAGGCGTTAGAGGGTATGCACAGACAATGTAAAAAACCTTAAAACTATTTACAGTTCTACTTGACAAAAGGTGTACCTATTTGGTATTTTCCACCATTTGGTTCCAAGTCTTCAAATGGAATGCAAGCGTATGGGTGGCGGATAAAACCTGAATGCTCATCACCTGATATTTTCTTGAGGAAGGTCGAGCCTTGTAACTGAATAAGCACCTTGTTATTTCGCAAGAGGCGGTAATCGTCCTTATTGGGGATGACCTCGAATTTGTTGAGCAAGTAAACTGATCCTTCTTTTAACCTTGAAATAAAACAGTGAGCTACAGTGCTCCTGGCAGTTAGCTGAATAACATTACCCTGAAAAGAGAGCAGCCATGTTATATTTGAACACGGGTGCTTTATATATATGTTTGTCTAGGCAAATGCCAATCTAAACATATACACATATTCATCATATAGCATAAGTATGACCAAATTGTGGTTAATAAAGACAAAGAGGAATAGAGCAGATATATATGTATATAAATAGTTGTGGGAAAGCAGACATATATGTTAAAAAATGGTTGCAGGGACACCAAAAAATAAGTGTATGAACCTGGCTAAGCATGTAAAACCACATTTGGGCTTCCATTTATTTATCCATGTTGTATATCACTATGTTGAAACAAAATATCTATATAAATGATTATATACATACAAATACACATTAATATATAACCCAAAAAGACTCTAACAACATATATTGAACTTCAATCCATTTATCCATCTTCTATATCAATATATTGGAACAAAAGGTTACATTTATATACACATACATAAACACATATATATATTCTAGATAAAAAAAATAAATGGATACATATGCATACAAATACATATTAATATGTAATCAAAAAAGACTGTAACAATATATATCAGCCTTCCATTCATTTATCTGTCTTCTATATCAATACATAAACACACACACACACACACACACACACACACACACACACACACATATATATATATATATATATATATATATATATATATATATATATATATATATATATATATATATATATATATATATATATATATATATATATATATATGTGCCAGCAAAAAACATAAATGGTTACATATGCATACAAATACATATTAATATGGAATCAAAAAAGGCTGTAACAACATATATTAGCCTTCCATTGATTTATCCATCTTCTATATCAATATATTGAAACAAAAGGTTACATTTATATACACATACATGAACACATATATATACCAACAAAAACTGCATAAATGAATACAACATATATACATGGATAACAATCAAACCTGCTGATCTGAAGCAATGAAGTCAGTACTAAAGTATTTCCCATATTTTGTATGCGTGTCCCACGTACGGCATATCATGATTCTTACCTCCGCCTCCTTACCAACCTGGAGCTCATGAAGGTATGAATAGGTGCGTTCGTTAGCTTGGACGGTGTCGTTTTGAGTTGCAAGAGCCATTGTAATATGTGTTATTCGGAGTAATGCATAATACAATGGGTGAGCAGACCAATTTATAGCCTTGTAGCATACATGTGGAGTTACATTCTGAGGGAATATCAAAGGGGTAACTAATCAAATTCCACAGGTTACTTATAATAACTTGTAAACTACAATTTAATGTATATTATCTAAATTCACTGCAAATTAATTATGCCAATTAATTAAGATTACCAAACCCTTGAAGTACATGTCTGACCTGCAAAAATTCCCACCGAATTTGGAGTCATGACCGACGGCTAGAAACGAATTTGGTCAATCGACATCAAATGACCTAAAATTGGAGAGAACTCAGGTGGGAGACGATGGACCCCAACCCTTCTGGTGTTGATGAATCGAAGTTTGATTCAATCTCCTATGGTTAATCATACACGCAGAGGAATTGTAGAGGTGTTGGTGATGCGGTCGGTTATACAGGGGTGGAGGGGAACGGTCCCCTTTGAATTTTAGTTCGTAAAGAGATGACCGGCTTAAATTAAACATATCCAATATAAAAAATTATATAATTAAAAGGAATTATTAAGTTTAAAAATTAATTCAGGGATTTTTTTATTTTAGGGGTAAAATGGTAATTGCATGCATTGTTAAGAGTCACTTTTAGTTGCAAAGGCCTCATTAATGGAAATGGGAGTCAAGATTTATATGTATATAGATAATAATAATAATTGTTATAATTCAGTAGGCTTATAACTACCTTTAATGGTTATAAGAACAAAGAGAGAAAAAGAGAGAAGAAATATTGATATTGATATTTCAAGAGAAATCGTGCACCTTAAATGGTTACCATACATGTCTATTTATAGTATAAAATATTACTATGCAAGAAATATAATAATAATAAAATTAACATCCAATCTAGATATTTTATAACACAATCTAGATATTTTATAACACTCCCCCTTGGATGACAATTTTATTAGAGAATAACTATTACTGCCTCGTTAAAAACCTTGCTAAAGAAAATCCATTGGGATAAAACTTTAGCTAAGGGAAAAAGAGTGCAGCATAGAGTTGACTCCCCCTCAAATAGGCAACGCCTGAGTTGTTACATCTTCTGAACATGTCTCATGCCAATATTATGAACGTGTGTTCTGAAAATAGCAGTTGGTAGTGCTTTGGTATAAAGATCAGCAGAGTTGTTGATTGAACGTATCTCATTTTAATCTGGTTGTCTTTTACGAGATCTTGAGTATATGAGAAGAATCTGAGGTTTTCATCTGAAACTGTATCATCTAAATCTTTTATGTACAAGTTTAGCCCTTGTGATTTGTCTACAGTCTCCTTCATGGTTTGCTCAAACCATTGTTTCAATTCCTATTCCTTTGTAGTCTTTTCTGAGCCTTACCAACATACCATTCTTTTCCATCAAACTTATGACCGTTAAGACCGTCTATGGCTTTGGCGCCTCGTCAGTATTTATATTTTGTTCAGTCACTTTTGATACTCTTCTTTCATTTGTATTATGCAAGCTGCATTATCTTCATATATAGTTGTTGGTGAAGATAGTTGTTAGTCTTTTATAGCGTTCTAGTCCACAAGAATCAATAATGATTTGTGTCATTGATCTCAACCAAACACATTTTCGAGTAGTTTCATATAATGCAATCACTTCGTCATGATTTGATGATGATGTTGCAACAAGTGTTTGTTTTAAGAACGCCATGATTTTGTGGTATCTCCATTTAGGAATACATATCGAGTTTGAGATTTATCTTTATGAGGATTTGATGAATGACCTGCATATATATAATCAACCAAATCTTGTTTTGAAACGTTATAATAAAATAATTTTAAATCAGCAGTTTCTCAAGGGTATCAAAATATGTGTTTGATCCCGCTCCATTGTCATTTGAGCTGAATCTTGCCAACAAATTAACTGCAAGAGAAATGTCAAGTCTTGTACAATCTATAAGATACATAAGAACCTCAATTGCACTAAAATATGGAACTTCCGATCTGTTAAGATTTTCATGATCTTTCATTTCAAAATAATTCTTTAGAAGTTGAATGATTTCATAGATCTCTTTATTCGTTCATATGATGTTAAGAACATTGACATAAACAACTACGATCACATATCCGAACATTGTTTTTATAAAACATACGTGCAAAATAAGTTTATATGTATACCCCTTTTTTTTCAAGTAGTCATTTAATCGGTTATACTATTGTATCAATCCATATAAAAATCTTTGTGATTCAATGGAATACATTTATTTGAGTTTTGCATTAGATACTTATGATACCTTAAACCCTTCAGATATATTCATATATATATCACTATCAAGTGATTCACATAGATAAGTAGTAACAACATCCATGAGATGCATTTAAGTAACTACCAGGTTGATTAAGTATCTAATAAGTAATTGTATTCACTACATAAGGATAAGTTTTCTTCATAATTCATTTCTGGTCTTTGTGGGAAATATTGAGTTACAAGTCTAGTTTTGCCTTGTAACTTCATTTTTACATTTCTTTTCGGATAAAAATTCATTTATATCCCATATGTTTCACATCTTTAAAAGTGATAACGATTGATCCGAAAACTTTTCTTTTATCGAGCGATTCTAATTTAGCTCGTCTTGCTCCTTTCCATTGAGCTCAATCATGTCCACTTTGTATATTCAATGACAGATTTTAGTTTCAGATCATCATCTTTATTCATGATGTCATTGTAACATTATATGAAAATATCTCATAGAGATTTTAATTTCATTTTGGTTCCATAATATTGCATAATTTTATCGCAATTTTAGTATTTACATTTATCAATATCCTCTGCAGAAGGAATATTGATTTGTGGTTCTTCTTGAACACTTTCTTTTACCTCATTATCAGCTGATTTTCTTTTTCGAGGATTTTTATCTTCGGAACCAATTGATCTTCCACGTTTGATGCGTGGCAAAGACTCAACAGTGACATTATTGCCAGCTTTTGGAATTTCAGTTTGAGCTGGAGCATTTATAGCTGGTATATATGATTTGGTCACTTTTTTTTATCTGTAAATGCATAAAGTAATTAATTTGCAAGTTCTTGCATATGCATTATTTTTGAACTTTCGTTTCACATTCTTTTGTGCGAGTTCAATATACCTTAATTGATGTTCACATCATGAAGCATCATTTTATTTTTTATTTTTATTTCTCCCCCTAATCTAGGGAACAATGTTTTATTAAAATGACAATCAGCAAAACGTGCTGTAAAAACATCACCCATCATGGGTTCAATATATCTTATGATTGAAGATGTTTTATATCCAAAATATATTACCATCTTTCTTTGAAGAACCATTTTATTGTTTTGTGGTGATACAATTGGAACATACACTGCACAACCAATGTTCTAAGGTGGAAAATATTTGGCTCTTGGCCAAAATCAAGTATTAAGTGAAAATATTTATGACTTCCACATGGTATAATGCGAATTAATGTCGCAGCATGTAAATTTACATGTCCACATATAAATATTGAGAGATTTGTACTCATTATCAATTGTCTAGTTATTAGCTGCAAGCGTTTATCTATTGATTCAGCTAAACCAATTTTGTGTATGCACATGAGCAACTGGATGTTCAACAACAATCCCTGTAGATATATAATGATCATTAAATGCTTGAGATGTTAACTCACCAGCATTATCAAGTCTCATCCTTTTAATGGTGTAATCAGAATAATGTGTTCTCAATTTAATAATTTGTGCAAGAAACTTTGCAAATGCCATATTACGGCTCGATAACATACAAATATGAGACCATCCGCTAGATGCGTCTATTAGAACCATGAAATATCAAAATGGTTCACATGATGGATGAATTGGTTCATATATCTTACCTTGAATTCTTTCAAGAAACATTTGTGATTCTTTTTCACAATATACTTTTCATTAATCACCATATGTGCCTTTTTTATCATATATCCTTTTCACCATATACGCTTTTAATCATATGCGCTGTGTTTTTCACCATATGCGCTTTTAATCATATGCGCTTTTCATCATATGCGCTGTGCTTTTCATCATATTCGCTTTTTATCATATGCGCTTATCATATGCGATGCGCTTTTCATCATATGCGCTTTTTTATATGAATAGTAAATTAATTAATTTCGTTTTACTATTCATATGAATTAATTTCGATTTACTATTTTGTTAATTGAGTAATATATATACATCATATACTTGTGACTCCGAAGGCTCAAATGAATTTGACCATATAGTTATATGTTGTACCTTGCACATTAATTTTCAGTAGAAGCTTTAGATGCATATTATTTTCAGTAGAAGCTTTAGATGCACTTTTTTTTTAATCACCAAATACCACAAACACTTTGTTTGCGTTTGTTCATAGTCATCAATGAAAACCATTTTCTTTAATTTTATTTTATACAATTAAATTAACGCATCATTATTCTTTTCAAAAACAATAATCTATTGTTATTGTTCACTTGTGCCATGTTTAACAACAAAGGTCAACAACCTCTGTCTTGTTTGTTGTGGCAACCAAAAACAACCTTTGCTTTTGTTACCGAGAATCCAAAAAAAAAATTTAATTTTCAATTAATCTTTTATCAAAACCATAAATGATTTTGTTGATCTACGTTGATATGGCCATAAAGAATTGACGGCTGACCTACTTTTGTAAGTGTATTTCGGCTATCATCTCGAAAACGCACAACGACCTTTTTTTTTTTAATGATCTATTTGTTTCATATCTAGCTTAGGCAATTATTGTGAACATTTGGTCCCTATAAGAGCATTTATCTTTTAGACTTTTAGTTGATTTGTACTTGTCACAATTAGGGATAGCACCCGCGGGTCGTGGATGCGGATCCATTGGATCCATCACCCGTACCCGTGAATTTTTTTTTTTTTTTTTAAATCAAATAACTGGAAATTTGGATTTTTTTTTTTAAGAGACATCCAATTGAACCCTTGTTCGTTGAAACAATTTGACTATTTTTTTAACTCCCCATTTATTTAACTTCGTCTCTTGACCTTGCCACATCACCAAAAAGTACATCACTTGCCTTTGATGTCACCGTCACGGTTAGAAACAGTCTAATATAATGCTTATGGCTCTTTGTATACACATAAATAATTTATGTCCATTTTCATTTCCTTACTTATTTTTTCTATTTTTGAAAGACAATTACACCGAGCAATATTTGTCTCATTCTTTGAAACAATCTTCGTCTCATTTCTAAGATTTGAACATTATCTTCAAGGTTAGAAGGTTTGGCTCTGTACCGCCAAATCAGAGTCCCTTTTATTAGACAAGTTAGTGTCCCTTTTATTATTAGACAATTAGGCATTAGAAAATAGTTTTACATTACTATGCTTTGTTTGTGTACCCTTTTTATTTGGTTTGTTTATAAGTATATATGCAGTGTTTCTTTTCTTTATACTTCTCTTTCATCTTAATTAACACATATAATCTCTCATCATAAAATAAATAGTGTGAATTCTTTTAAGAAAATGGATTATGTAAATCAAATTTGTTTAGATAGTGAACCAAATACCTATTGGAGTATGATACTAATTCAAAGCGAGCGGAAGCATTTTTTTAAAACTTTATAAAATCATACTCTTCCACAGATCATTGTACAAAACTTTAGTAAACAAAACAAATTAACGAAATCGAACGAGAGAAGATTAGAATACAACCTTTGTAGCCTTTTGAAAATCGAATTTGAAAACTCAAAGAAGAGTTCCTCTAAACGGTAGACACCCAAAGTTCCAACCTTGCTTCGATATATACCTTCTACTTAACGGATCTTTTCTTCTTCCTTATTTCCACCAAAACCGAACCCAATTATAGATTTCAATTATTTTGGTTACTTGAAAATGAGAAAGAAAAATAACATTTTGTGTATGTGTGTTTTGTATCTCTTTTTTTTAACTTTTAAGATTTACTTTTAATAAAAATACAAACTACTTTTTTTTTATTTTAACTTTTAAGATTTACTTTTAATAAAAATACAAACTACTTTTTGTATTTTAACATTTAAGATTTACTTTTAATAAAAGTACAAAATACTTTTTCTTATTTTAACTTTTAAGATTTACTTTTAATAAAAATACAAACTACTTTTTGTATTTTAACTTTTAAGATTTACTTTTAATAAAAGTACAAACTACTTTTTCTTATTTTAACTTTTAAGATTTACTTTTAATAAAAATACAAACTACCTTTTTATTTTATTTTAACTTTTAAGATTATAAATTTAAGAATAAATATTAGTATGCATGAAATAAATAATGATTAATTGCATAAGTAATCATAAATGTTAGATAACATATAAAGACCCCATCATATTCGTATTGATCGGAATTAATCTTAACCCATGGTACCGTGTTGTCAAATGACGTGTTGCGTACATAAAGTACCGTGTTGTCAAATGACGTGTTGCGTACAATCATGAGGTCTTATTAACATAAATATAAATATTAGTGAAGTTAATAAGAGTTAGATTACAGAAAATATAATTCAGGTGGTATAACCGACCATATATATAACTTAAATAACATAAATATAAATGTTAGTGAAGTTAGTAAAAGTTAGATTATGGAATTATAATTCAGGTGGTATAACCGACCATATATATAACTTAAATAACATAAATATAAATGTTAGTGAAGTTAGTAAAAGTTAGATTGCAGAAATATAATTTTACTTATGATGATAATAATATTTACCTTACTCAGAGGCGGAGCCAGGAATTTCCGTTAAGGGAGGCTTCATTTACTTTTAAATAGAAATATAAAATTATATCGAACAACATAAAAAGTATCATAATTGAAAAGCGAAAATTGAGAAATTATTTTTAGTGTAAACTTACATGTGAGACATAGTGATAAAAATTGACTCTTAGATTTTTAGTGTAAACAACATAAAAGTATATGAGGTTGAAATATGTGATATATTGACATTTAGATTTCTGTTTCATTTATAACAAAAACGGAGTACTTATGTATACATTAACATTTGAGGTTTAATTTTTATATTATAAAATTTGAAGGAGTAAAAGAGTGTGGAATACACTAGTTAAGGGATTTTAACAAAAAGATAATAAAAACTCATCATGTCTATTAAATCTTTTACCAAACCCCACCTGCAATTCCCAGGACCGGACTTCAAATATTTTTTCGCCATATACATAATTAGTACTCTATATTCTTAACACGATCAGCGGAGGCTGGGCACCCCAAAGTCCCCCTACTAGCTCCGCCATTGACCTTACTAATAAATAATAAAAGATATCGTTAAAGAATTTCTTACCTTGATTAGTGACTTGTGCTTGCTTAGATAAACCTTGATTATATGGAGCACTTCGTGCTGATAACGTGTTATAATTCAGTAGGCTTATAACTACCTTTAATGGTTATAAGAACAAAGAGAGAAAAAGAGAGAAGAAATATTGATATTGATATTTCAAGAGAAATGGTGCACCTTAAATGGTTACCATACATGTCTATTTATAGTATAAAATATTACTATGCAAGAAATATAATAATAATAAAATTAACATCCAATCTAGATATTTTATAACACAATCTAGATATTTTATAACAATAATAATAATAATAATAATAATAATAATAATAATAATAATAATAATAATAATAATAATAATAATAATAATAACCCAAATTTCATTGGATAAGTAGTCATCCCGAGAAACAATTAAGCCTCATTATCTCAAAGCGTTTTCATTCTCATATTACTAATTATCAATCTTTAATCATTCGTTGTAAGATCCCGAAATTTAAGGTGTTATTTTATAATATTATATATATATATATATATATATATATATATATATATATATATATATATATATATATATAGGTGAGATCCATGGAGAACCAAAGGTAGTAGAGAACCAAGAGAACCAGCGGAGATTGAGTTCAATCTGCACAGATTAACCTTCAATCTGCGTGCAGATGGAGTCAATCTGCGTGCAGATTGAGCTTATTTTATGTGCAGATTGATCGAACAGATGAAATCAACATATGATATTCAATCTGTTGCAGGTTGATCTTCAATCTCTATGCAGATTGAACTCAATCTTCGTACAGATTGAACCCAATCTGCACACAGATTGAGTTCAATCTGCACAGAGATTGAGTTCATCTAGAAAATTCACCTACTCAATCGAATGTGCAGATTCTTAAATCAATCGAATTAATGTTTGAAATTGATGTTACCTTATTCCATTAGCAGCGACTAGAAGATTTTGTGAATGATTCAAGGTCTGAAAACAACTGAATCGTAAAACTCAAAGTTGCAGTTCATCTTCATCATTCGACACTGTTCATCATGAAATTGAGGAATTCGATAATGATTTGGAGTATAATCCTTCAAGAAAGTTGATAATCGCTGCCTTAGGATCTTGTTTCAATCGATTTTAACTTTCAATTTTATTGATTTTGATGTTTGGTAAAATCACATCGTGGTTCGCTGGGTTCTCTCCATAGGAGAGTGCTTCAGGGATCCTTTCACTATATATATATATATATATATATATATATATATATATATATATATATATATATATATATATATATATATATATATATATATATATATGTATATGTATGGGCAGGATCAAGGAGAAGTAACCAATCGGGGGATGCAATTTTTTTTTCTTTTCATTTTTTGAAAAAACTTTGTTCACGAACATTATAGATTGGATGAAAATATGAACATTTAGAAAAGATACTTCGTGATGAATGTTATTATTTTGGCGGGAAAACGATCGACAAAAATAACATTCAAGATAATATTGTTCGTGAAGAATTTTAACGTTTTTTTTTTTTTTTTTTTTTTTTTTTTTTTTTAATGTTTTGTGAAGTAAAATTTAGCCCGATTTAGAGTTTAGGGTTTAGGGATAAGGGTTTAGGGTTTGGTGTTTTGGGTTTATTCCATAAACCCAAAATACCAAACCCTAAACCCTAAACTCTAAATCGTTCGTGTTAAAAACTCAATCTAAATCCTAAATCTAAACCCTAAATTTCTAAACCCTAATATATAAACCCTATAAACCCTAATATCTAAACCCTAATGTCTAAAACCTCAACATACGCTCGAAAAACACGATAATTGTTATATATTACTTCTTCGAGTGTTTTCCCGCCAAAATAAAAACATTTATCACAAAGTGTCTTTATTAAATGTTCATATTTTTATCCAATCTATAATGTTCGTGAACAAAGTTTTTTTCAAAAAATGAAAAAAATAAAAAATTTGATTCCTCCCGATTGGTTACTTCCCTCTTGATCCTAACAAAAAAAATATATATATATATATATATATATATATATATATATATATATATATATATATATATATATATATATATATATATATATATATATATATATATGGGCAAAAGAAAACCTCAAAAATAACCCTTACAACACTAGTGGGGTAGGAGTTTTAAGTTTTGGAAGTTTCGGAGAAGTTTGGTGAAAATCGTTAAATGAAGGGACTTGTATTGCCAAATCTAGAAACTTGGATTTAAAAGCTGGAAATTCCCTTTCCTTTTTCATTTCCAGCAGATTTGTTGAAGCAAAGAGGGTGTTTGGTGAGTGTGGAGGTCGATTTTACAAGGACAAGAGGAAGGGTCAATTTTTGAAGAAACTGGTGCATACAAGGTGTGGAAAACGTGATTTTGGCGTGTTTGCTACCTTAAGGAGCGAATATTCTGCACTAATCCTCCATCTCTGATTCTAGGTATGAACCCTAATGTTATGTAATTTGGGGGTTTTCATCATTTTTGTGATTTTGGCCTCTATGGGTATGATTGGGGGGGGTTACATTCGAGTGTTTAACCTGAAAAACAAAACCCTAGAAACTCATATTGTAGCAATCGTCCAACAAAGGAGAAAAATGTCTGATCACGTATCTTTTGATATACAAATCGAGATCATGACCCGGGTTCCTATTAAATCATTAATTCGATTCACATCAGTTTCGAAAACATGGAAGTCTTTAAACCGTAGCTCAAAGTTTATTGCTGATTACACCAAGCATCATTCTCAGCGGCAACATTTTCTTATAACGTACATGAATCATTCTTCATATCCTCCACAAAATTGTTTTGTTTCGATTGCTGATGATAATACTTTCCCCGAACACAAGCTTTTTTTGACAACTCCCAACTCCCTTATTCTTGAGGAATTTGTAATAGTTGGTAACTCGCACGGCCTGTTATGTTTTACCCGTGTACTTTTTTCTAATTGGAAGATTGCAGAGGTTATTATTTGGAATCCTTCAATAAGAAAAACTGATGTTATTCAAATGCATAAGGTGAAAAAAAGCTGTTCATGTTATCAAGATTCAGTTGTTGGTTTCGGGGTTTGTCCAAACACAATTGACCCGAAGATAGTCAAGATTTGTAGATGTAAATGCAATGTGGAAGTTGAGGTTTTTACATTAAGTTCAAGGGTGTGGAGGAGTTCATTAAGTAATACTAATATTATGCTTCGTAAGGATGCTAGTTTCTGTTTCGATGACGACAACGTAGTTATAGATGGGTTTATTTGTTGGTTAGTGTATGAAATAGGTAAGCCATCGTCTGATGATATGATTGTTTTATTTGATTTGACAAGTGAAAAATTTATGGAAATACAGTTCCCCAATAAAATAAGGTTATCACGTCAATCAACTACAAAACTATTCAAGCTAAGGGAATCTGTTGCTGTGGTTCTGCGTACTATGAACCCGAATGTAGATATTGAAGTGTGGAAGATGGAGATTAATGATGTAACAAGATCGTTTACCAAGCTATTCAACATCAACATATTACCAGACTTATCGTATCTATATGGACTTACGAAGAATGGCCAACTTATATTTGAAAAACAACATATTCATGACCATAAAACTTCATTTCACGTTATAGCTTATGACCCCTGCGCAAAAAGCATCAACTATCTCAAAATGTATGGAAAAATTTATTCATTTGATGTGACTTCCTATACGGAATCACTATTGCTACTTGATACTGCTTCTTGATAACTTATTCATTAATATATAGATGACGAAGGTGATGGGCACATTAATTTCTTGATGTGGAGAATTGAAGGGATCATCGTTTTTGGAGCATGGTAGAAAGGTATAAAGATCAATAATTAAATTATATTTAGTTATTTTCCGAGTACACGTTTTGTTTAGTTAGTTTGAAGGAAATTATGTTAATCTATTTTGCAATGGAACTGATGTTTTATTAAAGGACAAATGGCCAAAAAAGGTAACACAAGTTACCCAATTTGACAATCAAGGTAACCCCCAATTTGCACTAGCCCGAAAAGGATTTCAATTTTATTTTTGCGCAAGAAAAGGATTACGTATTTAAAAATTTTAAAATTGAGGTAATCTTTGTCAAATTCATTAACAATCGTTAATCAAAAATACATGACTGGTCCCTCAAGTTTGTTAAAAAATTGCACAACTTGTCCTCATCATCTCAACATCTTCATCATCTCATCTCAACATCTTCATCATCAACATCAATATCAGATTTAGAAATAGAATCATAAACATAATCAAAACCAGATTTCATCTTCATCAAGTTATTTTGCAACTCATCTGCAACGTCGCCTGTTTCCTGTAGCAACTTGGACATCTGCAAAACCTTGAATTCATGATCCAATTCGTTCACAATACATTCCAAATGCAGCGATTAGATGATCTTGTTAACACACTTCAATCAGAAACAGCAACAAAAAGAGGAAATCGATGATGAACGGTTCACGATTATCATGAAACTTGAAATTGATTTTGAGATTTAGCACGTATTAGATATGGATTCCGTCACGAAAAATGTTCAAAATAATGTATATAACCTTCGAAAATCATCACCTAAGCATTATCATCACATAATCGTTCCAATTTAATTTGCTCATTTTCGGATCTAAAACTCAGATATGAAAATTCGTGAATATTTTGATGTTTTTATTTGATATGTTGCTTCAAGAAGCTTGAACGAGTGTTCAGGAACTCGAATATATAATTAGTTTGTTCTAAATCACTTTGAATCGTTCATGATTGATCAATGTTCTTCAAATTTGAGTACAGGGGCCTAAGGTTGAAGATGAACTCGTACAAGGACTAATTTTGTATAGGGACCACTTTTAGTACAGGGACCTATGGTGCAATTTTTTCTCGAACTTCAGGGACCAATTTTGTATTTTTGACTAACGTCCGTTAAATGAATTTGACGAAGATTACCTCAATTTTAAAATCTTTTGATGAATATTACCTCAATTTTAAAATTTTTAAACACGTAATATTTTTCTTGCACAAAAATAAAATTGAAATCCTTTTTAGGCTAGTGCAAATTGGGGGTTACCTTGATTGTCGAATTGGGTAACTTATGTTACCTTTTTGGGCCATTTGCCCTTTATTAAAAGCAGTTCATCCTAGTTATATATCATTTTGTTGCTCTAATTTTCAAATATATGCTTTGAAACAACTTTAGTACCATCACATTCATGAATAGTCCTTTTTTTGAACTCGATACAAATAGGATCAGTTGAAGTGGCTATCGAATTTGATATATGTGTTGATTTCACACTGCTGGTGATCAAATTACAGGTTTATAGGCATATCAATATCTAATAAACTAGAGATAAAACGAAGATGATCATATCGAGTTTGATAATTAAACTGGCTTTAGTAATATCGAATACAAGATTGAAACAAGTCTGGAGTGAATATAAACTCAGGGTAACATCGAATTCTAAATCCGACGGCAATATATCCAATTTTATTTCAGTGGGCAACATCACAATGAATATATATATCAGTATCCATAGGTCTGTAGAGATTGTTTTGAATTTCATATAATGGATATCAATTAAGTGAATATCAAATTTGGTAATCATCACTGTCTTTGTGTGTGTTGTCCATGGTGAATTGCACCAACTACCTGCTCCTGATCAGGCATATTCATGGCTTGGGTGACAACAATTATAACGATATGTTCAAGAGGTATCGAATACATCAAGTGTATATGTATTGTGAGGATAATAATAATAACTAGCTGAAGACTCGCGAATTCGCGGGGCTTCGTGAGGGTTTAATCAAGAGTAATGTTTATAATGAATGTATTAAATTAAAGTAGTAGTGTATAGTTAGATGGTTATGCTCAAGCATAATCAAAGTGTTGTTGGCAATGAAACTCTGTTGCGAATAGTTTCCTGAATGATGCATCTATTAAATTAAACAATAAGAAGTTAACGATAAACACCAATCAAATATAGGTTGTTCGATATAATAATGACATAGGGTTACGGTGGACATTTGCAAACACACATTTTATGTCAAATCTTATGGACCTATCAAGCGAGTTAATATAGTAAAGTAACTTCAGGGCGACTTTTCTATAAGAAGGTCCAATCTGTATGATCACAACATAAAATGATATAATCAACAATTTCAATAAAAAGTGGTTTACCTTCTTTGTATTTAAGATCACTAAATAAAACACATTTACTTAAAATAAAAAGTGGTTTACCTTCCTTGTATTTAAGATCACTAAATTGTTGATCTATCACAAACAAAATGGCAAGTTGATGAAAGTTGTTTAATTCATGTTTATAACTAATCACAACTTTGTGTGAGATATATATACCACGTAGCCATAACAATCAACAATTCGATTGACTTGTATCACTATAATCTTGAAGCATCTTCACATGAATTTTGTAACGACGCAAGATGACAAAATTGAGTGATGGTATCCATCTAATGAACCAACATATATCCTACCTGCAACTCAGCCCATCATGAATATTGTCAAAACTTGAGAAAAAAATACGTATTCAAATAGTCAAATTACTATTAACATCATAAATTGATGCAGAGTCACTTGCACTTAACGACCCGATACTAAAGTAATTTCATTCGAATGATCAAAAGCAACATAATGATTTACAAATGACCGTTTCCGAAGTAAAAGTAAAACTCTTCACCAATGAGCTTAAAATTCTGGATCCATTCAAAACGAAGAGGACTATTTGTCATCACTGAATACAGTTCACCTTGGTTTTTCGCAATCTGAAAGAGTAAAAACAGTAATGATGGACCTTCAAAATATGTATCAGGTTATTATAATTGATCAGGCAAGATGATGACTTGCTTCTTAATCGCTTGAACCAAATCGATCAGTGGCTTCACCCATTTCAAAGTTATAGAAGTCTTAATTGTGACAATCATAGACACAAATGGCAGTGATAACTTTTCTGAATTTAAAATAACTCAAGAGTCTCGTCTGTCGACCCCCATCAAAGAAACTCACACATTAAATAGGATTAGATGCCTAGCAGCAAACATAGTATAGAGACCCACTGTATAAAAGGCTTAATCACCCGAGGCATAGAAGATGATGACCTTAATAAATTGATGTAGCAACAACTGACAAGTGATGATCAAATTTTATATCATTCACTACATAGTTATACGTCCAGAATTGGCACAATATCAAACATATTTCACCCATTTATATTTGGTTTTGGATCTAAGGCATTATTTTGATTCTCCTTTTTAGATCCTGAATATGTGGTAAAATACATACAAGAATTGATATACTTAAAAAATGTTACTTTCAATAATTGCTGAAATACAAACTTAGAAAAGTCACAAAGAATGATAAAGATACATCAATTTACCCAGTATAGGCCACATATATCGTCATGAACACTGAGGGTTTTCTCCATAGAATCGAATTGGAAGCTCAACTTATGTTGGTACACACAAGTATGAGAATGAGATGAGATAAATAATGAATCAAGAACATAGTTACTTATCACATTCTTACCGTGAAATCATTCATTCAAATTCCATTACCTGATCAAACCCAAATCATAAAGTCAGACAATTTAAACCACAAGCGTGAAAAAAAAAAAAAACCCTAAACAACTACACTAATATTTACACAAAACACACTAACACAAAGTTATTGAGATACAAAGTTGAATCAGATGTTAATTCAAACATTAAGGACGATTCGAGTTCAACACAATTTAAACATATGTATCTGTGACGATTCGAGTTTAAATCTAGCATTATAACTAAATTAAAACTTACATATATGTTGAATCAGATGCTATTAACGATTTCACTTGTCGTCAAAAGTTTTTTCGGATTCTATCAAAAGTTTTCCGATTGGATCTGTTATGGCTTCGTGTTGGATTATTAGATGGTGATATTTCAATCGAATTGAAGTCCTCCTGTAATGGTGTTCTTCTTGAATCGATAAGAATAAAGTGTGAAGAAGTTATCGATATTCATCGATTGTTACGGATAGATGAATCAGAGATCAGAGATTTTGATGATGACGAAGGCTCCAGTGATATTGTTGAACCCCAGTGATATTGTTGTCTTCTATAATGTGTTATTGGCAACTCGAATGTAGAATGAAACCCTAATTTTGTTAGAAGCTCCGTTGTTGTTCTTTTTGATTTAGTGGTATTTTAGGTACATGATTAAAGTTGTTTGATTTATTAGCTAATATTAAAGGAAGATGAATATGGGCCATTAGATTAAAGGGTAGATTAATTAATGTCTTTTGTTGAATTAATTGATGTAAGAGTCTTAAAAGAGATTTTGTAAAGATTTATTAGTTAATAAGAATCTTCTTTTAATTTATAGAGTAGAAGTAGATGTTGATCAAAAACTGAAGATGGTCACACTGGGAATTAGAAAGTGATAAATCAGTAGAGTTAATAACAAAATAAACAGCTCATTGTCAATAGACCTGTCCACCACGGCTTAATTCCCTCACGTTGTCACTGGCCTAAACTCAATTTTCTCAAATGTGATTGTACCCATTGCTTGATATTGGACCGACAAAACTTCCTAAACTAATATTTAATGTGTTATTATGAATTTATGACGTATACATGATGATACATTGATACATGATTAAATTAAAGTCCGTATTATTCTAAGGCTAGGTTGGGCCGGGCCGGGCCAGTAATGATCTGTGACAATAATAGCCTACAAACCCTACAAATCAAAATCTTTTTTTTTTTATATATTGAATTAAATTAAATATGAAATGATATAACAATCGTTGATCAATTCATATAGTTTTAGAACGTGACTTGCAGAAACCCTACAAACTCAAATATGAGGCGCAAAAGAATAAAGTCATACCACGTACCTTTTGAAATACAAATTGAGATCATGAAATGGCTTCCTGCTAAATCATTGATTCGATTCAGATCGGTTTCAAAGCCATGTAAGCTTTTAATCAGTACCTTCAAGTTTAATTCTGATTACACCACCCACCATCCTCAGTGGCAACATCTTCTTTTAAGGTACACTCGTCCTTCACAAGGATTTTTGGTTTCGATTGTTGATGATGATACTTTCCCCGACCACATGCTTTATATGACAACTGCCTGTTAAAATACAATGCAAATTTAGAATAATATGGAATTAGTTAATGTATATGGGTAAAATATCTAGATATTAATATGTATATGAAAAATATCTAGATATTAAAATGTAAGGAAAAATCTAGATATTTATGTGTAAGAAATATCTAGATATTTATATGTATAAAAATATCTAGATATTTATATATATCCATGGAAATATCTAGTTTCTAGAAACTTCCATGGAGTAGTATAAATAAGGGTGAGGATTTCATTTGTAGAGTGTGAAGTAAGTTGTGAGAGTTGTGAGTGAGAGTGAAATAAGAAGTGAGTTGTGAAGAAGAGAAGAAGAGTGTGAGTTAGCGAAAGTAGAGAAGAGAAAGCTTGTAAGTAATATTGTAATTGTAATTTAATATAAGTGTTTTTATTAAGTTTCCCGATCAAGCCTTAGTTTGTGTTTAAGTTCTTAGTGCACTTTTGTTGTTCTTATTAAATGGTCGGCTCTGCCGCCTAAGTAATATATGGTCGGTTATACCGCCTAAAGATATATGGTCGACACTGTCGCCTAAGTACATTGTGCACTAAGGATTTATAAAATTAAAGGCTAACCAACGTCAAAGTGTTGGTGTAGTGAGTCTAGTATAGTCTAGGTCCTCTATAGTGGGTGTGTTGGGCTCGTCGAAGCTTTCAACAATTGGTATCAGAGCGGGTCGTTCGGGACCATTTCTAGTGGAGGAAATCGGTAAACGTTGGACGTTTACATCGGCTTGTTTTCACCAAGGCTCTAAGGAAGATTTTGTCGGAGCACAGTTAGGAACTGTGAAAGCTCATCGGTCAGGGACCAAGCTTATTGGACGTTGGACGTCATGATGGCAGATCTTGCAAGTACGAGCAGTGGAATTAAGAGTCTCAATAACCACAACTATGGTTATTGGCGGACTTGCATAGAATCCTACCTACAAGGACAGAATTTATGGGAAATAGTTGCTGGCAGTGACACAACGCCTCCACCGAAAGAAAATGCTGAAGCCTTGAGAAAATGGAACATCAAGGCCGGGAAGGCTTTATTTATATTGAAGACTACAATCGAGGAGGATCTATTGGAGCACATCCGTGACGAGAAAACACCAAAGGCAGCTTGGGAAACTTTTGAAAAATTATTTTCAAAGAAGAATGAAGCACGCCTCCAGCTCTTGGAAAATGAGCTCGCGGGTATCTCACAAGGAAGTCTGTCTATTTCTCAGTATTTCACCAAGGTGAAATCAATTTGCCGTGAGATATCTCAACTTGCTCCTGAAGAGAAAGTGAGTGATGCAAGGATGAAGAGAATTATCATCCATGGCTTAAGGTCCGAGTATAATGGATTTATAGCCGCTGTGAGAGGATGGCCTACTCAACCATCATTAATAGAGCTGGAGAATTTGTTGGCTAATCAAGAGGCATTAGCCAAGAAGATGAATGAAGTAACCATAAAAGACGGAGAAGATGCACTCTTCACCAATAAAAAGAAAGCAACATCTCGAAGACAAGAGGCGATGAAAGAAAGTAAGACATATGGGTGGAAGGGTCACCCAAAATCAAAAGGCAACGCTTCAGGGGGAGCTCAACAAGGAAGAAGAGATCATCGCCAACAATACGGGGAAAATGATAAGAGAAAGAATGGTGAATGCTTCAATTGTGGCAAGAAGGGTCTTTTTGCTCGAGAATGTAGATTCCCCAGAAGGCGAACTTTCGAAGGAAATGTGGCTGCCGCAAGAGATGAGAAGAAAGAGGTCACATTCGAAGCAACCATTAATGAGGAAACATGGGATGCAGAAGCAGGACTCTCCGTTGAAGCTGACATGGATGATCAAGCTCTTGCAGCAACCTTAAAGTCAAAAATAAACTACAAAGATGATTGGATCATCAATTCTGGGTGCTCAAATCATATGACCAACGATGGGACGAAGCTGCAAGAAATGGAGGATTACAAAGGAAAGAGAGTCGTGTTGACAGCCAACAATTCAAGGTTGCCTATTTCTCACATTGGAAAGACAATAATTCCAAATGAAGGCGGCTCTCATAAGCTCCAACTCGAGAAGGTGTATCTTGTCCCTGGCCTAAAGAAGAATTTACTATCAGTACCACAATTGACAGCAGAAGGGAATTATGTGCTCTTTGGACCAGAAGATGTGTCCGTATTCAAGAGAGTGAAGGTGGTTGGCAATCCAATTATGCAAGGAATAAGAATAGAGTCGGTCTATGTACTATCTGCTGAAACGGCATATGTCGATAAGACTCGAAAGAATGAGACGGCTGATCTTTGGCATGAACGTCTTGGGCATGTGGGCTACAACAAGTTAAAGGAGATGATGGTGAAACACATAGTAAATGGCCTTCCTCAAATTGATATCCGAACAGATACAATATGTGCTGGATGTCAATTTGGCAAAGCTCACCAATTGCCATTCAAGGAGTCAGAGCATCAGTCCAAGACACCACTAGAGCTCATACACTCAGATGTCTTCGGCCCAGTGAAACAAACATCACTTGGAGGTATGAAATATATGGTGACATTCATTGATGACTTCTCAAGATATGTGTGGGTTTACTTCATGAAGGAGAAGTCGGAGACTTTTCTGAAGTTTAAAGAGTTCAAGAACAAGGTAGAAAGTGAGCTCAATACTAAGATCCGGTGCTTACGCACAGATAATGGAGGAGAATATTTATCGACTGAGTTCAATATCTATCTTGAGAAGCACAAGATTAGAAGACAATTAACTTGTCCCAATACTCCACAGTAGAATGGAGTGGCGGAACGCAAGAATCGTCACCTTGCCGAAACTTGTCGAAGTATGCTTCATGGTAAGAATGTACCAGGCAGATTTTGGGCCGAATGTATGAGGACGGCATCGTACGTGATTAACAGACTCCCACAAACAAAGTTGGGATATATTTCACCATATGAAAGATTATGGAAGATCAAACCAACCGTCAACCATCTCAAGGTTTTTGGATGTGTATGCTACGTCTTCGTGCCAGATCATCTCCGAAGCAAATTTGATAAGAAGGCAATTCGGTGCATTTTTGTCGGTTATGATGAATCAAGAAAAGGATGGAGATGTTGTGATCCAAATACTGGAAAGTGCCATACTTCAAGAAATGTGGTATTTGATGAAGCTTCTTCATGGTGGTCACCTCAAAAGATAGAGCTTCCAGAATCTCATGGATTAAAAGAAGTTCCAGAAGAGAAAGAAGAACATAAAGAGCACATATCGGATCCAATTAAAGAAGGAGATGGATCGTACTCTAAGAAAAAGAGTCCATGGAAAACTGGGGTACATCAATCTACATCCGAAGAGGTTCGTCCAAGCCAAATGGATGCCGAGGAGCATGTGCAAGAATTACGGAGATCAACAAGGCCGAGACAACCTAATCTGAGGTATGCCAATGCTGCTCATGTGGATGAATCAATACCTATTGAGCCTTCCACTTATGAAGAAGCAGCACAAAGTCAAGAATGGCAGAAAGCGATGGAAGAAGAAATTAATGCACTAAAAGAAAACCAGACATGGAGTTTAGTTCCAAAGCCAAAAGATGTAAAACCAATATCTTGTAAATGGGTTTACAAGGTGAAGACTCGATCAGATGGATCCATTGAAAGGTATAAAGCTCGACTTGTTGATAGAGGTTTTTCTCAACAATATGGGCTGGATTATGAAGAAACGTTTAGTCCAGTGGTGAAGATCACAACAATTCGAGCTCTACTAGCTTTAGCCGCTAGCAAATCTTGGAAGCTGTGGCAGATGGATGTCAAGAACGCTTTCTTACATGGAGAACTTGACAAAGACATTTATATGGAGCAACCAAGAGGCTTTGAGAACAAGATTCATCCTGAGCATGTCTGCAAATTAAAGAAGGCACTATATGGCTTGAAGCAGGCTCCAAGAGCTTGGTACGGGAAAATTGGTGAGTTTTTGGTACAAAGTGGTTTCACAGTTGCTCCTTCAGATTCTAGTTTATTTGTGAAAAAAGATCAAGGAAAACTAGCCATAGTGCTAGTATATGTGGATGACTTAATCATCACGGGAGATCACTATGAGGAGATCCAAAGGACAAGAGAGAATCTGTCTATCAGATTTCATATGAAGGAGCTTGGAGAACTCAAACATTTTCTTGGACTCGAAATAGAGCAGAAAAGAGAAGGATTATTTATGGGACAACAGAAATAACAGAAATATGCGCGAGATCTTTTACAAAAGTACGGAATGCTTAATTGCAAACCTATCTCAACCCCAATGGATCCGAATACAAAACTACGAGCAGATGAAGGAAAAAGTCTTCAAGATGTTACCATGTATCGAAAGATGGTCAGAAGTCTTATTTATCTCACACTAAGCCGGCCAGACATATCTTATGCAGTTGGAGTGGTTAGTCGATACATGAGCAATCCGAAGAAGCCTCACCTTGATGTTGTACGACGCATCTTAAGGTATGTTAAAGGCACTATCAACTTTGGTATTTTATACAAGAAAACAAAAGAATGTCACGTGACTGGATATTGTGACGCCGATTACGCTGGAGACTATGATACACGACGGTCAACAACTGGATACATGTTTAGTCTTGGATCGGGAGTAATATCATGGTGCAGCAAGAGACAACCAACAGTATCCTTGTCAAGCACTGAAGTAGAATATCGATCGGCAGCATCAGCAACACAAGAAATTATGTGGTTGAAGCAACTAATGGAAGATCTTCATCAATCAACAGATTATCAAGTAAAGCTTTTCTGCCATAACCTATCAGCTATTCGTCTAGCAGAAAATCCAGTCTTTCATGCGAGAACAAAACATATAGAAGTGCACTATCACTATGTTCGCGAGAAGGTCCTTGAAGGAGAGATCAAGATGGTGCCAACAAAGACAGATGAACAAGTTGCAGATATATTCACCAAGAGCCTAAGTAAACCAAAGTTTGAAAAATTCAGAGAAGCACTTGGAATGGTCTGCAAGACATCGTTGGAAGAAAATTTGCATTGAGGAGGAGTGTTAAAATACAATGCAAATTTAGAATAATATGGAATTAGTTAATGTATATGGGTAAAATATCTAGATATTAATATGTATATGAAAAATATCTAGATATTAAAATGTAAGGAAAAATCTAGATATTTATGTGTAAGAAATATCTAGATATTTATATGTATAAAAATATCTAGATATTTATATATATCCATGGAAATATCTAGTTTCTAGAAACTTCCATGGAGTAGTATAAATAAGGGTGAGGATTTCATTTGTAGAGTGTGAAGTAAGTTGTGAGAGTTGTGAGTGAGAGTGAAATAAGAAGTGAGTTGTGAAGAAGAGAAGAAGAGTGTGAGTTAGCGAAAGTAGAGAAGAGAAAGCTTGTAAGTAATATTGTAATTGTAATTTAATATAAGTGTTTTTATTAAGTTTCCCGATCAAGCCTTAGTTTGTGTTTAAGTTCTTAGTGCACTTTTGTTGTTCTTATTAAATGGTCGGCTCTGCCGCCTAAGTAATATATGGTCGGTTATACCGCCTAAAGATATATGGTCGACACTATCGCCTATGTACATTGTGCACTAAGGATTTATAAAATTAAAGGCTAACCAACGTCAAAGTGTTGGTGTAGTGAGTCTAGTATAGTCTAGGTCCTCTATAGTGGGTGTGTTGGGCTCGTCGAAGCTTTCAACACTGCCGACACCCTTGGGCTTGAGCAGTTACAACTAGTTGGTAGCTCGTACGGCCTGTTATGTTTTGTCGGTGTACCTGGTAATTATTGGAAGTATACACCGAATGACGTTGTTATTTGGAATCCTTCAATAAGAAAACTTGTTGCTATTGGTATGCAGAATGTGAAAAAAGGTTGTTCACATTATGAATATTATTTTGTTGGTTTCGGGGTTTGTCCAAATACTCTTGACCCGAAGATAGTCAAGATTTGTAAATGTGAATGCAATGTGAAAGTTGAGGTCTTTACATTAAGTTCAAGGGTGTGGAGGAGTCCATCAAGTAATTATATACTTCTTAAGCACGTTGATTTCACGGACCCTTACAATAACGTAGTTATAGATGGGTTTATTTATTGGCTTGTGTTTGAAACACGTAAGAGAATTTATATGATTGTTTCATTTGATTTGACGAATGAAGAATTTATGGAGATACTTGTGACGACCCGAAAATTTCCGACCAAATTTAAACTTAACCTTTATATGTTTCCGACACGATAAGCAGAATTTGTAATGTTGAATCTCAAAAAGTTTGAAACAACATTCATGTAATCAATTACCCTTTGACCGTGTTCGACAATTCACGAACAATTATGAGTATATAGATATGTATATATAATATATAATATTAACTGAAAACATTAACAAAGTATTAGATATATGATACTTTACATGAACGTATTTGTTTCGATATATTTATCGACAGAATTAAGAGATAATATCAAATGATTGAATTATCAGATACATTATGATATGATTACGGGCCTATGTTATGAGGTCCACTGTGATTTAAGAAATCTATTCTTTTTGACAACATTCGAAAAATGGTAAAGTGATTTATAAATAAGAACAAATGTGTCAATTAACGGGAACTAGACAAGGGTTAGTGGAAATTCCTGTTTAATTTCCAAGGCATGTTTTATAATATTTTCCTCGTGACCTTGATAAGATAACTATGTTAACTTTCATTTTATTTAATATGAAAATAAGAACATGGAGTGTAAATAACTTAGATGTTGGATATCGACAAGTTAAGTAACTCGACATTTTTCATTAAGATGATTTCATACGTTTATTTAACCTTTGGACTTTATCCCATGCTTCACCAATAGACTGTAATTTAAAAACTTGAAACCTATTATGAATATATATAATTCTACTTTTCTAAAATGTTTTATGATATAACGATTTCCATTATTTTAACCTTATAACAAAATAATTCTTAAATATATTTAGTTTTGGAAAACAAAATTATCATATTTATTTGATTTAGTTTCAAAAGTAAAAAAAAAAAAACGTTTTCAGTTTAAAAAGAACTTTATTATTAAAACGTATATATCTTTTATAAATATCTAGAACCACTTTTGACAACTCATTACTTAACCAGTATGATAAAGATAACGATATTTATATTTTATTTTATTAAATATATATAACGATTTAAATAAATATTATATATATTTATACGCGTATTATACGTATATAGTTTTATACTTTTACTATACTTTAACTTTACCTTTACTTTACTTTTACTTTACTTTAACTTTAATAATTCATACTTTAATAATTCACTTTAATAATTCATACTTTAATAATTCACTTTAATAATTCATACTTTAATAATTTACTTTAATAATTCACTTTAATAATTCATACTTTAATAATTTATACTTTAATAATTCACTTTAATAATTCACTTTAATAATTTATACTTTAATAATTCACTTTAATAATTCACTTTAATAATTCATACTTTAATAATTCACTTTAATAATTCACTTTAATAATTCATACTTTAATAATTCACTTTAATAATTCACTTTAATAATTCATACTTTAATAATTCACTTTAATAATTCATACTTTAATAATTCACTTTAATAATTCAAAAATCTATTATAAATAGAATTGAATAGGTTTCATTATTTTATAGAAACTTGAAAATATATTTCTCTAAACTCTCTCAATCGAATTACATATATATATTTTCTTTGTATTATTTCAAGATATTATTAGTATACATAAAATACTACGACGGAGTTATACTCAGACGATTTCAAAATAAGTTTTCAAACGGGATAGAGCTAAGGAAATTATGGGTTATAGCTATGGAGGTTATGGGTATTGATCGAGGGTATTGCTCGTGAGGTCAACCTAACGTTTATCATTTTCGTTGTGTCTACGTACTTTCCTGCAATATTGAATCACAATATTGATACGTTCGTGAATCCGAGACAAACCCTGCACTTGTTCAGTGCCGTCATATACATAATTGCTACGAAATACAGTATTGTGAGTTTCATTTGCTCCCTTTTTAATTGCTTTTGCAATATATATTTTTGGGCTGAGAATACATGCGCTGTTTTATAAATGTTTTACGAAGTAGGCACAAGTACTAAAACTAATTCTATGTGGGTTTAAACCAGAAATATACCCTTAGCTTGGTAACATTAAACTACTTGTCTATGTACGGTAGGCGCGAATCCTAAAGATAGATCTATTGGGTCTGACAAACCCCATCCTGACTATGGGATGCTTTAGTACTTCGAGGTTATTTTAAACACACCTGATCTGGTGTACTTCAGAGGGTAAAACATGAATGTTAAGGCTTGTTACCGGGTGCCTACAACTTATAGAATACTTTTATACACTTGTGAGTGTACATATATTTATAAACGAAAATCTTGTGGTCTATTAATATATTGAAATGATTGTTATGATAAACCTATGAACTCACCAACCTTTTGGTTGACACTTTAAAGCATGTTTATTCTCAGGTATTAAAGAAATCTTCCGCTGTGCATTAGCTCATTTTAAGGATATTACTTGGAGTCATTCATGGCATATTTTGAAAGACGTTGCATTCGAGTCATTGAGTTCATCAAGATTATTGTTAAGCCAATTATAGTTGGATGTATTATGAAATGGTGTGCATGCCGTCAACTTTCGTTGTAAAGAAAGTTTGTCATTTAAAAACGAATGCAATGTTTCTAAAATGTATCATATAGAGGTCAAATACCTCGTGATGTAATCAACTATTGTGAATCTTTTATAATGTATATGAACGGGTCCTTTCAGTTGGTATCAGAGCGGTGGTCTTAGCGAACCAGGTCTTGCATTAGTTTGTCTAACTGATAGTTGTTAAGATGCATTAGTGAGTCTGGACTTCGACCGTGTCTGCATGTCAAAAGTTTTGTTTATCATTTTTAGTCGGAAATCATCTACTTACCATCCTTAGGAAATTACCTGCTTATCATTCTTAGTCTAGACACGTCTTGCTGCATTGATTGCATGAATAGTGTATAGACAAAATTCATATCTTAGCGTATCTGCTAAATCATATCTTATCATATCTATTACCGTAAACTTTGCCTGACATATTCCGTAAATTCCTCCATAATCTATGAAATCTTTTGATCTATATATATAGATATTCTATGTAGTTAGAATACCACCCGATAGCCGGAAAATCATTTCGTATCGAAAAATCCTTTATCAAATCGTACGAAATGGAATTCGTCATCAGTTCAAGTTTCTCGGATTCCGAAATGGAATCCCACTCAAGCTCCGAAAGCAGTGTGACTGGAATGGATCAACCAATCAGCCATCATCTATTCTGGATGAATTGGGGATGGGTTCGTAGCCTCCTTAATCATTGGAGACAAGAAGAAGGCGATCCTTTCCATCCACCACATTGCCCTCTTGGCAATGAACCTGAAGCACTTACCGGCGAACCTATCCGAAACACCATTTTATCTCTCATTTCCAGAGTATCTCGTCATGATTATATACTACACCAAATTCTAGATCTTATTTATCCGCTCGTCCGAACCGACAATCACCCCGGTGTAATAGAAGAAGTCAACGAACTTCGCGCTCGGGTAGTGGCTTTAGAGAATATGGTGTAAAGGTTACAAACACCAGCAGCAGCACCAGCAACATAACCAGTACCACCATCAACAACATCAACAGTACCATTACCACCACCAACAACAACCGCATCGCAAACCTCAACTTCACAATCTGTCCCATGAGCATCGACGTCATACGCCCTGTAGATACTAAGGAATGCCACAACGATGAAGTATTGATTCATAACTTCATTGGGAAAATATTCTACGACGATTATGTAATTTCTAAAGTTTAGAAATTATCTATCCTAGCCTTAACCATAAATCAAGTGAGTTTAATTTAATATTAACTCATTAAATCTATATTACATCTGAAGAAATATTCACATATATTTCCATAAAGAGTGTAATAAAATTCTTTTGTACAAAATATTAATTGTGACATTTTTTTTAATGGGTAAGTAATACCCGAGAGATATATAAATTCACAATTAATATGTTACATTCTTCGAATCTGATTCAGCAAATCATCCATTATACTCCCTACTTTCATAACAATATACATTCTTTTATAGAAATCAAAACAACCATACTCATTCAAAAATCTAATTACATATTCTGATTTTGAAATCGCCGAATTCAATTCAAGTTATAACCGGTATCATCACTCTTAGATTCTTGCATCTTTCAAAGCGATACTTTAACTTCAAAACTGTGTTAGAACATCGTATGTATATTAACGATTATAATCTGTGTTCAAGACCTTCGAAATACCTGAAGACACTTCAAATAATGAACAATCGAGATGATGATCCAACCACATGTTATCCACAGTTACGTACCTGAAAAACTCTTGAAACCAAAGTCATAATTTAACATGTATCCATGTTAGACCTTTTGGTATTTACTAGCTAAAATAACTTTTCAATCCCTTCTAAAAATAGACAGTTTTGTCACAGCTCCAGCAAACCAACTTCAATTGTTCATTCGAATAAGCCTTATTATAATGATTACCCCTTCATCATTATTACCGGGGAACCTTTCATATCTCGCCACATTAGCAGTAAACTTATTAACAACTTCATTGATCTTTGACTTTCCAAAAAAATCTTTATATTGATCAAAACCCCATCATTTACCCATCTGCATCTTGTAACGAGAATTTCCATATGAATCATCGGAAATTAGCAATCAGTATTTTGAAATCTCGCAGCATGTCTACGCCAACAATTATATGTGTATATCTTCTGGACTTATATACTTTGAATGTGAAGTTTCTGAAAAACACCCTAAACTGCGAACTAGTTCTCGAAATACTGATGAAGCAGCAAAAACTATAAACGACCTTAACAGTAAAAAGTTTGATGATAAAGTATAGTGTGTTGGCAAAGCTCAGAAAAAGAGAAGATTTGGTACTGAAAAATACGGATTGAGCAAACCATGAAGAAGGCTGTGGATAAATCACAAGGACGAAATCTACCTTCAAAGAATCTAAATGATTCCGTGTCTGCTGAAGTCATTATCGAATACCTTGCTCCTGACTCTAAACCCTTACGGACAATATTCTTCATCATCCTCTGATATTAGAAATTTTAAGATATCATCGTATCTTTCATTATAAATATCCTCCATATTTTTGAAGATATTTCCATAATTATTCTTATCTGAAATCATTTACCTCTTCGTGCTGTCTGTATTACATCATAAAAGAAACTATTTTAGTTTCTAAATTCTGAAACTTTCGAATTTAAAATAGGAATATTTTTGAAGTAGTGTTGGGAACTGAAGCATGAACTAGTATAATATAATGACACTTGATCAACGTGATTATATTACAGTAAGTCATGCTGAGTTTCTAAATGGAACGTGATGATTCACAGATCATAACGTCATCATGTACTATGTTACACAACTCTTGTATTCTCTTTAACCTCTAAAATATCAAGAAAATATTTCTTGATGATTCGGCCTTTTCCAAGGTATTCTAGTAATTTGACAAGTCAAGATCGTGCCATTACAATTTTCTTCTTAGAACATTAACAATGTTCATTCCGAAATTCATATATGCGAATTCTGGACCATTACAAGCGGTGCTTAATCGCAAGAAGAAGAAACGAAAGGACAAAACTCCGAAATAGAAATTGGGGTATAAATCGCAGCAAATAAAAGAGAGCATTAATTGGGGATGACAATGATTATAGAAGACAGAAGCAGGGACATCGAAATATAAGGGAAGATATAAAACCCAAAAACAACCCAGAAACTATAAACCGTATATATCGATGCATATAGCAATATAAAGACACGAGAGAACTAAAAACACTATAAAACCAAGAGTATAGTAGAAGTAAATAGATTCTTCTGGAGGTAGATGAAAAAGAAGAACGACAGATATGAAAGTAAGGAGTATATTGATAATCAGCACTGGATGAAGCAGATTGACGAATAATTTTAAAGTAAGAATTGAGGGAGAAAGAATAGAAGGTGTGAATTAAAAGGAAATGAAGGAGGTGGATTTATAGTGAAATATCCGACAGAAAAATCGAGATGAATCATCGCATTAAATCGAAGAGGATCATAATTTCCTTAATCACCAAAGAATCAAATCCTATATAGATTACAAAGATTTTCTTTAATCCGGAAATCAACCGTGATGACGTCAAAAGATAAGATGAATCCCTATTTTCTCATTTCACTCTTTTACGATAGCTTAACTCATACGTTTCGAGTAATCGAATTATTTTATCCATATTTCTCAATCAAGATAAAACCCTATGAATCAACTTATATTTTTCATAATAACATTCTTATTGTTAGCCATGACGACCTCGATCAAATTTCGGGACGAAATTTCTTTAACGGGTAGGTACTGTGACGACCCGAAAATTTCCGACCAAATTTAAACTTAACCTTTATATGTTTCCGACACGATAAGCAGAATTTGTAATGTTGAATCTCAAAAAGTTTGAAACAACATTCATGTAATCAATTACCCTTTGACCGTGTTCGACAATTCACGAACAATTATGAGTATATAGATATGTATATATAATATATATTATTACCTGAAAACATTAACAAAGTATTAGATATATGATACTTTACATGAACGTATTTGTTTCGATATATTTATCGACAGAATTAAGAGATAATATCAAATGATTGAATTATCAGATACATTATGATATGATTACGGGCCTATGTTATGAGGTCCACTGTGATTTAAGAAATCTATTCTTTTTGACAACATTCGAAAAATGGTAAAGTGATTTATAAATAAGAACAAATGTGTCAATTAACGGGAACTAGACAAGGGTTAGTGGAAATTCCTGTTTAATTTCCAAGGCATGTTTTATAATATTTTCCTCGTGACCTTGATAAGATAACTATGTTAACTTTCATTTTATTTAATATGAAAATAAGAACATGGAGTGTAAATAACTTAGATGTTGGATATCGACAAGTTAAGTAACTCGACATTTTTCATTAAGATGATTTCATACGTTTATTTAACCTTTGGACTTTATCCCATGCTTCACCAATAGACTGTAATTTAAAAACTTGAAACCTATTATGAATATATATAATTCTACTTTTCTAAAATGTTTTATGATATAACGATTTCCATTATTTTAACCTTATAACAAAATAATTCTTAAATATATTTAGTTTTGGAAAACAAAATTATCATATTTATTTGATTTAGTTTCAAAAGTACAAAAAAAAAAACGTTTTCAGTTTAAAAAGAACTTTATTATTAAAACGTATATATCTTTTATAAATATCTAGAACCACTTTTGACAACTCATTACTTAACCAGTATGATAAAGATAATGATATTTATATTTTATTTTATTAAATATATATAACGATTTAAATAAATATTATATATATTTATACGCGTATTATACGTATATAGTTTTATATTTTTACTATACTTTAACTTTACCTTTACTTTACTTTAACTTTAATAATTCATACTTTAATAATTCACTTTAATAATTCATACTTTAATAATTCACTTTAATAATTCATACTTTAATAATTCACTTTAATAATTCATACTTTAATAATTCACTTTAATAATTCATACTTTAATAATTCACTTTAATAATTTATACTTTAATAATTCACTTTAATAATTCACTTTAATAATTCATACTTTAATAATTCACTTTAATAATTCACTTTAATAATTCATACTTTAATAATTCACTTTAATAATTCACTTTAATAATTCATACTTTAATAATTCACTTTAATAATTCATACTTTAATAATTCACTTTAATAATTCAAAAATCTATTATAAATAGAATTGAATAGGTTTCATTATTTCATAGAAACTTGAAAATATATTTCTCTAAACTCTCTCAATCGAATTACATATATATATTTTCTTTGTATTATTTCAAGATATTATTAGTATACATAAAATACTACGACGGAGTTATACTCAGACGATTTCAAAATAAGTTTTCAAACGGGATAGAGCTAAGGAAATTATGGGTTATAGCTATGGAGGTTATGGGTATTGATCGAGGGTATTGCTCGTGAGGTCAACCTAACGTTTATCATTTTCGTTGTGTCTACGTACTTTCCTGCAATATTGAATCACAATATTGATACGTTCGTGAATCCGAGACAAACCCTGCACTTGTTCAGTGCCGTCATATACATAATTGCTACGAAATACAGTATTGTGAGTTTCATTTGCTCCCTTTTTAATTGCTTTTGCAATATATATTTTTGGGCTGAGAATACATGCGCTGTTTTATAAATGTTTTACGAAGTAGGCACAAGTACTAAAACTAATTCTATGTGGGTTTAAACCAGAAATATACCCTTAGCTTGGTAACATTAAACTACTTGTTTATGTACGGTAGGCGCGAATCCTAAAGATAGATCTATTGGGTCTGACAAACCCCATCCTGACTATGGGATGCTTTAGTACTTCGAGGTTATTTTAAACACACCTGATCTAGTGTACTTCAGAGGGTAAAACATGAATGTTAAGGCTTATTACCGGGTGCCTACAACTTATAGAATACTTTTATACACTTGTGAGTGTACATATATTTATAAACGAAAATCTTGTGGTCTATTAATATATTGAAATGATTGTTATGATAAACCTATGAACTCACCAACCTTTTGGTTGACACTTTAAAGCATGTTTATTCTCAGGTATTAAAGAAATCTTCCGCTGTGCATTAGCTCATTTTAAGGATATTACTTGGAGTCATTCATGGCATATTTTGAAAGACGTTGCATTCGAGTCATTGAGTTCATCAAGATTATTGTTAAGCCAATTATAGTTGAATGTATTATGAAATGGTGTGCATGCCGTCAACTTTCGTTGTAAAGAAAGTTTGTCATTTAAAAACGAATGCAATGTTTCTAAAATGTATCATATAGAGGTCAAATACCTCGTGATGTAATCAACTATTGTGAATCGTTTATAATGTATATGAACGGGTCCTTTCAATACTACTCCCGGATGAATTAACTTTATCAATGAATTCATCATGGTGCTATTACATGGAATACCGAATATGCAAGCTAAGGGAGTCTCTTGCTGTGGTTCTACGTTATTTGAAGGACTCACAACAAGTTTTTAAAGTGTGGAAGATGGAGATTAATGGTATAACAAGATCGTTTACCATGCTCTTCAACATCAACATACCAGCAGATTTACGGGTGACAAAACTATGCGGATTTAATAAGAATGGCCAACTTATATTGGAAACGGATAATCGCGGTTCTAGTGACCTTGTAGCTTATGAACCCTACAAAAAAAGTATCAACAATCTTGTGATTAATGGAAGAATTGGTTCGTTTATTGTGACTTCCTATACAGAATCACTACTGCTGCTTGATAACTGTGATAATCAGTAATATACATATAATCAGTTTTGGAGCATGGAAGAAAGGTATAACAAATATTGATCATCATAGAGTAATGAGTTACTTCTTGCCATTCATATTCATTAAGAATTAGTATAGATTCTTTTTAGTTAATATGCACATTTAATTTGAAGACAATTATGTTACTCCATTTTGCAAAGGGATCTAATGTTCATCACGGTTGTATACGGAGTATTTCAGTCATTCACTAAATCTGTTTCCCTGTTTTTCAAATGTTTTTTAAAAATGACTAGCATCTTTGTTGTAAAACAGTCACTGTGTATTGATGGATCATTCATGAAGTATGTTATATGAATACAAATTAAAATGAAGAATACCATGACTTTTTTTTTTTAGTAATAAAGATATAAAATATAAGAGTAAGATTTCAGAAAACGAAGGATTAATTGATATTAATAGTTATTATAGTAAATGCAGAACATACTTTTTCTTGAACTAGATACAAATAGAAGTACTTGAAGTGGCTATAGAATTTCATATACTCTGTATTTGTGTACATTGATTTTCAAACTGCTGGTGATCGGATTACATGTTTCTAGGCATATCGAAATAAACAGAAGATTAAATTGAAGATCATATCGAGTTTGATAACTAAACGGGCTTTACAGTATCGAATTCGGTATTGAAATAGGTTTGAATATCGAGTTCATATGCTGGTTCATATCGAGACTGAACAAAGGTGATTAACAAATCTGATATACAAACAGGGATATCAATCAAGTGAATATCGAGTTTGATAACTGAAGCAGAATAAGATGAAGATCATCAGATGAATATAGAATTTGTTATAAGCAGGGTCATTTGGATATACACTTGGATATCAACTGTTGAGAATAAACTCCGTACTTAAACATACACCGGATATCGAGTTATACTTTTGAAGCCAAAATGAAGTAAAACCTCTTATAAATAATTAATTGCGAATAGATATTAAAATTATATGTTATGAAAACTTGTTTAACGCACCAAAGGCATGAGCAATTAGAGACAAAATTTCAAGAAATAATAAAAAGTGTTGAAAAATTTAATACTTTGAATGATTTTTTTCTTCAAGAAAAAATCGAACTTTATAAAAAAACAAGGATACTTTCATCAAACCCTCACACAGAGAAATAAACTAAACAACATGAGTAAACACCCCAAACAAATACACACAAACAAAATAAATCGAACGTTCAAGACCAAAACACCTAACTAAACCAACCACTTACCAACCACGAGTAAAACAAACGAATATACAAAAACCCACTAAGAACCCGAGTGCACAACCCCTCCGAAGAAGCTATTCATACTCTTACAAAAATTCTCAACTTCAACTCTAACGCTCTTATTCTTAGAAATGCTCTATAAGTTTGCTGTTCACTTTAGAAAACCAATGGCTTTACTCGTGCAACTCAAGAACGAACAATCCATATCTAAATCACCCTCTGGCTTCGAATTGAAATCCGAATCACCTTCCTCTTCCACGACATCCGATAATCCAAAATCAGGATCAACATCACGTCCTGAAAAGGAACCACACACCCCGATAATCTATTTTTGAATGAAACTAGTGTAGAGGTCTGCGCTTCGCGGTGGATCCAACACCATCTGTATTCTCCAAAGATCTGCTCCATTTCGTTGACTTTGTTCTAGACAGCAAGTTTTAAATTGACTTTTGAAGAATGCATCAATGCAACATCTGTGTCAAATAACAACAATCATTAATGATACTAATAAGCTACTTACGTACCAAAAGATGTGTCGTCTAACTTAAGTACAAAAACTCCAGAACTTTCGAGTTCCAAGCTGATTAGGTAGTTAACAACTGGTAAAGTCGACTTTCTCAGAACATCTCCAGGTACATGATCGTCAAGATGGCAGCTAGTGTTAAATTTTGCTAAGCATGCTTGGTCGCCTGCATGTGTTGCTGGTAAACCTGGCAAACGGGATAAAACGGTTTTGGGTTGAAATGAGTCAAGGGTCAAACGAGTAAATATTAAACGGGGATGAGTCGATTTGGGTAACATGTCGAAACGGGTAATGGGTCAAAGTTGGAGGTGAACTCTTTGGGTATAAAAGGAGCTCAGAGAGGTAGGGCGCAACTAATCCGGATCTATTCGAATCAGATATGGATCGGGTGAGTTTCATGACCCGTCCTAATCCATCTGGACGAATACATTACATTTGGTTACATCGCGAGGTACTTGACCTCTATATGATACATTTTACAAACATTGCATTCATTTTTAAAAGACAAACTTTCATTTCATCGAAAGTTGACGGCATGCATACAATTTTATAATATATCCAACTATAATTGACTTAATAATAATCTTGATGAACTCAACGACTCGAATGTAACGTTTTTTGAAATATGTCACGAATGACTCCAAGTAATATCTCTAAAATGAGCAAATGCACAGCGGAAGATTTCTTTCATACCTGAGAATAAACATGCTTTAAAGTGTCAACCAAAAGGTTGGTGAATTCATTAGTTTATCATAAACATTCATTTTCATCATTTTAATAGACCACAAGATTTCATTTTTCCATAAATATACATCTCATATCAGGCATTTCGCAAACCACATAGAGATAAAAATCATTCATATGGTGAACGCTTGATAACCGAACTAACAAGATGCATATAGAATATCCCCATCATTCCGGGACTCTCATCGGACATGATAATCGAAGTACTAAAGCATTCGTAACCCGAATGGGACGTGTCAAGGTCCATAGATCTATCTTTAGGATTCGCGTCAATTAGGGGCCATTTCCCTAATTCTTAGGCTACCAAGCTAAAAAGGGGCATATTCGATTCGATAATCCAACCATAGAATGTAGTTTCAATTACCTGTGTCTATTTCGTAAAACATTTATAAAAGCAGCGCATGTATTCTCAGTCCCAAAAATATATATTGCAAAAGCATTTAAAAAGGGAGCAAATGAAACTCACAATACTGTATTTTGTAGTAAAAATACATATGACGATATTGAACAATGCAGGGTTGGCCTCAGATTCACGAACCTATATCATTCATATATATACATTAAAATATATACTTGTAATCGAACAAATTTCATATCTTATAACCCTATGTATTATATATTTTGTTTATATATATATATATATATATATATATATATATATATATATATATATATATATATATATATTTGAAAATGATTATTATTTATATAGTTATATTAATATATCTATATTTATATATATAATTGTTTAGTGTTATTTTTAAAAATCAATAGTTTGTGATATGCAAATATTTATATAATTACTATTAATAGGTTTGATAAAAAGAATAATTATTATCTATACATTTAGTTATATTACCATATCTATATCTATCTATGTGTTTAGTATTAGATTTAAAGTTTAATAATTTGTTATATATAAGTATTTATATAAAAATGTTATTATGTTTGATATATGATATAAAGCTAGGATATATATATTAAGTATATTCTATGTACATTATTTATCGATTAAAAATGATAGTTATGATAATATTAATGACACTAATGAAAACAAGATTATTACAAATTTTAAATATATTAATAATACTAATAAAAATGATACTAATACTAATATTATTGAAAATAATAATAACATTAATAATCAAAATCATTAATCATAATAATAATAATGGTTACCTAAATGATAGGATTAATAATAATGTTAATAATACTAAAAAAAATATATACTAATGTTAATGACGTCTTTATTACTTATAATTATAACCATGACATTAGTAATAATAATTATAATTCTATCAATCATAATGATATTAATCGTAATCATAACATTACTTAATAATAATGCTATTAATAACAATAATAACCATAACAATAATAATTTATAACAATAAAAATAATAATAATAATAATAATAATAATAATAATAATAATAATAATAATAATAATAATAATAATAATAATAATAATAATAATAATAATAATAATAATGATAATGATTTTTAAAAGTATAGAACTACCTTGAAAGTCCTTAAAAAAAATAATTGCCCAAAGCAGGGATTGAACCCAAGACCCCTCGCAAACCCGCTAACACTCATAACCACTCCTCTGCTTCCCTATTTCTGTTTCAATTCCTAACCTGTTTCTATTTATCCGATTTTCCTGCATTCATCTTCTTCTTCTTTATTGAAATCCATTCGGCCAAACTCAAATCAATTGCTAACAACGAGTAAAAATTTTAGTTTTTTTTTTTGACCTTCAACTGAGATAGTATAAATATATATCAATTATTGAATTAATTGCAAAAAAAAAATATATGTATATACATATCGCCACTGTCACTGTTCGACGAGAACAATAAAAAAAAATTTTGATTTCCAGTTTGATATCGTTTTGGACGAAATTTATAATACGAAACGTATTTCAAATCACTTTTAGAATCTTTTTGAATCCTCAAACTCTATAGAAACATCTACAAAATTTCGAATTTCATGAAGAACCAAAAAGTTGACTTTTTGATAAAAACAGTTTGACTATCAAATTAACAATCAAAATGATAAATTAAAGCTTGAAAATTTACAGAGAACTTCACTGAATGATCCCTGATAACTCTGCTTTAACAGATTTTGATGATTGATTCGAGATTGAGTTATGGATTAAATGGGTTGCGAAAAGAAAAAAAAAATAAAAAAATGGATTTGTTTCTTTCTTTTTGATCAAACTTCTCGAATGGCAGTGATGGTTATAAATCATACGAATGATCGATTTTATGCAGTAAGATGATTTGATTGAAATTTGTATGTTGGTGTGCATCCTCGACAAGAGTTCACGAGTGTGGGAAAAAATAAAGAGAAAAAGAAAAGTTGATAATGATATAAATAATTTATCACGCGTAATTATCAGTATTTTATATATCTGCACTTTACATATCTATATTTGTGTAGCTGTATATCTATTATGTCTATATCTGAATATTAAATATATAATAACAAAATATTGTGATATTAATTATACAAACATTAATTTTAATGATAATAATAATGGAACTAATAATAATATATATAACCTTGATACTAATAATAATAAAAATGATACTAATCCTATTATTAATGTTAATAATAAAATGTATTGTTCTAATAAATATTAATTATAATAACACTAATAATAATTATATTAAATATCATAATATTAGATATTAGTAATGATATTAACTAATAGATGGTAATAATATCATTATTCTTAATACTAGTAATAATACTAAATATGATGATATTAATATTATTAATGATAATAATCATATTAATAATACTAATAACATAATAATTTATACATATCAAATCTCATTTTTATATCATAATATTATTAATACAGATATTTATTTTAATAATAATAAAAGTAATAGTATTATTATAACAATTATATTTTAACTTGTAGTTTAATACCTTACTATTAAATATTACTAATTATGTAATATTCAATAATTAGATAATATATACACATAATATTTATATCTTTTATATATTCCACTATACATAATAATTATCTATAGAAATTATATATATAGTTTTAATTTAATAACCACTTAGTTATATTATTTTATATTTTTAATTTCAATTGATTTAAATGTATATTATTAACTCAAAATTTTATATATGCACTTATATTTATATTTATATATATATTTACATAACTATTTATACACAATTGTTCATGAGTCGTCGGAAGTAGTCAAAGGTCAAATGTATGCATGAACACAGTTCAAAGTTTTTGAGACTCAACATTACAGACTTTGCTTATCGTATCAAAATCAAATAAGATTCAAGTTTAAATTTGGTCGAAAATTCCCGGGTCATCACAGTACCTACCCGTTAAAGAAATTTCGTCCCGAAATTTGAGTGTGGTCGTCATGGCTAACAATAAATATGTTTTCCTGATGAATATGAGCTGATAAATAGAGTTTTATCATTATTGAATAATACAGATAAAATAATTCGATTATTCTAAGAGCACGAATGAAGCTATCACAAAAGAGTGAAATGAATAAATGAAGTTTCGTTTTAACTTTTGACGTTGTCTTGGTTGAATTCCGAAATTCAAGGGATTTAAAGAAAATCTTCGAAATCTAAAAGATTTGATTCTTCTGCGAGTAAGGAAATTAAGATCTCTTTAATCAAATACGGTGATCTGCCTAGATTACTGTGTCTGATATTTCTATTATAAATTAAACTCTTCTGTTCTATTATTCTTACAATTCCTATACTTTCTTTCTTAGTTCATACATTTAAAAGATTGTAAAAATGCTTAATCCCGTTCTAATCCTTGATATTTTCCTAATTATCATTTCTGTCATCCTTCTTTTCAATCTTCCTCCAGAAGAACCTGTTTACTTCTACTATTACCTTGGGGTGATACTATTCTTAATTATACCGTGTCTTTATATTTCTATTCGTATTAATATCCACGGTTTGTAACTTCTGTGTAGTTATTGGGCTTTATATTTTCTCTTATATTTTGAAGTTCTTTGCCTTTTTATTCTCTTCTCGACCTCTAGTAAAGCGAGTAACGGTTCAGAATTCGTAAATATGGAATTTCGAATGAACTTAATGTTCTTAAACAAAAAGGAATGTATCGCACGATTTGATTTGTCAAATTACTCGAATTCAAGGGAAAAGATAGGACTATCAAGAAAATATGTTCTTGATGTATTTATAGATTAAATAGAATGTAAGAGTCGTGTAACATGGAACATGATGACGTTATAATCTGTGAATCATCACGTTCCATTAGAAACCCAGCTTGACTTACTGTAATATAATCACGTTGATCAAGTGTCATTATATTATACTAACTCATGCATCAGTTCCCAACATTACTTCAATAACATTCATGTTTTAAGCTCGAAAGTTTATAGAATATAGAAACTAACAGTTTCTATATGATGTAACACTGATAGCACGAAGAGATTAATGGTTTCAGATAAGAATAGTTATGAAAATATCTTCAGAAATATGGAAGATATTTATAATGAAAGATACGATGATATCTTGGAATTTCTAATATCGAAGGATGGTGAAGAAAACTTGTCCGCAAGAGTTTGGTGTCAGAAGCAAGGTATTCGCTAAAGATTTCATCAGAAACAGAATCATCAGGATTCAAAATGTACAAGTTTAGTCCTTGTGATTTGTTCAGAGACTCCTTCGTAGTTTGCTCAATCAGTTTTTCAGTTTCAAACTTTTTCTGAGCTTTGCCAACATACAATTCTTTATCATCAACTTTTGGCTGTTGAGGTACTTTACAATTTTTGTTGCTTCATTCAACTTTTCAAAATTCAGAGCATTAATTCTCAGACTGGGTGCTTTTTAGAATTTCAGAATGGAAGATCATAGTTCTAAGAGGTAAATGTTATATGGATACATATAACTGTTGATATGGAAAAGTTACGAGACTCACAATACAGATTTGCTGATTCTCGGTAATTGGTATGGCAATTCTTGCTACAAGATGCGGATGAGTATATGATGAGACTTCAATAGATAAATATAGTGATTTATCGGAGAGATTTAAGCCAAGGAGCAACGAGGTTGCTGGTACGTCTGCTGGTAATATGATGGAATATAAAAGGTTCCCCGGTAGCAATAAAAGAGCACACATATATGTCAAAATTATAAGAAGGTTGTTTCGAATGAACAGTCGAAATCAATTTGCTGGAGCAGTGACAAAATTTGCTACTTTGAAAGGGGTTACCAAGTTATTTTGGGTAATAATAACACTAAAGGAATTAGCACAGCTACGTGTTAAATGTTCACTCAGTTTCTGAGAGTTTTTCAGATACATAACTATATGTATAAATCTTTCCTTCTTTAGATGAAGTACGGTTGGTTCATCCTCTCGATTGAGGTGTTTTCAAGAATCATGAAAGGTTTGAATGTGGATTGTAATCGTCAAGATACAAATGAGGTTTAAGATGAAATCAAGTGGCAAACTTGAAGAATTGTTTAGTTTCATATGTTATAATCAATATTTTAATTCATTTTAGTTGTCTAATGTTGGCAGTCCACAGTCGATAGTCCACAGTTAACAGTCCAATAATTTATATATAGTTTAATGTATAATATTCGAATTAATTAATACGTATCGTGACCCGTGTACATGTCTCAGACTCGATCACAACTTAAACTATATATATTATTGTAGAATCAACCTCAACTATGTATAGCTAACTCCAGCATTACTGCATATAGAGTGTCTATGGTTATTACAAATAATATATATAGATGCGTCGATATGATATGTCCAAACCTTGTATACGTGTTCCGATATTTAAAGTGCGTAAAATAAATAACAGAAATTAAATGACGATAAATAAAATTGCGATAATTAAAATTGCAATAAATAAATTGCGATAAATAAATTGCGATAATTAAAAGGTAATACAGAATTAACAGTTAGCTAGGAACAGTTAGCTAGGATTTTGTTAGCGTGGATTCTTAACAGAATTTCTCATAGTTAATTCGGTTGTTTCTAACAAATTTTATTTTGTCCAATTTTTCTTCATTATGCCACTTGTTGGATTCTGATAGATCAAAATCCAAATATGAAATTGTATGAAAATGGTTATTCTGCAGTAAACGGATACGTATATCTGTGGATGTAAGTAGGATAGTAAATGACTGTTGAATCAGATTCGAAGAATGTACAATGTAACTTATTAATGTGAAATCTAAATATTCCTCGGGTATAACCTACCCGTTAAAACATTTTCACCATTAACAGTTTGTACGAAAGAACTTTTAATTACAATCTTTATGAAAATATACTTACACATATATTTTCTTCAGATGTAATCATGAATTTATAGATATTGATTGTTAAATCATTGATGAAAGATGTGAATGATAACATATGTGAATTAATTATGATAGAAGCTCTTTAAAGCTTCTTTTATCTTTCTCGGGTATTACCTACCCGTTAAAAATTTACACGTCATAGTTAATATGAAAAGAATTTTTATTACGATCTCGAGATATACATAAATATATATACATATATCTTTCAATCGTGAGCAGAAAGTAATGAATTATAATTTCATAATTCATCATTCTCAGTACTCTTCGGTGTCTGTGGTGCTTACGGAGCTCGTGGTGATGGAAATGATGCTGGTGCTGGTGGTGTTGGTGTTGGTGTCGGTACTACTTGTGGTACCTGCGTAGTAGATGCGAGCCTAGTTTCCAAATCAAACACTGTCACCTCCAAGGTTTCTACTTTACGCTCGAGCCTATGAATTAGTTCTACCCATTCTTCCATAAGGTTTGTCAATTCTTGATATTTAGTTCGAAGTCTTCTAACTTCTTCTAATAATCCTATCTGATTAGAATTTGGGAGTAGAGGACGAATACTATCTTTAATGACATCGAGTCGACCTTCGAGGCAGAAAATCCGTGCGAAAAGAATGAAAACAGTATTGCGAACAAGTTCGCTGGTAAGCGGATCGAGCACTCCGACGTTAGGTGGTAAGTTCGGCTCCTGATATGGAGTACCTTCTTCATTTCTCCATAGGGTAAGTATTTCCCGAACCCATCCCCACTTTCTAAAGAAATCACGGTAGTTGATCGGTTGGTGCGTTCCCGTCACGCTGTCTTCTGAGTCAGAGGAACTTGGTCGATTCGTAGAGGCCATCTTTCGCGATCACAGAAAAGATTTTTGGTATGAAAAGTTTAGTGACAGCAAATGATAGTTGGATGGTATTCTCAGTACATAATATGCATAAATATATATATAGTACCAGGATCCCTTAAATTACGGAGCAATTTACGGGAGATATCAGGTAAAATTTACCGTAATAGATACGCTAAGATATGAATTTATCTATATACTATCTATGCAATAAAGGCAGTAGGACGTATCTAGACTTAAGAATGATAAGCAGGTAATTTTCGGCACGAAATGGTAAGCAAAACTTTTGACATGCAGACACGATCGAAGTCCAGACCTACTAATGCATCTAAACAACTATCAGTTAGACACACTAATGCAAGACCTGGTTCACTAAGACCACCGCTCTGATACCACCTTTCATATAGTTGGGGACACCACACGTCCCACCCAGTGCCTTCGTAGCTAACTACCTGGTGACCACTGAGTGTACCTCAGACACTGATTTTAGTAAGAGCCAATGCTTCGTCACAGGTAACACTGTGAGAACCCCCTCTACGATTAAGCCGATTAAACAGCTTAAACCAGCTCTGATACCACCTTTCATGACCCATCCTAATCCATCTGGACGAATACATTACATTTGGTTACATCGCGAGGTACTTGACCTCTATATGATACATTTTACAAACATTGCATTCATTTTTAAAAGACAAACTTTCATTTCATCGAAATTTGACGGCATGTGTAGTGACCCGAACTTTTCCATATTTATATATATTAATTGAGATTGATATTTATATGACTAAATGTTTCCAACCTATTAAGCAATCAAACTTGTTAAGACTTGATTAAATAAAATAAGTTACATATAGACAATTGATCACCCAAGTTGACCGGCGATTCACGAACGTTACAAATTTGTAAAAACTACATGTTGTGGTATATATAGACATATATATATGGTTGACATGAGATTATGATGAGTAAGTATCTCACTAAGTATATTAACAATGTGTGATATACATAAGAAATGAGATTACTAAGTTAAGAAACTCGAAATGATATATATAACGATTATCGTTATGATAACGTCTACTAAATACATATGTATCATATTAAGATATTGATACACTATATTTAACATGATAAAATGATATTTAAATATATCATTAAGTGTGTTAACAATGAACTACATATGTAAAAACAAGACTACTAACTCAAGAATTACGAAATGAGACTTATATGTAACGATTATTGTTGTAACGATATTTTAATGTATATATCATATTAAGAGATATTCATACATCATAATATCATGATAACATAATAATTTAATATCTCATTTGATATAATAAACATTGGGTTAACAACATTAATTGAGATCGTTAACTTAAAGGTTTCAAAACAACACTTACATGTAACGACTAACGAAGACTTAACGACTCCATTAGAATGTATATACATGTTGTGTTTTGATATGTATTCTTACACTTTTGAAAGACTTCAAGACATATATCAAAGTACTTCTACTTAACAAAAATGCTTACAATTACATCCTCGTTCATTTTCATCAACAATTCTACTCGTATGCACCCGTATTCGTACTCGTACAATACACAGCTTTTAGATGTTTGTACTATTGGTATATACACTCCAATGATCAGCTCTTAGTAGCCCATGTGAGTCACCTAACATATGTGGGAATCATCATTTGACAACTAGCATGAAATATCTCATAACATTACAAAAATATTAGTAATCATTCATGACTTATTTACATGAAAACAAAATTACATATCCTTTATATCTAATCCATATACCAACGACCAAAAACACCTAAAAACACTTTCATTCTTCAATTTTCTTCATCTAATTGATCTCTCTCAAGTTCCATCTTCAAGTTCTAAGTGTTCTTCATAAATTCCATAAGTATAGTTTCATAAAAATCAAGAATACTTCCAAGTTTGCAAGTCTACTTCCAAGCTTTCTAATCCATTCCAAGTAATCATCTAAGATCAAGGAACCTTTGTTATTTATAGTAGGTTATCTTTCTAATTCAAGGTAATATTCATATTCAAACTTTGATTCAATTTCTACAACTATAACAATCTTATTTCGAGTGAAAATCATACTTGAACTATTTTCGTGTCATGATTCTGCTTCAAGAACTTTCAAGCCATCCAAGGATCCTTTAAAGCTAGATCTATTTTTTTCATTTCCAGTAGTTTTATCCAGAAAACTTGAGGTAGTAATGATGTTCATAACATCATTCGATTCATACATATAAAGCTATCTTATTCGAAGGTTTAAACTTGTAATCACTAGAACATAGTTTAGTTAATTCTAAAGTTGTTCGCAAACAAAAGTTAATCCTTCTAACTTGACTTTTAAAATCAACTAAACACATGTTATATATCTATATGATATGCTAACTTAATGATTTAAAACCTGGAAACACGATGAACATCATAAAATCGGATATACGCCGTCGTAGTGAAACCGGGGGCTGTTTGGGTTTGGATAATTAAAAACTATGATAAACATTGATTTAAAAGTTGTTCTTCTGGGAAAATTATTTTTCATATGAACATGAAACTATATCCAAAAATCTTGGTTAAACTCAAAGTGAAAGTATGTTTTTCAAAATGGTCATCAAGATGTCGTTCTTTCGACGAAAATGACTACCTCTTTAGTAATTGACATGTAACTTAAATTTCCCACTATAAACCCACACTTTTTCCATTTGGATTCTTAAATTAGAGTTCAATATGAAACCATAGCAATTTTATTCACTCAAAACGATTTTAAAATGAAGAAGTTATGGGTAAAACAAGATTGGATATTTTTGATCTTTTTAGCTACGGGAAATGTTTAACAAATCTATACAAATCATATCCTAGCTAACTTATATTGTATTATACATGTATTCTAATATATTATGTAATCTTGGGATACCATAGACACGTATGCAAATGTTTTGACATATCATACCGACCCATGTATATATATTATTTGGAACAACCATAGACACTCTATATGCAGTAATGTTGGAGTTAGCTATACAGGGTTGAGGTTGATTCCAAAAATATATATACTTTGAGTTATGATCTAGCTTGAGACGTGTATACACTGGGTCGTGGACTGATTCAAGATAATATATATCGATTTATTTCTGTACATCTAACTGTGGACAACTAGTTGTAGGTTATTAACGAGGACAACTGACTTAATACACTCAAATCTTTAAAACATAATAAAAATTGTTGAAATTATATTTTGATCATAATTTGATATATATGTACATATTTGTATAGGTTCGTGAATCGATCCGTGGTCAAGTCTTATTTTCGAGGAAGGAAATATCTATGAAAGTGAGTTATAGTCCCACTTTTAAAATCTAATATTTTTGGGATGAGAATACATGTAGGTTTTATAAATGATTTACAAAATAGACACAAGTACGTGAAACTACATTCTATGGTTGAATTATCGAAATCGAATATGCCCCTTTTTATTAAGTCTGGTAATCTAAGAATTAGGGAATAGACACCCTAATTGACGCGAATCCTAAAGATAGATCTATTGGCCTAACAAACCCCATTCAAAGTACCGGATGCTTTAGTACTTTGAAATTTATATCATATCCGAAGGGTGTCCCAGAATGATGGGGATATTCTTATATATGCATCTTGTTAATGTCGGTTACCAGGTGTTCACCATATGAATTATTTTTATCTCTATGTATGGGATGTGTATTGAAATATGAAATCTTGTGGTCTATTGTTACGATTTGATATATATAGGTTAAACCTATAACTCATCAACATTTTTGTTGACGTTTAAAGCATGTTTATTCTCAGGTGAATACTAAGAGCTTCCGCTGTTGCATACTAAAATAAGGACAAGATTTGGAGTCCATGTATGATATTGTGTAAAAACTGCATTCAAGAAACATATGTCGATGTAATATATTTCTATTGTAAACCATTATGTAATGGTCATGTGTAAATAGTATATTTTAGATTATCATTATTTGATAATCTACGTAATGCTTTTAAAACCTTTATTGATAAAATAAAGGTTATGGTTGTTTTAAAAATGAATGCAGTCTTTGAAAAACGTCTCATATAGAGGTCAAAACCTCGCAACGAAATCAATTAATATGGAACGTTTATAATCAATATGAACGGGACATTTCAGTTGGTATCCGAGCGTTGGTCTTAGAGAACCAGAAAAATTGCATTAGTGTGTCTTATCAAGTTTGTTAGGATGCATTAGTGAGTCTGGACGTCGACCGTGTTTTCTTTAAAAATGATTGCTTAACATTTTTGTTGGAAACTATATATTATTAACATGTAAATATTATGTGATATATTAATCTCTTAACATGTTTGATATTGTGTGATAGATGTCTACCTCTAGCACAAATCCCATTGACTCACCTAATAATAACGAAGATTCGAATATATATTGGCAAGATTCACAAGTTCCCGAAGAACCGGAAGAAGAGGAAACGAAACCGGAAGAAGAGGAACCGGAAGAAGAGGAACCGGAAGAAGAGGAACCAGAAGAAGAAGACGTTCCGGAGGGGGGAATAATAGGAACCACAGAAAACCGGTTAAATAAAAGAAAATCCTCAACCAATGGACCGAAGTTAATAATGGTCAATGGTGTTTCCGCTAAGGAAGCAAAATATTTGGAAAATTACCAATTTTCCGATGAATCGGATCCTGATGAGGATTCCGATGATGTTATAGAAATTACCCCGACCCAATTTAATGAGGCAAAAGAAAATAATAAGGGAAAAGGCATCAAAATAGAGAAATCTGATTCCGACCCCGATGAACTTTATATGTACCGTCAACACCCGTATTTTCAATATCGTGACAATAACCCGGGAACCTCTAAACCACCAGGTTTTTCTAAAACAATGTGGAAAACGACGGCTCGTATTAGAGGAACATCATATATCCTTAGAAAATTAGGAAAAAGAACCAAGTCCGAAGAAGAAGAAACCAGTGATTCAGATTAGAGGGGTGTGAGCATATTGTGTAATAAATGTATTGTAGTGTGCTTGTACTTTTATGTTCTATGTAAAAATTGCTTGTATTGTTTGTTATTACGAATCTAATCCTTGTCTATTTTACAGTATAAAAACAAAATGGACGTTAAGGGTAGACAACCGAATATTTTAGAAGACCTACCAGAGGATATGATTGAGGAAATCTTGTCTAGAGTCGGTCAGAATTCATCAGCACATTTAGTTATGGCAAAATTAACTTGTCAAACATTTGAATGACTTTCCAGAAATGCCTTAGTTTATAAAAGGCTTTCCTTTGATAGGTGGGGTATATCACATTGGGGAGACTTTAAGTTACGCCGTGTTTTCTTTAAAGCGTTAAATGTAGGGAACCCAAATGCAATTTTACGCTACGGGTTAAGAACCTATTTTGACTCAACATATCCCAACATAGGATTTCGTGAATTAGAAAGAGCTTCTAACATGCAACATAGAAGCATGTTATGCTTACAGGTTAGTGATGTTCGCTTCTTACCAAAGTGAGAAAAAGAACATCAGATTGCAGCTTTTAAATAAAACTTTCCCACAAGTGATGGATTCAGTAGTTGGGGTGAGAAACAATGTTTTTAGATTATTACGGGGCTGTTGGACATTACGAAACCCTCGTCATTTTGACGACATTACAACATGCTACCTAGCCAATGGTCATAACGGTTATTTTCCACAAGACCAAGGATGGGAAGTCGTCTTAGTAAAACCAGAATGCATGACTTGTTTCTGGACTTATGAATTACGTGTCTTTATTTCCTTTGCTGAACAACTTGCGTATTAACTAGATTTATCTTCAAAACTGTCCTGTATCATAGTGTACTATATTTCATGTTATATGTAATATAGCGAAGTTGTAAGTTTGAAGAATATTTGTATGTGATATATTATTATAATCAGTTTTTCATATGGAATTGTAGTAGTTGAATTGTATATTAGCTACTAAGTATGAACTTAACGGGTAGGTAGTACCCGAATTTAAACTTATAAAACGCTAATATGAGGAAAAAGCTTTTATAAATGAGTTTATATTATGCTACGATATACTATTGACTACTCTTAATATTCTGTATGATTAACTTGTTTCATTTGACTATTTTGAAGGAAATGGCACCGACTACTCGACACACCTTGAATATGAGCGAAGAGGAATTTCGTGCCTTTCTTGCTTCAAACATAGCCGCAGTACATACCAACAATAACTCTGAATCTAGCAATACAGCTAAAGGCTCAAGAAATCGTGTAGGATGCTCCTACAAGGAATTCACTGCCTGCAAACCTTCAAAATTTGATGGGACCGAAGGACCAATCTGATTGAAACGGTGGACCGAGAAAGTTGAATCGGTGTTTGCCATAAGTAAGTGTGCTGAAGGAGACAAAGTGAAGTACGCTACGCATACCTTCACAGGTATTGCGTTAACATGGTGGAATACCTGTCTAGAGCAAGTGGGACAAGATGCTGCTTACGCGCTACCGTGGTCAGCATTCAAGCACTTGATGAACGAGAAGTACCGTCCCAGAACCGAGGTCAATAAGCTCAAGTCAGAACTTAGAGGGTTACGAACACAGGGATTCGATATTACTTCGTACGAAAGACGATTCACAGAATTGTGCCTATTGTGTATGAGAGCGTTCGAAGATGAGGAAGAGAAGATCGACGCATTTGTGAAAGGGTTACCGGAGATAATCCAAGAAGATATAAGTTCACACGAGCCTGCCTCCATACAAAAGGCATGTAGAATGGCTCACAAACTAGTGAACCAGATTGAGGGAAGAATTAAAGAACAGCCTGCCGAAGAGGCCAACGTGAAGCTAGTCAAAAGAAAGTGGGAGGAAAATGGTGATAAGAGTCACCAATACAACAACAACTATCCCAACAATTGCAACATCAATCACAACTACAACAAACGGCACAACAACAACAACAACTACAACTACAACAATCATCCCAACAACAATAACAACCGCAACAATAACAACAATCAGAAGCAGCTATGCCAAAGGTGTGAAAAGTATCACTCGGGGTTCTGCACCAAATTTTGCAACAAGTGTAAAAGAAATGGTCATAGCGCGGCGAAGTGTGAGGTCTACGGACCAGGGGTTAACAGAACGAAAGGAACAAATGGTGTCGGAATGAGTAATGGCGGAGCAAGTAGTGTCGGAGCAAGTTATGCCAATGTAGTTTGTTATAAATGTGAAAACCAGGCCACATTATTAGAAATTGCCCGAACCAGGAGAACACGAATGGACAAGGCCGCGGAACAGTTTTCAATATAAATGCGGCAGAGGCACAGGAAGACCCGGAACTTGTTACGGGTACGTTTCTTATTGACAATAAATCTGCTTAAGTTTTATTTGATTCGGGTGCAGATAGAAGCTATATGAGTAGAGATTTTTGTGCTAAATTAAGTTGTCTATTGACGCCGTTGGGTAGTAAATTTTTACTCGAATTAGCAAACGGTAAATTAATTTCAGCAGATTATATATGCCGGAATCGAGAAATTAAACTGGGTAGCGAAATATTTAAGATTGATTTGATACCAGTAGAGTTAGGGAGTTTTGATGTAATAATTGGCATGGACTGGCTGAAGGAGATGAAAGCAGAGATCGTATGTTACAAAAATGCAATTCGCATTGTACGAGAAGAAGGAGAACCCTTAATGGTGTACGGAGAAAAGGGCAACATGAAACTACATCTTATTAGTAATTTGAAGGCACAAAAACTAATAAGAAAAGGTTGCTATGCTGTTCTAGCACACGTCGAGAAAGTAAAAACTGAAGAAAAGAGCATCAATGATGTTCCCGTCGCAAAAGAATTTCCCGATGTATTTCCGAAAGAATTACCGGGACTACCTCCACATCGATCTGTTGAATTTCAAATAGATATTGTACCAGGAGCTGCACCAATAGCTCGTGCTCCTTACAAACTCGCACCCAGCGAGATGAAAGAACTACAAAGCCAACTGCAAGGACTATTAGAATGTGGTTTCATTCGACCAAGCACATCACCATGGGGAGCTCCTGTTTTGTTTGTCAAGAAGAAGGATGGTATATTTAGGTTGTGTATTGACTACAGAGAGTTGAATAAACTTACCATCAAAAACCGTTATCCACTGCCTAGAATTGACGACTTATTTGATCAACTACAAGGCTCGTCGGTTTATTCGAAAATCGATTTACGTTCTGGATATCATCAAATGTGAGTAAAGGAGGATGATATTCCAAAAACTGCTTTTAGGACGCGTTATGGTCATTACGAGTTTATGGTTATGCCATTTGGATTGACTAACGCACTAGCTGTGTTCATGGACCTTATGAACCGAGTGTGTGGGCCATATCTTGACAAGTTTGTCATTGTTTTCATCGATGACATACTTATTTACTCAAAGAATGATCAAGAGCACGAAGAACATTTGAGAAAAGTGCTAGAAGTATTGAGGAAAGAAAAACTGTATGCTAGGTTTTCAAAGTGTGCATTTTGGTTGGAAGAAGTTCAATTCCTCGGTCACATAGTGAACAAAGAAGGTATCCAGGTGGACCCGACAAAGATAGAAACCGTTGAAAAGTGGGAAACCCCAAAAACTCCGAAGCATATACGTCAATTTTTAGGATTGGCTGGTTACTACAGAAGATTCATCCAAGATTTCTCCAAAATAGCAAAACCCTTGACTGCATTAACGCATAAAGGGAAGAAATTTGAATGGAAGGATGAACAATAGAAGGCGTTTCAGTTATTGAAGAAAAAGCTAACTACGGCACATATATTGTCATTGCCTGAAGGGAATGATGATTTTGTGATTTATTGTGACTCATCAAAGCAAGGTCTCGGTTGTGTATTAATGCAACGAACGAAGGTGATTGCTTATGCGTCTAGACAATTGAAGATTCACGAGCAAAATTATATGACTCATGATTTGGAATTGGGTGATGTTGTTTTTGCATTAAAGACTTGGAGGCATTATTTATATAGGGTCAAAAGTATTATATATACCGGCCACAAAAGTCTCCAACATATATTTAATCAGAAGCAACTGAATATGAGATAACGCAGGTGGATTGAACTGTTGAATGATTATGATTTTAAGATTCGATACCACCTAGGGAAGGCGAATATGGTAGCTAACGCTTTGAGTAGAAAGGACAGAGAACCTATACGGGTAAAAGCTATGAATATAATTATTCGTACTAACCTTACTACTCAAATAAAGGAGGCGCAACCGGGGGTTGTAAAAGAAGAAAAGTTGAAGAATGAGATACCCAAAGGATCAGAGAAAGATCTTAATATTCGGGAAGACGGAACCCGATATAGGGCTGATAGAATTTAAAGGTTTGGAGATATGAGAGAAATGGTACTTAAGGAAGCACATAAAACCAGATATTCAATACATCCCGGAGCGGGGAAGATGTATAAAGATCTCAAGAAACACTTTTGGTGGCCGGGTATGAAAGTTGATATTGCTAAATATGTAGGAGAATGTTTGACGTGTTCTAAGATCAAAGATGAACATCAGAAACTATCAGGTCTACTACAACAACCTGAAATCCTGGAATGGAAATGGGAAAACATTACCATGGATTTAATTACTAAATTGCCAAGGACTGCAAGTGGTTATGATACTATTTGGGTAATAGTTGATCGTCTCACCAAGTCAGCACACTACCTGCCAATGAGAGAAGATGACAAAATGGAGAAGTTGGCGCGATTGTATTTGAAGGAGGTTGTCTCCAGACATGGAATACCCATCTCTATTATCTCTGATAGGGATGGTAGATTTGTTTCAAGGTTCCGGCAGACGTTGCAACAAGCATTGGGGACTCGTCTAGACATGAGTACTACCTATCATCCACAAACTGATGGGCATAGCGAAAGGACGATACAAATGCTTGAAGACATGCTACAAGCATATGTTATTGATTTCGGAAACAGTTGGGATCGACACCTACCGTTAGCAGAATTTTCCTACAACAACAGTTATCATTCTAGTATTGAGATAGCGCCGTTTGAGGCACGTTATGGTAGAAAGTGCAGGTCTTCGATTTGTTGGAATGAAGTGGGGGTAGACAGATTACGAGTCCGGAGATAATACAAGAAACTACCGAGAAAATCATCCAAATTCAACAACGATTGAAAACCGCCCAGAGTCGACAAAAGAGCTACGCGGACAGTAAAAGAAAAGACATAGAGTTTGAAATTGGAGAAATGGTCATGCTTAAGGTTTCACCTTGAAAAGGCGTTGTTCGATTTGGTAAAGGGGGGAAACTAAATCCAAGGTACATTGGACCATTCAAGATTATAGATCGTGTCGGACCAGTAGCTTACCAACTGGAGCTACCTCAACAACTCGTGGCTGTACATAACACTTTTCACGTCTCGAATTTGAAGAAATGTTTTGCTAAAGAAGATCTCACTATTCCGTTGGACGAAATCCAAATCAATGAAAAACTTCAATTCATTGAAGAACCCGTCGAAATAATGGATCGTGAGGTTAAGAGACTTAAGCTAAACAAGATACCGATTGTAAAGGTTCAATGGAATGCTCGTAGAGGACCCGAGTTCACCTGGGAGCATGAAGATCAAATGAAGAATAAATACCCGCATCTATTTCCAGAAGATTCGTCAACACCTTCAACAACTTAAAATTTCGGGACGAAATTTATTTAACGGGTAGGTACTGTAGTGACCCGAACTTTTCCATGTTTATAATATTAATTGAGATTGATATTTACATGACTAAATGTTTCCAACGTGTTAAGCAATCAAACTTGTAAAAACTTGATTAAATGAAATAAGTTTCATATAGACAATTGATCACCCAAGTTGACCGGCGATTCACGAACGTTACAAATTTGTAAAAACTATATGTTGTGGTATATATAGACATATATATATGGTTGACATGAGATTATGATGAGTAAGTATCTCACTAAGTATATTAACAATGTGTGATATACATAAGAAATGAGATTACTAAGTTAAGAAACTCGAAATGATATATATAACGATTATCGTTATGATAACGTCTACTAAATACATATGTATCATATTAAGATATTGATACACTATATTTAACATGATAAAATGATATTTAAATATATCATTAAGTGTGTTAACAATGAACTACATATGTAAAAACAAGACTACTAACTCAAGAATTACGAAACGAGACTTATATGTAACGATTATCGTTGTAACGATATTTTAATGTATATATCATATTAAGAGATATTCATACATCATAATATCATGATAACATAATAATTTAACATCTCATTTGATATAATAAACATTGGGTTAACAACATTAATTGAGATCGTTAACTTAAAGGTTTGAAAACAACACTTACATGTAACGACTAACGAAGACTTAACGACTCCATTAGAATGTATATACATGTTGTGTTTTGATATGTATTCTTACACTTTTTAAAGACTTCAAGACACATATCAAAGTACTTCTACTTAACAAAAATGCTTACAATTACATCCTCGTTCAGTTTCATCAACAATTCTACTCGTATGCACTCGTATTCGTACTCGTACAATACACAGCTTTTAGATGTATGTACTATTGGTATATACACTCCAATTATCAGCTCTTAGCAGCCCATGTGAGTCACCTAACACATGTGGGAACCATCATTTGGCAACTAGCATAAAATATCTCATAAAATTACAAAAATATTAGTAATCATTCGTGACTTATTTACATGAAAACAAAATTACATATCCTTTATATCTAATCCATATACCAACGACCAAAAACACCTACAAACACTTTAATTCTTCAATTTTCTTCATCTAATTGATCTCTCTCAAGTTCCATCTTCAAGTTCTAAGTGTTCTTCATAAATTCCATAAGTATAGTTTCATAAAAATCAAGAATACTTCCAAGTTTGCAAGTCTATTTCCAAGCTTTCTAATCCATTCCAAGTAATCATATAAGATCAAGGAACCTTTGTTATTTATAGTAGGTTATCTTTCTAATTCAAGGTAATATTCATATTCAAACTTTGATTCAATTTCTACAACTATAACAATCTTATTTCGAGTGAAAATCTTACTTGAACTGTTTCGTGTCATGATTCTGCTTCAAGAACTTTCAAGCCATCCAAGGATCCTTTGAAGCTACATCCATTTTTCTCATTTCCAGTAGTTTTATCCAGAAAACTTGAGGTAGTAATGATGTTCATAACATCATTCGATTCATACATATAAAGCTATCTTATTCGAAGGTTTAAACTTGTAATCACTAGAACATAGTTTAGTTAATTCTAAACTTGTTCGCAAACAAAAGTTAATCCTTCTAACTTGACTTTTAAAATCAACTAAACACATGTTATATATCTATATGATATGCTAACTTAATGATTTAAAACCTGGAAACACGATGAACATCATAAAATCGGATATTGATAATGCTAAAAACGAACATATATTTCATAGCATTATTCCTCAAGAAAGACAAGCTTTTAGTTGCAATTGTTCTATTTACAAGTGATATTCGTTTAAATAATAAAAGGTGAAGACAAAAGACAGATTCGACGAATTGAAGACGCAAACGACCAAAAAGCTCCAAAGTACAAAAGATAATCAAAAAGGTTCCAATTATTGATAAGAAACGTCTCGAAATTACAAGAGTACAAGATTCAAAACGCAAAGTACAAGATATTAAATTGTACGCAAGGACGTTCGAAAATCCGGAACCGGGACCAGAGTCAACTCTTAACGCTCGACGCAACGGACTAAAAATTACAAGTTAACTATGTATATAAATATAATATAATATATAATTAATTATATTAATTATATATATATTATATTTATAAATAAAAACCGTCGGCAGAGAAAGACTCCAAAAGGGTGAGCTGTAAAAACAAACTCCGCGACTCGCGGAGTTTGAAGGCGAAAAAGGCCGCGAGTCGCGGAGCCCCCAGTTTTGAAACTCCCTATAAAGCAAAACGAATTCTGATCATTTTCATCAATCTTTTTCTTCTTCTTCTCATACGTAAATTATATATATATTTATAATTTATATTTTAATTTTAATTATAATTCTAATAATAAGGGTATGTTAGCGAATATTGTAAGGGTGTAAGTCGAAATTCTGTCCGTGTAACTCTACGCTATTTTTAATCATTGTAAGTTATGTTCAACCTTTTTATATTAATGTCTCGTAGCTAAGTTATTATTATGCTTATTTAAAACGAAGTAATCATGATGTTGGGCTAATTACTAAAATTGGGTAATTGGGCTTTGTACCATAATTGGGGTTTGGACAAAAGAACGACACTTGTGGAAATTAGACTATGGGCTATTAATGGGCTTTATATTTGTTTAACTAAATGATAATTTGTTAATGTTAATATAAAGATTTACAATTGGGCGTCCCTATAAATTACCATATACACTCGATCGGACACGATGGGCGGGGTATTTATATGTACGAATAATCGTTCATTTAACCGGACACGGGAATGGATTAATAGCCACTAGAATAATTAAAACAGGGGTGAAATTATGTACAAAGGACACTTGGTATAATTGATAACAAAATATTAAAACCTTGGGTTACACTCAGTCGACATCCTGGTGTAATTATTAAACAAAGTATTAAAATCTTGTTACAGTTTAAATCCCCAATTAGTTGGAATATTTAACTTCGGGTATAAGGATAATTTGACGAGGACACTCGCACTTTATATTTATGACTGATGGACTGTTATGGACAAAAACCAGAAGGACATATTAAATAATCCAGGATAAAGGACAATTAACCCATGGGCATAAAACTAAAATCAACACGTCAAACATCATGATTACGGAAGTTTAAATAAGCATAATTCTTTTATTTCGTATTTAATTTCCTTTATTTTATATTTAATTGCACTTCTAATTATCGCACTTTTATTTATTGTTATTTAATCGCACTTTTAATTATCATACTTTTTAATTATCGCAATTTTATTTTATCGCACTTTTATTGCAATTTCATTATCGTTATTTATTTTACGCTTAAAATTAAGTCTTTTATTTATTTAATATTTTACATTAGGTTTTAACTGCGACTAAAGTTTTAAAATCGACAAACCGGTCATTAAACGGTAAAAACCCCCCTTTATAATAATAATATTACTTATATATATGTTTGTATTTTTATAAAAGTAAACTAATATAGCGTTGAGCTTTGTTTAAAAAAGATTCCCTGTGGAACGAACCGGACTTACTAAAAACTACACTACTGTACGATTAGGTACACTGCCTATAAGTGTTGTAGCAAGGTTTAAGTATATCCATTCTATAAATAAATAAATATCTTGTGTAAAATTGTATCGTATTTAATAGTATTTCCTTGTAAAATTAATAACTATTTTATATACACCCCGCTGCACATCAAGTATTTTTGGCGCCGCTGCCGGGGAACTTTCTAAACGCCGGAAGCGCAACGCTAATAAAAAAAAAAAACGTTTTAAATATTCGAAAATATAAAAAGAAAAACAAAAATATAAGTATTTTTAAGATTTTGTTAAATATTTAAGTTTTATAAGTTTCTTTATTTTTATTATAATATAAGTTTTATTTAAATATCTTTTATTTATATAAAAACAGAAAAAAAAAATAAATAAATAAAGAAAAACGCGTTGAAATTAAACCTGTCAGTTGAAATTCTGAACCCCGCGGCTCGCGGGGTTTGAAGCATTAAATACCGCAAGTCGCGGAGATAACCTGACACGCCGACAGAAGCCCTAATTCAGCATTAATTACGGTTAATTATTAATTATTATTATTATAACCCTAACTAATTATTATTATTATAATTACTTTTACTTTTTATTTAATTTATATATTTTAGTTAAATTAGTTTAATTAAATTGTAAAATTAGTAGTTTTATTAAATAAATAATACAAAAATAATATTTTTATAAAAATTGTACTTTTTACAACTTTTTGTATATTTTTATATTTTGTCCCTTTTTAATCGTTTTAGCGTAACTTTTGTATTTTTTCGCTCATATTTAATTTTAAACTTAGTTTTTGCCATAGTCATTTTTACTCCTAGATTTTTAGGCTTTGCCGTAAAATTCCTTAAGTGCTTTTTCTTTAGACTAAGATTTAGGTACTTTAGAATTTTGCGACGCCTTTTTAAGTTTTAGTTTCTTTTTAAATTATTTCCATTTGGGATTTAGTTTTTCCTGTAAGCTTTAATATTTTTAGACGACTTTTACCTATGTATCAATTATCATTCCAATTAGTAATTTCAATTTACGATTATAATTTTAAGTTAGTTGTAGTAATAAGGTTAGGTTAGTCAAGTACTTTTAAGTTTTATAAGTTTCTTTTATTTTTTCGTCACCTTTTATTTTTTCAACCATTTTTCTTTTTCGACCTTTTTCGACGAACTCTTTTTCTTTCTTATTTCTCGCTATTCTAGTTTTTAGGACATAGATTTTTATTCTACTTCTTATCTAAATTTCTTAAAATTACGAAAATTTATTTTAAGTGGTTAAATTAATAGACATCAAAATTTTCTGGTTCGTAGTAATAGTTGGATTTGTACGTGGACCGGGTTATTGGAGCCAACCAGTCCTCAATTATATTGAGACCAAATGAATCCTGCCCCTCTGCTGCATCTTTTGGCTATTCGAAACGTGGGCAAAATCAGAAAAGTCTATTAATTGGATAACTTATTATAATTTTTCTTTCCTTTTTAAAACTAATAGGATATTCAGTGAATGCACCGAGCAAGACGTTCACCACCTTTTGTACGTTCACCACCTGTAACTAGATCAAGACATTTAGCAAATATAACCGCCGTTGATTTTTCTTTAGAATCGTCATCCAGTAGACCAAGTACTTCAGTTCAAATTTCCGATAATCCATTTTTTGAACCCGACCTCACAATTGAGAATCCGGAGAATATTCAGGAACGGTTCGTAGATCCTGAACCATTAAACTTTCCTCCGGAGCCACCAATCATTCAAACAGAGATTGTTGAGGAACGAACCATTAAATCAGAATCATCTAGTGATACCGATTCAACAAATTCAATTATGGAGAATCTGGAACCTTTAAGTATGGAAGACCGAATGAGAGCTAAACGCACTGGCCAAGGTCTCGCAATTACTCATCCAGACATTAATGCGCCAGATTATGAAATCAAAGGACAAATTCTACACATGGTAACTAATCAATGCCAATTTAGTGGTGCGCCGAAGGAAGATCCAAATGAACATCTACGTACCTTTAATAGGATCTGCACACTATTTAAAATCCGAGAAGTGGAGGATGAACAGATATATCTCATGTTATTTCCCTGGACTTTAAAGGGAGAAGCCAAAGATTGGTTGGAATCGTTACCTGAAGGGGCGATTGATACATGGGACGTTTTAGTTGACAAATTTCTTAAACAATTCTTTCCTGCATCTAAAGCCGTAAGACTTCAAGCAGAAATTGTTACGTTCACACAGAAATCAAATGAAACTCTATATGAGGCATGGACAAGATATGGAAAGTTGTTAAGAGGATGTCCGCAACATGGTTTAGACACCTGTCAAATAGTACAAATATTCTACCAAGGATGCGACATCACTACAAGGAAAGACATAGATATAGCAGCTGGTGGTTCTATTATGAAGAAAACCGAAACCTGATGCTTACAAAATTATTGATAATACTGCTTCCCACTCACATGAGTGGCACCAAGAAAAAGACATCGTTAGATCATCTAAAGCAGCTAGAGCCGATTCTAGCTATGACTTAGATTCCATTTCCGCAAAGATAGATGTTGTGGAGAGACGAATGGAAAAGATGACTAAAGATATTCACTCAATACGAATTAGTTGTGAGCAGTGTGGAGGACCACATTTGACAAAAGATTGTCTCAGTATTGAATTAACAATGGAACAAAGAGAGAATATTTCATACATAAACCAAAGGCCTGGAAATAATTATCAGAATAATTATCAACCGCCAAGACCGATTTACAATCAAAACCAAAATTATAACCGAAATATTCCATACAACAACCAACAAGGTCCTAGCAATCAACAAGTATCCAATAATACTTATAATCAGCAAAGACCTAATTTTCAAAACAAAACACCACAACAAACCGATGATAAAAAGCCGAATTTAGAAGATATGATGACGAAGCTAGTTGAAACTCAAACGCAGTTTTTCACATCTCAGAAACAAACCAATGAACAAAATGCTCAAGCATTTAGAAATCAACAAGCTTCTATTCAAAATCTAGAACAAGAAGTGAGTAACCTAGCAAGGTTAATAGGTGAAAGAAAATCGGGAAGTCTACCTAGTGATACAAATGCTAACCCCAGAAATGAAACAGCTAAAGCCATTACCACAAGAAGTGGTACAACACTTAAACCACCGGAAATACCTGTAACTTCTGATGAAACTATTCCTACTCCACAAGAACCACAACCTGATCAAGATAAGGAAAAAGAACCAGTAGTTGAAAAGGTTAATGAAGATAACACAGTTAAGGATAAAACTTATGTTAAACCATACCAACCACCACTTCCTTACCCGAGTAAAATGAAGAAAGAGAAACTTGAAGCCGAGCAATCCAAATTTTTGGATATGTTTAAACAGATAAATGTAAATCTTCCTTTCATTGATGTAATTTAAGGAATGCCTAGATATGCTAAATTCTTGAAAGATCTAATTTCAAATAGAAAGAAAATGGAAGAACTCTCGGCTGTTACTATGAATGCTAATAATTCAGCAGTGCTGTTGAATAAGATACCAGAAAAACTATCTGATCCAGGAAGTTTCACAATTCCATGTTTTCTGGGTAGTCTTAGTTCAATAGAAGCATTGGCAGACTTAGGTGCTAGTATAAATCTAATGCCGTATTCACTATACACTAAATTAGACCTTGGAGAATTGAAACCAACAAGAATAAGCATACAACTAGCTGATAGATCAATAAAATATCCTAGAGGGATAATGGAAAACATGCTAGTTAAAGTTGGTACTTTAGTATTTCCAGTAGATTTTGTTGTTTTGGACATGGAAGAAGATTCTCAAGTTCCTCTCATATTAGGAAGACCATTCTTAAACACGGCTAAAGCAATGATAGACGTGTTCGGTAAGAAACTGACCCTAAGTATAGAGGATGAGAGTGTTACCTTTTCAGTTGATAGAGCAATGCAACAACCACAATCTGCAGATGATACATGTTATTATATTCAAACTATAGATGCACATGCAGAATTATTAGAAGAATTTCCAGAATTACAAGGAACAGGAGAATGTTCTTTAGGAGAAGGTAATGAACCAATTGATGAAGCTGAAATGTTAGCTACACTTATAGCTAATGGATATGAACCAACAACAGAAGAAATTCAAATGCTAAAAGAAGAAGACAGATATCGATACAAATCATCGATAGAAGAACCTCCGAAATTAGAGTTAAAACCACTTCCAAACCATTTGGAATACGCTTATTTACATGGTGAATCTGAATTACCTGTAATAATATCGTCTTCTCTTACTGAAAATGAGAAATCACAACTCATTTCTGTGTTGAAAGCTCATAAACCAGCCATTGCGTGGAAGATTCATGATATTAAAGGAATAAGTCCTTCGTATTGCACACATAAAATCCTTATGGAAGAAGGTCATAAAACGTATGTGCAACGCCAACGAAGACTAAATCCTAATATGCAAGATGTAGTTAAGAAATAGATTATTAAACTGCTAGATGCAGGTTTGATATATCCAATTTCTGATAGTCCATGGGTAAGCCCAGTTCAATGCGTGCCTAAGAAGGGTGGCATGACTGTCATTATAAATGAAAAAAATGAGCTTATTCCTACTAGGACTGTAACAGGATGGCGTGTGTGTATTGATTATAGAAAATTAAATGACGCCACCAGAAAAGATCACTTTCCCTTACCTTTCATTGATCAAATGTTGGAAAGATTAGCCGGAAATAGTTACTATTGTTTTCTAGATGGATTTTCCGGATATTTTCAAATTCCAATAGCACCCGAGGACCAAGAGAAAACCACATTCACGTGCCCTTATGGTACTTTTGCTTACAAACGCATGCCATTTGGACTTTGCAACGCCCCTGCAACCTTTCAAAGGTGTATGATGGAGATTTTTCACGACATGATAGAAGAATGCATGGAAGTATTCATGGATGACTTTTCAGTCTTCGGTGATACATTTAAATCATGTCTAGTTAATCTGGAACGAATGCTAATTAGATGTGAACAATCAAATCTAGTTCTTAATTGGGAGAAATGCCATTTCATGGTTAAAGAAGGCATCGTTCTTGGACATAAAATTTCAAAAGAAGGAATTGAGGTGGATAGAGCTAAAGTAAATGTAATTGCTAAACTTCCACATCCCACCAATGTTAGAGGAGTTAGGAGTTTTCTAGGGCATGCCGGTTTTTACCGACGTTTCATAAAAGATTTTTCTAAAATTGCCACTCCTATGAATAAACTCCTAGAAAAGGATGCTCCATTCATCTTTTCAGATGAGTGTATCAAATCTTTTAATATTCTTAAAGAGAAACTCACTAATGCACCGATCATGATAACACCAAATTGGAATCTACCATTTGAACTAATGTGCGATGCAAGTGATTTTGCAATGGGAGCCGTTTTAGGACAAAGGATTGAAAAACGATTTCAACCTATATATTATGCTAGTAAGACATTACAAGGAGCACAAACGAACTATACAACTACTGAAAAAGAACTCCTTGCTATTATCTTTGCTTTTGACAAATTTCGATCATATCTCGTTCTAGCAAAAACGGTGGTCTATACCGACCATTCTGCTCTTAGATACCTATTTTCAAAACAAGATGCTAAACCAAGATTAATCCGTTGGATCTTACTCTTACAAGAGTTTGATATTGAAATCCGAGATAAAAGAGGAGCAGAAAATCTCGCCGCTGATCATCTTTCTCGTCTTGAAAATCCTGAGTTAGAAGTTCTAAATGAATCGGCCATACAAGACAACTTTCCTGATGAATATCTATTGAAAATAGACTATAAAGAAATCCCATGGTTTGCAGACTATGCAAACTACTTAGTTTGTGGATTCCTTGAAAAAGGATTATCATAGCAAAGACGAAAGAAATTCTTCAGTGATATAAAACACTATTTCTGGGAAGATCCACATCTGTTTAAAAGTTATCCCGATGGAATAATACGCCGATGTGTATTTGGAGATGAAGCTAGTAAAATATTAAACCATTGTCACACAGGACCAACAGGAGGGCATTATGGGCCTCAACTAACAGCAAGAAAAGTTTATGAAGCTGGATTCTATTGGCCTACAATTTACAAAGACGCACATCTTCTTTGCAAATCCTGTGATGCATGTCAAAGGGCCGGAAAAATAAGTCAACGTGATGAAATGCCACAAAATGTCATCCAAGTATGTGAAGTATTTGACATTTGGGGTATTGACTTTATGGGTCCATTTCCAAAATCTCATAATAATCTATATATACTCGTAGCCATTGATTATGTATCTAAATGGGCGGAAGCACAAGCTCTCCCAACTAACGATGCACGAGTTGTAGTCAATTTTTTAAAACGTCTTTTTGCAAGGTTTGGAACACCGAAAGCTTTAATAAGTGATCGGGGTACTCATTTCTGTAATAATCAACTTGAGAAAGTTCTTAAAAGATATGGAGTAACTCATAAAATCTCCACCGCATATCATCCACAAACAAGTGGACAAGTTGAAAAAACCAACCGAGCTTTAAAACGTATTCTAGAGAAAACCGTAGGATCAAATCCGAAGGAATGGTCCATTAAATTGGAGGATGCACTCTGGGCTTTTAGAACAGCCTACAAAACTCCAATTGGAACCACACCTTTTAGACTTGTTTATGGAAAAGCATGTCATCTTCCAGTAGAAATTGAACACAAAGCATTTTGGGCTTTGAAAACATGTAATCTTGATTTACATGAAGCCGGACGTCTACGATTAAGTCAACTAAATGAATTAGAAGAATTAAGACATGAAGCATACGAAAATTCGTTAATCTATAAAGAAAGAACGAAGAAATGGCATGATAAAAGAATCAGAAGTTCAAAAGAATTTAAAGAAGGAGACAGAGTTCTTCTTTTCAATTCAAGATTCAAGCTATTTCCTGGAAAATTGAAATCAAGATGGTCTGGACCATTCATAGTCAAAAGAGTTTTCCCATACGGAACGATAGAATTGATAAATTCAAATGGGATTGAATTTAAAGTTAATGGTCACAGAGTTAAACATTACATACATGGACCAATGGAAGTCGACAACGAAGTTAATCACAATTTCGACACCACAGCTAACTAAGTGTGGGGAGAATCAAGTCTTTAAAGGATAATATGTATTTCTGTTAGAGTTAGATTGTCTTTTCGTGTAGTTCTCGAAAATGGAACCCGAATGGTCTTTCCCTAGCAGACCCTAAAGAACTAGTCTTCTCCCCCCATTCTGAATTTTTATTTTTTTTAGGTTTTTACGAAATGAAGACTGCTTGTGAACTAAACCATGGTCTAATGCTACACGCTTTGATCACTAAACGTAATAATGACATACTCCCGAGTGAAATAGTATCAGTAATCAGAGAAAGAATGGACGGAGTTAGAAAAGAATCCAGATGCGAAGATAATAAGTTACAATTTGGTAAAGGAAAATCAAAATCCGCAGCAAAAAGAAGAGCACGACACCTAGAACGATGTCACAAATGCGGAAAATGGTCACATGGAGGTAAATGTTCTAATAATCAAACCTATTCAAATACCGAATTTGTTACTTTATGCAGAGACGGACCGTTCATATGTTTAGAAGAAAAGACACTGAATGCTCGAGGTTACGCCTATGTAGCCATGGAAAACCAATTAAACCGACTATCTTATGAATGGGATAGATCATATAACTAAGAAATCTATTTCACAGGTATGTCTGTACAGTTTTTATTTTTATTTTTATTTTTAACCTTTTGATAATAAACGCTAATTTGTTCGCTAAAAAGTATTAAATTGGTATTGAATAAAATTAAGTTTGGCGACCGAAATTATTGATATCATTCAAAAATTTATTACATCACTGCGAAATTTAACGTTTATTCTTAAGGTATAAATATCTTTAAAAAATCAACCCAAAATATTTCAAAAATTCGTCATGAGTTAAATTAGGTCTTGGAACCGAAATTACTTTACCGAAAAGAGGGGCGCATATTTTTGGTAATATTTGATTGATTAAAGTGGGATAAAAAGACAAAAGGATTTTTAATTTTATTTTTACCATGTTTTTTTAAAATTAATATTTAAATCTTAAATTAATATTGTAAACTTTGTAAAAAAAATATATATTTAAAATTATAAATATTTGAAAAAATTAATATAAGTTTGGTGTGAATTTATAATATGAATTTTTAAATTAAGTTTGGTGTGAATTTTTAATTTTTAAAATATGAATTTTTTTAATTTTATGCATTTCAAATTTTAAGTTTGGTGTGAATTTTTAATATTAATTTTGAATTTTATATTTAAGTTGTGTGAATTTAAAAACAAAAATTTACTTTATCTCATTAAGTTAAAAATATGATTTTTAAAATTCGTCGTAAGTTGAAGACTAGGTCTTTGAACCGAAATTGCTTTACCCGAGAGAGGGACGAGAACTTTTAATATCATTATTTTTAATCTTATTGAATTAAAGTATGCCAAAAACATTAAAAAACCAAAAATCTTAGCTTTTAAAACAATCGCTACAAAAAGACAAATTTTAAAATTTTGTCGAGGGACGGACTAGGACATCGATCCGAAACGACCTCGTCCTAAATAACAAGGGAAACAAAATTTTAAAATTAAGTACTTAATTGTTTCATAAGTTAATGATTATATAAAAAAAAAAAAAAAAAAACCAAACTCCGCGACTCGCGGAGTTTGAAGGGTTAAATGCCGCGAGTCGCGGAGGGACCGAAAATCAGAAAAAAAAAATAAAAAGAGCTGAACGATCAGTTTCAGTCCACACAACCCAAAACTCAAAAACACAGCGAAATACCCACGAAAAAACCCGAAAAAACCCCCAAAATCACAATTTTTAACCGTTAATCACCAAATCTTTTACTAAAATCATGTTGAGAAGGATGCTATCTAGGAATTACTCAAGAAAAACGGTAAATTTCTACACCTAAACACCATTTAATCCGAAATTTGGTGTTCTTGAGCAATTTTTTCCCCAATTTGATTTTGATGCTTTTTAGTGTAATTAGGCTTAAATTGTTTATGTATTATGCTTGTATAACCTAGATTGATGCTGTTTAACATGATTAGAAGCCTTAAACTTCAAATTTTGAGTAATCTAGGGTTTGTGTTCTTGAGCAATTTGGGGCTTTTTGATATAAACAGGTTATGGCCGATTTTTGTCATGAATTGTTGCTAAATTGAGTAGTGTAACATGTCTAGGTAGTTAAATGATCCAAACTTTGAGCCTAAACATGATTTTGAGAATTAAAGTAGACTTTTTCAAGTCTAAAATTCATGAACTTGATTTTTGAAAGATAATGCCATTCGAGACTTGTTTAATTGCTAGTAATGATTATTTTGACATGTTATTTGAGTTGAATGCTTATGAACTTGGCAAACATTTCCGTATATGCTTATTTGAAAAAGTGTAGATTTGATGAAAATATGAAAATGAGCTTAAGTTTGATATAAATTGATAATGTCATTGTAATTATTTTGATTGATGATTTTGCTGACACTAATGCATATTTGGATGCACAAAAATTGTGTTTGATGTGTTTTGCAGACTGAAAGGGGTGAATCTTCATCCCAAGCCCGCAATGCTCCTGCTGAGAATTTGGAACAACAGGAGGTGGATAACTACTACAAGCAGGATATACCTCATCCAGTCATGACCTTTTCCGATATGCACTTGGAAGAGTTGCACCCGAACCTGAGATTTGACAGACTTTGGATAGATTATCCAAAATATCAAAGGGGTTTGCATACTCTTCATTCTAAGGTTGTTGAGGTACCGAGGGTCATAGAATGGGGACCCTTAGAAGCTGTAGAATTGGCCGGGCCAATTAGGGAATTACTTGTACAGAGGTATGGTAATTCTTCTTTTAATGACTGGGTACGTTTATTCACCATGCGTAGACCTGTATATAAAGTATGGTGTGAAGAATTGTTATGTAGTATAGAGTTGAATGATCGGGTAGCTAGTTTAACCGATCGTTCTTTTATTAGATTTTTGTTAGACGGTTCGATGCGCCACATGTCTTTACTGGACATGGCTCAGGCTTTACGTATATATACGCCTGAGGAGTTAGCGTCTGCCGATTGTAGAGGATTGATACTAAACGGTAGAAAGATAGATGAAAATTTTGATACACACGGTGTGTGGAGTTAAATGACAAGCCATCACCGTTTCAAAGGGGGAAATTACTCTTATTTGGATATAGATAGAGCCGAATTAAGAGTGATACATAGGTTTTTAGCTAATTCGATTACACAAAGGGGTAAGAACAAGGAAAAAGTAAATGAACAGGATTTGTTTTACCATATGTGTATTCGAGACCCACAAAGCGCTGTAAGTATACCGTATTGTGTGGGTTATTATTTATCAGCTATGGTTCGGGGGATGCGACCGCATAGCATAATAGGAGGTGGTATTTTTATTACTTTGATTGGTGAATATCTCGGTGTGGATATAAGTCGGGGGGGGGGGGGGGGTTATTAGTAGAAGAACCAGAACCCCGCGATACTATAGGTTTAAATGTATACCATGGTGCGAAAGTTTTGAAGAGGCAAAATAACGCCGCAGTACGATACCATGGTAGACATCCACAGGTGGAGAGAAACCAACAGCAAGGTAATGTAGGAGGGGGGAATGAGATGCAAGAAATACAAAGGTTTATAGCTTCTCAGGAATACGAAAATGCTAGACAGAGAGCATTTGAAGATTGGCAAGTTCATCAGAACCAAATCATAGCTCATTGCCAACATATAGGTAGAAACTATATTCCTACACCGAAACCCATCTTCCCTCCCTGGTCTATAGAGATGCAGCTACCGTATCCTACGTATGACCCTGCCGAAGCATTCTATAGCACCTATGGTTATGCCTGGAACCCCTATTGGTACCAGTATCATCCCTAGTATACTTAGTTTTATTTATTTTGTAATTTGTAATTATTGATACGTTTAATACTTTTGTTAATATTGTAATCATTTTTATAATTATCTAACTTTTATTCTTAGATTTTAATAATTTTTGAATGTGGGGTAATATACCAAACTTCAAAAATATGTATATATGTTTGCAGTTTATCTTATGTACACAACAGGGTAAAACAACGCATTTTCAAAGACTGACATTAAGTTCAGCAAAAGCAACTAATTTTGACGACAAGATGCAAAATATATGTGAAATAACAACAAGACGGAATGAACAAATGATGTGCACCATTTATCATCCAGCAAACAAACGCCAATATATTTGGAAACTTTGGTAAAAATTTATTCATTTTCACACAAATCACCCTCAATAATTGAAATTATTCCTGATTTCTTGCAAATGAGGGCATTGCAAGATCTTAAGTGTGGGAAGGGGTTAAAATCTTTCGGATTTTAAAATTTTTTTTACTTTATACACTTGGTTACCATTAAAAATACTAGTAAAGCAGTAGTTGTATTAGAATCTAGTGCTCTCTGATAAAAAAGAACAGCCCTAGTCTTATATACTAACTACCCAATTCTAGTAAAATTTTTCAAAATTTTCAATTAAATGAACTCAAAATCATGTTTATACATATTTATGAACGATAAAACTAGGTTTTAACACCGAAATTATTGTTACCTCGGAAAGGACATAAATTGAGAAACAAACTAAAATGTTAAAATTCATTTAAAATGGAATAGAGGACGATAAAAAGGAAAATAAAAGCCAAGTGTGGGAAAATTTACCAAGTTATCTTAAACATATGTCACATATATCTGTAACAAATAACTGAAAATACTTTTGCTTTGGACTAAACTAAACTGTTTTACCCGATGAAAGAAAAGAAGAGATGGATCTACACGATGAATCAATTCCATCATTAAAAGGAAGTAAAGTCTTCCGAAAAAGACACGCGCTTCTTGATTTAGGTCATGAAGTTGTCGTCCAGACCAGCTGTAGGTTGACGAAAAATCTAGAAAAGTCATCACTAAAATCAGAAGGAAATCCACGGACCTCAGCATTAAACAGGGTCGCCAAGTGGTCAGATTTATCCTAACCATGAGAAGAATTTATCTCGTACAATAGGGGGGCACCATGCAAATTAGCTGGATAAGACTAATGAATCAGATCCCCAGAAAGGATAATCTCCTTAAAGATTAAAAATCAGCTTTTAAGACTGATATTACTCAATCCTTGAGATTGACCTTAAAGATTGAGAATTACAAACTCATGGAATTCAATGATATCTAAACTCGAGCTTGAACGAGAAAATATTTTGATCAAAATTACAAACCGATTTGTTTTCTGAAAAACCTATTTTCAATGCGTTCATTACCTTTGAACGTAAAATCCTAGGAATTCACCTGGAATTCATTAGGTCACCTGAACCAAATCGGGTGTCAACCGTAAGAACGGTGGTTGCATAGTGGTCAAAGACAGGACCTTGTGCCATACCGAAAAATTATAAGGGTGAGCTTTACTATTGCTCCTACCAAGGATAGTAATTGCGTCCGACACGTTATAGACCATAATTAAAAGCATGTCAGGGGACATTGCCTTAACAGTTGCTTGTTCAACGCTTTCCTTTTCAACCGGACGGTAGTTTACCGAAAGGTAATATACGGGACAAGTAAACTGGACGTGTTGCTTTCCAAATACAAGGTTAGCAAGTGGGTGACACAAAACCATAAGTTTTGAGCTAAAATTTTCAAATCTGAAACCCACCAAACCCACAAAAATATTTTGCAAACACCGGTAAAGGGTTATCCCGGAAAACTTATCTAGGGTAAAAACTAGATTTAATTTTCAAAAAAATCAAATGTTTTCATAAAGATCCAATTTTCTTAATGGATCTAAATTTTTATAGTCATGTGGGACTGTAAACCATATCGTTACTACCATTGTTTATACCGCCGTATAGAAATCACTGATGTACAAAGTGTGAAGAATAAAGAAGTGATTCTAGTATTTCAAGACGATATTGCTTGAGGATAAGCAACGCTCAAGTGTGGGAATATTTGATAATGCTAAAAACGAACATATATTTCATAGCATTATTCCTCAAGAAAGACAAGCTTTTAGTTGCAATTGTTCTATTTACAAGTGATATTCGTTTAAATAATAAAAGGTGAAGACAAAAGACAGATTCGAAGAATTGAAGACGCAAACGACCAAAAAGCTCCAAAGTACAAAAGACAATAAAAAAGGTTCCAATTATTGATAAGAAACGTCTCGAAATTACAAGAGTACAAGATTCAAAACGCAAAGTACAAGATATTAAATTGTACGCAAGGACGTTCGAAAATCCGGAACCGGGACCAGAGTCAACTCTTAACGCTCGACGCAACGGACTAAAAATTACAAGTTAACTATGTATATAAATATAATATAATATATAATTAATTATATTAATTATATATATATTATATTTATAAATAAAAACCGTCGGCAGAGAAAGACTCCAAAAAGGTGAGCTGTAAAAACAAACTACGCGACTCGCGGAGTTTGAAGGCCAAAAAGGCCGCGAGTCGCGGAGCCCCCAGTTTTGAAACTCCCTATAAAGCAAACCGAATTCTGATCATTTTCATCAATCTTTTTCTTCTTCTTCTCATACGTAAATTATATATATATATTTATAATTTATATTTTAATTTTAATTATAATTCTAATGATAAGGGTATGTTAGCGAATATTGTAAGGGTGTAAGTCGAAATTCTGTCCGTGTAACGCTACGCTATTTTTAATCATTGTAAGTTATGTTCAACCTTTTTATATTAATGTCTCGTAGCTAAGTTATTATTATGCTTATTTAAAACGAAGTAATCATGATGTTGGGCTAATTACTAAAATTGGGTAATTGGGCTTTGTACCATAATTGGGGTTTGGACAAAAGAACGACACTTGTGGAAATTAGACTATGGGCTATTAATGGGCTTTATATTTGTTTAACTAAATGATAGTTTGTTAATGTTAATATAAAGATTTACAATTGGGCGTCCCTATAAATTACCATATACACTCGATCGGACACGATGGGCGGGGTATTTATATGTACGAATAATCGTTCATTTAACCGGACACGGGAATGGATTAATAGCCACTAGAATAATTAAAATAGGGGTGAAATTATGTACAAAGGACACTTGGTATAATTGATAACAAAATATTAAAACCTTGGGTTACACTCAGTCGACATCCTGGTGTAATTATTAAACAAAGTATTAAAATCTTGTTACAGTTTAAATCCCCAATTAGTTGGAATATTTAACTTCGGGTATAAGGATAATTTGACGAGGACACTCGCACTTTATATTTATGACTGATGGACTGTTATGGACAAAAACCAGACGGACATATTAAATAATCCAGGACAAAGGACAATTAACCCATGGGCATAAAACTAAAATCAACACGTCAAACATCATGATTACGGAAGTTTAAATAAGCATAATTCTTTTATTTCATATTTAATTTCCTTTATTTTATATTTAATTGCACTTCTAATTATCGCACTTTTATTTATTGTTATTTAATCGCACTTTTAATTATCATACTTTTTAATTATCGCAATTTTATTTTATCGCACTTTTATTGCAATTTCATTATCGTTATTTATTTTACGCTTAAAATTAAGTCTTTTATTTATTTAATATTTTACATTAGGTTTTAACTGCGACTAAAGTTTAAAATCGACAAACCGGTCATTAAACGGTAAAAACCCCCCTTTATAATAATAATATTACTTATATATATGTTTGTATTTTTATAAAAGTAAACTAATATAGCGTTGAGCTTTGTTTAAAAAAGATTCCCTGTGGAACGAACCGGACTTACTAAAAACTACACTACTGTACGATTAGGTACACTGCCTATAAGTGTTGTAGCAAGGTTTAAGTATATCCATTCTATAAATAAATAAATATCTTGTGTAAAATTGTATCGTATTTAATAGTATTTCCTTGTAAAATTAATAACTATTTTATATACACCCCGCTGCACATCAGATATACGCCGTCGTAGTGAAACCGGGGGCTGTTTGGGTTTGGATAATTAAAAACTATGATAAACTTTGATTTAAAAGTTGTTCTTCTGGGAAAATGATTTTTCATATGAACATGAAACTATATCCAAAAATCTTGGTTAAACTCAAAGTGAAAGTATGTTTTTCAAAATGGTCATCAAGATGTCGTTCTTTCGACAGAAATGACTACCTCTTTAGTAATTGACATGTAACTTAGATTTCCAACTATAAACCTACACTTTTTCTGTTTGGATTCTTAAATTAGAGTTCAATATGAAACTATAGCAATTTGATTCACTCAAAACGGTTTTAAAATGAAGAAGTTATGGGTAAAACAAGATTGGATATTTTTGATTTTTTTAGCTACGGAAAATGTTTAACAAATCTATACAAATCATATCCTAGCTAACTTATATTGTATTATACATGTATTCTAATATATTATGTAATCTTTTGATACCATAGACACGTATTCAAATGTTTTGACATATCATATCGACCCATGTATATATATTATTTGGAACAACCATAGACACTCTATATGCAGTAATGTTGGAGTTAGCTATACAGGGTTGAGGTTCATTCCAAAAATATATATACTTTGAGTTGTGATCTAGCCTGAGACGTGTATACACTGGGTCGTGGATTGATTCAAGATAATATATATCGATTTATTTCTGTACATCTAACTGTGGACAACTAGTTGTAGGTTATTAACGAGGACAGCTGACTTAATACACTCAAATCTTTAAAACATAATAAAAATTGTTGTAATTATATTTTTAGCATACTTTGATATATATGTACATATTTGTATAGGTTCGTGAATCGATCCATGGCCAAGTCTTATTTCCAAGGAAGGAAATATCTGTGAAAGTGAGTTATAGTCCCACTTTTAAAATCTAATATTTTTGGGATGAGAATACATGCAGGTTTTATAAATGATTTACAAAATAGACACAAGTACGTGAAACTACATTCTATGGTTGAATTATCGAAATCGAATATGCCCCTTTTTATTAAGTCTGGTAATCTAAGAATTAGGGAACAGATACCCTAATTGAAGCGAATCCTAAAGATAGATCTATTGGGCCTAACAAACCCCATCCAAAGTACCGGATGCTTTAGTACTTCGAATTTTATATCATATCCGAAGGGTGTCCCGGAATGATGGGGATATTCTTATATATGCATCTTGTTAATGTCGATTACCAGGTGTTCACCATATGAATGATTTTTATCTCTATGTATGGGATGTGTGTTGAAATATGAAATCTTGTGGTCTATTGTTACGATTTGATATATATAGGTTAAACCTATAACTCACCAACATTTTTGTTGACGTTTAAAGCATGTTTATTCTCAGGTGAATACTAAGAGCTTCCGCTGTTGCATACTAAAATAAGGACAAGATTTGGAGTCCATGTTTGTATGATATTGTGTAAAAACTGCATTCAAGAAACATATGTCGATGTAATATATTTCTATTGTAAACCATTATGTAATGGTCATGTGTAAATAGTATATTTTAGATTATCATTATTTGATAATCTACGTAATGCTTTTAAAACCTTTATTGATAAAATAAAGGTTATGGTTGTTTTAAAAATGAATGCAGTCTTTGAAAAACATCTCATATAGAGGTCAAAACCTCGCAACGAAATCAATTAATATGGAACGTTTATAATCAATATGAACAGGACATTTCAGCATGCATACAATTTCATAATATATCCAACTATAATTGACTTAATAATAATCTTGATGAACTCAACGACTCGAATGCAACGTCTTTTGAAATATGTCATGAATGACTCCAAGTAATATCTCTAAAATGAGCAAATGCACAGCGGAAGATTTCTTTCATACCTGGGAATAAACATGCTTTAAAGTGTCAACCAAAAGGTTGGTGAGTTCATTAGTTTATCATAAACATTCATTTTCATCATTTTAATAGACCACAAGATTTCATTTTTTCATAAATATACATCTCATATCAGGCATTTCGCAAACTGCATAGAGATAAAAATCATTCATATGGTGAACGCTTGATAACCGAACTAACATGATGCATATAGAATATCCCCATCATTCCGGAACTCTCATCGGACATGATAATCGAAGTACTAAAGCATTCGTAACCCGAATGGGACGTGTCAAGGTCCATAGATCTATCTTTAGGATTCGCGTCAATTAGGGGCCATTTCCCTAATTCTTAGGCTACCAAGCTAAAAAGGGGCATATTCGATTCGATAATTCAACCATAGAATGTAGTTTCAATTACTTGTGTCTATTTCGTAAAACATTTATAAAAGCAGCGCATGTATTCTCAGTCCCAAAAATATATATTGCAAAAGCATTTAAAAAGGGAGCAAATGAAACTCACAATACTGTATTTTGTAGTAAAAATACATATGACGATATTGAACAATGCAGGGTTGGCCTCGGATTCACGAACCTATATCATTCATATATATACATTAAAATATATACTTGTAATCGAACAAATTTCATATCTTATAACCCTATGTATTATATATTTTGTTTATATATATATATTTGAAAATGATTATTATTTATATAGTTATATTAATATATCTATATTTATATATATAATTGTTTAGTGGTATTTTTAAAGATCAATAGTTTGTGATATGCAAATATTTATATAATTACTATTAATAGGTTTGATAAAAAGAATAATTATTATCTATACATTTAGTTATATTACCATATCTATATGTATCTATGTGTTTAGTATTAGATTTAAAGTTTAATAATTTGTTATATATAAGTATTTATATAAAAATGTTATTATGTTTGATATATGATATAAAGCTAGGATATATGTATTAAGTATATTCTATGTACATTATTTATCGATTAAAAATGATAGTTATGATAATATTAATGATACTAATGAAAACAAGGATATTACAAATTTTAAATATATTAATAATACTAATAAAAATGATACTAAAACTAATATTATTGAAAATAATAATATTATTAATAATCAAAATCATTAATCATAATAATAATAGTTACCTAAATGATAGGATTAATAATAATGTTAATAATACTAAAAAAATATATACTAATGTTAATAACGTCTTTATTACTTATAATTATAACCATGACATTAGTAATAATAATTATAATTCTATTAATCATAATGATATTAATCGTAATCATAACAATACTTAATAATAATGCTATTAATAACAATAATAACCATAACAATAATAATTTATAACAATAAAAATAATAATAATAATAATAATAATAATAATAATAATAATAATAATAATAATAATAATAATAATAATAATAATAATAATAATAATGATAATGATTTTTAAAAGTATAGAACTACCTTGAAAGTCCTTCAAAAAAATAATTGCCCAAAGCAGGGATTGAACCCAAGACCCCTCGCAAACCCCCTAACACTCATAACCACTCCTCTGCTTCCCTATTTCTATTTCAATTCCTAACCTGTTTCTATTTATCCGATTTTCCTGCATTCATCTTCTTCTTCTTTATTGAAATCCATTCGGCCAAACTCAAATCAATTGCTAACAACGAGTAAAAATTTTAGTTTTTTTTAGACCTTCAACTGAGATAGTATCAATATATATCAATTATTGAATTAATTGCAAACAAAAAAAATATATGTATATACATATCGCCACTGTCACTGTTCGACGAGAACAATAAAAAAAAATTTTGATTTCCAGTTTGATATCATTTTGGACGAAATTTATAATACGAAATGTATTTCAAGTCACTTTTAGAATCTTTGTGAATCCTCAAACTCTATAGAAACATCTACAAAATTTCGAATTTCATGAAGAACCAAAAAGTTGACTTTTGATAAAAAAACAGTTTGACTATCAAATTAACAATCAAAATGATAACTTAAAGCTTGAAAATTTACAGAGAACTTCACTGAATGATCCCTGATAACTCTGCATTAACAGATTTTGATGATTGATTCGAGATTGAGTTATGGATTAAATGGGTTGTGAAAAGAAAAAAAAATAAAAAAAATGGATTTGTTTCTTTCTTTCTGATCAAACTTCTCGAATGGCAGTGATGGTTATAAATCATACGAACGATCGATTTTATGCAGTAAGTTGATTTGATTGAAATTTGTATGTTGGTGTGCATCCTCGACAAGAGTTCACGAGTGTGGGAAAAAATAAAGAGAAAAAGAAAAGTTGATAATGATATAAATAATTTATCACGTGTAATTATCAGTATTTTATATATCTGCACTTTACATATCTGTATTTGTGTAGCTGTATATCTATTATGTCTATATCTGAATATTAAATATATAATAAGAAAACATTGTGATATTAATTATACAAACATTAATTTTAATGATAATAATAATGGAACTAATAGTAATATATATAACCTTGACACTAATAATAATAAAAATGATACTAATCCTATTATTAATGTTAATAATAAAATGTATTGTTTCTAATAAATATTAATTATAATAACACTAATAATAATTATATTAAATATCATAATATTAGATATTAGTAATGATATTAACTAATAGATGGTAATAATATCATTATTCTTAATACTAGTAATAATACTAAATATGATGATATTAATATTATTAATGATAATAATCATGTTAATAATACTAATAACATAATAATTTATACATATCAAATCTCATTTTTATATCATAATATTATTAATACATATATTTATTTTAATAATAATGAAAGTAATAGTATTATTATAACAATTATATTCTAACTTGTAGTTTAATACCTTACTATTAAATATTACTAATTATGTAATATTTAATAATTAGATAATATATACACATAATATTTATATCTTTTATATATTCCACTATACATAATAATTATCTATAGAAATTATATATATAGTTTTAATTTAATAACCACTTATTTATATTATTTATATTATTTTATATTTTTAATTTCAATTGATTTAAATGTATATTATTAAATTAAAATTTTATATATGCACTTATATTTATATTTATATATATATTTACATAATTATTTATACACAATTGTTCATGAGTCGTCGGAAGTAGTCAAAGGTCAAATGTATGCATGAACACAGTTCAAAGTTTTTGAGACTCAACATTACAGACTTTGCTTATCGTATCGAAATCAAATAAGATTCAAGTTTAAATTTGGTCGGAAATTCCCGGGTCATCACAGTGAGTGAGTGAGTTAGTGAGTTGAGTAGTGAGAGAATACTAAGAGCGAGAAAGTATCAGCTCTCATTTAATCTCTGAGATGTCAGAATGACTATTGTAACGACCCGGAAATTTCCGACCAAATTTAAACCTTAACCTTTATATGTTTCCGACACGATAAGCAAAAACATTAATGTTGAGTCTAGAAAGTTTAAAATCTATATTCGGTTAATTAGTTACCCTTTGACCATACCCGACGATTCACGAACAAATATTGTAAATAAAAATGTATGTATATAAATAAACATATATATAAATAATTATATACCATGAGTTAAATATATTAACAAAACTAGTACGTGGATTAGAAAACTTAAACTTGATACATAGAACATGATTAAATATGAGGTAGTTGAAATATATAAATATATATATATATAAATATATATATATATATATATATATATATATATATATATATATATATACATACATACATATAGGATTAATATACACAATTATTAATTGTATGTATATTATTATATATTCATATAAAATGTAAAATATTAAATATGAAATATTTGATATTATCTAATATATATAATATTACATAAATAGTAATAGGTAAATTAGATATATTTAATTTGAATTTAATAAAAAAATATAGTTGTTATACTAATATTATTATTACTTCATGATTATTGATATTAATATCAATACCAGTATTATTAGCATTACTATCTTTATTATATTTGTTATTAATAATATTAACATACAATTATTTTTATCATTTTTTATGTATTTACTGTTATTAGTTTTCTTATAATATTTGTATTATTATTATTTTTAGTATTATTCTTAAATATTAATATTAAGAATTATTATAATTTATAGTTATCATTATTATTATAATCATTAGAAAATAACACAAATTATTATCATTAATAATATTATTATGAATATTATTATTATTATTATGTTTATGTTTATTATTATTAATAATAATATCAATATTATTATTATTAATAAAGTTATTAATTATTAAAAACTAAAATAATATATATATGGAAATAGATATATATCACGCGTATACCTTTTTCTTTATTTTAATCTGTCTTCTGATTCTTTTCCTGCTTACTTGTGAACTCATGTCGACCCACGTTTTATACAACAGCAAAACAATCGTTATCAGGTATTCTGAATCTTCATTATATAAGATCAATTACAATCATCAAATTATTGGTGGACTGTAAAAAAAAAAAAAAAAAAGAAGCAGAAGAGTATTTCGTTACCCCTGTTCACGACCCTTTTAAACCCAAAACTCATATTCGAATCAATCTTCAAATTATAAAAATTCAAAAGTGTTAGGAATCATTTAGGCAAACCTTCTCTAAAATCTCGGTTTCCAATTCTTATTATTGAATATGAATTTAAGAGTTAAAGTAAGTTTTTTTTACAAAATTCAAAGGTTTGCTCAAAAATCAAATTAATGTTTTAAAGACAGTTTCTATCGAAATTGTTAATTGGAAAAGTTTCCTTGAGTATTTTCTAATCGAATTCATGTTATGACCATAGCCTGAAAAATTCTCTAAACCACAATCGATTTTTTTTTTTTTTTTTTGTTGTGCACCTGCGTCGAAGAACACAGCAGGCTGTGTTATTTATTTATTTTTTTAATTTGTTTTTGCTTTGTTAATCAAGGATCATGGGTCTGATTATTTAAAAGTCTTAATCACACTTAAAATTCGAAAGTTGATTAATTAGTTAAATAGTTGATATGGTTAATTAAGCTGTCTGATCTGATCGAATATGTGGGGAAGAAGAAGGGAGCCAGTAGATCGGGTTATAAATAAATCAAGTGGGTTTAAAACAGATAAATTAAATGGAGCAGATGGTTTGGTGTAGTGTTGGGTGAACGTGAGGTTGCAAGTTCGATTCTGGCTTGGGACATATGTTTTTAAATAAACTTCTAAGGTAGTTTTTCTTTTTGTTATAATTATTATTATTATTATTATTATTATTATTATTATTATTATTATTATTATTATTATTATTATTATTATTATTATTATTATTATTATTACCACGAATATTATTATTGTTATTATTACTAATACAATACTTATGATTATTTAGTATTATTGATATTATTAAGGTTAAAACTAATATCATTATTATTATTATTATAATTACTACTAGTATTATCATAAGTATTATATATTGTTATCAAAATTATGATTTTCATTATTATTATTATTATTATTAAATTTTTTTTATTTTATTAAAAACTACTGTTATTATCATTTTTATAAGATTTATCATTTAAAAACAATCACTTATATTATTACCATTAACACTAATATTATCATTACTATTATTTAAATCTAAGTATTAATATGATAACTACTTAACCAACAAATGAACTATTTATATATAAAATATTTAATAACAAAACAAATTTATATTTTTACAATGAGATATATAAATTAAGATATAATAAATAAATTTGATCGATTTCGATTATGTGTATTAATAAATATACAAATGATATAGGTTCGTGAATCCAAGGCCAACCCTGCACATGTTAAATGATGTTATATGTATTTTTACTACAAAATACAGTATGGTGAGTATATAGTCCCACTTTTAAACTCTAAATATTTCGGGATGAGAATACATGTATTTTATGTTTTACGTTATGGACACAAGTAACTGAAAAATATATTCTACGTTGAGTTGTACCACTGGCATACTTCCCTGTAGCTTGGTAACTAATATTTACAGCGGTATTGTAAACGCGAATCCTGTTGATAGATCTATCGGGCCTGACAACCCCAACCGGACTGGACGACCAGTATTCAACGGTTGCACAGTACTTCGTTTCGTGACTATACTTGGTACAGTGTAGTAAGATTTCATAATAAAGGGAATATGCGACGTGATTAAATGTTAAGTATGGTTACCAAGTGCTCAACCACTTAGAATGTTTTTATTAAAATGTTTATACATGAAATCTTGTGGTCCATTGTTATAACACTACTAGCATCAAACCTATATATCTCACCAACTTTATGTTGACGTTTTAAAGCATGTTATTCTCAGGTACGAATTAAGTCTTCCGCTGTGCATTTGCTCATTTTAAGGACATTACTTGGAGTCGATCATCGCAATGGGACCAAATGTTGATGACTTCGTCCAGGTGGATAAGGACGGGTCGTTACAGGTGGTATCAGAGCGTTGGTCTTAGCGAACCAGGCCTTGCATTAGTGTGTCTAACTAGTAGCTGTTAGGATACATTAGTGAGTCTGGACTTTGACCGTGTCTACCTGTCAAAAAGTTTTGCTTATCATTTCTAGTCGTAAATTATTTGCTTATTATCCTTAGGGAATTGCCTGCTTATCATTCATAAGTCTAGACACGTCTTACTGCATTTAGTGCATCGATAGTGTATAGACAAAATTCATATCTTAGCATATCTGTTACTTTGGACTTTAGTTGACATCTTTTCAAAGATTCTCCGTAATTTACGGGATTTTGGTATTATATATACATATGTAAAGTATGTATTGAAGAGTACCAAATCTAACTTCTATAATCTATTTCATACCAAAAATTCATTTTTCCGATTATACAAGATGGATTCCGCATCTAGTTCGAATTCCTCAGATTATGACAGCTATGCCGATATGGATTTTCATTCAAGCTCCGAAGGCAGCATCACCGGAATGGATCAACCAATCTCCCATCATCTATTCTGGATGAATTGGGGGTGGGTTCGTAATATACTAAGTCACTGGAGACATGAAGAGGGTGATCCCTTCCATCCACCAAATTGCCCTCTTGGCGATGAACCTGAAGCACTTACCGGCGAACCTGTTCGAGAAACCATTTTCACTCTCATTTCTAGAATATCTCGTCACGATTATATACTATTCCATATTTCAGATCTTGTTCATTCGCTCACTCCAACCACCAATCATCCCGGTGTACTAGCAGAAGTTAACGAACTTCGCGCTCGCGTGACGGCTTTGGAGAATACGGTGCGAAGGTTACAAACACCAGCAGCAGCACCAGCAGCATAATCCGTACCACCATCATCAACACCGACAGTACCCATATCACCCTCAACCACAACCGCGTCGTAAACCTCAACATCACAATTTGTACCTCGGATATCAACATCACACACCTCAATATCACTATCTGTACTTCGAGTATGATCTTCGTTTTACATATCATTCTATATCGATTATCTTCGCTTTACTTATCGTTCTATCTCATTTATCTTCGTTCGACATGGTAATTATGTAATCTTTAATGTTTTAGAGATCATGTAATCAAGTATTAACGATAAATCAAAAAAAAAAAAAAAAAAAAAAAAAAAAATTAATATCTTATTGACTCATTAGATCCATGATTACATCTGAAGAAAATATATATACAAGTATATTTTCATAAAGATTGTAATTAAAAATTCTTTCGTACAAACTGTTAATGATGAAAATATTTTAACGGGTAGGTAGTACCCGAGGAATATTTAGATCTCACATTAATAAGTTACAGTGTATATTCTTCGAATCTGATTCAACGGTTATTTGCTATCTCACCTACAATCACCGATATACGTATCTGTTCACCCCAGATTTACCATTTCCATTTCAATTTCAAATTTGGATTTTTATCTATCAGAATCCAACAAGTGGCATAAAGAAGAAATATTGGACAAATTAAAAATTGTTAGAAACACACGAATTAACTAATTGAAATCTGTTAAGGATTCCACGCTAACTGTTCCTAGTTAACTGTTCCCAGCTAACTGTTAATTCCGTATTACATTTTATCGCAATTTAGTTTATTGTCATTTAAGTTCTGTTATTTATTTTACGCACTTTAAATAACGGGACACGTATACAAGGTTTCGACCTATCATATCGACCCATCTATATATATATTTCGGAACAACCATAGACACTCTATATGTGAATGTTGGAGTTGGCTATACAGGGTTGAGGTTGATTCCAAAATATATATATATACTTTGAGTTGTGATCGACACTGAGACTGGTACACGGGTCACGATACGTATTAGTTAATTCAAATATTATATATTTAATTTATATATGAATATATTGGATCATTGTACAATCGGACTATTGGACTGCTAACTTTGGACAATTAAAATGAATTAAAATATTGATTATAACATATGAAACTAAACTAATCTTCAAGTTTGCCACTTGATTTCATCCTAAACCTCATTTGTATCTCGACGTTTACAATCCGCGTACAAACCTATCAGGATTCTTGAAAATACCTCAATCGAGAAGTTAAACCGACCGCACTTCATCTACAGAAGAAAAGATCTATACACATGAAAAACTCTTGAACCAAAAGTCATAGTTCAACACGTACCGCGACGAATTCTTTAGCATTTATTAGCAAAAACAACCTTACGATTCCTTTTCAAAGTAGCCAATTTTGTCACAGCTTCAGCAGAACAACTTCGACCTTTCATTCGAAAAAAAAAAAAAAAAAAAAAATCTTTTTATAACTTTAATATATACGATTGGATTTCCTCATTGTTACCGGGGAACCTTCCATACTCCGCCATTTTATCATCAGCATTTAATCATCTAAAAACACAATTCGCCCAAAAACACCTCGGATTGATAATCGACGATTCAGATATGACTGCATTAAATGCAGAGGAAACAGTAAAATTTTAGATGGCCTAAATGGCCAAAAGTTTGATGATAAAGAAGGGAATGTTAGGAACGCTCGATAGAAAATTTAGTGCTGAAAAAAAAATGGATTGAGCTAACCGTGAAGGAAATAAAGAACAAATACAAGGAATGAACCTGCCTTCAAATAATGCAAATGATTCAGTGTCTGTTGAAACCGTCAGTATGAACCCTACTCCTTATTCTAAACTTTTTCAGATGATATTATTCATCATCATCTTATCTTAGATATTATAAGATATCTTCATATTTTCCGCTATACATATTCTCCATATTTCTAAAGATATTTTCACAACTATTCCTATCTGCAATCATCTATCTCCCCGTAATATCTGCGTTACAACATAAAAGAAACTGTGGTAGTTTCTAAATTCTGAAATCTTCAAGTTTAAAATATGAATGTTTTAAAGCAGTGTTGGGAACTGATGCGTGAATTAGTATAATATAATGAAACTTGATCAACTTCATTATATTACAGTAAGTCACGTTAAGTTTCTAATGGAATGTGATGATTCACAGTACCGTCATTATATGCCATGTTACACGACTCTTACATTTTACCCAATCTTCAAACATATAAAGAACATACCATCTTGATAGTTCTATCTTTTCCAGGGTATTCTGGTAATTTAACAAATCAAAATTTTGCCAATACCCTTTCTTTCTTAGAACATTAGCTATGCTCGTTCCGAACCTCATACCTACGAATTCTGGACCATTACAAAGGATGCTTAGTTGAAGAGGAGGAAAAGAAAAAGAACGAAGCTCCGAAATAAAATTTGTAGTAAAGATCGCAGCAATTAGGAAAGAACATTAACTGTGGATGACAATGATTATAGAAAACAAAAGTAATAACATCGAAGTATAAGGAAAGATATAAAACCCAACAACCACCCAGAAACTACAAACCGTGTATATCAATACGTATCGCAAAGTAAAGACACGGAAGAATTAGAAACAATATAATTTCAAGGAAATCATAAAAGTGAATAGATTCTTCTGGCGACAGATGAAAGAGAAGAATGAAAGATATGAAAGTTAGAAGTATAATAAGAATCAGGATTGGATGGAGCATATTAAGGAATGAGTAGAGGGATAAAGAATAGAAGATGTGGAGAATAAGAAAAACGAAGAGGTGAACTTATAGTGAAATATCCGACATAGAAATCGAAACAGATTGCCGCATTAAATCAAAGAAGATCCTGATCGCCGAAGAACCAAATCTTATTACGTAAGATTTTCTTTAAATCCCTTAAATCCCGGAAGTCAATAATAACTACGTCATCGGTTGAAACGAATATATCTATTCACTCATTTCACTCTTTTGTGATAGCTTCACTCGTACGCTGCATATGATCGAATCGTTTTATCTAAATCTCTCAATAATGATAAAACTCCATATTCGTCATGAAAACATTCCTATTGTTATCCATAACGACATCTATCAAATTTCGGGGACGAAATTTCTTTAACGGGTGGGTACTGTAACGACCCGGAAATTTCCGACCAAATTTAAACCTTAACCTTTATATGTTTCCGACACGATAAGCAAAAACATTAATGTTGAGTCTAGAAAGTTTAAAATCTATATTCGGTTAATTAGTTACCCTTTGACCATACCCGACGATTCACGAACAAATATTGTAAATAAAAATGTATGTATATAAATAAACATATATATAAATAATTATATACCATGAGTTAAATATATTAACAAAACTAGTACGTGGATTAGAAAACTTAAACTTGATACATAGAACATGATTAAATATGAGGTAGTTGAAATATATAAATATAAAATGTAAAATGTAAAATATTATTATATATTATTATATATTCATATAAAATGTAAAATAGAACATGATTAATTGTATGTATATTATTATATATTCATATAAAATGTAAAATATTAAATATGAAATATTTGATATTATCTAATATATATAATATTACATAAATAGTAATAGGTAAATTAGATATATTTAATTTGAATTTAATAAAAAAATATAGTTGTTATACTAATATTATTATTACTTCATGATTATTGATATTAATATCAATACCAGTATTATTAGCATTACTATCTTTATTATATTTGTTATTAATAATATTAACATACAATTATTTTTATCATTTTTTATGTATTTACTGTTATTAGTTTTCTTATAATATTTGTATTATTATTATTTTTAGTATTATTCTTAAATATTAATATTAAGAATTATTATAATTTATAGTTATCATTATTATTATAATCATTAGAAAATAACACAAATTATTATCATTAATAATATTATTATGAATATTATTATTATTATTATGTTTATGTTTATTATTATTAATAATAATATCAATATTATTATTATTAATAAAGTTATTAATTATTAAAAACTAAAATAATATATATATGGAAATAGATATATATCACGCGTATACCTTTTTCTTTGTTTTAATCTGTCTTCTGATTCTTTTCCTGCTTACTTGTGAACTCATGTCGACCCACGTTTTATACAACAGCAAAACAATCGTTATCAGGTATTCTGAATCTTCATTATATAAGATCAATTACAATCATCAAATTATTGGTGGACTGTAAAAAAAAAAAAAAAAAAAAGAAGCAGAAGAGTATTTCGTTACCCCTGTTCACGACCCTTTTAAACCCAAAACTCATATTCGAATCAATCTTCAAATTATAAAAATTCAAAAGTGTTAGGAATCATTTAGGCAAACCTTCTCTAAAATCTCGGTTTCCAATTCTTATTATTGAATATGAATTTAAGAGTTAAAGTAAGTTTTTTTTACAAAATTCAAAGGTTTGCTCAAAAATCAAATTAATGTTTTAAAGACAGTTTCTATCGAAATTGTTAATTGGAAAAGTTTCCTTGAGTATTTTCTAATCGAATTCATGTTATGACCATAGCCTGAAAAATTCTCTAAACCACAATCGATTTTTTTTTTTTTTTTTGTTGTGCACCTGCGTCGAAGAACACAGCAGGCTGTGTTATTTATTTATTTTTTTTATTTGTTTTTGCTTTGTTAATCAAGGATCATGGGTCTGATTATTTAAAAGTCTTAATCACACTTAAAATTCGAAAGTTGATTAATTAGTTAAATAGTTGATATGGTTAATTAAGCTGTCTGATCTGATCGAATATGTGGGGAAGAAGAAGGGAGCCAGTAGATCGGGTTATAAATAAATCAAGTGGGTTTAAAACAGATAAATTAAATGGAGCAGATGGTTTGGTGTAGTGTTGGGTGAACGTGAGGTTGCAAGTTCGATTCTGGCTTGGGACATATGTTTTTAAATAAACTTCTAAGGTAGTTTTTCTTTTTGTTATAATTATTATTATTATTATTATTATTATTATTATTATTATTATTATTATTATTATTATTATTATTATTATTATTATTACCATGAATATTATTATTGTTATTATTACTAATACAATACTTATGATTATTTAGTATTATTGATATTATTAAGGTTAAAACTAATATCATTATTATTATTATTATAATTACTACTAGTATTATCATAAGTATTATATATTGTTATCAAAATTATGATTTTCATTATTATTATTATTATTATTATTAAATTTTTTTTTATTTTATTAAAAACTACTGTTATTATCATTTTTATAAGATTTATCATTTAAAAACAATCACTTATATTATTACCATTAACACTAATATTATCATTACTATTATTTAAATCTAAGTATTAATATGATAACTACTTAACCAACAAATGAACTATTTATATATAAAATATTTAATAACAAAACAAATTTATATTTTTACAATGAGATATATAAATTAAGATATAATAAATAAATTTGATCGATTTCGATTATGTGTATTAATAAATATACAAATGATATAGGTTCGTGAATCCAAGGCCAACCCTGCACATGTTAAATGATGTTATATGTATTTTTACTACAAAATACAGTATGGTGAGTATATAGTCCCACTTTTAAACTCTAAATATTTCGGGATGAGAATACATGTATTTTATGTTTTACGTTATGGACACAAGTAACTGAAAAATATATTCTACGTTGAGTTGTACCACTGGCATACTTCCCTGTAGCTTGGTAACTAATATTTACAGCGGTATTGTAAACGCGAATCCTGTTGATAGATCTATCGGGCCTGACAACCCCAACCGGACTGGACGACCAGTATTCAACGGTTGCACAGTACTTCGTTTCGTGACTATACTTGGTACAGTGTAGTAAGATTTCATAATAAAGGGAATATGCGACGTGATTAAATGTTAAGTATGGTTACCAAGTGCTCAACCACTTAGAATGTTTTTATTAAAATGTTTATACATGAAATCTTGTGGTCCATTGTTATAACACTACTAGCATCAAACCTATATATCTCACCAACTTTATGTTGACGTTTTAAAGCATGTTATTCTCAGGTACGAATTAAGTCTTCCGCTGTGCATTTGCTCATTTTAAGGACATTACTTGGAGTCGATCATCGCAATGGGACCAAATGTTGATGACTTCGTCCAGGTGGATAAGGACGGGTCGTTACAACTATGATTTGACTTATGTTTTTCTAGGGAATGACAATAGCATATTTATAGGTAATCACCTAGAGTTTTGATGTCATGGGTGTGACGACCCGGAAATTTCTGACCAAATTTAAACTTAATCCTTATATGGTTTCAACACGATAAGTAAAGTCTGTAATGATGAGTCTCAAAAATTTTGAACTATTTTCATGAAAGCATTTGACCTTCCACTGTTCCTTAGGATTCACGAACATTTAATTGTAAATAGAAATGTATGTATTTAAATATATTATATAATGGTAATATGTAATATTACAAAATTTAGTTATCTGAATTAATTATGTAAATAAAGTAACATATAATATTATAATCTAAATGTAATTATATATACAAATAAAGTATATATATATTGGATTTCGAATTTATTTAATAAACGATAATAATACACGTCCATTATTTTCGATTGATATTAAATATGTTTCAAGCTTGTGAGTGTAATAAAATAAATAATAGACGAGCCTACTTGATCATGTTTCACACATTTTTATCACTAAAATAAATAAATATAATTAATTTAAAAATATGGAATTTTTTTTCTGAAGACATTTTATCCGTCACTGATTTAACAACGGAATATGATATAATACCCTATTATTTGTGATGACAGATGACTAGTAAATTACTCCCATGATTCAATTATCAAAGCTGTTTCTCCTTTCAAATCATAAACCAACTATCTACCTAATATATAATAATAGATATAGGATATCCATAGAGACAAAAAATCTTTCACCCGTGATTTATAATTGAGACTACTTTTTCAATTACTATGCGTGTTTGATTTCATTTTCTGTTTCTTTTCATTTCGCCTACACTTGTAAAGTTATTCTTATTATAATATTTAAACTCCACTACCTTACATATATACACATATATATGACATGCATATTCACCATTTCAAACAACACCACGCACAAATTAACTTGTAATGCTCTTTCTATTGAACAAACCATCTCAAGAATTTCCCCATGAAATCGTTGGTCACCACATGCTAATCGAGACCAAGATCATCATCGAACCAACCTTCACCGAACTCTCATCATCATCACATACACACTGCAACCTTAAACCGATCACCATGATCACCACCAAGAACAACTAGTCACCACCTTTCCATTTCTTGTTCATCATGAAAATCACCAACACTCTCAACCACCGTGACCATCAAACTGCAACTATTCAAGGTATCCCTTCTATTGGATCGATCAAATCCATTTCACCATCTTAAAACCATTAGAATCAAATCACTACCTTTGAACAACATTTTTATTAAACCATCACCCTCACACCCATCTTTAATCATCGAACAAGAACAACCGAATACCATCCTCTTCTCTCCTCTCTCTCTCATCTTCGTAAACCTTCAAAACCATCGTGAACCCCTACTGTTTACATCTGTTGTTGTTGTTGCTCCCTTTAACTTCTATTTTCTGTTTTACACATCACCAACAACAGGCACCTGTAAACCGAATTAGCTGCTGCAATATTTTTTTTTACTCCTATTTTGCTATTCAAATTTAAACCCACAACCCACAAGATCACCTACTATTAATTCATCTTGCTTCATTCACTGTTACGATGAAGTAAATGGAAGTGACGATGAACATTATCGATAATGAAGGGATGATTATGATGATCGATTAAGAAAGAATGATGATGATGATTAGCGTATGATAGTGAGATGATAATGATGACATATCGATGATGAAGTGATGATATACGATGATACAAAAGATGATGATCCGTATAGTGATGAAAGCCGATATACATGATAGATATAATAGGGAGATCGGTGATGATGATGAGGAATCCTATGATAATAATGTTTAAAGATGAAGAGCTGTAAAGGGGATGACAACTACTGGATCCTCTTTTCTTTCTTTCGTGGCTGTTACCATCAACAGGAAAGACCTAACTGCCATTCGAATCTAGTTTTGGGTTAATATAATTGGGCCGATAGAAATTGGGCTAAGATGTTCATCTATATTTCTGTTGGGCTGTCTAGTTCTGTCGAAGCCCAAATATCAGCTATTTAAAAAAAAAATAATGATGATGATGATATAAGATGAAACTGAGTTTACTAAAATGAATTAATGATAAGTAGATAATAATACTATGATCTTGATGATGACACATAAAATGATAAGATAATGATGCGTGATGATTATGTCCGAACTATAGTGTTGATGAAACCGTAAACGTGATATCACGATGATGATGTAAGTATCATGATGATAATGATACGGAGGATAGGGTTGATTTTGTTGAAGAAGAAGATGAAGATAAAGGAAAAATAAAAAATATGGAATAAATAAAATTGATATTGGTAATGACATAGATATAAGCGAATGGAGTTATGGTTGAGGTGTTAGCAAGGTATCCGGGAGATCACAGCTTGGGTGATTTGTTATCTTTTTGAGCCTTTAAGGTAGTAATCATTATTATTATTATTATTATTATTATTATTATTATTATTATTATTATTATTATTATTATTATTATTATTAACATTACTAATTTATTTATTATTATAAAATTTTGTCATGCAAGTATTAGTTATCATTATTATGATTATAGTTATAAATAAGAATATTATCCTTTTTATTAGTAACATAAGTAGTATTATAAATACTATCATTATTATTATTATTATTATTAATATAATCATTAGTACTATTATTATTAAACTTATTATCATTATTATTTTTTTATAAATTTTTTTTTTATTTTGTTACCACTAAAACTATCAATATTATCATAAATAGATACTTTTATATAAAAATACATTACACTATACTTTTATTACTAAAAAGATATTAGTTAAACTATATCAATTAATATATAAATATATACTAAACCTTAATATATAGTTTTTAGTATTAATGATAAATAATGGTTATTTAAAACATATAAACTAAATATATTAAATTCATCTAAATAACATATAGTATAACAAGTATAATATTAATAACAAAAATATATAGATATATAATTGATCGATTACGATTACGTGTATTGATATATCCATAAATGATATAGGTTTGTGAATTCAAGGCCAACCCTGCACTTGTTCAATGCAGTCATATGAAATATTTTTACTACAAAATATTGTATTGTGAGTTTCATTTGCTCCCTTTTTAATTGCTTTTACAATATATATTTTTGGGCTGAGAATACATGCGCTGTTTTATAAATGTTTTACGAAATAGGCACAAGTACTAAAACTAATTCTATGTGGGTTTAAACCAGAAATATACCCTTAGCTTGGTAACATTAAACTACTTGTCTATGTACGGTAGGCGCGAATCCTAAAGATAGATCTATTGGGCCTGACAAACCCCATCCTGACTAAGGGATGCTTTAGTACTTCGAGGTTATTTTAAACACACATGATCTGGTGTACTTTAGAGGGTAAAACATGAACGTTAAGGCTTGTTACCGGGTGCCTACAACTTATAAAATGCTTTTATACACTTGCGAGTGTACATATATTTATAAACGGAAATCTTGTGGTCTATTAATATATTGAAATGATTGTTATGATAAACCTATGAACTCACCAACCTTTTGGTTGACACTTTAAAGCATGTTTATTCTCAGGTACGAATTAAGTCTTCCGCTGTGCATTTGCTCAATTTAAGGACATTATTTGGAGTCGATCATCGCAATGGGACCAAATGTTGATGACTTCGTCCAGGAGGATTAGGACGGGTCGTTTCAGTTGGTATCAGAGCGGTGGTCTTAGCGAACTAGGTCATGTATTAGTGTGTCTAACTGATAGTTGTTTAGATGCATTAGTGGGTCTGGACTTCGGCCGTGTCTGCATGTCAAAAGTTTTACTTATCATTTCATGTCGAAAATTATTTGCTTATCATCCTTAAAGTCTAGACACGTCTTACTGCCTCTATTGCATAGACAGTGTATAGATAAATTCATATCTTAGCGTATCTGTTATTGTTACCTTTGCCTGACAGCTTCCGTAGACTTCTCCATAACTTATGGGATTTTAGTATTATATATGCATATGTAAATTATGTATTACAGAGCACTAATCTACATCCTATAATCTGTTTCTTATCAAAAATCCTTTATCTTACCATATGAGATGAATCCCTCAACCAGTTCGAGTCCCTCAGATTCTGATAGTTATTCTGACAGCTATTTCGACATGGATATTCACCTAAACTCCTAAAGCAGCGTCACCAGAATGAATCAACCAATCAGTTATCCCCACTTCATCTGATAGGTTCGTGTCGACTTAATCAATGGAGACGCGCAGAAGGCGATCTCTTCCACTAACCGAATTCACCTTTTGATGAAGAACCTGAAGCACTTACCGGCGAACCTGTTCGTAACACCATTTTCAGCCTCAGTTTCAGAGTAGTTCGACACGATTATATTCTATCCACAATTTTAAACCTTATTCATCCGCTCGTTTCAACCGACAATCATCCCTGAATAATAGAAGAAGTCAACGAACTTCGCGCTCGAGTTGTATCTTTGGAAAATATGGTGCAAAACCTACCAACTTCAGCAACATCAGCGGCACCAACAGCACCACCAACATCGACACCAGTACCACCAACAACCCAAGTTTCAACATCACATGCCTCAACATCTCATTCTGTACCTCGAGCCTAATCATCGTTCTACGTATCTTTCTATCTACTTTATCTTCGTTCTACATATCGTTCTACATCGATTATCTTCGCTCAACATGGTGATTATGTAATTTCTAAAGTTTTAGAGATTATGTATTCTAGTTCTAACGGTAAATCAAATGAGTTTAATATCATATTAACTCATTAAATCCATGATTACATCTGAAGAAAATATATATGTAAGTATATTTTCATAAAGATTGTAATTAAAAATTCTTCGTACAAACTGTTAATGGTAAAAATATTTTAACGGGTAGGTAATACCCAAGGAATATTTAGATTTCACCTTAATAAGTTACACTGTACAATCGTCGAAGCTGATTCAACAGTCATCCACTATCCTACTTACAACCACCGATATACGTATCCGTTCACCGCAGAATAACCATTTTTATCCAATTTCGTATTTGGATTTTGATTTACCAGAATCCAACAAGTGGCACAAGGAAGAAAACATTGGACAAAATAAAATTTGTTAGAAACAAACAAATTAACTATGAGAAATTTTGTTAAGAATCCACGCTAACTGTTCCTAGCTAACTGATTACATTTTAATTATCGCAATTTAATTATCGCAATTTATATTCTCACTATTTTATTTATCGTCATTTAATTTCTGTTATTTATTTTACACACTTTAAATATCGGGACACGTATACAAGGTTTTGACATATCATATCGACGCATCTATAAATATTATTTGGAATAACCATAGACACTCTATATGCAGTAATGATGGAGTTAGCTATACAGGGTTGAGGTTGATTCTACAATAATATATATACTTGAGTTGTGATCGAGTCTGAGACATGTACACGGGTCACGATAAGTAGTAATTAATTCGAATATTATATATTAAACTATATATGAATTATTGGACTGTTACTGTGGACTATCGACTGTGGACTAATAACATTAAATAATTAAAATGAATTAAAATATTGATTATAATATATGAAACTAAACATTTCTTCAAGATTGCCACTTGATTTCATCTTAAACCTCATTTGTATTTTGATGATTTCAAACTACGTTCAAACCTTTCATGATTCTTGAAAACACCTCAATCGAGAGGATGAACCAGCCGTACTTCATCTACGGAAGAAAAGATTGATGCATATAGTTATGCACCTGAAAATACTCAAAACCTGAGTTAATGTTTAAAACGTATCTGTGCTATCTCTTTGGGAGTTGTTATTACCAAAAATAACCTTGCAATCTCTTTCCAAATTAGCCAATTTTGTCACAGCTCCAGCAAGTTAACTTCGACCTTTTGTTCGAAATTATATACCTCTTCGTGCTATCTTTACTACATTATATGGGAAACTTCTATAAAACTCAAGTATAAATTAGGAATGAATTCTGGAGAAGTGTAGGGAATTGAAGCATGAGTTAGTATAATATAATGGCGCTTGGCCAACGTGATTATATTACAGTAAGTCATGCTGAATTTCTAATGGAACGTGGTGATGGTACACAGTAAATTATACCCTCATCATGTGCCATGTTACATAACTCTTTCATTCTACTTAGTCTTCGAACATATCAAGAAAATATATTCTTGATAGTTCTATCTTCTGTAATTCTGGTAATTTACCAAATCAAATCGTGCTATTACGTTCCTTCCTGCTTAGAACATTATGAGCAATCGAAACTTCATACCTAAGAATTCTGGATCATTATTCGCTTGACTTGAAGTCGGGAAGAGAAAACAAGAGCATGGAGCTCCAAAATATAAAGGAAAATACAAAGCTGATCACAAACACATAAATTACAAACCGTGTATATCAATGTGAATAGCAAAATAAAGACACGGGATAATTGGAAAGACAATAATCTCTAAGGCATAATAGAAGAAAACAGATTCCTCTGGAGGCAATTGAAAGAGAAGGATTATTGTTGTAATGACCATAAAAATGCTCAGAATTAAAACTGGATTAAGCATTTACACAATCCTTGGAAGAATAGATTAAGAAATAAGTTATAGGGATGATGAAAATAAAGGGAACGGAAGAGGTTGATTTATAGCGAAATACCGGACCGAGCAATCGAGGCAGATCATCGCATTAAATTAAAGAGATCTTAATTTCATTTTTCACCTAAGAATCAGATCTTATATAGATTACGAAGATTTTCTTTAAATCCCTTGAATTTCGGAATTCAATCGAGACAACGTCAAAAGTTAAGACGCACCTTATTTTTTTTAAATTCAACCATGACTACGTCAAAAGTTAAATCTCTGTATCAATTTTTTTTTTGATAGCTTCACTCGTACGCTTCGAGTAATCAAATTGTTTTATCCAAATTACTCAATGATGATAAAACTCAATTTATCAACTCATATTCGTCATGAAAATATTTTTATTGTTATCCATGACCACCTCACTCAAATTTCGGGATGAAATTTCTTTAACGGGTAGGTACTGTGACGACCCGGAAATTTCTGACCAAATTTAAACTTAATCCTTATATGGTTTCAACACGATAAGTAAAGTCTGTAATGATGAGTCTAAAAAATTTTGAACTATTTTCATGAAAGCATTTGACCTTCCACTGTTCCTTAGGATTCACGAACATTTAATTGTAAATAGAAATGTATGTATTTAAATATATTATATAATGGTAATATGTAATATTACAAAATTTAGTTATTTGAATTAATTATGTAAATAAAGTAACATATAATATTATAATTTAAATGTAATTATATATACAAATAAAGTATATATATATATTTGATTTCGAATTTATTTAATAAACGATAATAATACACGTCCATTATTTTTGATTGATATTAAATATGTGCAAGATTGTGAGTGTAATAAAATAAATAATAGACGAGCCTACTTGATCATGTTTCACACATTTTTATCACTAAAATAAATAAATATAATTAATTTAAAAATATGGAATTTTTTTTCTGAAGACATTTTATCCGTCACTGATTTAACAACGGAATATGATATAATACCCTATTATTTGTGATGACAGATGACTAGTAAATTACTCCCATGATTCAATTATCAAAGCTGTTTCTCCTTTCAAATCATAAACCAACTATCTACCTAATATATAATAATAGATATAGGATATCCATAGAGACAAAAAATCTTTCACCCGTGATTTATAATTGAGACTACTTTTTCAATTACTATACGTGTTTGATTTCATTTTCTGTTTCTTTTCATTTCGCCTACACTTGTAAAGTTATTATTATTATAATATTTAAACTCCACTACCTTACATATATACACATATATATGACATGTATATTCACCATTTCAAACAACACCACGCACAAATTAACTTGTAATGCTCTTTCTATTGAACAAACCATCTCAAGAATTTCCCCATGAAATCGTTGGTCACCACATGCTAATCGAGACCAAGATCATCATCGAACCAACCTTCACCGAACTCTCATCATCATCACATACACACTGCAACCTTAAACCGATCACCATGATCACCACCAAGAACAACTAGTCACCACCTTTCCATTTCTTGTTCATCATGAAAATCACCAACACTCTCAACCACCGTGACCATCAAACTGCAACTATTCAAGGTATCCCTTCTATTGGATCGAGCAAATCCATTTCACCATCTTAAAACCATTAGAATCAAATCACTACCTTTGAACAACATTTTTATTAAACCATCATCCTCACACCCATCTTTAATCATCGAACAAGAACAACCGAATACCATCCTCTTCTCTCCTCTCTCTCTCATCTTCGTAAACCTTCAAAACCATCGTGAACCCCTACTGTTTACATCTGTTGTTGTTGTTGCTCCCTTTAACTTCTATTTTCTGTTTTACACATCACCAACAACAGGCACCTGTAAACCGAATTAGCTGCTGCAATATTTTTTTTTTTACTCCTATTTTGCTATTCAAATTTAAACCCACAACCCACAAGTTCACCTACTATTAATTCATCTTGCTTCATTCACTGTTACGATGAAGTAAATGGAAGTGACGATGAACATTATCGATAATGAAGGGATGATTATGATGATCGATTAAGAAAGAATGATGATGATGATTAGCGTATGATAGTGAGATGATAATGATGACATATCGATGATGAAGTGATGATATACGATGATACAAAAGATGATGATCCGTATAGTGATGAAAGCCGATATACATGATAGATATAATAGGGAGATCGGTGATGATGATGAGGAATCCTATGATAATAATGTTTAAAGATGAAGAGCTGTAAAGGGGATGACAACTACTGGATCCTCTTTTCTTTCTTTCGTGGCTGTTACCATCAACAGGAAAGACCCAACTGCCATTCGAATCTAGTTTTGGGTTAATATAATTGGGCCGATAGAAATTGGGCCAAGATGTTCATCTATATTTCTGTTGGGCTGTCTAGTTCTGTCGAAGCCCAAATAGCAGCTATTTAAAAAAAAAATAATGATGATGATGATATAAGATGAAACTGAGTTTACTAAAATGAATTAATAATAAGTAGATAATAATACTATGATCTTGATGATGACACATAAAATGATAAGATAATGATGCGTGATGATTATGTCCGAACTATAGTGTTGATGAAACCGTAAACGTGATATCACGATGATGATGTAAGTATCATGATGATAATGATACGGAGGATAGGGTTGATTTTGTTGAAGAAGAAGATGAAGATAAAGGAAAAATAGAAAATATGGAATAAATAAAATTGATATTGGTAATGACATAGATATAAGCGAATGGAGTTATGGTTGAGGTGTTAGCAAGGTATCCGGGAGATCACGGCTTGGGTGATTTGTTATCTTTTTGAGCCTTTAAGGTAGTAATCATTATTATTATTATTATTATTATTATTATTATTATTATTATTATTATTATTATTATTATTATTATTATTATTATTATTATTATTATTATTATTATTAACATTACTAATGTATTTATTATTATAAAATTTTGTCATGCAAGTATTAGTTATCATTATTATGATTATAGTTATAAATAAGAATATTATCCTTATTATTAGTAACATAAGTAGTATTATAAATACTATCATTATTATTATTATTAATATAATCATTAGTACTATTATTATTAAACTTATTATCATTATTATTTTTTTATAAATTTTTTTTTTATTTTGTTACCACTAAAACTATCAATATTATCATAAATAGATACTTCTATATAAAAATACATTACACTATACTTTTATTACTAAAAAGATATTAGTTAAACTATATCAATTAATATATAAATATATACTAAACCTTAATATATAGTTTTTAGTATTAATGATAAATAATGGTTATTTAAAACATATAAACTAAATATATTAAATTCATCTAAATAACATATAGTATAACAAGTATAATATTAATAACAAAAATATATAGATATATAATTGATCGATTACGATTACGTGTATTGATATATCCATAAATGATATAGGTTTGTGAATTCAAGGCCAACCCTGCACTTGTTCAATGCAGTCATATGAAATATTTTTACTACAAAATATTGTATTGTGAGTTTCATTTGCTCCCTTTTTAATTGCTTTTACAATATATATTTTTGGGCTGAGAATACATGCGCTGTTTTATAAATGTTTTACGAAATAGGCACAAGTACTAAAACTAATTCTATGTGGGTTTAAACCAGAAATATACCCTTAGCTTGGTAACATTAAACTACTTGTCTATGTACGGTAGGCGCGAATCCTAAAGATAGATCTATTGGGCCTGACAAACCCCATCCTGACTAAGGGATGCTTTAGTACTTCGAGGTTATTTTAAACACACCTGATCTGGTGTACTTTAGAGGGTAAAACATGAACGTTAAGGCTTGTTACCGGGTGCCTACAACTTATAGAATGCTTTTATACACTTGCGAGTGTACATATATTTATAAACGGAAATCTTGTGGTCTATTAATATATTGAAATGATTGTTATGATAAACCTATGAACTCACCAACCTTTTGGTTGACACTTTAAAGCATGTTTATTCTCAGGTACGAATTAAGTCTTCCGCTGTGCATTTGCTCAATTTAAGGACATTATTTGGAGTCGATCATCGCAATGAGACCAAATGTTGATGACTTCGTCCAGGAGGATTAGGACGGGTCATTTCAATGGGCCTGAACATGCCGACGTGTCATTCTATTATTGGCTGGCCAACATTAGGAGTTGGGCCCAAGCCTTTTAGTGCTGAATTGTCGGGCTTACGTGGCACTATCAGTGGCGTGTGCGCACTGCCATTGCAGAGCTTACATGAGGTCACTTCCTTGTACTGAGCTTACGTGTAAACACAGCTGTGGTGTGTGCCCCGTGACCTTGTCACGGACTGTTGCCTGTTTGGTCTTAGTAACAGTCTTGATGATGACGTCATCTGTAGTCACCCGGTAAGCGTTTGCTGGTTCTAATATATTTGTGGTCATTTGATTGTAATAACTTTCTTGTTTGAACTAAGCCGTTGTCACTAACCAGACCCCGACTGGCTGGCGACTTACGTTTACTGTGAGCATTGACCAATTTTTTACGGTTACCGGATAAGGTATTCGATTGGCGTATGATTAACTACGATGTACAATAATTTAATGCATGTTAATGACAACTTTTATTGAAGTAGTTAGCAAAATGCCAAAATCTTATCCTATAAATAATATTAATATTAAAGTACTTTGATATTAATTACTTACTAAACAAATTATTAATAATTACTATTATTATTAATTATCAATTTCGTTATAAACTAGCAAATATTAAAATACTAAATAAGAATTTTGTTAACGATAATTTTTAGGGTTGCTCTATTCTATTTTATTCTACAATTGTTAACCGTTAATTATAAAGTACTCTAATAGATAACCGTGATGTAAAATAATTTGAAGCAATTGAAAAAGACAGATCTTAGAGTTATTATTAACAAAATTTTATCCTATAAAGAATACTAATTTAAAGTATTTAAATATCTATGACCAAGTAAACAAAGTCATCATTAACGTCCATTATTCCGTTTACTTGCCGCAGAAGCAAATGTAACCAAATCGCGTTGATAGTTCGTCGGATGCGGATATCGGATCGTCTAAGAAAGGTTTATTCCAAAAGCTTGCGGATCGCGGTTTGATACTCCCTCAAATGCTTCTTCAATTTGTGACGGGTCGTCAAATGTTCTTGCTTTCAAGATCGATAATCAGTCAGGAAAGAAATTTGTCAGGGGATCATTAATGGTAAATTAAAAAAAGTGGCACCTAAAGATTGTTATATGTTTGTTTCATTTTGGCTTGATAGTGTGATCTTGTTTCTTGGTTGATTACCTTTGCTCGTCGATTTATTTCATTTCATCATGATGTATTTCGTTAAGTTTGTTAGATGTATTTTGGTTTGACGTAGTTTGATTCTTGTTAGGTGTGCTTATTTGTTTTCTAGGTACGAGCCTTAACATCAGTTTCTATTTTGAATCTTCGGTTGAAAACGTTTTTTAAAACGGTTTCGTTTCTTGATGATTAGTTATTTTTCCAGGAAAAAAGAAAAGAATACGTAACCAAATCTAATCCCAATTTTAAAGGAAGCTTTTATAATAAAAGATCAACAAATAATCAGAATTGATTTACATATCGTTACACATAAAATCAGAGTATTCGGGAAACAAATCTCATACGTTTTATACACAAATCAACATTCGTATTCATATAAATATTACGATCACGAAGAGGTGCGAAATAAAACTTAACCCACTTAACTCATATACTAGTGAAATGACCCGTTAAATCACGAGTTTGTTTAAACGAAACAGTTTAATGATATGTTTTAGGTATTAAATGAACGTAAATGTTAAATTCATTTAGTTTAATGACCCGTGGAACCACATATTCCGACTAAGAAACTTGTCGTTGTTTTTACAAACATATTGATATACTTAACTTAGTCAGAATAAATGAACTACATTTATTCTCCCACCACTTTCTTCCAATTTTGATCACAATTATTGTTATTTTTTTTTTCTTCATAAAGCTACATTACAACATTTAATGAGACATGTATTTCGCATACATATGTAACGTAATTAATCCCGTAAAGAAAACTCATATGTGAATAATAATAATAATAATAATAATAATAATAATAATAATAATATAATAATAATAATAATAATAATAATAATAATAATAATAATAATAATATAATACTTCCTCCGTCCCACTACAAGTGTCCAGTTACTTTTTGCACAGAGTTTTAGGAAATTTCACTAACTTCATTCTCCACCAATCAGAAATCTTTTCTCTCCAGAATAACTTCTTCTGATTGGTTGAAACATCAAGTGGATACTTGAAATGGGACAGCCCAAAATAGATAGGGGATACTTAAGATGAGACGGAGGTAGTAATAAAGTTTGCTCTAAAATTGAGTATTTATATTTTTAATAATTATTATTAGTAATAACAAATGTCTCTTTAATTTTTTTTTTAAACTAAAATATAATTATTATATGAAGGTTGTACAATATGCTTCAAAGTTTGTACATGTGTTCATGGTGTATTTTGTAAAAGATTGTACAATTTGTTTTAAAGTTTGTACATATGGTCATGGAAGTGTTTTACCATAAGGTTGTACATAATGCTTCAAATATTATAAATATGGTCATAGGTTATTTTATCATAAGGTTACATAATGCTTCATATATTATACAAATAACATGCTAATATTTTTATTAAAAATAATTAATTATTTTAATGACAACATCACGAGAGACTTAGAAATTTTTTATTTCTTTTTAAACTTGATAATCCTTATTTATGACATTAGTATCTTAAATTATACTATAAAATAGAAGATTTTATATGTACAATTTAATAAGAGTTTAATGTAGAGATTCTTTAAATAATTATTAAAATCAATTTATATATAAAAAAACTTTCGCTAAATATGTTTTTAAAATCATTAGTATTATTCATGCTCTCGTGAATTCCATAAACTGATTATAGTGAGAATCACTTTATATTTTTTAAAGCTAGTTCATATCGTTTTTATGGTAATATTTAGAGTGTTGCCAAATTTATAGGCATGAATCGTTAACTAACAATGTAACATCAAATTAAATTATGGATAACAATAAATCTATATTATTAATTATAAAATATTTAATTAATGTTAATGACATCATCAGGACGACTTATATTTTTTTATTTTTCTTTTTGATTTTTTCTTAACAAAGAAATTAGCCTAATATTGACATCATCATTATAGAATTTTGAAATACTAATCACGATCTTGATTTGGCTTCTTGTTAAATCATTGATTCGATTCAGATCGGTTTCAAAAATATTCAAGTCTTTAATCATCAGCTTAAAGTTTAATGTTGAGTACACCACCCGCCATGCTCAGCGTCAAACATCTTCTAATAAGGTAATGTAATCCATCAATTGTTTGGGAAAGATTTATGGTTTTGATAGTTGATGATGATAGTTTCCCCTATGTGACAACTGATCACGCGTCCCTTGGGCTTAAGGAGTTACAAATAGTTGGTAGCTCGCACGGCCTGTTATGTTTTGTAGGGGTACCTGGTAATTATTTGATATATATGCCAGATGAGATTGTTATTTGGAATCCTTCAATAATAAAATTTGAAATTATTCGTATGCGTAATGTGAAAGTTGGTTGTTCATTTGTTGTTGGTTTCGGGGTTTGTCCAAACACTCTTGATCCGAAGATAGTCAAGATTTGTACATGTGACATGGAAGTTGAGGTTTTTACATTAAGTTCAAGGATGTGGAGGAGTCCATTATAATATTATGCTTCGTAATAACGTTAATATCACATCCCTTAATGTAGTTATAGATGGGTTTATTTATTGGCGTGCATCTGCAATAGATGAGAGATTTGATATGATTGTTGTGTTTGATTTGACAACTGAAGACTTAATGGAAATACATCTTCTGGATGTATTAAAGTTTTCATGTCGTAATCAAAATGGATTTACAAATATTCAAGCTTAGGGAGTCTCTTGTTGTGGTTCAACACAATGTAAATGTCCTGGAAAATATTTTTAAAGTGTGGATAATGGAGAACGGTGTAACAAGATCATTTACCAAGCTATTCAACATCAAAATACCAGATTTATCGGTAAGGAAACTATGTGGATCTACGAAAAATTCCCAACTTATATTGGAAAAGCATAGTGGCTATCAAAGTTCATGTGACCTTGTAGCTTATGACCGCTGCACAAAAAGCATCAACAAACTCAGGATTTGTGGAAGAATTGGTTCGTGTATTGTGACTTCCTATACGGAATCGCTACTTCTGCTTGATAACTGATATTCATTAATTTATTTTATTTAGTATACATATATAAGACAAAGGTGATGGGCCCCTTTCTTAATGTGAAGATCAGATCAGATGGGTCAGGATGAGTTTTGGAGCGAGGAAGAAAGTTATAAACTTGTGATTTATATTCATTTAGATTTAGATTTAGATTTAGATTCTCTTCGGTTATTATCCACAAACATTTGTTGTTATTTAGTTTGACGACGATTCTTATGTTACTCAATTTTGCAAGGGATCAAATGTTCATGATGGTTATATTTTCATTGACAAAATGTCATTCATCATTTCTGAATTTTACATCAAATTTGACTCCATGTTCTTTTTTTTGTGCATTCCTCGTCTCTAATGTATCAAAAATCTACATCCCTCGTCCCCCGTCTACTTTCTGTCAAAACCAGCCGCTACCTCTTATCACGCACACATCATGTGGGGGTATTTTTGTCATTTTTTTTATCTTCTTCTATGAAACGAAATCTGAATCTGAAACGAAATCCATCATTAAACTCGTTCGAATCAGAATCGTAACCGTTGTATCGAATTTGATTCAGGTTTGTATCATCCGAATCCGTTCATACCCGATGAATATCATCAATATCTCATAACATGATTTGATCAAATTGCGTCTAGAAATCGAATGGAACTTAATCCTGAAGCATCGATTAGCATATTTATAAGACCTGAATAATTATTGTACTGTGATGTAAATAGGGTAAATATGGTACATAGAGTGTGGGTAACGTTGTGCAGTTAAACAGGGGTCAGTGACTGGCTAGGCCTTCGTGTGCACCGCAATATACACCCCAATTACTGTTGGCGAATCCCAACTTTTTGATTAAAAGCTAAATGAGGGGTATTGTCATCTTTTCACATGAAAACGAGTTAGGGCATTAGATGGCCAGTTGGGTTGTGGGTGAAACACACTTAACTTCATCACCAACCTTATCTTTAACCCCAAATCAAATTCTAGAGAGAGAAGAGTGTTCTTGAGAGAGAAAGCTTGAATCAAGGAGGAAGGAGCTTGATCCGGGTTAAAGCTCAAGTATTAAACTTGTTCATCTAGCATTTAGCTACGTTTTAATTGTGGTTGTCTGCTCTAATCTTTATTTTCTTACTTAAATTTATATTATGGTTAGGGTTTGGGTAAATGGTGAACATAAAACCCATATTTGGCGATTTTGGGTGTTCTTGGGTAAGATTGAGTCATGAAGACTCAATAGTAACTAACCTAGGGTTTTAAAGTGTTAATTGGGGTGTATGAACATAAATTGGTTAGTTAATTACTAGCATACCTAGATGTTTAGTAAATGGGTAATATGTGGGTTTGTGGAAGACCCAAAATGGGTGTGTTGACATTAAAGTGATTAAATGAGTAATTGTTGACCTAGTTGGGCAAGATGAGTGTGAAATGTCCTAAGTTTGTGTAAATCGGTGTTGTTAGACCTTAATCACTAGCTTTTAGTGATTGATGTTGGGTCTTGACCTTAAATGACGGTTTTGGTAAATGGGGCATTTAATACAATTAAGTCATTGAATGCACATGTGTAAATTGTTGGCATTTAGTCCAACTAGTTTGTGTGTTAATGGAGTACTTATTATATTAGGTACTTTGCTTTGAAGCTTGCGGAGTTATAAAATCATCACCAAATTGTTAAGGTGAGTGGAGTAATTATACATGTATGTATATGGTGTATTTATTTGTATGCTATGGTATGACCCACGGAGCCGGGAGTGCCATAGTGTGTGCGAGTGTACTATAATGTGAACCATAGAGCCGGTAGCATCATGGTGCATGTGTAGTGATGTGAACTACGGAGCCGGTAGCATCAAAGTGTGAACCACGGAGCCGGTAGCACTATAAAAATTAGGTGTGAACCACGGAGCCGGTAGCACCGAAGTGTGAAACACAGAGTCGGTAGCACTATAAAAGAGTATGACTCGAATGCGTAGTGACGTGAACCACGGATCCGGTAGCGTCATAGCATTACGTATGGTGTGAACCACGGAGCCGGTAGCACCATGACGTGTGTATGGTTAACCATATAGCTTGTGTATGAGTTGTTGTATAGCATAATATATTATTTTGGTGAATATGCTATTGATTATGCTAGTTGCGGTATTTGGAGGTTATTAGCTTATACTTGGAGTTTGTATGCTAATTGTGATTGCTAGCGATTAGTACGGTGTGTGTAAGTGTATGCAAGCAGGTATATTATATATGTATATGTATAATTATTGCATTCACTAAGCCTTGCTTACCCTCTCGTTGTTTATCTTTTTATAGGCTCCGGCGTTGACAAGGGTAAGGGCATTCGATTGGATTAGAGATCTCGCTTGTTGTTTAGGGGACGCTTTTGGGATGTGATAGCTTTTGGAGTTTGACCGAGATTTGGGTAGTTTAACCCCCAAACACCATGCTCATAGTGTCGTTTAGAAATTAAACTAATGTGGTCGAAACTCATGATTTGTACGAAACTCGTAAAACGGCCGATGTGGGTCCCGTTTTGTAAAACTTGTTTTATGATTGATTCGTGTTAGTTTTACATATGTGAACATGTGGTGAAAAGCATTTCGTCTAAATACGTCGGGAAGTGGGAGATCTTTATTTGAAAAATTGCAATTCCGGACAGAAGCTGTTGGGGCTTGTGCGCGCCGCGCACCTTAACGTGTGCGCGCCGCGCACTATACTGTTTTAAAAAATATATATATATATATATATATATATATATATATATATATATATATATATATATATATATATATATATATATATATATATATATATATATATATATATATATTTTCGCGTATTCAGTTTGGGGAAATGGGTTGGGTTGTTACAAGTGATATCAGAGCATGGTCTAAGGGATTTAGGCGACTTGAGATATGTACCTAGACTTAGACTTGTATTGTGTATGCGCGTTATGCGGGACTTGTAGGATACGGGTCGGACCTGGGATTGGTTAGTGCCTAGGCTTAGGTGAACTAACTATGCGCTAATTGTTTTGTGTTGTGCTTTTGCAATCATCAAGCGAGATAGACGTTGTACTAGCGAGTTAATGCGATGTGCTCGCGTAACAATGACTAGCTACCATTGTTACGGGTCCAAATCGTGTCAAACAAGCGATGTACGATGATTGTTGAGCAAGATGGGGTGGTGAGGTGAATATGTACATGTGTCATGTCTTTTCATTCGTTGTTTAACCTATTTCTGTTTTATAGAATGAAGATGAGAAATGGACACGACACCAATGACGGAAGTACGAGTGAGGACGTTGAGTTCACGGCCAAAGTTGAGGCCATCTTTAAAGGTCAAAAAGTGGAGTTTTTCGAAGACGTTAAGAAGATGTTTCTAGATACGATCGACGAGCAACTAGTCAATGTGGTTAAGGAACAAGTTAAGCTTGTTCTACAAGAAGAAAATGTGGGGAGACGGGATTTATTCTATAATAATTTCAAGGACTCTCAACCTCCCACCTTTGATGGTGAACGAGACCCTCTTAAAAGTGCCCGTTGGATCTCCGATATGGAGGGGACTTTCCGTACTTGTGAATGCCCTCTCGATAAGAAGACAAGGTACGGGTGTAGTATGTTGCCGGGCGATGCTAAATTGTGGTGGGACGCAAAAATCTAACTTTATGGTGAAGAACAATGCATGGACTTCACTTGGGATGAGTTCAAGGTGGAGTTTTTCAATGAGCACCGAACTTCGGCCGATCTTACAAGTCTTAAAGATGAGTTGCGTGCCTTGAGGCAAGGGTCGATGGATTTGAACACTCTCAAATCCGTTTTCTTGTTAAAGACCTAATTTTTCCCGGAGTATGTCGGGAATGATAAAATGTTGAAGGAAGATTTCTATCGAATCTTGAACGACAACTATCAAG